>NC_142112.1:14817703-15427703 GCF_056152115.1 Neolamprologus brichardi | reverse complement strand
CGTTATGTTGGCTTTTTACTGTTTTGAGGTTTTATATGACAGAACAAACAAAATATGTGTGGTTAATGCATTCACCTAACGTGACAAGTTCTCAAGACCAGGAGGAGAAACAAATTACAGGGAGGGTTGTGTCCAGAACTGCATCCAACGTGAAAATCAGTGCCAAATCAAATATGTGGATCCATTTCTCTGGGGACCCCTTGTGAATAAGGGATCAGCAGAAATAAGCTTTTATATAATAAAACATCTGCCAACCCCTACTGGGTCATTATACAGCATGTACACAGTTTGTAGTGCATTGTTATGGTAGTAATACAGCATGTCTCAGCTTGTTCTTTGTGTTTGCTATTGTTTTGCAGGTCTGGAGAAGACTTTGCCTGACTTGAACTGGCACAACTATGATAAGTTAAGGGAAAAAAACAAAACAAGATGAGAGTGACAAATAGATGTGAATGAGGTGTTTTCAGCAGCAGATGGAAAGATGGAAGCGGTCAAGAAGGCAAAGCAAAGCCGAAAGGGTGTTTGATGATTGAGTGGGAGGTGGGCCTGTCCTAGAAGGCGTGGGATGCAGGTTCGCATTGTGTTGCTGCACTTGGACTGATGGAGAGATGTCCACCCCCCATTAAGAAGGAGACATGAGGAGTGAAAAGCGGGGAGAGTTTAACACCCACAACAAATTGATGTTAGGCTGCCCGCTATCAGTCAAAAATCAGAGGAAGTTTTGACTGGATAAATCATGCATCATCACAAAGGATTGGCACTATGACCTGTGCTTTTTCTGCTTATTGAAGACTTTGGTTTTTTAAAACAGTCTAAAACTCAAGTGGGTTTTTTTTAATCATAAAATGTCCTAAAATAGGAGGGTTGGGCGGGGGAAGCCTCCAGTTTTCCTGTCAGGGGGTGCTGCTGAGGCACAGACCGTCAATAAAAGGCCTGAAAGAACTAGTGTGGAGAATAGCATCTACCACCCACTGAGGCTCCACAGGAAAATAGCTATTTGAGTGCAACAGCTCCAATCAACGCCTATTTAAAGACCGTAGCATACAGAGCGTGGGCAAGTCCATGACGATGTTCTGGAAGGAAACTTTGTTTGTTGTTTACCATATACAGGTCAATGTGAGGGACTTATTTTAGCCACATATCTGGTGGTTAATATAGTGGCTTTCCGTGTTAATTGTAAAAACAATGTTTCTATATATTGTTTATAAGCTACAATACTTGTGTCTATGTGCATTCATTTAGCTCGATTAAGTGCAATGAATGCAGGTTGGCTGATCATTAGCATTAATTAAGACCGATTTCATTCTCAGTAAGTTGAAATGCATCTGTGGCCATGGCAACCCACTGCCAAATGGTGAGTGGCAGTGAGGCCCGCTGCATCTCTGTTCCCCCCAGCAGTCATTGTGATTTGTAGAGCAATTACCACACAGCTAGAGGAGAAGGAGCACTTCAATGAGACAAGTCGGTGTCCCGCCTAATGCGTGACATCCATCGAGGACTAGAGTCTGGGGTGGAAATTGCACCACATGTTGAGGCTGCAAGAAGGTGAACGACATCTATGCACACATTGCTTCATAGCTGCCGTAAAAAGCAGAATGCCAAAGCTGAGACATGAAATGTAGCAGTGAGCGTGATCGTTTTACCTAACATTTAAAAATAGAAGTGAGGCTAAATGAACAGTTTCCTGCAACAACGATCGAGTGGTAGTGTGTGTGGTAACTCTTCTCGGCAAAGCAACTCAACAACCTCCAAACACCAAAACCAGGCTTATCTGAACAAACTTGAAAGCAACATTCAGGTACTTTAAATAAGCACAAACAGCTAATAACCACAGTGAGAATGTAGGTAAATGTCCGGCATTTACACCTTCTTTAAGTAAAAGCATTTACTTTGAATATGAAAGCTACTTATATATTATAATTATGGTTTACACATTCACCTTACAAGTGAAACAGGTTTGATTCCAGGAAGACAAACCCAGCCTCCTAATCAAGACATGCGGATCCATCCGTCTGCTTAGAAAATAACTGATATGCCAAAAGTACCTCCTGCTTCTTCTTCCTTATTGCCACTGTATCAGTCTTTTTTATTTATTTTTTGAACTTTAAAGCTTTAGATATTTAAGGTGGAGTGGTATAGATTGACTCTATATGCTGTTGGGTAGTTGCGTCATATTCAACTTTTTGTAAGCTAACAGCTGACAAACAGACCAGATTTCACATTTTTGAATGAGCATGTGGTTCTTACTCTGTCAGTTTATCACAAACATGCACACTGGGAAAGAAAAAAAGATTTATACCTAGCTACTATACTTATGAGTACAGAACTCATCTTGATCCGTTATGACCCTTAGACTGGTTGAATACTTAATGCTCCAATCATAATCAGAAATGCTCAGATGCTCAGAAATGAACTTGAAGGTGAACTTCCTCTAAAAAAAGAACTCATAATGGACTTAAGGGGCCACAGATAGGTCCACTTCCCTCTGGCCCAGCAGCGACTCCATTTCCACCATGTCCTGAGAAAGAATAACCTGAACCTGAAGCCACTGCTGGCCTTTTACCACTTCTCACTATTCCTCTTGATTGTATATATTTTTTCTGTTTGTTATTTATTCCTGCCCTCTTACTATTTGTATTTCATTCCTGCACCCATAATGTGGTTATACGTACAATGACAATAAAGGGCTATTCTATTCTATTCTATTCTATTCTATTCTATTCTATTCTATTCTATTCTATTCTAAACAAAACAGCACTAACAGTCATGTAAGGCTGAATTGTGAATGTATTTAGAGCAGCCTGGTGGCTGGACCACCACGGTTCACCACGGTTTTCAGGGTTTTTTCTTTACATCATAGTACCTGGTACCCAGTACAAAAATAGTTCTCACTCAGCCTGAGTTCCAAGTGTTCTGAGCAGGTACTAAAATGTAACATTGTCAGACTGCATGACACTGACTGGCTGGTCATGGCATCACTCCATGAGTCATAAGAGCGTCTCATTCACAAAAGTCAAAAAGCCATTTTTGAAACATGGCAATGAGGGAAATGGCTATACAAAAGAATGCCGTTTTCTCTGAGTTTGACAAAAAGCCAAAGATCGAGCAACTGGTCTATGGTCGCCTCGACGTCCACCTTTCATGATGCATGCTAATTATGTCATGGGACTCTTGGATGTGTTGCTATAACAACGACCACGCACATTAGATGGTATTCAATTGTAATGGAAAACCAGTAGATCCGACTTGGTGCATGGTGAGTTGTGGGAAGTTGATCCAAGTAGGTACTAATGGAAAAGGGACTTAAAGACAGCAGCCCCTTGATCTTGTGATATAGTTCACCTCCTTCGTTATAAAACCAGAGGGTTTTCTTTGGTTTAAAGTTCTGTTGCCTACGCAACATGTGCACTACTGTTTCCCCCACATATTCTTGTCGTTTGCACTGGGATTACGTAAAGAACACATTTCTATGCTTGGGGAAAATGTTTACAAAGAGAGGCTCTTTGTTCATAATGTTCATCAGTGGGGAAAATTAGCAGCCAGCACAATATCACAGCTCCAGTGCAGCCTTTGACTGTCTTTTTCTTTGCTACCTTTAGGGGCAGCTACAGCAGACCATCTGCTTCCATCTCACCCTATCCCTAGCATCCTCCTCTGTTACACCCACCCTTTGCATATCCTCCTTCACTATATGCTTCAATTTCCCCAGTGCGCTTCATCTTTTCCTTCTGCCTGGCAGCTCCAAATTCAGCATCCTTTGTATTTACTATCCTTCATCTGAACAAACCATCTCAGCCTTCCTTCTCTAGCTTTGTCTCCAAACCGCTCAGTTGCCCCTCTGACATACTCCAAATCATACATCATAGAAGAGCTGTGATGAACTATTTCCAAACAGTCTACAGCAAAGATTCATTTTACATTTTGGGCCCATGCAGCCCACTATGATCTTAAGTAAGCCGGATGAGTGAAACTCCCTTTCCTGTCAGTGTAAAGAAGTTTAACTGCACATATAATCCCTGAGATCTTAACATAAGAAAAAGAAGTGCAATGTCAACAATACATTTCACTCTTTTTACATGATAAAGAAATGCACTTTTGGGTTTAAAATGTAAGAAATAAATGTGTAAAACTGCAGAAAAAGCTCTGTTAGCTCAACGTGTAGACTGTCCTGTAACTATAAAATT
Organism: Neolamprologus brichardi; assembly: GCF_056152115.1. Lineage (NCBI taxonomy): Eukaryota > Metazoa > Chordata > Actinopteri > Cichliformes > Cichlidae > Neolamprologus > Neolamprologus brichardi. Next base: position 15,423,519 of record NC_142112.1, on the reverse strand, counting down.
GAAAAATTTTGGTTAATTGACAGAATTTGACTTTTCTTTGTTTATACTGTGAGTTCACTGTAAAAATTTAAAAAAAATTATAGATAATAAAAAACATTATTTAATTATTTATCTACTACTTCTATATATTAGTGTAGCAGGAAATGGAGAGCTCTTTATCAGTAGAAAAAGCTGTAAAATGTATAAAAATACAGTTAAAAGTTTAACATTTATATCCTCCCTCGAATTTTTCAAAGCTGTCCAAAGGGCCAGATTTGAGTCTTAGGTGGGCCGATTCTGACTCCCAGGCCTTATGTTTGACACCCCTAGTCTAAAGACTGTACTTTAGAACAATGATGGTCTGAACTAAATACTAATATACTCACTACGACTATGTGAATATCCAGCTGTTTAGCAGGTGTAGGTGTTTGGCTAGCATGCTGACATTTGTCAGTGGGACACCTGCAACAGATTTTGTGGCAATTCAGATAACTGCTGAAGCATATATCATTCAAGCCCTAAGAGGTGGATGAGCTGACACCGGCTCTCCATCCTCAAAGCCACACCAGCGTACTTGACTTGAAGGGGGAGCATCATTCCTGCTATAAGTGATTACAGAATGTGATAGAAAGGTGGAGTCTATATACTCTGATAGCTTAACTATAGTGTGGAGTACCGTAGCACACAAGGGTACATTAACTGTAAAAACTGGCAGCAGGCCACGATCAAAGATGCGATCAAAGCACATTTCTTCTCCAAGCACAGAGTGCAACTGAAAATGTCTTTTTTTACAGTTACATAAGGTCGATGATTTTAATGGTAATACTGTATGTTTTCACTTTGCATATATATCCCGTAGGTGTATCCAAATCTCTTCTTTAACAACGGTTCCTTGATCACTATGAATCATACGCACAAACTTACCTCCTTTGTACAAAACAACAATACATTACTCATTCACTGAATCCACCTCAGCTGTCTTCTTTTCTCAGAACTCGCCCACAGACTGAACTACACCTAATTACTCAGTAGAAATCTGCACACTGTACTCTTCGACTCACCGCACTTGTGTCGCCTGCAGTTTGTGAGACAGCTTAGTGTTAATGACTTCTATGCTTGAGGTCTAATTTTAATTACTACATATTGTTGTATATGATGGTTTCCTTCAGCACACATTACCAGAGCAGTGCACTCTTTTGTACTGAAGGATTACATCATTTTAGGCATTGCACTGCATCTCATTTGGTCCAGCACGGGCAGCATTGCTGGACAGGTCAGCAGGGATTGGATGGGCAGGGTGCAAACAGGTTTGCTGTATTACAGTATGAGTTGCTGCTTCCAGCTGACCCACGAGGATGGCTATTTGTTGTCGAAGGCAGCATCGTGAGCCTTTAACAGCCTCAGGCTAAGCTGATTTCCAGTTATGTATGCCAAGGAACATGAGGCTCTCTCCTGAGTTTCCTCAGGCGCTAACAGCAGAACGTCCAGGGCCGAGGTTTTACCAACACAAGACCTGTTTTTATGAGCTGGATCAGAAAGTGGGTTAGAAAGAAGCTGGGAGGGGAGGGGGGTAATCCGGGCAGCTAAATTTGGATCCATACTGCCATCTTGTGGTTGAAGACCAAATGTAAACAATGCTGCTGCTGTTGCAAAGTGAAAGTCTGGATCATTGTTTTACACTCTGTTTGACAAAATAAACGAGGAGAGTACCAGAGAGGTGATCATTGCACCATTTGTTATCTTAAAGGGCCACTCCACCTGTTTTACACCTGGACATATCACAGTTTGTGTTTGTGGGGAAATCTTACATGTATAAATTACATTTGTAAAAAAAAAAAAAAAAAAAAGGTGCTCTGTTATCGTGCTTGTAAACAAACAGATCTCAGCTGTCACGGTTGAAAACATGCAATACAATAAGATTACAGTTTTGTTTCTTTTTTCTCTTTTTGTATTTACTTTCCTAAATCACACTGCATATCCTTCACATCTGCTTATACCTGTATGATTGGATGCTTGTTTTCATGCTCTTCGCCAAAACTACTGTGAAATCCAGTGATAGAAATTTCTAAAACATAAAAAAATAATTAATTTTAAAAAAATTAACGGCAGATGTGATCACGTGGCTAAGTGAAGTCCCATTATGTGGGTTTTCTTCTTGGCTTTCTTGGCGTTTTGAAGCCGGATGTGACGAGTGAGGAAGCGTTGGCCCTGATTGTAAAACTGTACTCTCATTGGTTAACAACTTGAGACTGACGAGACATTAATTACTGGACTAATTCATTTTAACGGACGTGTTATTCATTCCGTATGAACTGAAATTAGCCCTAAATTGCAGCTCATAAAGTAATGTTTACTGAGGTCACAAAGCCAAGAAGTCAGGGCCCGCTTTCCCTTAGGCTTCAATATAACCAGAGGTTTTTCCACTCTTTGCAGAAATTAAAAAGAAGTTAGGGTAACTCAATTCAACGCTGGCTACATTTTAGAATAGCAAAGCTAGACAATGGCAAGTGTTGTGTGGCTCGGGGGAACACATCTGATGTTACCACGGGTATGTCAGGCTTAATGCAAAAGTGTTACAAAAATAAAGTATGGAATTTGAAATGCAGTTTTAATTAAGTTTATCAAATACAGACTTTTATCAAACATGTTGATTACAAAGGGAACTTTAAAAAAAATGGTTTTCTTAATGAGTCCCTTGTGACACAGGAAGATGTCTGACCTTTCACAGTAAAGGTCTCAGCAACACAATAATGCTGAAAAGGACAGATTATAAGGTAAGTGAGTACTATGTCTTGCCCTCATTCCTTAGGCTTTTCATATATTTTATAGTACTGCATTAAAATGAATAATATTTAGCTGCACAGTGCAACAGTGCAAGCTGTTTATGATGAAAAACACTGATTTGGCTGATTTCCCATACGAGTAAAACATGTGAATTTTAATAATTTGTGAAGTTTTACATATTCCTCACAAAAAGGAGGAGGGGGGTAGAAGTTCACATCTGAGGGGGTGAAGCTTCTCTGCAGACGTTCTGTTTCATCAGATGGTGTAGGGTTGCATCAGCAAACAGCTGGATTCTAGTTCATCAATGAAGCAGTAAACTAATCCACCGAGTTCTGTCACTGCAGATCTGAGGGCCCCAGTTTGATTAAAGGAGGGGACCAGGGAAAATGGCTTTAAATAAAAGCATTATCAGTTATTTATTCAATACATGTGATGATTACTTCAGGATACCAAAGAGGTGAACAGACCTATCAATACCATGGACACAAAAGAATTATCTAAACGCTACTCAGTGTTGCTCAAACGTTACTGGGACATAAAATCTGCACGTGAAGGATCATCAGTCAAATCTGGTGATAAAAAAAGAAGAAAAACATCTCCCATCATCAAAACGTCTTTCTGCTATAACAGCTCTGAATCGGACAAAGGGACTTGATGGCCGGCGCATGCGCATCTGCCCATGCCCTCATCCACCGAAGTCCAGCGAGGAGCCATGGAGGCGGCTCTGCTGCCTGTGTGCGGCTTTAACATGGTCACACTCGCTCGTATCGTGATCACACACAGCTACGCCACACTCCGGTCTCAAATTCATTTACCTGGAGACGCTAGAACCACTCATAATCAGCAGCGATCACACGTGCACGCGATTGGTCAACTTCTCCCTTGCCGTGACGTATTTTTCCCAGCATGCTCTGCAAGAAAAGCTCTGGCTCAAATTTTCATACACGACGCTATTAAATAGCGGTAGAGATCTTTTATTGCAAAGTGGACGTGCTCCGGTTACCCACGGGTGTAAGTGGGCAGGGGTGCATAGAGACAGTCACCGCTCTGTAGAAAGTAACGCTAACACAGGGCTATAAATAAGCCCGGACAATGAGAGTATGTTCGGCTGGTCCGATGGTGGTGAGATTTCAATTGATTGCTACAGTGAGTTACAGAACCTCTACGTTTCTTCTCTCCCCTCCCTCACCTCCGGCATTGACTAGCCTTTTGTGGGATTTAACAGACTAAACTAAAATGTGAGATATACTTAATCACACCAGCTCTACTGCAAGTAGAAGATCAGAAAATGTATATTAAGAAAATGAATTCTGCTTTTTCCTTTTCAGGTATTTCCTTTTCCACAGATTTATTACACCTGACAGTGCAGCAGGTGTACTGCAGAGTCTCATCATCTAATACCTTCGTCTCTAAAATCTTGGCTGAATTTTCTCTACTGTTAAATCTTAAATCTGTTTTTATAGAACTTTTTTCAATGATATGTCTGCCACACAAGAGAGTAGGAAAGATTTATACCATGACCTGATAGACTTCCCCTCAGACCTGTACTAAACCCACAGCACAGATTTGGGCTCAGCTTGTTTTTCTCACTCAACTGTTTTGGTGGCAAAAGGGGGCCTCAGAATATCACCATGACACACTGACTACGATAAAAACACTCAGAGGAATCTTACTCTGAGTGAATGAGCAGCGGCAGAGACAAGCTGATAGAAAACACAGACACAGTGACACTGAACACTGGATCATAGAGTGTATGAGAATACAGAAGCTCAACATCTATGTTGACTCATGTTTGTGTGATTTACAACAGTACTTCAACACAGCTCACACTGTTACACTGGAGGCAAAAAATAACCCCCAAAAAGAACAAAGCAGGTGATTCTATCAGCTGTAATGGTGTCATCTGTCCACAAGGTGTCAGGATTTATTGGTCCATTCACTGTTCAATCCTTTGATATCCATGAATTTGAAACACTTCTTGAGGCTATTACATCAAAGTGTGAATGCTTACACTGGGAACATTAAAGCCAAACTTTTCTGTCTTTTTTAAAGATGTTTCAAAACCAATATTTGCAGAAATAATGCAATTTGTTGTTGTTGTTATTATTATTGAAGCTATTACAAATGATTAAACTGCTGCTGAAGCAGTTTTCATTGAATAAAAACTGAGCTGAGAGTGCTCCACCTGTCCACCCGGAGTCTGCTTCTGTCTTGGTGACACAGGTCTGTCAGTTTGGTTTAGGGATTTGATTCTGGCTTCTGGTGAGAGGGGGCCTGCTTTCAAATTCCATAGGAGCCCATGTGGTCCTTAGTTAACTCTATGAAAATTTATGCAGTCCTTGTTTAGCTAGCAATTGATCCAGGTTTCATCAGTGTTTTACCTATGTTACCGGCAGCTGCAATTCACAGATGTTCACTGAACACCTTATTTAGGGTCAAATAAGAGGTGTGAGAAGAAGTTTCCAAAATACAAGAAAAAAGTCATTCAAACAAATTAATTCTCAATTAAAAGCTCTGTTACATCCAGTTTGATGAGCAATGTGTTCTGATTATTACAGTCCTACCTGAGGAGAAATGACCTGCTCTCATTATACAGAGTGAACAAAGAAAACAAACAGTGAGACCTCTCATTCAAGAGGCTTCTTCAGTTCTAAAAGCAAAGGGCTGCTTTTTTAACCCTAGTAGGAGTTGTCCCTTAAAGAAGTCCCATCATTTTTCTGTACAGTGACCTGACAACTAAGAACAGATAGACAGCATCTACTATCTTATAGACACTACTGGGATTTGAGCCCGAGGACCTCCGGCTTACTATATTGCTTTCTAGGCTGGCACTTTAACCAACTTAGCCACAGTGCAACCTAACCTCCCACAAAGATACGTAGCTAATCAACACTGAGAAATCAGGTATGTGAAAGCTCTGCGCTACAACCAGATCATCAGGATATCAGTCTGGTGAGGAGTAGTGGTGGAGACCAGGAGTGCATGCCAAAAGTACCTATGATCTCCAATTCCTAACCTCTTTGAAAAGTTGGTAGGGGATTTGCAAAGGACATAGGAAAAGAGAAGAGACATTCAGTGAGATTTGGATAGACCTTAAACTAGCCTGTCCTTAACAGTGATGTTCACCATTATGAAACTACAATTTGCATAAGATAGGCTACAAAACAAAACACTCAGTCCGCACACTGAGCAGAAATTAAATGAAGCTTATGCATAAGTTCAGTAAGGAAGATCTGTAGTCATTCATATGCCTGCTTTCCTGGGTGTTTGGTATCACATGTCAGCGCAACAGGGACAAATGTCAACATAGTATACTCAAATAAAAGAAAAGAAAAAAGAAATATATCAATTAAGTTCAGTAAGCGTAGTGTTGTGTTTGGAGTAATTTGGGTTACTGTCCTGGAGCTGTATGTGAAGCACACAGGGAACACCAGTAGCTAGAGTTGTAACAAAGATTAAATTATTCATGATGGGGTTTGCTATACGCTGGCAGAAAACTGCAGAGTAAACGGTGAAAACCATGAACCCAAATCACGAGCTCCTTGAATTCCATCTTTTTTATCAGCAGAAACTCCAACAAGTCTGTGGCCAAATTCTGACTTTAATGACATGAACAGTCCAGTCCAGCAGGTGGTGGTAATGCACCTTAGAGCTTTAACCGCCAATACACCCAAAAGAAGAAGAGGAAGAAGAAGCCGCGTTCCCGCTTTATGGCCTTTTTCTTTCAATTTAATTTTGGGTAGGGCTGCCACAATTAGTCGACTAGTCACGATTACGTCGACTATCAAATCGTCTACGACTAATTTAATAGTCGACACGTCGTTTGAAGCTTTGTAAGATCCCAAAAGACGTATAGTACATAAGACATAAGTATTTGGGGGGTATTCTCTCTTACTTTTCTCCCCAGTTTCCCCATGAGGATGTTTGCAGGGCAGCGTTTGGAGCCATGGGCCAGTTTTGTCAAGCTCAGCACAAAGTGTGCAACAAGAATCCCACTGAGGACAACCACCAGGGTAATACAGGATACCAGCATGCTGAATTAGGCAGTGCATTGTCTGCTGTAGATTCAGTATCAAAACCACCCCAGATCAAATAAGTTTCTAAACAGAGATAGAAAGTTGCATATAGATTTTATGTCCTGGAACATTATACCCACTTTGAACTCAGAAATATTAGGGCGACCATATTTAACAGTATTTTGTCTCTATCCGCCACTGTAGAAATTCATCTCATATAAACAATAATTGGCGCACAGCGTGATGTGAAAAAAGGCACACACCTTTGACGTTGCGTGACGAACTCTGTATTCCTCGTCCAAACATAAACACAAAAACTGAGTTTTAAAAAATCTCCATTTTCAGTGATTCGAAACGCTGTTTATGTGTGGACGAAAGGCCTAAACACATAGAAACAGCTACGTTTTCATAAATACCTGTGTAGGTGTGGACGTAGCGTAAAAGAGTTATTAGTGTATTTTATTACTACCTGTAATTTATTGCAGTTTACTTTTATTTGTTTAATTGTTTACTAAATGTTTGACTCTGAACCGAAGCCTGAATTTTATTTAAGGTACCAACTATTCAGGCAGTAAACGGCTAATATGAGAACCCAGTGTCTTAAATATAAGTACCAGCGGTATTACAGTTAGCTAACCAAAGCTTAACAAACATCAGCTAGCTTATTTACAGCAGTCATGTCAAAAAGTTCCCTTGTAGCCAGGCAAAGTAATGCTAACGTTAACTTTAATAATACCTGCTGAATAACTTCAATGTCAGGCTGTGTCAGCTCTGACAGAATCTGTTCCAGCTTTTCTGTCATCTCGACCCCTCAGCTACCACCTTTGAGATGACAGTTTTGTGATGATAACGTTACCGTTAGTTAACGTTGACTCGTACACAAAACGAGTTGCCTCCACTTAGTGTGCCTTCTTCCGAAGTATGCGACAGCTGCCAAATATATCAGCAGAGTCTCTCCTGGTAGTTTTGAAAAAATCTGCTCGAGCTTGAGCCCTCAGCACTACCACCTTTCAGATAACTGTTTAACCTATAGTCTGTGACACCTGCAAAATATGTCAACAGAGTCTCGCTGGGTAGTTTATAAAAGTTAGCTACCGAATTTGCCTGAGAGGAAAATCATTTTTAAATAGTGGGGACCAAAAATAAAGACTAAAAGATTCAAGCATCGAAACTCGGTCCGGTCTGCCAACGCTCCAACTGCCAGCAGATTTCAGGGTTTTTTACATCCCCTACTTTGCCATGCCAGATGTGCCACCTCCTTCAGCCACTGAGCAAGTCTTTTCATGATGTTGTGTTGACTATTTTTCTACAAACAAGTAAAATATAATGCCTGCAAACTGTAGTTGTGTACTGTCTATGGGGAAAAGTGTCAAAAATATGTGGAACCAAAGAGCCACACATCCAGATACCACATTGGTCTTTGCTGTTCACTGACAGGTGAACTGATTGTGTTCATTTTAAGCAGTTTGGTTAGAAATGTTAGACACATATTTATACTTGTTTAAATGCATTGTGTTATGCAAAAACCTTTATCTTGTGTTGTTACCTACAACAGTAGTTCTGTATTCTTATCTTGAATGTTTTAATTCAATATTTTAATATTTTGTACAACATTTGTTTTTTACTACAAGCTGTAAAAAGTGAGTGTCGAATGTGAAAAGTGGTTCGCATCACTGCATTAACCGGGTCCTTTTGACTGTACTGGGGGCTGTAATTCACACAGTCAGTGTCCTGTTGCCATGAATATGATCTGAAACCAGCAAAAGAGCCCATAAACTCATCACTCTCTTTCCTTTACTTTCTCAAATAAAGTTGGCATTAGAAGCATGTATTTTGTTTAGTTATAACTATGAAGGCTGGTGTAATTGTATTGAGTACTGCTACTGCAAATCAAAATCAAAAATCTAAGGTTCATTGAGATGTGCGAACTTGTAGTACTTTTTTATGTTGAGACTTAAAGTTTCCATCATTATTATTATGTAGTATAAAATTTAGAATGTCATGGCAAATACGTTAAACATAATTTATGGAAATATGCTATAATTTAATGACCAATACATTAATTGTCTTTAGTGTATAGAGATGGTGGCATTTGGACTTTGATCGATTATTATGTGCAGATGAACTGACTGAAATTTTGTATGTATGCATAACTTAAATACATACTTCTAAATATGTCACTGGCAGGACGGCTCTTTCAGGGTATCATCATAAGTTGAAAGAGATTTCCAGTGATGGTCCATCTCTCTAACAACAATCTTCTTTTCCTCCTCGAGTCTTCTTACTGCCATGATGATATCGAATGCCCTTCTCTTTGCTCTGAGGCTGACAGAGTCTGAAATGCATTTAGAACAAAGTTAGAGATCAGTTCACAAAAAACGTCTGAAGTCGTAAGTGATTTTAGGTTGACAGCTGAAGCTTGTGCTTCACGTGTGCTTGTTGTTGCTGCTTACAAGAAATAAGATAGTTGCACTTAACATAAAGTCATTGTGCAATCAGCATCAAATTTTTGAATCTGTTTTTGCTCAACTTCTGCCCACTCCTTTACATCACTGACACAGTCATCCAGTTGACTGTCAGTCACTGCCAACTGAAGCTGGCTTAGAAGAGCTTTTGTGGCCCACATTAAAAAGTTAAAAAACAAAACATTAAAGACATGTTTACTCCAAATATTTAGAACACAGAGGAGTAAGCATCTAAAAATACAATACCAATATCATTACCTTCTGATATTGGTGGGTCAGAGAGGTGGCCAGGTTGTCTAACGTTTGTTGGTTCCAGTGCATGGCCATAAGAGTTAGCATGTCTGTCCTGCAAACAAAGGAAACGTAATGTTACCATTTTCTCTTATCATAGTTAGACACTTCAAATCTAGTGCAGGATTTGGCCTTCTCACGTGCTTTGGACTAATGTTTTGTGGTAACTGCAATCCTTGAAAGAACGACACTGCTCCACCTCCTCTCCTAGTGTCAAACCAGCCCCATCCTGATATGCTCCACTCCATTTCACCTGGATATAAGCACACACACACACACACAGATGCACATACACACAGAGACAAAAGAAAAATAAATGACTCAAAAGGTGTTTGTGTTGCTGTGCAAGTGTTCAGATAAAGTGATTAAAGTCAGAATTCCATAACTGACATTTGAAATCATTGACTTTGGCATGAAATACTGAAAGAAACGGCTTCATGCTAAGAAGGTGCTGGAGCTCTGGACAGCTTTTTGTTACTCTTTCACATTACGGCCAAAAAATGGTAAATGGTCTGTATTTATATACCGTTTTACTAGCCCCTAAGGACCCCAAAGCACTTTACATATCCAGTCATCCACCCATTCACACACTGGTGATGGCAAGCCACATTGTGGCCACAGCCACCCTGGGGCACACTGACCACCATCAGCAGGCAATGGGTGAAGTGTCTTGCCCAAGGACACAACAACCGAGACTGTCCAAGCCGGGGCTTGAACCAGCAACCTTCCGATTACAAGGCGAACTCCCAACTCTTGAGCCACGATTGCCCCAATACTCACAGACAACATCCATGCAGAAAAAGTGATATGTCTATTGGCCAGCTTTTGTTGCAGGTACAAGGCATAAGCAAAAATGTCACCCCTGTACATATTTAGAGCACTGAGCAGCACTCCATACCTACACACTGCAAGCTCCAGTCCCTCCTCGTCTACCTTGTTGCTGGATCTTTGGGAGGTCTCTCTGGCTGCTGACCACTCCCCTCCACAAACACCTCGTCCACAGACCTAAAATGCATTTAATTGCTGCTGACAATGATTTACGCAATCTCTTCAGGGTTAAAGGTTACCGTAATTCTATCTATGTAATTATAGTGTTCAGTCTTACATGTCTGGATGTGTTGTGTATGTAGTCCGCACATCTTCCCACATCTTCATCCTTTGCTATGAAGCTGCCGTCAAACATGGCCTGTTCCTCGCATCTGAACAAAACAGCAATACATAATACATAATGATACAAACATTGCTACTACACATATTTTTGCTGTACCCAGCTGCATTCTTGAAAGGGTAATGCTTGCGGTTTCCATCCACTGAAATTGCAAGCATGTCTGGGGCACATGCATGACATGTGAAGGGATCCTCCTTTAAAATCTTGTCTAATTCATATCTCACGGCTTCACACTCAAAACAACCTTTCTGACAGTGGAGATCTTCCCCATCTGGTTTAAAATGAAAGACGTCAACAGAAAACAAATACGCTACAAGTGACTTTTAAATCCCCAATAAGATTCTGTGGTTTGTTTAATGTGCTTTTGTGTCAAAACAAACAAATGATTTTCTTGTTTCTCTGTAAAGATATTTCAATTAATTAATTCATTAAATGTATGGATTTGTGTCCATACAATCTATATCTTCAAATTATCTTGAATGAAACAGTACTGACCCTTATGTGAGTGAGTCCTGGTTGATCTTGACCTCGCATAGAGTCCATTTCCATCTTTGTCTCTTTTTTTCCAGTTTACTGTTGGTTCAGGTGGTTTCACTGGTACTGGAGCTTTCTTTTGCTTCAGCTCACCAAGTAAGTCATCAAGGTGTTAAAGCTCATCAATTAGTTCCTGCTGATCAGTCAGATTATCTAGGACAATTAAAGGTTGTTGAATTTTGAAGTCAACCATGGCAATAAGCAGAAACACACACACACACACACACAGTTAAGTGTGTTAAGTTGAAAAAACCCAACGTTGGCTCGGTCCATATTTGACCCAGCGTTTGGTTACAAATTAGGTCATTTTTAACCCAGCATTTTTTCTTGTGGTATATTTGAACTGGAAGGCTCTCAACCAGTTGTGTGTGCAGTAATTAAAAGACTGAAATTGTGTCTAAAAGGATTGGATTATAATAGTTGGTGATTTTAATATTCATGTCTGTTGCCCTGATGGTCTGCTTGCTCAAGAGTTTTTAAATTTATTCAGTCTTTTTCCGTTTACAGTCCGTTGAAGGCCCTACACATCAGCAGGAGCACACTCATTACCTGGTGTTATCATATGGTTGTAATTGACATTTCTCGTGTGCATGAGTTTAAAGTTCACACTCCACCCCGCCGCTGCTCTCTTCTCCTCCACTTTTATGAAGAAAATCTTTACCGACCCTGAGATTACTTATTGGACCCACCCCAGATGAGCTGCTTTTGCAGTTCCAGGAAACCTGTACTCAGACCCTGAACACTGTGAACCCATTAAAAACCAGGCGCCCGAAACGTATTCCACAGTCCTGGTTAAATGAATCCACCCGAGCAGTCAGGCGTCAGTGTAGGAGAGCAGAGTGAAAGTGGAAGAAAGACAAATTGCAGGTTTCTTTTGAAATGTTAAAAGAATGTTGGAAATTTGATCAGAATACAGTGAAAATGAGAGAAAGATATTTTTCTCAGATCATTGTGTTAAATTGTCATAATCCCCGTGTTCTCTTTAAGACTATCAGCTCTACTCTAAACAACCCTGAAAGCCTCTGCTGACACATGTAATCAGTTCCTTTCTTTCTTTGTAAACAAGGTCGAGTCTGTCAGGTCAGCAATAGTACTTCCTACAGATGACCCATCAGTGTTTATTCCATGACTGTAAACATGTTTCCATTTGTCACTTCAGTCTTTACTCTGAAATGCAGGAAATGACATCATGGCTCAAAATCTTTGTCGTTAAACCAATTCTTTATTTAACATTTTTTTTAACTTTAAGAACTTTATTTAATAAAATGCATTCAATACAAACTTAAGAACAGGAAACTGATTTTTCATCCAACCACTAAAAAAAAAAAGGTAACCACTGAACACAAACACTACAGAAGAACAATTTATAAAGATTAACATTGAACTACAGGAACATTTTGATTCATAGCCTCATTAGAACTTTAAGGAGAGCCGATCTGAACTCTGTGGAGCCTGATCTCCAGGGTTTTTAGTTGGACTCTGAAACCAGAAGATGTTTCTCTCTCTTCAGATTCACTGTCGTCCTGTGATGGGAACGATTTCTGCCCTGCGTGATCACGCTGATGTTTGCACAGAGCAGATAATGAAGTGAATGTTTTGGCACATTGGTAACAGTGAAACAGTTTATTAGTAACGTGGGATTGTTTGTGTGCAGAGTATGAACTGAGATTACTGAAACTCTTGTCACACTGCTCACAGCTGTAGTTTCCTTCCATGTGTGTACGTTCATGCTCATTACGACTACCTGAACGTGAGAAGCTTTTGTCACAGTGTCTGCACTTGTATGGTTTCTCTCCTGTGTGGACTCGTTTGTGTGTTTTAAGGTGACCTGCAGTGGTGAAGGATGACCCACACTGATCACAGAGGTGCTTTTTAACCCCACTGTGACAGAGTTTATGTTGTTTTAACTCAGTTGATGTGGGGAAGCTTCTCCCACATTCTTTGCAGTATTTCAGTTTGTCTCCAGTGTGTTTACGTTTATGTATTTTTAGGCTGGCTTGGTGACTGAAAGTTTTTCCACAGATGTCACAACGAAAGTCTTTCCCACCACCACAGCGATGACAGGGTTGAGAAGTGGATCCATCTGTGTCGCTCTGCTTCTAAACAAAGACACAAAGACAGTGTAAGTCAGTCCTTCAACACTTTTATCCTGAACGTTGCCTGAAATAAAGAGCATCTCTGCAGACGTCCAGTTACATTTTACTGTTTCAATTAACACACTCAGTTTACTGGGCTACAATAACTACAATACTACCACCATAATACTACAGTAATACTTCTTTAATATTACAGTAACATCTGACTTAACCTAACTGTTAGCTAACATGCTAACACAATTTAATGAGCAGACTTGTTCCAAACAGTCAGACTGAACTTACAAGAATAAAATAAAAATACATACCTCACAGTAACTGCACTTGTAGAGTCTCTTTCTGGTGTGGATCTGTTGGTGTTGTCTCAGGTACTGTGGAGTTTTGAAAGTCTTCTCACACAGGTCACATTGATAAGGTCTCTCCTCAGTGTGGGTAAACATGTGGCTTTGTAACTGTGCGTCTGTTGTAAAGTATTTGCCACACTGATCACACCAGTACACATCTTCTCCGGAGTGAATGCGTAGGTGTATATTTCGGTACCTTAGCTGGCTGAAAGTTTTTCCACAGATGTCACAGCTGTATGCCTTAATTCCAGAGTGGGTAACTAGATGACTCTGTAAACTGCTACTTCGAGTAAAAGCTCTGCCACACTGATCACAGCTGTAAGCTTTAACTCCACTGTGGATGACTTGGTGTGTTTTTAGGACATTCTTCCAGGAAAACGATTTTCCACACAAGTCACAGCTGAACGGTCTCTCTCCAGTGTGGATGAGCTGATGTTGTTTTAGTTCAGACTTCCTCGTAAAATCCTTCCCACACTCGTTACAGGTGTTTTTTTTCTCTCTCTTTCTTCTGTAAGGTTTGTCGGCCTCCTGAGAGCGCTGACTTCTCGGTCCATGTTGGTCCTGCAGTGACAGAGATACAAACAGAGGCAGTGAGTGAAATGCATTCATTGAACAAACTGAAGCTTTAAACTCCCTCCATTAACACTAGTCAGGGCTCGCAAAATTTCCAAATTCCTGGTAGCCCTTCGGGCAGGGACTCAAACAAAACAAACAAAACATTAATCAAAAAATTGTTGAAACACAAATTACAACATTGTATAAAAAATTACAGTCACCAACTCAAATACTTGGTTCTAATTGAACAGAAATTTCTATGAACTTGTAAGAACTGTGTAGAACATGAATCGGTCTGTGTCAGATCCTTAGTTTGAAATTTCCACTGAAGTCACGGGTAAGAGGCAAGTGGAACCAAGATCTAGGCCATTTGCTTTTTGAAGTTTGCAAAGACTGCTAAATTGTGCCAGTGGTAGTTCACTCTTTGCAACATAGCACGCTGTTTTAAACGGATTTTCAGGTTTATTTTTAGTATGTTATTTGCAATTGGTGTTTGTTCCGGGAAAGATATTGCAGACTGAGCGATAATGCATTTCTTGCATTTCTCATGGGTTCTAATGGGGACCTTTCTTAAAATTACTGGTCCCAGTAACAAAGGCGCTTGTCGACTCAGAAATCGAGGTAAAACCAACAACACACCACTCAACACTCAACATTATGTTATTTACACGGGTGCACATAAGTGGTCCGCATGTGCGCATTCGCTGTCAAATTAAAAGACGCGCACCAGATAAGAAGTTGCAGCGCGCGTTTGCGTCCATATAAAAGGCAGTGTTTTTGCCCACTAGAGTGGGATTTTCACGGCACATTCTGCACCACATCTCTGTGCGTTCATCATTTGTTTGAAGCCAGCTCACCTCCTGCAACCACTTTTCCGAGAATACGCGCTTCTTTTGTGGTTCGGACTCCTTCTGACATTTCTTTGGAGATGGAGGAACACCAAAGTAATTGCTTAAAGGAGCTTCTTCAACATCTTTAAGAGTTCTAAACAAATGTCTGTCCTCCTCCAGAAAATCTTATGTACGCAAACACGCGATGCAACTTCTTATCTTGTGCGCGTTTTTTTTATTTTGACAGCGAATGCGCACCTGCGGACCACTTATGTGCAGCCCTGGTTATTTAGCTCGTCATAATGCAGCCACAGAAATTCTTTTGTCCATGAAACCATAAAGCTGCACTTTCTTTTTGCCTTATAGTCTGATTTGTCATAACTTTTCCGTTTTGTGGTAAGCTTTTCTTCGGCTGTCACTTCTTCACCCTGACCTGTCTTATTTGGCTCAGCAGAACTAAAATATATATCCTGCTGCTTTTACACACGCACTCACATAACGCTCAGCGATTCTCTGCCCGATCAACCTCTCACATGTTTAAGCTGCAGGAGATTTCACTTGTCATGTTTGCATAGTAAGCTAACGATTGATAAGACAATGTAAGAGGAATTGGTGCGCAAATTATCATCACTCACCAATCAGTGCTGTCGCTCTCTATACACAGCTCACGCGATTGCAAAGTGAAAGCAAAAAACAAGCGCAAATTCAAACGTGATTTCAATATGTCCCATATTGACAGTGGCTCTCCGATGCCAATGACATAATTACCCAGCTACATTTCCGAAAGAATGCAAAAGCATTGACATATATTTTCTTCCTATGATAGCCCGACGGGCAGGGCAGAGATAGAGTTTGGTAGCCCGACTGGAAAAATCGCTAGCCCCGGGACGTCAGGCTAGCGATTTTGCGAGCCCTGCTAGTTTTAAACCTGAAGGTGGAGTGTGGCACCAAACACCTTAAAGGTCTCTTATCCCCACCTACTGGTAGTAGTAACACATTACATCCAACCTGGTGTTAAAGATAATTAATCATTGTTCAAACACTCTAAAATCATGGCCATCTCTCCTACTTGTACACAAATATTAGTGCTAACACTCAGAATAGTAATAAATGTTTACCAGGTCTGCACTTTTTTATATTTCCTGTTGCTGTTTCCTATTATATATTTCTATAATTATATATAGAATTGTCTAATTTATTCAATAAAAATAAATCAAATGTAACAGTTACTAGCTTGATTCAGTGAAGGATAATGTCAGAGTCTGACTGTAACCTGAAGGGTTTTTTTTACTTTTACTCGCTACATAAAAAACATAATCTGTATTTTCTACTCCTTACATTTTCAAAACAGGCTTGTTACTTTTGGTTTAAGTCATTTGAGGGGAGTTATTTCATCACTGCGGGCATCAAAGATCAAATCGAGCCTAAACAATAACATATGAAATCTAATCCTGATCATGTACTAACGATAAGAGATTAAAGAGGCAAAACTGTGTCCCATAATCAGGGGTTAAAATGGGCCAGCGTTTATGTTTTTTGGCACAGAACCTGAACGACTGCAGGTGCTGATAAGTTGCGGTCGCGGTATTTCAACATCTAGTTAACAATACAGAAGACAAGCGAGAATAAATGGAGTAATATTTTTTATGTGGCAGGTAATTTCAATTGCAGCGATTCTATCAGCCCAATAAACATCAGTAAACACATAAACTGTTTGTGTGCAGTTTGTCTCACAATGTCTCACAATGTGATTTAAAGACTGCAGTAAAATCCTCTGCAGGTTAGTGCAGGATAAGCAGGCAAGTTTACTGTAATGTGATGGATTTAAAGTAAAGAACAGTGTGTGACTGGTGCACAGAGACTGTGGTGCTCATGGCAGAGTTAGATTACATCAAGTGTAGCAGAGATTAACTTAAATTTAAGCTCATGATGCTGACATTCATTCACTGAGCTCCACCCACATACCAACAGTATAGTGTATAATATAAAGACAGTGTACTGTCAGTGCAGAGAATGGAAATCAGCCAGGACAACTCATGAAACATCTGCTGACATCTGGATGAATTCACAGAGAGCAGTAGGTCTGTGTCTGATCACAGCCTGCACATTAAAAAAATCTACTGGAGCTCTCAATAGAAATTATTATGAGCTGTGATTCTTTTCCCCACACTGAGCCACTACAGCTGATTTTAGGGTTGAATCCTGCTGAATCCCACTTTAACCTCTTCCCTGCCCATTTTGATGTTTAGAGGCAAAGTCATGTAGGCATTGTATACATTATTTCTACATTACATTAATATTGCACAAGGTTCACTTAGTTTAGCATAAAATATATATATCAGTACTTCAGCTTTTAACAGAGTATTTCTTAACACTAGTATCTGTCACCTTCTGTGTTAAGCTCATTGTTTTCTCTGCAGTGGCTGAAATTTCCCCTGCTGCTCCGTCAGACTCTTCTCCTCCTACTGATCAGCTGGGACACAAAACAGAACTGTGTTAAGCTCCACACTGCACTGAAGAGTCAAAGTGTCTCATATGTTCATCTGACAACACAAAGAACAAATTTTAGCTTCCTTGGGTGGGCAACTTGTTTGAAACAAACACAAAAGTTTTGAGCACCGATACCAAGCAGTATGGCACACCAGTACCAGGAGAGCAATTTCTCTTTACAAAAGGCCCTGGCAAAGAACGAAAACAGAACAATCAATGGAGCTGCATAAACGAGTAGAGTGTTTCCCAACCACTGTGCCGCGGCATATATACGTGTGCCGTGAGAAATGATCAGGTGTGCCGTGGAAGATTATCCCATTTGAGTGGGTTTAGAAATCTGAGCCATGATCTGAGTAACCCTCATCACTCAGTCACACTCTGATTCTCTACTTGTATCAAGTCCACTGTACTACTTTCAAGCATTCTGCAACCTGTCCTCTAATGTGTGCCTTTCTCTTCTTTGTATATACTCCTCTTATATGTTATTTATTCTTGCTGTCTTACTATTTATATTGTTTTCCATGCACAGTTGGTGTGGAGCACCCACAATTTAGCTGAATATGTACAAAGACAATAAAAGACTATTTTATTCTATTCTATATATCTTTGTTCCTCCATTTCAGTTTTGTTTGGAGCTTTAAAAAATCTGCAGTACATTTAAATGTGATAAAATTAGAACACAGATCCCCTCTTAGGGTTCGAGGCTGTATTTGTTTTTAAAAATGCATCTCTGGTATCTCTGGCCTATCATTATTATTTTGCTAACAGTTAATCAGGCTCATTTACTAAATACTGATCAGAATATATCAAATCATCTTTGAAATGATTCTAATAACAGGCCTCTCAGAGTGAGGCCAGTTTTTACAATCAAATGCCCTGTGGGGACACAAAACACAGCTGATAAAGGCAGCTGTGTTTTAGCCTGGAATACATTTATTTTTACCTTTCTTTTAAATGGATTTCATTATAGCACTGTTGGGTCTTTTGGAGCCGGAAGTGACCTTATATGGATGAACGGTGGCGCTAGCTAGCTTAGTTAGCAAGCTGCATTCATAAACTGTGCAGGTGCCACAGAGATGCTAAGTAGCGCTTAATAACAGACTAATAAAATAACAGAAACTCTGATTACAATAAGCTCATATAAAAGATTCTCTGTGTTTCACAAATTTTTTGCTGATATCTTTCTGTGAATTAGTTTATAGCAGCTTGATTTAATTTAGTCAGATTTTTTTTCAACTGGTTCACAAAAACTTGAGAAGAGACACAGAAGAGCAACAGAAAGCCTCATTCAGGAGCTAAACTCAAGATTAACTAAACTCGGATTAATATTAGGTCGGTGCTTACCCTTAAATCAGTCTTGACAATAAACTGAGAGAAAAACGCCATAAAGCGGGAACTCGGCTCTTCTTCTTCTTCTTTTGGATTTTTTGGGCGGTTAAAGCTTTAAGGCGCATTACCGCCACCTGCTGGACTGGACTTTTCATGTCCCAAACATCATCAATTGGCCACAAATTTGTTGGAGTTTCTGTTAATGAAAAAGATGGAATTCAAGGATCTTGTGATTTGGTTTCTTTGTTTTCACCATTTACTCTACAATTTTCTGCCAGTGTATAGCAAACCCCACAGCTCAAATCAATGAAGAATTTAGTATTTTTAAAATATTGCTTAAACTGGAACCACAGGCTATATAGGCCTAATTTTTAATCCAAACATGTGATAGAGGTTTACCACCAGGAGAAGCCTGTAAATAAAAGACTGTGCTACTGAAAACCGTTAGTCTGACTTTGGATTGTAAATATGTTTCCATTTGTCACTTCTGTATTTGTATATGCAGTAGCGGTTTTTGATACGGGCGGTTTTTGATACGGGCGACACGGGCGGTTGCCCGGGGCGGCATAGTGGTGGGGGGCGGCATCACGGGCATCGGCAAAAAATTAAATTAAATTAAAAATTAAAAACTGCTCGTACTCATGCTGCCCCGATGTCATACCAGCGCATATTGGGAATGGCATAGGCACCAATCGGTTTTCTATCGCCCATTTGCTGGGAGTAAGGGCGCCCTCCGTTTGCGAGGTGTGCCTGCTGCTTGCGGCACAGGGAGGAGAGGGCGGGGTGGCGGGGGATTCTCTAGCTGCCTGGAGCAGCATCTAACAACCAACTCGCAAAATAAAACAAAATAAAAACAAACTAACAAACACCAGAGATTATGATACATACTTATCATTTGCACCGATGTTTTTTTTTCTATACGCGAAAAGTGAGCGCTGCTGAAGTCAAAGTAAACTTTATTGTCATCTCCGCTACATACAGTACAATATATAGAGAGAGGAGACGACGAGGCTCCAGTTACAGCAGTGCAAGTAAACAAACAATATATAAAAGAAGAGTAAGAAAATAAACATGCACTTTAGGACTAGGGGTAAAGGGATCAATAACAATTTAAAATTCATAATTTACAGTTTGATGATTTAAAGTCTCACACACAACCCGTCGAAAGGGGAGGGGAACCCTGCTGCTTCCAAGTAGAGCACATTTCATTCATAATGTTGTAAATCCAAGCCCATTATGTATTCGTGATACGAATCTTGGGTTGTGTAAAATCCCAGACATAAACCCTAGACAAAGTGAATCTGTGAACTAAGGTGTAGGTATATTAGGTTATGTTGTGGTGATCCCTGAGTTGGAGGATGGGTGTTCATACTAGAGTGCAAAATTAAAACCAATGGAAGATGGACAAGAGAAGTTCAAAGCCATCATGCCTTCAGTTTAGAAAAAAGAGAAAAGAAGAGGAGGAGAAACGAGCAAAAGATACAGGTAAGCAGATGTGTCATTGGATCATGGCAGGTCATCCTGAAACAATCAGAATCAGAATACTTTATTAATCCCTAAGGAAATTATGTGGATTACAGTTGCTCCAAGAAGAAATGGTAAAAATAGTAACAGTAAGAGACTAAACTCCAAGCAATACATTTTGTTACAGATTTTAATATTAATTAGTCATTGTCAGTTGTTCATTTGTTCTGTTCTCATTGTATAACGAATTATGATGGCTGTTTGGTAGCTGTTTGCATACTATGCATACTCTCTCTCTCTCTCTTCATATGTGTGTGTGTTTCTCTGGTGAAATTCAGTGTGGTTCCGACAACAGTTTCATGTTAATGTACAATCCTTAATATGCTTTATGTGTGTGCGTGTGTGTGTGGTGTTGGGGGGGGGGGGGGGGGGGGGGGGGGGGCTGTAGAATGCATTATATCATCCAGAAGACCACCTGCAGTGCTGATGGTGCTGGTGCTGGTGTTGGCCCTATACTCTGTGATGTGCTGCAGGCCTTGCCACACCCGCCTGGGGGCAGCAGAAGAGTAGAAGCCATCCAGCTTCTCTCTGCACTGCTTCTTAGCCGCTGTGGAAGTCCATACTTCGCAGCTTTGTACTCCGTCTCATTGCCTGATCTAAATGCGAGAGACCGAATGTGTCGTTTGTTCTGACTTGTGTGGTGGGTATAATATTGTCAACACAGGTGCGGATGTACCAAGTCACATATTCAGCGTAGTCCCGTATGTTGACAGAGCAGTTCTCCATGGTGGCTGCAGTTTGAAACACATCCCAGTCTGTTTGGTCAAAGCAGTCCTGTAGGATGCTCTCAGTCTCTGGGGTCCACAGTTTAACAGGTTTGATGACATGGTTGGATTGTTTCAGTTTCTACCTGTAAGCTGGGTACATGACCAGAGAGATGTGGTCAGACTGTCCAAAGTGGGGGCGTGGTGCAGCCATATATGTGCCGTGTATGTTGGTGTAGACATGATTCAGGGTGTTCTTGTCACGGATGGGAATGGCCACGTGTTGGTGGTATTTTGGGAGTACAGTCTGTACAGTCTGTACAGTCTGTACTCGTTTAGACGCTGTAAAAACAGCTACTAAGTAGTCTCTAATGCGCTGATGACGTCATGGAGTTTGCCGAGCACTGCCGCGGAGTCAGCTGGTAACGGGATGTAAACAATGGCCAAAACCACAGCGGAGAACTCTCGCCGCGGATAGTAGGGGCGGCCTTTCAGCATTAAAAACTCCAAAGAAATGAAGTGTCTTTCGTGTGTTGAAAATCCCTCACTCTGTTAAAAAATTGACAGATTGTGCATCCAAATTGTGTGCTAAGAAAACACATACAGATCATTCAGTTGGCTCCTACTTGCAAGACAGTTTGGACATCATTCATTTGCTATCTGATCCTCTGCTGGACGACACAAGAGGCTGAGACCACTGAAGACTGTCATCAGAACTGTCTAAATTATCTGAATGGAAAGAAAAAGGTTTGAAAAGGGTTTATTTGTACCATCAACTACTTACAGACTAACAAAGAGCATCAGGAGAAGAAAACATGGGGTAATAACGTGAGCAGCAACCAGCAGAGGGTGCACTATCCTTCAGTTGAGCTGCTGAGCAAGGTGAGCTGTAACATCCTGTGAATATTTGAGCAGAAATGCTGCAGCATCCACAGGTTTCCTTCTTGAAGACATGTGATCTGACAGGCTGCAAGTTTCCTTGGTCCAAAAGAAGAAAAATCTGATTGAAAGTTTTAACCCTCTCAAGGCAGGCGTTGCAGATTTGCAACAGTTAAAAGCTAACAAACTGATTACCCCACATACATATTTTATGAGTTATTTTTTTTACTCAGAAGTACCACTGCACTTATTATTTTGTGCATTAGCAACAAAAACTTAATTTGAGCCTGAGAGGGTTAACAGGGAGAACAGCTGGACAACATATGGAACACAAAGAAATGAGAGGTTAGGGATTAGCCTGCAACAGAGGGTAAAGGTGATTGCGAAAACTGTTTAAAAAAGGCTTCGGAGACACAGGTGAGAATGAAACGGTTTCAGGTGACAGAGAGGCAGGATTTCAGGGGCCACATAGAAACTGTTGAACCTGTTACACCATAAGTCTTTGTCTGTGGAGGTTCTCAGTCATCCAGGTCATGGTAGGATAAGGAGCTTGTAAAGAAAAGAGACTGGACTTCTTTAAGTTCCTTGAAGATGTTTCAAACACCCTTTTGAGAAGCTTCTTCAGTTTTAAAACCCAATGGTGGAGAGTCCCAGGTATTAATCAGAATTTTCTTCAAACACGACCTCCCAGTCCACTTCAGACCCAGCCACACACTCGGATAAAAACTGCTTGATCCCAACAACAAAACTCCCAAACACAAACTAAACAATATAGTGTTTGGTGTGCAGTACAGAGAGGAGTGCTCAGACCTATACATGGGAGAAACCAAACAGCCATATAATTTGGTCCAAGAACGATTTCAGCTGTCAAATACTTGTCATTTTTAAAACATTTTTAAAACATTTTTTTCCCTTTCCAATTTTCAAAAATACACAATGGCAGTAGAACAATATCAACATCCATTGTGTGTGTGTGTATGTGTGTGTGTTTCCTTGCCTTGTCTCCTCACCATATAGAGTTGTGACAGACTTCCTGTTTCTGGCTTTAATCCCTCCACATAGCTACATTGCATTTTGCACACCCACTGCTGACTTTACCGTCTTCATTACTTGAAACTGAAATCAATCTTCTTCTTTGTGCTTTGTCCAGGCTGCTTTTTTCCTCTGGCTGAGTTGTGTCTTTTGTCACCGCACACCTTCTCATTGCTTCAGTGATCGGGGTTTACAAGTTCAAGTTCAAGTTTTATTTGTCATATGCAAGTTAGCACAGGGTCAACATTGCAATGAAATGTGTTTGACGAGCAGCAGTCACTCAGCAGCATGATACAGTACAGAAAATATAATAAAATATAATAAAATAAAATATAAAAATATAAAAAATAGTAAGGAGCTAAATATTAGAGAGACATGGTAAAAGAGAAAAGATGACTAAATATATATGTATCTATAAATATAAATATATGTACACTAGTGATTAAATAAGAAAATCTTGAAAAGAAATATGACGGGAGGGCAGATGGGATATTGCACAGGAATGAGCAACAGAAAATTACAGTATTGCACTTTAAATATAAATATCAATGACAATAAAGTGAAGTGACCAGTGCAGATTAAACAGAGTACTTGTGAAGCTGCAGGGTAGCTTCTGAGTGCTGTGTTGTGTGTGTTTAAGTGTTGTGGTTGAGGTGTCGTATGGCTTGGTGGTAAAAACTGTTTTTAAGTCTTGTAGTCCGAGCAGACAGACTCCTGTAACGTCTGCCAGATGGTAACAAGGAGAACAGCTGATGTGCTGGGTGGCTGTGGTCCTTGATGATGCTGTGTGCTTTACGGAGGCATCGCTGGAAGTAAATGTCCTGAATGGCAGGAAGCCTCGTGCCAGTGATGTGCTCTGCTGCCTTCACCACCCTCTGTAGTGCTTTACGGCTGCTGGCAGAGCAGCTTCCGTACCAAACTGTGATGCAGCTCGTCAGCAAGCTCTCAATTGCACACCTGTAAAAATTTGAGGTGATGTTGGCGTTCATGCTAAACTTCCTCAGCCTCCTCAGGAAGTAAAGCCGCTGGCGAGCTTTCCTGATAGCAGTGTCTGTGTGAAGGGTCCAGGAGAAGTCCTCGGTGATGTTGACTCCAAGGAACTTGAAGCTGCTGACCCTTTCGACCTTGACACCGTTGATGTGGATGGGCTGGTGTTCACTGACTGGTCGTTTCCGGTAGTCCACTATCATCTCTCTAGTTTTGCTGATGTTGAGAGTCAGGTTATTTTCCAGGCACCACTCGTACAGTGCCATCACCTCCTCTCTGTAGGCCGTCTCATCATTGCCTGTGATGAGGCCTATGATGGTTGTGTCATCAGCAAACTTGATGATGGTGTTGGACTCGTGTTTAGCAGCACAGTCATGTGTGAACAGGGAATATAGGAGGGGGCTAAGCACACAACCCTGTGGCGTACCTGTGTTTAAGATGAGTGATGAGGAGGTGTGCTTACCAACTCTCACCACCTGGGGCCTGTTTGTGAGGAAGTTTAGAATCCATCTGCAGATTGGTGTTCCCAGCCCAAGGTTGACGAGCTTCGTGGCAAGTTTCGAGGGGATGATGGTGTTAAATGCAGAGCTGTAGTCGATGAAGAGCATCCTTGCATATGTATTCCCTTTTTCCAGGTGAGTGAGGGTGGTGTGCGTTGCCAGGGCGATGGCATCCTCTGTGGCTCTGTTTGTCCGATAAGCAAACTGAAGAGGGTCCCCCCACACACACACACACGAAGAGAGAGACGAAGTATGCATTGTATGCAAACGTTGTATGCAAACGGCTACTAAACAGACATCATAATTCGTCATACAATGAGAACAGGACAAATCAACAATTGACACTGACTAATTAATATTATATTATTGTATATATTGTTTGGAGTTTAGTCTGTTACTGTTACTATTTTTACCATTTCTTCTTGGAGGAACTGTAACCCAAATAATTTCCTTAGGGATTAAGAAAGTATCCTGATTCTTAATGTTTTAGGATACATGACCTGCCATTATCCAATGACACATCTGCTTACCTGTATCTTTTGCTCGTTTCTCCTTGTAGGAGTCATAATTAAATGTATTGAATTTTAATGATCACTCGGTTTTCCTTTGTTTGGTTGCTATGGTGATGTGTAACGGGAGTCACGTGGGTGCTAGCGGCGACATTAAGAGGGCGTTGTCAGTCTGTCTTTCACTGGTTTGATTTTGACAGAGCAGGGCTGGGTAGCCGTAGTTTTTGTTGACCGCAGCACAACGAGTTTCCCCTTGTTGCATTAGAGCCTGTGATGTTTTAAGAGTTTGAATCGCGAGCCGATCACATTGCTCTGTAAACTTTTCAAGCACTTTAATAAACAAGCAAGCAATTACCTCTGGCATTATTGCATAAAGTTGACAGGCAAATAGGCAGGCTCAGTCCCCGGCGTTGCTACGCTCCTCCTCTTCTTTTCTCATTTAAAAAATGAGAAAAGAAGTTTAAAAACGGGTTGTGTGTGAGACTTTAGATCAACAAAATATAAAATATACATTTTAAATTGTTATTGATCCCTTTACCCCTGGTCCTAAAGTGTATATTTATTTTCTTACTCTTCTTATATATATTGTTTGTTTACTTGCACTGTTGTAACTGGAGCCTCGTCGTCTCGTCTCTCTATATACTGGACTGTATGTAGCGGAGATGACAATAAAGTTTACTTTGACTTCAGCAGCGAGCAGGCGCACCGAGGGCTCTCGCGCTCACTTTTCGAGTATAGAATTTTGAAAAAACATCGGTGCAAATGATAAGTCTGTATCATAATGTCTGGTGTTTTCGTGTTTGTTGGTTTGTTTGTAATTTGTTTTATTTTGCAAGTTGGTAATTTTTGCTGCTCCAGCCAGCCAGAGAATCCCCCGCCGCCCCGCCCTTTCCTCCCTGTGCCGCAAGCAGCAGGCGCACCTCGCAAACGGAGGGCGCCCTTACTCCCAGCAAATGGGCGATAGAAAACCAATGCCATTCCCAATATGCGCTGGCATGATGTCTGGGCAGCATGAGAACGAGCCGCGATGCCGCCCCCACCACGATGCCGCCCCGGCCAACCGCCCGTGTCGTCCGTATCTAAAACCGCTACTGCATGCACTGCTGATGTAAAAATGGCCATTCTTGAATTCAAGGTGCTGAGCAGTTGAAAAGGTGTAGGGTGGCAATGTAAACTTGTACCACAGCACCATGGGCCACCTCTACAGCAGCCACTCCTTTCTTGTTGACATAGCTGACTATGGTAAAGCTGCCATTGAATCCAAACTCTGTGCTGTAAACCTCGCAGGACTCAGAAGCCTTCATCAGAGGAAGGATGTCTGCCTTTTTCTATTGTAGAGTCCCCACAATAGTGTCTTCAGGGGACACTAAAAGGCACATTGGAAAAAAGTTATCTGTGATGATGTTGGTCTTGTGTTTCTGAGTCTACTACACAACGTGAATAACACAACATGTGTGATCTCAGGCTCATGGAACAGCAGCATCGTTTCTCCAACCTGTTTCTCCATCTTCTACAACACCTGATTCATCTTCTCAGTCATGTGACCTGCCTCCGTCATCCAAAGGTTCCCCTGAGTGGGTCCTGCAGGTTCAGGGATGGACTGGAAGGAGACAGCATGGAGAGGGCCTGAGAGAAGTCCACACACAAGCAGCAGTGTAATGCTGTGATTTTACTATTGGTTCTTACAGCTGCGTTATTGAACATGGAGTTTCCTCTCAGTGTGTCATGTTTTTATTAGACCTGAAACTCATTCTGAATATTTGGCCCCGTGTATATCATCTTGCTCTCTACATAATTTGGACTGTTTGAAGCTCGAGCAGCTCATAAAATTAAAGGTTTTTAATTTGATTAAGAGTGAGTCAGAAGCTTGATTGAAGTCAGTGTTATTAATGATTTTTATTGCTCTTTGTTGTAATATATATATATGTATATATATTGGTTAGAAATGCTCTTCATTAAGGACACCACCTGTCACTGGTTTAATATCATGCAGTTCCTCACTGTGACCACCTGAGGGCAGTAACGTATCATCAGTCAGTAAATCTTTGCTGACAGTGTCAGTGATTCTATCAGTTTAATAATATCTGTGTTCACATATAAAGCATCATTATCACACTAACAAACATTAGTGCTGAAACACTGCAGTGAATGTGTCCTAATGCCAGTATTATTGTATATGAAGAGTAGTAGTTACTGACAGTGACCACTGAAGGGCAGTGATCCTGATAGTTTCTCTGAAACAGTCCAGAAGCCTGTCAGTGAAGCAGGATTGGACGCTCAGCCACGTAACTTCAGCTATAACTGTGTGTTTTCACTGTGATGAAGGTGCTTCATTACCATGGAAACCTCACATTCACTAAATACTCTTTATACAAGTTATGCACTCTTAGTTTAAGATTAGATAGATTCAGACATTTCCCCCAATTCAATCAAATGTTTTTACAGCTTTTCTGTTTCTTATCGAGGCTTTTATTGTGAAACATCAGCAGCAAGAAGTGTGTTTTTCTCTGTGAAGACAAACGAAGTGTAAATCTGTGTGTTGGTGAGTTCACAATCAGTGATTGTGCTTCTCTTTTCTTTCCAAGGCCTCAGAAATGCTCACTCTGTTTGTACATCACTTATTGTCAGTAACAGAGCTCATTCTGCTTTGTGGACATAAACACATCTGTCATCACTTCCTCTTTGTTTTTCATGAAGCATTTTATCAAATTGAAAAAGAAAAAACAACAAATCTAATGTCTGTCAGAAATTTCACCAGGACACTTTGTGATAGTTTTCATATTTTATACAAACTAAAGTGATACACAACATATGCAAACATATGCAACATTGGAAAAACACAAGACTACTTTCAAATCAGGATTGAAGCCTTTGCTGTTTATTAGATAAGCCATATGCATTATGATCCCTCAAAACAATAATATTATGGTTACAACTGCATTTAAAACTATTGGGCCAATATTTTCAGCTTATATGGCTGAAACATTTTCAAATTATGAGCTTCCAACAATGAGTGAAACAGTAAGAGCATGTGGAGACTTTGGAAAAATCCCATTAAGAAAGAGAAATCAAACATTTGGATTCATTTTAATGAGCTCAGGCTTGATGAAAATGCAGAGGAGCTGGTTGTGAACTGAGCTTCAGAAAAACACAACTAACCAAAAACCAAGGCAGAAAAAAAACCTATGGATCCTGGAATAATGGTATCTTCCATCTTTAAAGGACTGAAGAGGAAGAAATTTACAAGAAATAATTTCGAACAGTTTAAAACATCAACTGAATCCATGAATCTGAAAACGTGTTTCTGAGTGAAAGAGACAGACATGTACAGACTGAACTACCTGTTCAACAGTCAGTGTTTCTCTAACAGGAGGACACTCTTTACACTCAACTCAGCACAGACACACTGAGGCACCCATAAAGACTTTTAATCCAGGATAAAGAGGTTCAGTGAATGTGGTGTTGAAGGTGTGGAGATGGATCAGAGTGTCAGAGGAGACTCTGTAGAAGGACAGAGTGCCAGCAGGAGAGTCCACATACACTGCTACTCTGTTAGAGACGGAGGAGGAGGAGGTTGTGGTGGATACGAATTTGGTATCGTGACAAACATAAATAGGACCAGCATCAGAGCAGTACAACCTCCAGGAATGATCATTCTCTCCAAAATAACAGTCATTGCTGACTCCTTTCCTTCTTATTCTTCTGTGACTCACTGTTATCCAAACCTCTCCTTTCCACTCGACCTCCCAGTAACAACGACCGGTCAGACCATCTCTACACAGCAGCTGATGAACATCAAATCTGTCTTCATGATCAGGATATGACTGAACCTCATGCACATGTGTCACCTTCCTGTTGTTGTCAGACAGTTTGAGGTTTCTGTGTACTGTGTTTGTGTCAATTGTGAGTTGACAGGAATCTGGTGGAGAGAACAAACACAATCCAGCTGCAGTTATTGATCCATCATCTGTTCACTGATTGACACTTTGATGCCTCCTGACATCAGAAATGTGAATGAGTGATGTGACAGTTTGAAGATGGTTGAATGTGTGCTGCTTTGTTTTCATGAATCACATTAAAAACACACTTACACTTCCTCAGACCTGGTCTCAACCACTGGACTCCAGCAGGCTCCACCCTGAAAGGAGGAGGGGGGTCAGACCAGCACAGTCTCTTTCAGCATGCACACATCGACATTACATCGCTGTCATACACATAATGTTAGACACTGATAATGGAACAGTCCAACAGTTTCACAAATACACTTCAGTCCCAACAGTTTCTCCCTCCCAAAGCATAACATTTTACGCTAGGTGAAAAATTGTCAATATGTTAGGCTTCCGGGCACCCAACACGTCCCCATGTTAGGAGATCGGAAAAATGAGGAAACATGAGAGCTGTTTGGAATTAATCTACGGGTAAGGTATAGGTAAATACCGGAATTGATGGCTGCAGCCAAGTCTCTGTGAGTAGTACAATGCTGCTGTCCTGTACATTCTTGTTGACTGCAGTTTGTAATCTCAGTTTGTCATTTTTGTTGGTTATGGACCTGACGTTGAAGAGGAAGATACTCGGAAGCGGTGGCTTAAATGGTTTTTTCTTTAGCCGTGCTAGTGCAGCCACGCTTTTGCCTCCTTTGTTTATGTTTCCTCTTTGGCTTACCGCTGGGAAGAACCAACCATGGAGACCCTGGAGTTCTTATTATGTCCTCCGGAATGCCATGGAAGTGGTGATAGTCCGACATAATGTTCCTTGCACAGTGTAAACTCAAAAGGTCCTGACAACTGTAAGTGGAATCCACTTGATGTATAGTAATAGAAAACACATACACCCACACATATACATATGGAAAAAGTAAAAAACAAAGCACCGAAAGTGAGGAGCAGTGAGCCGCTGCGTCTGTGTGTGGCAGCATCTTTAAATTTTCTGTTAAGTAGACTGAACTCAGTTTTTATCAACTTGTTATTAGAACTCAGTTTAAGTAAGTTACCAGTACTTTTCATCCAAAAAGTCAATTAACCCAGTTTATTTGAGTTGTCTTAAATTAGAAAAACTAAGTAAGATGGAAATTTTGCTTCTCAGTGCGGAAGGACAAAACAATATGGTTTGAAAATTCCATGTCACTGCTTTCCTCCTCTCTGACATAGATCAGTTCGCATGTTCATGGTGCACAGGTTTTTTTTCTTCTGAAATATGATGAGCAAACCTGGAGAAGCTTCACCCTTATGAACCTTTATAACATTACATATTCTTAAACCCTGTATTTATGTTAAGGCTTTTTTTATTGCTTTTGAACATCTGTAGCATCTATTAATGTCAAATCTAGCCTTTTTTAACAACATAAGCAATCTGCTTTTATATTTAATGAACATTTCTGTTTAATTACATGTTAAATAACAGCAATAATAATAATATCAATAGTGTTTTTTATTAAAACAATGTGTTTAGATACATGTTTGGTTGTGAAAGTGCAAAGCCATAAACTAGATTAGTGGCCTGTTAAATAGTTAAAATCTACATTGGCCTTGGTAATTCTCTTCTCTATGGTCTACCTCATTAATCTCTTTTACAAGGTGTGGGGGCAATTCCTGAAATACTTTTTCAGCCTTCAGGTTGAGAACCTGACTTCCAGCATTACTCAGTAAATCTCTCCCCCCCCTTTTTTTGTCTTTTTTTAAAGTTATTTGTGTGTTTGTTTTATATTGTTTTGTCCTGTTGTATTTGCAATAATGTTTTTTTGTTTGTTTGTTTTTTGTTTCTGTTTTTTGCTTCTTCATTTTTTACCTGGCCTAAAGGATAGGGCTACTGTATGGTATGTCTAGGGGATAAACTGGTAAAAGCAATTACATGATTTGTGAATGTGTCATTAATCTGTATTCTATTATTTCACTTCAAACAATCATTGTGAACCCTACTTGCTTGTTCTTCAACAATTCTGTGTGTATCTGTTTTTCTTTGATGCTTCAGTTTAACCCATCTAACCCTAAAAATATCTTTGAGAAAAAAAATATAGTGGAAAAATATAGTAAAAAAAATGCTAACAGACTACTGGTAACAGTTGCATTTAATGAATTTGTGTGTAAGCAAAAAAAAGTAAATTAACACAAATTGTTCTTTTTTAATTTAGTAGAACTTGATATTTTTATCAGTAAGTAAATGATTAGTATTTTACCAACAAAAACATCCAATTATTCTTAGTACTGTGTATTTGCAATGAATAAGTTGTCTTAATGTAGATATGTTAACTAAGCTTTACTTAGTTTTTTTGAGGCAACGAGTTGCATATTTTTTTAATGTCTGGAAAGTAATTAGATTTTACAGTGAAGTGGTTAAATTAATAAATTAGTTTGGTACTAAGTAATTAAGTAATGTACTGCATTATTTTAAGGAAATGGACAATTACTGTGTAATACATTACTGACCACAACACTAATAATGATAATAATTTATTGTTGTTTTTCTCTTATCATCATTTTAATCCCCACGTTTTCCTCTGCTCAAATGCGTTAATTGTGGACTGAACATAAATGAGTACCCTCACATTGACTACATGCAGCCACATTTAAACCTCTCATATTTTCTTTACCAGCTCTGTTTTGTCAGATTTTTGTGTTTAAGTATCTTTTCATTTTCATGGGATTTCGTACTCTACTTTGTATGCTGTATTTTTCAAAACAAAGTTTAAAAAGAGGCAAAAGCACAGAAATTTATTATTTGTCCCAAACAGACTTGAGGCTGTAATTGCTGCCAAAGTTGTTTCAACAAATTGAGCCACAGCTGTAAATAATTATAGTTAAATAATTAAATATAGATAGAAGTTTGCTGTGTGTTTGTTTATGTCACATCTGCATGAAACAAACACAAATTAAAGAATTAAATTATTTAAAGAAAATGTTTTCAGCTTTTCCTCCTCTATCAGACACTATTCCCATACCTGAGAGTGTCGAGTCTCCAATTTGGATCCTTCAGTCGAGACGAAAGGAGCTCCACTCCTGAGGCTACCAGATGATTGTAGCTCAGGTCCAGCTCTCTCAGATGGGAGGGGTTGGAGCTCAGAGCTGAAGCCAGAGAAGTACAGCCTTTTTCTGTAATCAGACAGCCTGATAGACTGCAGACAAAAGTAAACAAACAAAAAAAGAAAAAAACAATCCATCTGTGAATACTGCACGTAAGGATTGTTTTATTTGTTCTTCTCATCTCCAAATACAGGGCCATCCATCCATTTGACTAGATAAGACTTGTTATGTAGTCAGATTATCAAGGGGGTGGCTATAGCTCAGGAGGTATAGCAGGTCATCTGCTGATTGGAAGGTTGGTGGTTCGGTCCCTGGCTCCCCCAGTCTGCATGCCAAATATCCTTCGGCAAGATACTAACCCCCATTTGCATCCATCAGAGTATGAATTTTAGAAAACAGTGCTTAGGTGAATGTGGGATGTTGTATAAAGCGCTATATAAAAGTTAGTCCATTTAACACTATTGTTTCAAGTTTAATTATCTAATTCTACTTTTTGGAAACACTAAGAACCACAATTTTAACCTGCAAAAGTGAATATGCTATTATTGTTTCTTTATGGCCTGATCATTAGGGAAATCATGAGAAAAGGATTTTTATAAACTCTGAATTTAAAAGGAAACCGCAGGTTTACGCGGCCACTCAGGGGCTCACTCAGTGAGCTAAACTTCCTGGCAGCCTACAGGTGTCTCGTTCACGAGTTCACTCTTGCTGCTCCTCTGTCCAAGGACGGTGCGGAGTGGCTGCTTGGCTCTCAGGACGGACCTTCGGGTCACATCCCTTGCTCAACCTGCTGTTGCAGGCTGTGTCCCCTGGTGTGTTGCCCGTGGTTCGCCGGTTAACGAGCCAGTCGGAACTCACTGTGTCTGACACCTCAGCCAGCAGGTGACAGTTCTCCATCCTCCACCATCCTCTCCCTATCTAGTGTATTGCCCGCGTGTCATGGGTTTGCGCGGCCAGCAGGGGTCCCAGTCAGTGGTGAGCTACACTTCTGCTCCTGATGTCCCAGCCTCGGGCCCTGGGGATCAGCTGGAGGCCTTTGAGGACCAAGTGGCCTCTCTCAGGGCTTGCCCTCCCTCCGACTGCCCCCTGACTTTCAGCCACCTCCCGTGTCTGCAGACAGTGTGGGGCAGTTTCTCTGCTCTCGGGATGGGCCTTTGGGTTGCATCCCGCAGGCTTTTCCCTGACGTTCTGATCAAACTATCACCGGTGTCATGTTTGCACAGCTGTTTTAACTAAGCCCGGGAAGAGTGCGGCTACATCTGCAGCCTGTTCGCAGCTCAGACACAAGCATTTCACTACATGTTGTACTCATGTTGTGTGATTGTGTATGTGACAAATAAAGTTTGTTATAAGGCACAACTTGTTGTTGTGCCTTATGATCCGGTGCACCTTATTTATGAAAACAGACCCATTCAGTGACAGTGTGCCTTAGAGTCCAGAAAATGGGGTAATAGAAGCTATTATGGGAGAAGTACAATCTCTTTTTCAATGCCTGTGTCTCTGTAATCTTACTGCAGCATTTTGGAGAAACTGAAAACTTCTGTGGGAGCATTTAGAAGATAATGATTACCGTCAAAGTCAAACCTCAAAGTAACAAATGCTCAAACTGTTTTTTCAGCATCACTTTGAGAAAAAAACCTTTTCAATTTTAGCAGGAATATTTTCAGAACAGTGAAGTACCTTTAGTGTTGAAGAGGCAGATGAATAACTAAACATTTGACACTGAGCAGGAAAGTGGTGGTGACACAGCTGGAGAACCACAGACCATACTGCTACTGACATACTAAGAATTTAATTTGCTGGTGGTTCAAGTGAAACTTTGCTCTCAAAAGCAGATGTAGATCACAGTATAAAATAAGTCAATATGTAAAAGTTTGCAATTATTGCGCTGAAAGGTTTAAGCAACACAAAACGCCACATTGTGTTGTAACAGGAAGTAATACATTAACACAATGAAAGCAAAGATTACAGCACATATGTTATTAAATCTTCTCTACCATAATGAAACACCTATGGGAAGGACTTACACAGTAAGACAATAATTTATACTACCATTCACAGCTACAGCCAATTTACAGCCATCACATGACAAGAGTAGCCAGAAAGAATTCACACAGGAACAGGGAGAACATGCAAAATTGCTTTGTGGCCCCAATTTATCTGAGGCAAAAACATATCGATTCTCAAGGTGGGATACAAAGGTTAAAATGGTAAATGGCCTGCATTTGTATAGCGCTTTACACATCCAGTCATCCACCCATTCACACACACATTCACAAAGCGCACTGACAGAGGCAAGGCTGCCAGACACTGGCGCCACCGGGCCCTCTGACCACCACCAGTAGGCAACGGGTGAATTGTCTTGCCCAAGGACACAACA
This sequence comes from Neolamprologus brichardi, assembly GCF_056152115.1. Lineage (NCBI taxonomy): Eukaryota > Metazoa > Chordata > Actinopteri > Cichliformes > Cichlidae > Neolamprologus > Neolamprologus brichardi. Next base: position 15,389,110 of record NC_142112.1, on the reverse strand, counting down.
ACTGAGACTGTCCAAGGCGGGGCTCAAACCGGCAACCTTCCAATTACAAGGCAAACTCCCAACTCTTGAGCCACGATCGCCAATCCTTAAAAGGAGTAACCAATGGATACGCATAGATTCCTATATAAAGACACAGAGGTCATCGGTTATGGTTAATGGCTATGTATCGTAAATTGATAAACCGGACTAAATTCTGCAAAAGACAAAAGAGCACTTTATCTGTTTCAACTTCATTGCCACAGGATCAGATATGGAAAATGTTTCCTTTATTATATTTAGTGCCTTGTTTTGTGTAATTTTTGACCTTTCAGAGCAATTTGTTTGTGTTATTGAATGTTTTTTTTTAATTTATTTTATCCATTTTTACAATTGATAGGTGCTGTTGATTTCTTTTTTTTACTGCCCTAAGGTTTTGTCAATACACAGGTTATGCTTTTATTTCTTGTGCTAAAAACATCAAGTTTACAGTAATGAAATGTTCTGTTATACAAGCATGTTATACACACAGGTTCATAGTCAATGATTTAAATAAAATGATGTGAAGATGAATAAATAAAATTTGTAAATCAGAGGCTAAGAGTCTTGGTCGTTGTGTCGTTGGGCAAGACACTTCACCCGTTGCCTACTGGTGGTGGTCAGAGGGCCCGGTGGCGCCAGTGTCCAGCAGCCTCGCCTCTGTCAGTGCGCCCCAGGGTGGCTGTGGCTACAATGTAGCTTGCCATCACCAGTGTGTGAATGTGTGTGTGAATGGGTGGATGACTGAACGTGTAAAGCGCTTTGGGGTCCTTAGGTACTAAATAACGCGTTATACAAATACAGGCCATTTACCATTTACCAATTAATATAAATATGAATAATAGGTCAATTTGGAATTTAACAATGTTTTTCTTTGATCAATAATATAATCCAGATTATAAACATAAATTAATGAAAAAAGCTTTAATTCTTACCTGAGAGTTTTCAGTGAACAGCTTGGACTCATCAATCCAGCAGATAGAAGCTTTACTCCTGAGTCACGCAGGTCATTGTTACTCAGGTCTAGTTCTCCCAAACTAGAAGACAGGGAGCTGAGAACTGAGCACAGATCTTCACAGCTTCTCTCTGTGAGGTTACAGCCAGGCAGTCTGAAATTATATTTGTGATCAAATTAAATAACTTATTTTCAACTTGGAAAAAAGAAAGAAAACAGAACTTGCTTCAAAATATCACAGTTACACCAATGTATCTGTTAAGCAAGTGGAGATCGAGTACTTTTAGTGATTACAGATCAATACCCACAGGCATCTATACTTTCCTAATTAGAGTAGGAGTGATTGCTGTTGCTAGATACAGTTCAAAATAATCCTTAATTATCACATACTGAACCTTGATGAACCCACCATTCATCCTCTGTTAGAAAACAAGTTGCCTTAGCTCTTTCAAGGAATTTTTAAAATAATTTTCTTTTTACTTATATTAGTTTTTGAAGAGTTAAAGAAAAGCTCTGGGTCCACTTTGATAAAGGTTAAATACACAAATGTTTTAGAAATGCTAAGACTTTCTGTTGCTATAAACCGTACTTGCATAAACATTTCAACGTGTATATAGATGCATACATACAGAGCTTTGTTGGAGACTTTGACCACTGGCAGCAGCCTCAGAAGAGCCTCCTCTGAAGCAGAGTATTTCTTCAGGTCAAACACATCCAGATCTTTTTCTGATGACAGTAAGATGAAGACCAGAGCTGACCACTGAGCAGGAGAAAGTTTATTTTGGGAAAGTCTTCCTGATCTCAGCGACTGTTGGATCTCTTCCACTAGAGAACAATCATTCAGTTCATTCAAACAGTGGAACAGATTGATGCTTTTCTCAGCAGACAGATTCTCACTGAGCTTCTTCTTGATGTACTGAACTGTTTCCTGTTTGGTACTTTCCGTCTCTGTCAGAAGGCCTCTTAGGAGAGTCTGATTGGTCTGCAATGAAAGACCCAGGAGGAAGCGGAGAAACAAGTCCAGGTGTCCATTTGGACTCTGCAAGGCATTGTCCACAGCACTCTGGTAGAAGTGTCTGCCTGCAGATTCTTCTCTTCTTTCAGACATCTGGGATGTAATTACTTGTTCTACCAGCAGATTGACTCCAGAGTTGATGAAGGTCAGATGGACATGAAGAGCAGCCAGAAACTCCTGAACACTCAGATGTATGAAGCAGAAGACCTTGTCTTGGTACAGTCCTCTCTCCTCTTTAAAGATTTGTGTGAACACTCCTGAGTACACCGAGGCTGCTTCGATATCGATGTCACACTCTGTCAGGTCTGATTCATAGAAAATCAGGTTTCCTTTCTGCAGCTGATCAAAAGCCAGTTTTCCCAGAGACACAATCATCTTCCTGCTCTCTGGACTCCAGTGTGGATCTGTCTCAGCTCCTCCTTCATACTTGACCTTCTTCACTTTGGCCTGAACCACCAGGAAGTGGATGTACATCTCAGTCAGGGTCTTGGGCAGCTGCCCTCCCTCTCTGGTTTTCAGCACATCAACCAGAACTGTAGCAGTGATCCAGCAGAAGACTGGGATGTGGCACATGATGTCAAGGCTTCGTGAGGTCTTAATGTGGGAGATGATGGTGCTGATCTGCTTCTTATCTGTGAATCTCTTCCTGAAGTACTCCACCTTCTGTGGGTCAGTGAACCCTCTGACCTCTGTTACCCTGCCAAGACATTCAGGAGGGATCTGATTGGCTGCTGCAGGTCGTGTGGTTATCCAGAGACAAGCAGAGGGAAGCAGTTTCCCCCTGATGAGGTTTATCAGCAGCACATCCACTGAGGAGGACTTTCTAGGGTCAGTTAGGATTGTAGTTTTGTGGAAGTCCAGAGGAGGTCGACACTCATCCAGACCATCAAAGATGAACACAACCTGGAAGTCTTCAAAGTTGCAGATTCCTGCTTCTTTGGTTTCAGTAAAGAAGTGATGAACAAGTTCCACCAAGCTGAACTTTTTCTCTTTCAGCACATTCAGCTCTCTGAAAGTGAATGGAAATATGAACTGGATTTGCTGGTTGGCTTTGTCTTCAGCCCAGTCGAGGGTGTATTTCTGTGTTAAGACAGTTTTCCCAATGCCAGCCACTCCCTTTGTCAGCACTGTTCTGATTGATTCTGATTCTGATTCACGTGAGTCTTTAAAGATGTCTTCTTGTCTGATTATTGCTTCAAGACTGTCTGGTTTACTGGATGTTGTTTCAATCTGTCTGACCTCATGTTCATTGCTGACATCTACAGTCCGTCCCTCTGTGATGTAGAGCTCTGTGTAGATCTGATTCAGAAGGGTTTGGTCTCCTGCTTTAGCGATCCCCTCAAACACACGCTGGAACTTCTTCTTCATGTTAGATTTAAATTCATGCTGATGCCACTGGAAGTTCCGAGTGCAGGTTTCTGAGTGACACACACACACACAAAATCGAGGATTCATCACATATGTTGAATGTATTTTTTTCTATTACTTGAAATATTGTTGAATGTTTTAGCATGTTTTTTTAGAATGTTTTTTTATTTAGAGAATAATTCTCACTTATCAGCAAATGCTCAGCAAACTTATTCTGCTTCATTCTCTTCAGGAAGTCCACTGTAATCATCACAAATGCTTCTCTGCTGCTTGTACTCTGTTCTTCATCCACACTCTGTAATACAGCCTTATCCTCACATTGACTCTTAAAACATTGTAGGTCATCTGGACTCAGACCTTTCTGGATCTTCTTCAGCTCGTTTTTCACAAAAGAGATTATTTTGTCCTCCAACATCTGGAACAAAATATTTTATGAAATACCCCAAAACTGTTTCTCGGAATCAGTTTAATTAGGCTCAACATACACAAAACCTCAATGAAATTCAAACCCTTGTTCTCTATAAGAAGTGGGGCAAGGCAAAATCCACAGTTTCTGAGAATATTTTCCATATATCTATCCCTTTATATTGTTCTTAAATCTTAATGTTGTCACAAAGTTATGTCTCATGTTGTTCTTAAGAACACGTCTCTCTACATCTGCATAATTCTGGATATTATGGAGCCTTTATCCAATCTGGTGAAGCCAGAGATTTTCCACCTCAGTGTTACTGCACCGTGCAGTGTAATACCTTTATGCCCTTTTCAGTAGTATATTTTTTATGATCCCACAGCATGTGGCAGATAATCCATATAGTACATTGTATGACCATACATTGTTATTCGGAGCTGAGGAGCTGTTTCTCTTGATAGTGCCCTAAACTTTGAAATACTTATCAGTATTATTACTTGGTGATCATATTTCCAGCTACATAATATTAGTTATTATTTCCCACAGATAACACTACTGCTATTCTTGTACAAGCTCTGGTTATATTCCATATGGATTATTATAATTTTATCCTTTCTAGATTACCACACAAATATCTCCATAGACTTCAGCTGGTGCAAAATTCAGCTGCATGTGTCATTAATAGAACCCATTACTACTGCTCTTCAACCACTTCACCGGCTTCCTGTGAAATATCTGCTATCTGCTTCTTACTTCAAAGTATCTGCATAAAGTCACACCTCCGTATCTAATCTTCAGCACATCTCCACTCCTTCCTGTACTCTGACATCATCCTCCTCTGCTACTGTTATTTTCCCATCTGCTCAAATTACCCTCCAATACTTTCAGCTGAGTGTCCACTGGAACTTTCTTTAACACCACTTTCACAACATTAATTACACATATTTTTAAACTTGCCTTTTCTGATTCATTTTATGCAGTATTCACTACAATACTACCCAATACTATGTAGTATTATGTAGTATGTTCTCTTTCAAGTGGTATTAGCCATACTGTGATTTTATTATTTAATTGCTTCTAAGGTATACTCAATTCTTGAAAGGCGCTTCTAAATAAAATGTTATTTTATTCCATTTATTTATTTATTTTGGCCAGCCCAGCTGCCAAAGTGTACCATTTGCTTTTTTTCCCCCAAAAAATACTGAGGCATACTTGATATTTGCCACTGTTTTTGCAGTTTAGTGGAGGCACAAATCTGACCAAAACATTCTGTTCAAAGGGAAACTCACTCAACCTTCTGAGCCAGAACCCAGCATGAGTTCTATGAACAGAATAGATGTAAAAGTAATATTTGTATATGTACAGACCATAAATATGGAGTCCAGGGGCTGCTGGGCAGACTGACCACTGGGAACCTCTGAGCTTTCCTGGTCCACGCTGTGGATACATCATGAAGACTCAGAATAATACAACAAAACTAAAAAGAAAAACTCGCACTTGATAATGATGGCTATTAAAATATGAAAAGGTAAAGAATCAGTATCCTCAAAGAATTTGCAATAAAATTTTGACATTTTTTGTAGATATTATCGAGAAACTCAGCAGTCAAAGAGAGGAAGAAGAGTACCACTGATTCCAGTGTTTTTTCTGTGTCTTGAATGTCACAGAAGACCACTTTCTTAAACAGAGCTGGCTGCTCTTTTTGCTATTTTCACTAATTCATCCAGCATGAATGGTGATCATTTCGTGTCAGATGGGCTATAATGTTTTGGGGTTTTTTGCCTCTGGTCACTTACAGATATTTCAAATATTAACAAGTCGACTGCTTGCTTTTATTTATATACGTAAATCTTTATCTCTTATATCCATAGATAGATAGATAGATAGATAGATGACCAAATAAGGCAGTTACTTTCTGCTTTAGTTTATGTTTGAATTAAATGTTTTTTCACTTCGCGTTTGCTGAAGTGGATTTTCAGTTCTTTAGAAATCAAAGGCTTCTTTTTAAGAGACAGTTTAAATGGGATTGAGGGAATGATTTGTTTGCACTGCAGATTATATACAACAACACCAAGCAGTTAAATCGAAGAGTTCATGCAATTAACAGCTCACATTTTTGCTGCAGACAGAGGCTGGGGTTTAAATTTAATGCCCTCATCTTTAGACTTGTCAGTCATTAAGGACTCACAGCTGGGTTCACATCCAGGTTGGTTCCTGTGAATAAAGATGGAGCAGTGATGTGAGTGCTGGGTTGTGACATGGAGAAGAGTAATGGAGAGTTAGAGATGGTCATCTCACCTCTGAGCTTTGGTCTGGCTCTCATATTCCCCACACAGATTGGGTTTAGAGGGAGGGACTCCCTCCTCTCTGTACTCACACTGATCCATGCTGCTGAATTCACATCCACATCAGCTCACATACACTTTCTACCTTCACCTGTAGAGGAAACACAAATCATTCATGTGCACATCAACAGAAATCCTCCTTTCGATCAGCTGCTGCGGTAATAATATTTAAAACATATTTTGAAAATCTGACCATCAGTAATTGTATTTATTTATAGCATTTTTTCTGTCTCATGGTACGTGGAGTGGTTCTTGTGTAGAGCTCTTTCAAAATGCTGTACACAATTAGTCTCATTGACTTGAGCCCTTTATGTGTCTAAGCACCCTCTACCAGACATTCACACTCTGATGGATGCATTGGAGAACAACTTGGGGTGAGTATGTTCCCCGTTCGCTCTCTCTGCGGTAGAGTATCACTTCCTTTTCCTGTTTCAACACACAGTGGTGTTTTGAGTAGCTTATCTGCATAGCAATTTAATTAAAAACTTTTAGATACCTTCTTTTTTCATAGTATAATCTTCATGTGCTTCATCCGAAGCACACTCTCTGTGTACTCACTCCCTAACTTATAGCCAAAGTATTCACCCACTCTGTCTTTACTGTTTCGCTAGCTTAGCTTAGCTTGTAGCCGACTCGCTGGCACCATGACCTCGTCACCTGTCCCTCCTGCACTTTCCTGCTCATTGTGTCAGATGTTTAGTTACTCCTCTGCCTCCTTTAGCAATAATGATACTTGTAACAAATGTAGCATATTTGCAGCTCTGGAGGCCAGGATTACTGAATTGGAGACTCGGCTTCACACCCTTGATACACCTGTAGCTAGCCAGGCCCCTGTAGCTGGTGCAGCCGAAGGTAGTGTAGGCCCCGCTAGCTGTTCTCCAACAAACCCTGTGCAGCTGGGGAAAGAGGACGGCTGGGTGACGTTGAAGAGGAAGCATAGTCTTAAACAAAAGCCCCAGGTACACCACCAACCTGTTCATGTGTCTAACCGTTTTTCCCCACTGGGCGACAGACCCGCCGGGAGTCAAACTCTTGTAATTGGTGATTCTGTTCTGAGACATGTGACGCTAGAGACACCAGCAACCATAGTCAATTGTCTTCCAGGGGCCAGAGCAGGGGACATTGAGGGAAATTTAAAACTGCTGGCTAAGTGTAAACGCAAATTCAGTAAAATTATAATTGGCATCAGCAGTAATTACACATGGTTATGTCAGTCGGAGGTCACTAAAATCAATATTGAATCGGTGTGTAACTTTGCGAAAACAATGTCGGACTCTGTAGTTTTCTCTGGTCTCCTCCCCAATCAGACCAGGAGTGACATGTTTAGCCACATGTTCTCCTTAAATTGCTGGCTGTTGTCCTAAAAACAACGTGGGCTTTATAGATAATTGGCAAACTTTCTGGAGGAAACCTGGTCTTCTTAGGAGAGACGGCATCCATCCCACTGTGGATGGAGCAGCTCTCATTTCTAGAAATATGGACAAATTTATTAACCATCCCAAAGTGTCTGTGAAGGTTCTCAGTCATCCAGGTCATCATAGTCAAAGGAGCTTGCAAAGAAAAGCGTCTGGACTTCTTTAAGTTACTTGAAGACGTTTCACCTCTCATCCGAGAGGCTTCTTCAGTTCTAAGGTCAAATGGTGGAGAGTCCCAGATATAAACCTAGTGGGAGTGTCCCCCCACAGAGGGACGAAAGGACCCCCTGATGATCCTCTAATCGCCTGAGCCAAGGTGTGGAACTGGGTGTGGGTCCCAATCAGCCAGAGTTTCGGGTGAGTTCATTGTGAAACCTGGCCCCACCTTATCATGCGAATTCCTGAGGTCAGATGGCCCAGGGTGTGAGTGGGCGTTAAGGCGTCTGGGAAGGGATCTCAAAACTGGATTATAGATGGCAGAGAGTTGGTGTCGTAAACCACCGCCTCTGTTCAAAGATGGTCGCTCACAGTGGACATAGATGGCTTCTTTCACTCCTCTTTCAAACCATCTGTCCTCTCTGTCCAAAATGTGAACATTGGCATCCTCGAAAGAGTGTCCTTTATCCTTAAGATGCAGATGGACAGCTGAGTCTTGTCCTGTGGAGGTGGCTCTTCTGTGTTGTGCCATGTGCTTGTGAAGTGGCTGTTTGGTCTCTCCAATGTAGAGGTCTGGGCATTCCTCGCTGCACTGTACGGCATACACTACAGATTACCATACAAAGATCACTACTCTCCTCAGTGACAACAATACCTACGAAGCCTTAAAGCGAGACCCCACCAGCAGCTACAAAAAGAAAGTTATAGCTTGCCTTCAAGACTTGGAAAAGGACAAAATCATTGACCGCCTTACTTATCACGCCTTTACCCAGGGGATGCCATACCCTGCATTTACAGACTTCCAAAAATCCACAAGGAAGCTGTCCCACTCAGACCCATAGTCAGTAGCATAAACTCAGCCACTTATAACATTGCAAAACACCTTGCTACCATCCTTGCTCCTCTCGTGGGGAACACCCCACACCACATCAAGAACTCCACCGACTTCACTGACAAGGTCCAGAAACTTACCCTGGATCCAGATGAAACCATGGTGTCCTTTGATGTAGTCTCTCTCTTCACGTGCATACCCACCACGGAGGCCGTGGAGACTGTCAGAAAACGACTACAAGAAGACAACTCCTTGGAGGACAGGACCAACTTCACACCCGATCAGATTTGCACACTGTTAGACCTCTGCCTCACCACTACATATTTCAAATACAACGAAGGCTATTACAGACAAAAACATGGCTGTGCCATGGGCTCCCCCGTGTCACCTATTGTAGCCAACCTTTACATGGAGGAAGTGGAAAGGAAGGCTCTTGGCTCTTTCAAAGGAAGAGTACCCAGCCACTGGTACAGATATGTAGACGACACCTGGGTCAAAATCAAGACACAAGAAGTGGAATCCTTCACTGCGCACATCAACGCTGTGGATAAAAACATCAAGTTCACCAGGGAAGACACAAAGGACGACTGTTTGCCTTTCCTGGACTGCGCTGTGCACATTGAAGAGAATGGCAACCTCAACATCGAAGTTTACCGGAAGCCCACACACACGGACCAGTACCTCCTGTTTGACTCCCATCACCCTCTGGAACACAAACTTGGAGTAATTAGGACCCTACACCACCGGGCAGAACATGTTCCCTCTAAGCCTGAAGGGAAAAAGAAGGAACACACACATGTAAAGGAAGCACTCAAAACGTGCGGCTATCCTAAATGGGCATTCTTAAAGTCAGCAAAGAGGAATGCCCAGACCTCTACATTGGAGAGACCAAACAGCCACTTCACAAGCGCATGGCACAACACAGAAGAGCCACCTCCACAGGACAAGACTCAGCTGTCCATCTGCATCTTAAGGATAAAGGACACTCTTTCGAGGATGCCAATGTTCACATTTTGGACAGAGAGGACAGATGGTTTGAAAGAGGAGTGAAAGAAGCCATCTATGTCCACTGTGAGCGACCATCTTTGAACAGAGGCGGTGGTTTACGACACCAACACTCTGCCATCTATAATCCAGTTTTGAGATCCCTTCCCAGACGCCTTAACGCCCACTCACACCCTGGGCCATCTGACCTCAGGAATTCGCATGATAAGGTGGGGCCAGGTTTCACAATGAACTCACCCGAAACTCTGGCTGATTGGGACCCACACCCAGTTCCACACCTTGGCTCAGGCGATTAGAGGATCATCAGGGGGTCCTTTCGTCCCTCTGTGGGGGGACACTCCCACTAGGTTTATATCTGGGACTCTCCACCATTTGACCTTAGAACTGAAGAAGCCTCTCGGATGAGAGGTGAAACGTCTTCAAGTAACTTAAAGAAGTCCAGACGCTTTTCTTTGCAAGCTCCTTTGACTAACCATCCCAAAGTGTGACTATCCAGAGTTGGAACCAGGAAGCAGAGTTGCAGTTTTTCACTTCTCTCTGCAGCTTCTCTCCTCTTGCTACCCCCCCCCCCCCAAAAAAAAACCCCCATCTCTATAGAGACTGTGTCAGCTTCCAAAAAGACAGAAAACAAACTAAAAGCCAGCAACAAACAACTTAAACATAAAAAATCTCAAAGAAAGAACAATACAGTATCCACATCTGAACCAAAGAATAAAACAGTGAAATGTGGATTATTAAATATCAGGTCTCTCTCCTCCAAGTCTCTGTTAGTACATGACTTAATAATTGATCAACAAATCAATTTACTCTGCCTTACAGAAACCTGGTTGCAGAAGGATGATTACATTAGTTTAAATGAATCAACACCCCCAAGTCACTCTAACTACCAGAAATCTCAAAGCACAGGCTGAGGGGGCGGTGTGGCAGCAATTTTTCACACCAGCCTATTAATCAACGAAAGACCAAGGCAGACTTTTATTTATTTGAAAACCGGATGTTTAGCCTTGTCCACCCCAGCTGTAAAACTCAAAAACCAATCTTATTCGTTATCATCTATGTGTCACGGTCGTGGCTCGGTGACCCAAGGTTTTGAGTTTCTTGTGTCTGAGTTTTTGTATTATGATCTTAGTTCTCTTTGTTGCCCCAGTTTATTAGTCTAGTGTCTTAGTTTGGCTTTCTTGTATTCTCTTTAGTTTTCTGAGTATTTAGTTAGCCGCCCTCTGTGTCTCCTTGTCATTGTACTCTGTGTTTCTTAGTTGCTCTGTCTCCCCTAGTCAAGTCTGTGTCTATGTTACATTTCCTGTTTTATTTTGAAGGTCTGTGTCCTACGTGAATGTATTGAGTTTTGCTTCCCTTGGGTCTCGTTATGTCCGATTTCTCCCAGCTGTGCTCCCCTTCTGTGTCTCCTTCCCCTCGTTATTTCCCAGTGTATTTAAGCCCTGTGTTTCTCTGTGTCAGTGTCGCAATATCCCTCATGCTGTGCGTGAGGCTCCCTGTATTTCCTGGTGAGCTTTATATTTCGTTTTCCCAGTTTAGTTTTTTGTAACTTGTGATCTGTTTTTCCAGCAATAAAGCTGTGCTTTTTGAGTTTATCTCCCGTGTCCCTGTGAGTTTGCATTTGGGTCCAATTCTTGCCTGCCACACAGCTGAATCATGACACTATGTATGTATGTATCATGTAGATGCTAAAAATGACAGCCTCAACATGGCATTTAATCTGTTTAGACTCAATCGGCTTCTCTCAAAATGTAAAAGAACCCACCCACCACTTTAATCACACTTTAGATCTTGTTTTAACATATGGGGTAGAAACGAAGCATTTAACAGTGTTTCTGTTACCCAGTGTTAATTTGGTTATCTGATATTGTGTGATATTCAGTGTATATATGTATATATCTATACTGGGTGTTCAGTTATAAAATGTTCTTCAATGATTTTGAGTTTTTGTTATTGCTATTGGTTTGCGGCTGCTTTACGACAGTCGACTGTGGTAGTACATCCTAGCGGGAGGGGCTATGAGCACAGCTTGTAGCTGTGCCAGAGAGCAAGCTTGGGTCAGCTAGCGGGAAATATCTCCTTCTGCAGTAGCCTTAAAAAAAAGACTATTGTTCGTTCTCCTGCCAGGTAAAAATCTGTTTCGTATGTATATTATACTATTCCATGTGTTATCATGTGTTTGCTATGATGTGATGTGTAGTAATGGTTATTAAGGTGCTAATCGCTAATTGGGGATAAGCTAGCAAGCTCGACAATTAGCCGCCATGCTAAGCGGACGTTGGTAGCCAAGTTCGTATGTCACTGTGGGGTTACGAGCTCACGTGGCTTGTAGCTGTCCCAGAGAGCAAGCTTGGGTGAGCTAGCGGGGAATATCTCCTTCTGCAGTAGCCTTAAAAAAAAAGACTATTGTTCGTTCTCCTGCCAGACGCCTCGCTGCTGTGTTGCCTTACTACTGTGCTGTCTCGCTGGTGCCATTAAAGGACCAGCGGCTGCCAGCCATTCATCCATCCGGACCTCGATTATTTGGACCGAAGTACTCACACACACGCCCGCACTCAGTGCCATACGCTCTCTTTATTTTGCTGGCCAGCTAACACCATTGTTTTTTTTTCTTTTTGCATTCACAAAGACTATCCAAAGACATTTTGGTTATTGTCAAATAGACACTCTCTGATTATGGACTGAGGAGGTTGTGGTGTTACAACCCCAGGACTGAGAAAAAAGACTCTTTATATAATAGCCACTTCTTCTAACTTGTCTCCTGGTTAGAAGAAGTGGCTATTGATGAAAATATTTTCTTCTTGTCTTTGTCTACATTGTATCCCAGGGAAGTTTTAAGTTGTTCAGGTTGAAACATTTGCACTTAGAGTCGGTTAAGTTTCCTTTGATGTATCAGTGTCAAGCTGATGTTTAAGAGGGTATGTTAAGGACGGATGTGCTCCAGTCCATCAATCCTTTAAAGTGCTGGACACCTATGGTAAATTGCCATCAGACCCTAAATAAATTGTCCTCTGCTGTTATCCATATTGCTTCACTTATTCTTTGGTGAGTAGATGTATTGGTTACAACTAAAAGCAGTAGGAAAAATTGGCGCCCGAACGGGGACTGGAGCGCATCACTAACTTTATCCTGAAGCCCATGCACAGACATCTGTGAATTCATCTACTGCTTTTCAGAGAGAGACAATGGAGTTTTGTAACAGGTATGGTTTTGATCCAGAGTACACTGTTTTGTTAAAAGGGGTTAAAGCCAAGATTAAACTACAAGAGGTGCAAAGAGCATTCGCTTTGCTGGATCACGTTGTCAAAATCCAACAAATAGATAGTCTCCCTGACACTATTTTGTGTCAGTTCACTGAGTCCATTACCCCAATGCTCTTAGATGGAGAACATTCAGCAGATGGGGAGTGTTGGGACCTCTTCCTCTACACGTCACGCACACTTTAAGTTTCGATCAAACACTCTACTTAGTTTCACTTTCTGCCTGCAGCTCATATTCTCTGCAAAAGCATGCAGTTTCCTGTCAGCCTGCGACCTAGTTTTACACCCAAGTCTGGGCCACTCATAAAACAATCTAATCAGCAAATAAGCATTAATAATATATATTTATTTCTTAACACAGATCATCTGCAGAGGAATGGCTTATTTGAAGAGTTTCAGTCAGGTTTTAGAGCTCATCACAGCACAGAAACAGCTTTAGTGAAGGTTACAAATGATCTTCTTATGGCCTCTGACAGTGGACTCATCTCTGTGCTTGTCCTGTTCGACCTCAGTGCAGCGTTCGATACTGTTGACCATAATATTCTATTAGAGCGATTAGAACATGCTGTAGGTATTACAGGTGCTGTGCTGCAGTGGTTTGCTTCCCTTAGGCAGCATCATTAGAAGACGGCATACATTTTCACTGCTATGCTGATGACACCCAGCTCTATCTATCTATGAAGCCAGATAACACACACCAATTAGTTAAACTGCAGGAATGTCTTAAAGACATAAAGACCTGGATGGCCGCTAACTTTCTGCTTCTTAATTCAGATAAAACTGAGATTATTGTACTCGGCCCTGAAAATCTTAGAAATATGATATCTAACCAGATTCTTACTCTGGATGGCATTACCTTGGCCTCCAGTAACACTGTGAGGAACCTTGGAGTCATTTTTGACCAAGATATGTCCTTCAACACACATATTAAACAAATATGTAAGACTGCATTCTTCCATTTGCGCAACATCTCTAAAATTAGAAATATCCTGTCTCAGAGTGACGCTGAAAAACTAGTTCATGCATTTATTACTTCTAGGCTGGACTACTGCAATTCATTATTATCAGGATGTCCAAAAAACTCACTGAAAAGCCTTCAGCTAATCCAAAATGCTGCAGCAGGAGTACTGACAGGGACTAAAAAGAGAGAGCATATTTCTCCTGTTTTGGCTTCCCTTCATTGGCTTCCTGTTGAATCCAGAATTGAATTCAAAATCCTGCTCCTCACATACAAGGTCTTAAACAGTGTTGGGGAGTAACGGAATACATGTACCGCCGTTACGTATTTAAAATACAAAATATGAGTAACTGTATTCCGTTACAGTTACCGTTTAAAAAGGTGGTATTTAGAATACAGTTACTTTGTTGAAATAAATGGATTACACGGCGGTACTTCCCTGTTTCATATTGTGGCGGGTCAGGACTGTTTGGGTTTTGTTTAACAGCTACGTTCTGTTGTTCCACGCGGCAGCGTTACGGTTGCCATGGTTACAGGGTGACGCTCTCTCTCTGCGTGTTTCCTGGATGAGAGAGGCGTTTTTGTTGTTGTTGTGCTAAGCTAATAGGCAGAATGCTACCGGTATAGCGCTAAAGAATGTAGCATCATAGGCAGTGTAGTCCGTGCTGCAGGGAGAATGGAGTGCCATACCCGTTATGTGTCCGTGAGTGAGGGAGGGAGAAAAAGGAAAAGTACGAGCTGTCATCGAGCAAAAACGGGAGCTGGAAGCATGTAAATATAATAATAACCACTGCAGCCAAGAAGAGTGCCTGACGAGCCCAGTTGTAAGTAAGCTATTAAGACTCGACTGTACACCGTGTTCGTGTTTTCCTCCAAAAACAATAAGTTCCGTTGGAGCAGCCTTTCAACGCCTCTCTCTGTCTTCCGCTAGCAAAGTTGACCCAGACAACAAAGTAAAGCTAGTTTTCAGCTATGAGCCCGACACAGAACCCACCGTATTAGCCAGAGGTCCCTTTACTACGGTTCGGAGCCGCGGACCTTCAGTAACAGTAATAAATCACAGCAATAGTACATTCATGTAGTTATAACAGCATGATAATATATTAAGTAATCCAAAGTATTCAGAATACGTTACTCTCATTGAGTAACGTAACGGAATACGTTACAGAATACATTTTGGGGCATGTATTCTGTAATCTGTAATGGAATACATTTTAAAAGTAACCTTCCCAACACTGGTCTTAAATAATCAGGCCCCATCTTATCTTAATGACCTTGTAGTACCATATCACCCTATTAGAGCACTTTGGGAGACAGCCACTATCTCTACTTTTAAGATCAGGCTTAAAACTTTCCTTTTTTCTAAGGGCTGGACCAGGTGACCCTGAATCCTCCCTTAGTTATGCTGCAATAGACGTAGGCTGCCGGGGATTCCCATGATGCATTGAGTTTTTCCTTTCCAGTCACCTTTCCCACTCACTATGTGTTAATAGACCTCGCTGCCTTGAATCATATCTGTTACTAATCTCTGTCTCTCTTCCACAGCATGTCTTTTATCCTGTCTTCCTTCTCTCGCCCCAAGCGGTGGCAGCAGATGGCCGCCCCTCCCTGAGCTTGGTTCTGCTGGAGGTTTCTTGCTGTTAAAAGGGAGTTTTTCCTTCCCACTGTCGCCAAAGTGCTTGCTCATAGGGGGTCATATGATTGTTGGGTTTTTCTCTGTATGTATTATTGGCATTATATAAATAAAATTGAATTGAATTCAAGGATACTTGGCTTGTAGACCTTGAGTAGCCAGGAATCGAACCATCATGGCACCAGTTTTAGCTGCTATGTACCTCTGTATTTTAAATTTTCTTGTCATTAGCAGACACATGTAAATGACCAGTTGGAGTTGCCATGGAGTTGAGCTGTGTCACATTTACAAAATCCCAAAATCATATGAATGAAACCTCCGCTAACAGGTTTTTTACTGTCTCTGTACAAACTGATGCCTGAAGCCTATTTTTTAACCTTTATTTATACATATAGTCTCATTGAGACCCAATGTCTCATTTGCAAGAGAGACCTGTTCCAGACGAACAAAATGAAAATTACAACAAAAAGCCAAGTCTGTCTAATATATACGCAGTCATATTAAAAAAGAAGAACAAGTTCCCAGAGATGATTTTACAAAAACATTGCAAACCAGCTATCTGAGAAATGAATCTTTAATTGAGGTTCATGAATTCATTGTATATTTGAGTGAATATTTATTTTCAATTTAATTTAATTACATATTTTGTTTAGCCTGTGCTGCATTTTGTTCAACTAAAGTTGTTTAAAATATGCCAAGGAATATTTTAATTAATTTAACACAGATCATCCTCTATATGAAAGCAAAGGATGAACTGCTGAGGAAGAAAAAAAAGATTTTCTCATTTGTCATTAGAATTATTATTATTTTTATATTACATCAGTACATTTTGAAAGCAGAAATATTAGAAACTACAACAGCACAAAGATCTCAGCAGGATGTTTGGGAAATATTCCAGTCATTCCCCTGAAGCTGGTTGGCGGACTAAGTCAGTGCTTTATCAACAGATCCTACAGCTTGTAATATGAAAACATGTTCAGCAGCTCTCTGTTCTCTGATATGGAGAACACACTTCTAACTCCTGTCAAATCTGATTTAAGCTTTCAGATCCAGATAAAAACTAACAGACTTGATCTGGTTTTGGATTTCAGATCTAAGCCTCACATGTTTCTGGTCCTGGGAGTTAAACACAACAGAGCAAAATTGTCACAACCTGCAGATTCCTTCTCACAGACTCCTGTTTGAAGATAAGGAGCCACATAAAGCCACACAAACAGACATTAGATACAGAAGGACTGGCAACATAAAGGGAGCTGCTTATTGAGAGGAACCCAAGAAAGCAGAACACACAAGAAGCTCTCTTCACTGTCTCACATCATATTCATGAGAAAAGGATTTTCTTTATGATGATGGGTGTTTTCAGTCAAGGAAACATTCTTCTACTGAAGTTTAAACTAGAAAAACTAGTAACTGCATGCAGCATAGTTTTTAGCTTGAAGCACGCCTTATCGTTGTGAAGCATCAACAGTATCAACGTTATTTAACAGAGCCATAAAAACACTAACACACATCAGGGATTTGTTTGGTCATACATTTTATGATTATATATCAGATTTATTGTACTTTAAGTACATTTGTATTTCTAAAGTTCCTAAAGACAAACTGTTAAAGGAGGAAACAAATTAAACTTACAGTTTCTTCAAACACACACACGAACAACAAGCTCCACTCCACACCTCGACACTAAACACAGACACACCGGTGAGCTGGAAGGAGGCAGGACTCCACGTGAAACATGACAGTTGGGAAGAGGCAGAATTTCAGAAGACTTTCAGACTGTTTAACTTTGTGTTTAGAGATTTAAAGTGGCCTCAATCTTGTCTCATTTCATTCCCTTTTCCTCTGAGCAGTTTCTGTTCTTAATTTTTAAAAAAATGTATCTTTGTCCAAATTCATAATTATCATCCAAGTTCACAAAAAATATTCAGATTTATTACCTCAGTGTAAAAAAATCAACCTAAGTAGGTAGTGACAAATAAACTCTTTTTCATGTCCGTCATTCAAAGTGATAGAAGCAGTTGTTAAACTCTGAAAAACAGCATCTCTGAAAAGCATGGACAGATGGACTTTATACTCTAAGTTTCATATGACTTGACCACACACTGATCATGGGAAGTCGTTTTTCTTATCTCATGAACTTTGTCAAGACCCATGAACAATCCAACAGGACTACATAAAGATGGTGATCAGGATGAGAATTCAGAAAACTGTTGATAGAAAAAGATCTAGGAGCTGCTGAACTATTAATAACTCTCTGTTGAAACTTCTGCAGAAATAATATTAAACGACAACAGCACTGGTATGTACAGTGAACCCCCCTGTAATAAAAACACAGAGATATAAGCTTATATTCATGCAGTCATTAAAACAGTATTTTTTGGTAGGAATACCAGAGGAGCATAACACCAGCTGCTGGTAGACCAAGCAGTTGTCTGAGACTGCAAGACCAGGCTCACTAACCTTTGCACTGCCTGGATGCACTCCAAGAAGGCTTATGACTCAGTTCTCCACAATTCTGGATCGTGGAAGGTCTAGAACTGTACAAATTCAACAGGACCCTGAGAAACTTTATCTGAAACTTAATAGGGATGTGGCGAACAACCAAGGCGAACAACCAAGGTGTGTGTGTGTGTGTGTGTGCGCGCACGCCACACCTTCATGTATTCACTCCAGAAATATGCCGTCTGACTGCTCAGACTGAGTCTCAGTCAGATTAACATTCACATGCTGTGTTAGGATGGTTACTCAAAAAGAAAATAAAGTATTACACATTACTGGTTTCTTAAAAGTAATGCAGAATGTTACTTAATTACTTACGGGGGTAAGTAGATTTTTAAACCTGGGCTCAAAAACAGAGGTGAAAGACTCTTTTTTTGGTAATTCATCATATTTAGACTGCCCTTTCACATAAAACCTGCCTAATCTGACTTCCAGCTCTAGTTGACCAGTACAGGTTTGCTTTAATTGTGTAAATACAGTCTTATTTACTTCTATTATTGTTGGAGGTTCACTTCATAACAGAGGTTTTTATTTTAGTGAATTTTGAAATTCAAAATAATAAATTCTACCCTCTCTTTAGTCTAATCGAGTTCTGCCTGAGATCCATTTCAGTTCTCCTCTCTCTCTAATCCAACTTTCTTCTCATTGTTGCTTAGATTTTGGTCCAGAATATGCTGCTTGAGGGCAACATCTCCCCCACCCACTGCAGTGGAGAGTCAGTAAAACATATTTGAAGCAGACAAAACAAACGATTTTCTCTTTTGTTAAATCACGTTGTTTTTCTTTTGTTTTTGTTTATGATGACACAGAAAATCAGACATGATCAACCAGCAGTTTTGAACACACTAGAAGGGAGGAGACAGAACTTTGGCTGTGATTTGTATTTTATCATGATTTGGATTAAAATACAACCTTTACCAACATTGACTGGTTATGGGTGAGGATACATATAAAGCAGACAAACCAAGAGCACCTATAATACAATCAGAATTAATACTCTAGACTTTACTGATAGAAAAAAAATTAATGTGCAGATATCAGTTATTTACATCACATAATCAAATGAATTGATGGACACAGACAAAGAAGTATATTATAGATATCCAGATAAAATTTTACAATAGGTGAGAAGAGTAGTAGTGGATCCTGAGCTGTTCATTTAAGTCAGCATCAGTTTGCTCCTCTGTCTTTGTGAGAAACAAAAAAAAAATGCTTTGTATGATGTCCACCATCAGTTTCTGTGATGCCTTAATCAGAAGAGGAATGTTTAACTGAACACTTCCTCATGTCTGAGTGTGTCACAATGTGTGTGTGTGAATATTAACCAAGGTATAAAAATGTTATTCCATTGAATTCCGTCTGTTTTTAAATCCATTATTCTGTTATGATGAATAAATCTTAGTCCTTGTTAAAGAAAAGCATGAACAGGCGTGGATAGCAAACCTTGATCTTTTGGACACAACCAGCTGATCTATGGTTCTGATCTTAAGTCCTGAACATTTCCAACAGACTAAGATTCACTGAGTGTATGATACAGAAGGATAATCAGTGCTGAGTAATGTTTATTTTTGATTACTTGAGCTTCTGATTGTATCTTGTGTGGTGACTTTAACCATTACATGAGTATACCTACTCTAAAGAGACAGACGTTTCACAGAATAATGTACTGGCTGCTGAGCACAGACTGAAGGTGAAAAGACTCAGTGGGCCTCTGGTCTTATCTAAGAAATAAAATTCACAAAGGGACAAAAAAAACACCAAAGACCATCTATGTACAGTTATTTTGTGTTTAATTTAAAACAACCTACATAATTTTAACATTCATTAGTTCAACTATTTATTTCATCTAAATGTACCATTGAGTGACTATATAAATGCATTTGATATAAGATTATTGACATTAGCTGGCAGAGGTCAATGCCAAATCCAGGACAACTGACTCAAATAACATCAAGCAAACCTTCATTCAGACTGAAAACTGTTCAAAAGGAACAAAATTCAAAGTGTTTATAAACAAGAAGGGGAAACACACAGGCAAACACGAGAGACCAACTATTAAAGATTAAAACCTTCAAACGCTAAAAGAAGAAAACTCAAACTCAGATCCACTGATTAAAACACAACATTTAAAGTGAACATGACCGCAATACAACACAAAACAAGTCCAAATACTTTCCTGCACATTATGTATGACTGAAGTCACAGCCTCCATATGAAGGTATATTAAGGTTCAGGATTTTTCAAAAATGCTGTAAATGTTAATGGTGTTTGTAAAATTCTATATTTTCTTTAAATGAACTTTGTTTGCAGTAACCCTGAACTGAGCTGGAGTTGCTTTACTTTTTTCAACGTCACTTCAGTAAAACCTGAATGTTGACTTCTTAAGAACGAACCAATTTTATCTGATTGTTTCCAGTTAAAGGGAAAAACAGTGTCCGATGGGTCTAAAGTTTCATACAAATCCATTTAAGTTGTTTATCATAGAAACAAATGTTCCACTGCAGAGTTACTGACTGATAATTAGTGTGTATTCAGTCGGTCAATCTCTAATCATGTGGATTTGTCTTCAAACACAAGAGTGATCAAAAGTTTGTCCTGAAGTAAGAGCTGAACATCTGATCCAAACATTACAGAGCAGAAACAAATAGTAAAGTTGTTAAAGGAGGAAATAAAGCAAACTTACAGTTTCTTCCAACACACACGCAAACAACAAGCTCCACTCCACACCTGGACACTAAACATGGACACACAGGTGAGCTGCTTCCTACAAGGAAGTGGGATTCCACCTGAAGACTGTGAGAGAGCAACACCTTCATATGCTGATTTCAAAATATGTCGTCTGACTGCTCAGACTGGCTCAAACCGAGCCTAAGTCAGCGTAAAGTTCACATGCTGATGTGTGAAGACATGAAACGTTGTTGTAGATTGCAAGTGTGAACACGCTGATCACTGATCAGCTCTGCTATATTTAGAACATGAACATTTCTGCTGCAATGCTTTAAATGTTCAACATGATTCCCTGTTTCCAGCCTATAGCTCCAGTCACACCTTCTACCTTCATCTGTGCAGAGCAGAGCTGAAACCAACCGTCCAATCAATGAGCAGCATCAACCCCTGAACTTCATTCAAACTCTGTTATTGAAGATGTTGTTGTGTGAATAAAATGAGTGAGTGTTTGAATGTAAATATTCAAACATGTATCTTGCAGTGTCAGGGTTAAATTAAAGCTTTGTGGGCAGGTCAGCCAATGAGGATGGTGGCCCTGAGTGCTGAGCCAAATATGTGAAACGTGTAGCCAGCATCAAAAATCAAAAATAACTTTTCAAAATAAGAGAAATTTACAGTTTTAACATTTGATCTGTAGACTTTGAACTATTGTAAATAAACATCAGATTGAAGTGATTTCACATCATTTCATTCTGTTTTATGGACATTTTCCAAAGAGTGGAGGCACAAACACACCATGTAAACATGAACATAGTTGTGCACATGTGAGCTCACTCTAAAAACAATGAAAGATTGTTCCTTGTTAACAATGTTGCGTGCAGAGTTGTGGAAAGCTTTTATGCTTCTCCAACCCTTTTTTCAAGTTCAATATTAAATAATATTTATTGTCCTTTTTCTCAATCATTTAGGAGACTCGACTCCAAATATGAGACACAAAAACTCAAATGAGAACAAAAATCAAACAAATGAGAAAAGGACTCAACTTCTTGTGTGTAGAATGAAAACAGAAGGAACACATCAGGTTTCAAACACTTTATACATTTATTGCACAGTTACATTCAGGGACCTTCTGGCCTCCCAAGAGCTGTCTCTTTCTCTCCTTTTGTGTTTCAGCTCAGCCTCAAATAAAAAGCTGTGAGGGTTGAGCTGTGTGGCAGTCAAAGTGGTACCCTTAAGGAGACAGATCAGGGAGAAAACTAAGGAGTAAACATTCAGGTGGTTTGGTAGATGGCCGGCGTTGGTGTCGCTTGGCAGGTGCCTCGAGACAGAGCGACTTGGCTGAAAGCTCTAGCAGATCATTACACGGAGAAACCTTTTGAATACAAGCATCCACACAGGTGTGCACACAGGTGTTCACTGTTCATAGACACAAAGCACACCTTTCTTGGCTGCTACCTCAAAGCACATTGTGCGCTGTTGGTCCTACGTACTGCACAACAACATTCAATATTTAGTATTTACTGTTATTTACACTTAGCTAGATTAATGCGATGGTGTTGTGTTTATTATGCTGCTCTCTTTTTTTTGCTTCTTTTCTTTCTTTGTCTCAACAGGTAATCCAGGTGTTTTTTTTTCTTTTTAAGTGCAACCTGAATATTTGAAACAAACTCAGTAAAAGAAACAAACAAAACAAAACACAGTGCTAAAAAATAATCAGTTTAATCAGATTAATAAAAAGTTACTGACGTACAAACTTTTCTTAAGTTGGCGTTATTGTCTTTACAGATGTGACAGATGTGACCTAAAACATGCTGCTCTTTCCACATATTTAATAATCTGCACAGGAACTGAAGGAGAATCCAGTAATTACAAAAGATCCTCTCTGGATTGTTGGATTTACGGTTTTCAGCATGAAAATTAATCGAGCCTTGACGGTTCTCTCACAGTGAAGCTTTTATAAGGATTCTGTGATTATCCACTGAAACAAAAACACAGTTCAATACAAAAAATGCTGGAGTCCACGGAAACAGAATCCAAAAACCAAAATCCCAGTAGCAAGCAGTGTTGGTCAATTTACTTGAAAAAAGTAATCAGTAACTAATTACTGATTACGTCCCCAAAAAAGTAATCCTGTTACTTTACTGATTACTTAGTTACTTTTTAAAAACACGATTTACAACCTGAATAGGTGATAAAGCGATAGATCTTTCAGCCCAATTCTACTTTTTCTGCATAATCCATCATACAAAATGTAATCAAATGGAAAAGTCTCTTTTAAAACTTGTTTTATTAGTTTTAATCTTTTAACTTTATGCATCAAGCAAAAAATTAATTATATGCAACATTCTCTGACTGGAAGAAATTTGTTTAACATTTAAACCTATTTTCTGCACATTCCAGCACATAAAATAAAATATTTTTTTGTGTTTACACCCACTCTTTCAAATAGATGCAAGTAAAACACAGCAGAAAATAAATAAAATCAAAGAATAGCAGTCCTGTTGCTCTATTTTCACCTGTAAAGCAGGAGTAGGGTAGGCGGAGGTTTACCCTGGTGCAGGTGTGCCGCAGCGGTCAGCTGAAAAATCCGCGAGTTTCTCTGTGAATTTCCCATTACGTCGTAGCGCACTCAGTGCTTGCTTGGAAGTTTAGGGTTTTTTTTCGCTGTAAAAAGAAGTTTTCTTCCCACGCACAATGGACGCTAATGTTTTTGTCAGTAAGGTCAGTACTTCCACGCTTTAAACGCTGCACGCTCATACTCTCTCCCGCACTTGATATATTATCCATTGTTGATCTGCACACAGCTGTTGCCACCAGTGTTGGGTGTAACGCGTTACTAAGTAACGCATTACTGTAATTGAATTACTTTTCCACTGAAAAAGTAGAGTAACTGATTACTGTTCATTTTTAGGTATTTTAATTACAGTTACTTACAATGTACTTGCGTTACATTGTAAAATAATTAAACTCGCTGAATATAATTTCATTTCAATAATTTATCTTCTAAAGGTAAAAGTAAACTCTGCCGCTTTAACATCGTGGTAGTGCAGGTCATTTCGCGCCAGTTTGCTGCATAGTCGTATTCTAAAGCGGAAGATGTCGGACTCGGCTGAAGCGAGTGGCTGTTTTATGAAATGGACATATTCCCGTCTCTTCACTTTTTGAAAGAAGCAGACAAGAACATTACAGTAATATTTAAGCTATGTCCCGTGGCAACTCCTGCTAAGCAGGCAAAACTTGATTTTACTTCAGCAGTACAGAAAGCGTCTGAAGGTGAGCTTAAAGAAATGATTGCAGGCTACATTGTGGAAGACATGCTACCGCTGCGTACTGTAGAGCAGGGGCGATTCTAGGATCAGAGCTTTCGGGGTGCTGAGCACCAGGAGAGCTGCCCAGCCAGGCAAGATAAACTTTACTTGTCACAATGAGACTTCTTCCCCATCTCTGTCAGTCCCTGCATCCTTAAATGTCTCCAGTTGTCCCGAGTTCTCTCTGACTGTCTCCTTGGTGCATTTAAACCCCTGTTCCTCCCTGTCCTCATCGTCTGTTGTCTTTGTCTCCGTTATCAGTCATCATAATTTTACCATCTCTGTGCAAGTCTGCAAATTTCTTTATTAAATCATAAGATTCTTAAATTCATCAAGTCTTTCTGTGCCTGGGTCCTCGTCACAAAACATGACATCACTGTTTTGTACATTTTAACACAATTTAATCCCCACAGTTGTGAAAGAAAAGCAAAACACTTTTTTTGAAAAGTCTGTAACAAAACCATCAAATCTGATAAAGGTTATTTAAATGCTGCAAAAGAAGAATGGATTGGAATAAAAAAAAAAATACATATCCTAACCTTAATTACTGGGGGAGAATAATGAATGATGCTCATAGTGAGTAAAAAGTAAACTGAGTGCATTTGTTGGACAGATTCACTTTTAATGTGTATGTATAATATAATACAGATGCATAAAAAACACTCCCAAAACAGAATAAATTATTACAAATAAATTATTACAAATATTAAAAAATATATATAAAAATGGAGGCAACTTTGCCTGTGGTAGAATGTATACCATGCATGAAAAGATCTTTACTGCAGATACTAATTTTACTAATTTAATAATACTAATTTTGTGTTGTAAGATTTATGAGTTTCATGCTTTCATAGTGGTACTTAGGAGAGCTTGACATTTTTTATCAGGTGGTACACACTGTAAAAAGTTTGAGAAACACTGATAAGCTAAGTGTATGTGTGCTTTTGGAAAACATTTAAAGCTGCCGTACAGAATCTTTGAAACAAGCTTAAAACATTTTTAGAATATAAACAGAGCACTCTGCTTCTCTTTACAGCTCCTCACTCCACCAGGGCTGTTTGGCTCTTTCTGATAGTGTGCAAATGTGATGTACGTACTGCGGTAGTCATACAGACAACTGGACGGTAGGGATGCACCGATACCGATACTGGTATCGGGTATCGGCCTCGATACCACATTTTCTAAAGTACTCGTACTTGTTAAAAGTCCCCCGATACCGGGGACCGATACCACGGTCTGAGACCTGTCTATGTTTGAGCGGCATGCAAGGGGTTAATCACAGGCGCCGAGTGCCCGCCCCGAGTGCCCGCCCCCAGGCCCCGGCTGCATCTCAGAGCTGGGAGAAGGCGAGGCGAGACAAGTCAGCCGTGTGAAACTATTTCAAAGTGAACGAAGACGCGAAAACAAAGGCAAATTGTGCTCAGCGAAATTGTCCAGAGGAGGCTCAAAAGGTAGCGCATTTAACACAAGTAATTTAATCAAGCACCAAAATTCCAACACGACAACGAGTACAAAGAGTTTACCCACGCTTATTTACCCATGGTTATTAGCACAGAGGAGCATAGCTGATGCTATAACAGTGGGACAGAAAATAGTTGGGCATTTTAAACATTCCGCCTTAGCCTACTCCCGCCTCGAGGACATTCAGGGACAGCTCAACCAGCCAATAAAGAGACTGCAGCAGGACGTACAGACGCGCCGGAACAGCACGTATTACATGATCCAGTCCCTCATTGAGCAAAAGCGAGTGCTGGGCGTGTATGTGTGCGAGCATGAACTCCCTGACTATCTCACCGCTCACCAATGGGCTCTTATGGAGACAACTGTTGCCATCCTCGCCCCCTTTGAGGAACTAACTAAAAAAGTGAGCAGCTACGACGCACTAGCCTCTGATGTCATCCCAGCTGTGACTGTGCTAGTGAGACTTCTAAACAGAGAAACAGACGAACAAATTTAAAATTAAATTTTGTTTTTTATAATTATTTATTCTGTAATATGTTGCATACAAAATGCTTTTCATTTTAAATAAATGTTCTTAATTCCAAACTAGTCCCTTGTTGTTGTTTTTTGTTTAATTATAGGACTAAAGCTGTTACTTGTAAATTTAAATCATGTTTTTATTAAGTACTCGGTATCGGCGAGTACTGAAATGCAAGTACTCGTACTCGTACTCGTTTCCAAAAAAGTGGTATCGGTGCATCCCTACTGGACGGTCCAAATGTTGGCCTACCAATTACTGGCTGAGGTTTTAGTAGAGTTGTGGCTGAACCACATAAAAATATATAATTAATTTTAATCTCCC
The DNA here is from genome assembly GCF_056152115.1 of Neolamprologus brichardi. NCBI lineage: Eukaryota > Metazoa > Chordata > Actinopteri > Cichliformes > Cichlidae > Neolamprologus > Neolamprologus brichardi. The sequence continues at coordinate 15,362,971 of NC_142112.1, read as the reverse complement.
CGATCAATTATAATGTTATGTTGGAATGTTGTTAAAGAGGGTCAAAAATGTTTCAACCCATTTTTTTTAGCAGATTCTTTATAGCAGCTTTAATATAGGGAGGACACAACTTCCAGATTGTGTGAGTAAAATCAGGTTTTTTGTCTTTGTCAGTTTAACAGTTTCTGTTTTGCCTGTCACTATTCCCTGTCTGTTTTCTTACCTGGTTCTTCCTGACCTTGTACTTTCTCCTAACGTTCCCCTCTTTCTTCTCTCCCTCTTCGGACTAACAATCATACACAAATAGATTGTATTCAATTAGATGAAAATTTACATTAATATGAAAAAAATACTATTAAGATCACTAACAAAAAGTCCTCTCTCAGTGTACTTTCAACCAAAAGGCAAATAACCAAACCACATAAAAGATATAAATACTGAAACACTGATCCAACATTATTCTTGATTGACGGATCATTTGATTTTACACTTTTACACCCTAAGACTCAGGGAACAAAACCTCTCATCCACCGGGAAAAACCCCAACGTACCGGCTGCAAGCCGAGGGGATATTAGAATACCCACCTCAGCCCAACGCCTTTCACCAGGGGCAACACCAGACTGAGACAGAGTCCAGCCCCTCTCCAGGAGACTGGTTCCAGAGCCCAAGCCATGCGTAGAGGTGAGCCCGACTATATCTAGCCGGTACCGCTCAACCTCACGCACTAACTCAGGCTCCTTCCCCACCAGAGAGGTGACATTCCATGTCCCTATTGCCAGTCTTGGCAGCCAGGGATCAGTGTGCCAGGGCCTCCGCTCCTGGCCGCCACCCGGCACACAATGCACCCGACCCCTATGGCGCCTCCTGCGGGTGGTGGGCCTGCGGGAGGATGGGCCCATGTCTCCTCTTCGGGCTGTGCCCGGCTGGGCCCCATGAACTAAGGCCCGGCAACCAGACGCTCACCCTCGGGCACCCTCCCCGGACCTGGCTCCAGGGCGGGGCCCCGGTAACCCTATCCCAGGCAGGGTAAACTGTTCCCTCGATGTTCTCTTCATAAGGGTCTTCTGAATCGCTCTTTGTCTGGTCCCTCACCCTGGACCAATTTGCCATGGGAGACCCTACCAGGGGGCAAAAGCCCCCACACAACATAGCCCCTGGGATTCCTGGGACACACAAACCCCTCCACCACGATAAGGTAGCGATTCACGGAGAGGATGATTACTATACCTTTCTAATGTGACGATGTTGTCCCTGCTCTTTCTCTGTCTCTCCCTCCTGCTCTGTTCCTGTGCTACTGAGTGTAACTACCGCCCCTCCCCCCTCTGCCCAGCACACAGCACAAGGCTCGTGTGCGGAGTGAAGCGGAAAAAAAGTGCAAGAGAGAGGGTGAGAGAAGGAAAAAAACCCACGCCTCGCGATAAGGAGCAGGCTCGCGTTGTTCACGTCAAAGATCCGGCTCTAAGAGCCATTTCGTTCGCGACCGACACATCACAATTGGCCATATTGCCCTGCCCTAGAACCAATCTTGTGATGGTTTGTTTGGGATCATTGAAAATAAATACCTTATTTTTGGCGAGACCATCATTTTTATAGTGGCGACCCTTCCCATGAATGATATGGGTAGAGATTTCCATCTAGTCAGATCGCCTTCTACTTTCTTCAGAAGTGGGATGTGGTTTAATTTAGTTAAATCTGCAAACTTAGAAGATGCATCAATACCTAAATATTTAATATTTCCAGATTGTAGTGGGGTAGAAGAAAAATTATGGAAGGAGCAATTAACTGGAAGAACTGTAGATTTTGACCAGGTAATTGAATAATCTGAAACTCTTGAAAATAGGTTTATTAGTGTAATCACCTCAGAAAGGTTGGTTTGTGAGTTTTGGCGAAAAAGCAACATATAGAGACTGATTTTCTACTTTCTTGCATTTCATGCCCTTAATTCTTGTAGCCTGTCAAATTGCTGCTGCTAGTGGTTCAATAACAATTGCATGGTCATTTGTTCTGATACCCCAAGATGTTGGGAGAATTATATAATATTTTTAACAGTTAATGAAAGAGGTTCAAAAACCAAATTTGTGGAAATGTGCAAATAAAATTTTTCAGTTAACCCTGTCAAATGCGTTTTCTTCATCTAGAGACAATATTGTGGTTTCAATGTGTTTACTGCATGAGTAGTCTATTAAATTAAGCAATCTACTTGTATCTGTTGCTGCGTGCTTACCTGTTATGAAACCAGTTTGTTTAGGATGAATTAAAAGGGGGGTTATCTTCTCTAATCTTTTTGAGAGAGCTTGCAGATTATTTTGAGGTCTACATCAATAAGGGATATTGGACGATAGCTTTAGGGAAATATAGGGTCTTTGCCTGGTTTTAGCAGGAGACTAATATTGGCAGAATTCATATTTAGTGATAGTCTGCCATTTTCCTTGATTCCTTGCAACATTCTGTGGAATACAGGTGCCATAATTGTCAAGAATTCTTATTTTAGAATTCTGCTGGAAAGCCGTCTGGACCTGGAGCCTCATTATTGGGCATTCTTATCAGGGCTTCCTGGAGTTCACCTGGTGTCAGCGGCATATCCAGTGCCATTGCTGTTTAGTAATTTTGGAAGAGTTACATTGTCAAGAAACTGATCAATTTCATTTTTAGTTTATTTGTGGCGAATATAACGTTTCATAGAAATCCCTTTCATAGTAATTTATTCTTTCAGGGTCATATATTATGTTCCAAGATAAATCTTTAACAGCACATATAGTTGTTGTTTTTTTGTTTTTTGTTTTTTTGTCACAGTTCTGGGTCATTTTAACCCAGCATTTTCAGTTTCTTAGATTTTGGTATTTTTCTGTATTATGATTTACGTTCTGATTCTTTAAGTTGTGCTGTTTTGATTATTATTATCATTATAGGTTTAGTTCAGTGTCAAGTTTGCGTCTTTGTGATTTGTTTCTTGTTTTACTTTGAAGGTCCATGTCTTATGTCAGTGTATTCAATTTTACTTTCCCCTGTCTCGTTAGCCCTAATTTCTCCAGGGTGTGTCTCCCAGCTGTTTCCCATTTCCTGATTAGGCCTCTGTGTATATAAGCCCTGTGTTTTCCTTTAGTCTCTGTCAGTTCCAATCGAGTTGTCCCTGCCCGCATGCACACAGCCTATCATGACAGAATGACGCAAACACTACATGGACCTGGCAGCCCTCGCCCCGGCTGATGAGCTTTGGGAGTAGGGATGGGTATCGTTTAGGTTTTATCCGATACCAGTACCAAACCGGTACTTTTGAAACCGGTGCTTAAACGGTGTTCGAACCGGTGTTTAAAGAATGGAGAACACAAAAGTGGTCCAAAAACCTCTCATGTTTAGCTGTTTTTTTGTAAAAAGATAACAATGTTAGCCTTTTCTGCAGCTATAGGGGATTTATGGTATCACTCTTGGCTGGAAGCAGTGCTTAATCAATGGAAAAAACACAAACTGTCCAAAAACCTGTCATGTTTAGCTGTTTTCCACTTTTTCTTTGGTCATTTTAGCCTTTTTGGCCAGGGTGAAGGGAGTACCTGGCATCAAACAAGAAGACAGCCTCATGTAACTACGACTGTGATTGCTAGTTCACCTTACATGCATTAATTCAATAACGTGGTTAGCTTACACACGAACAACATTAAGCTACTCACGCAGAGAAGAATGGCTGCTGTTGCCATCATCATCCGTCATCATTAGTTGTGTAAACTGTGGCTGGATCATCCAGAGGAGGAGTTTCAGTGTGCTGTAGCTAGTGATGGCCAAATGAAGCACTGAAGCTTGTATTGAAAAACGGTTCATTACTCGAAGCTTTTCAACACAGTCCTCTCTGGTGACATCTGGTGGCCAAAAATATGAAGAGCAGCTTGAATCCACAAAATAAAACCAATTGCTTCATTAAAATTGCCCACTCTACAGAGTGGAATTCTGTCTGATATTGGGCCGCCGTTGTGTTGCTTTGAACGTGAATTTTTTGGTGGTTAAAAAATGTGGTTTATTTGTTTAATAAATAATTTTGACCAGTAAACTCTCCTTGTTTAAACATGCACCATTGTGTGGTCTTTCTTTGCTTGTGACTTCTTGATGTTGGTAAATACAATAATTGAAAAATACCACATTACATATAATATACATATGATAATGTACAACACATTATGCAGTATGTTTCTGCTGTGAGGTCCTGCCTCCATGCACTTATGCAATTAACCGCTAGACGGGTGTATTTATAAATAATATTATATTATTGAAATTTTCCCAGACATATTTTTGACCTGGGGGTAGAATTGATTGTGAACTGGAAAGGGAAAATGCTTATGAACTTGCAAATTAAAAACATGATGCATTTAAAGTAACCCTTTTTTACATTTTTATTTAAGAAGAGAATTTGTTCTAGTGTGCGATGGCTGAACCTGTACCTTTTCGTGGAGATAATTTCTCCTGCCTTAAGGGAAATCCCTTCACATGGCACAGAAGAGGCTGGAGTGCAGAGAAACTGGTAGAGATGCAGTTATACAGTCTACCTGGGCGCCACAAACTATCAGATAAAGAGAATAAATAAATTCAATTGCTGCACATTTGGCAGACTAACATTTTCAGATTAATTAAACAATGTAATGTAAAAATATATATTTTATGTGAAGAGCCAAGTGGAAGTTTTTCTAAAGTTATTTAATGATATTTATATTATGGAAGCAGATTTTTGACATTTTACCTCTTTCCCGTTTTCAGATATAATAAACACACAGACAAAACAAAAGCAAATGGCCAGAACACAAAGCTTGAAAACCCACCCGATTGACAAAAATCAACTCAAAATTCTCCCACACAACAGAACCTCCTCTATTCCTCGCTGGCTCCAAATCTCTCAGTGGAATGATCAGTGGTTCGCTATCTGTCACCATCAAAACACTCCACAAATCCCGCGAATGATTAATTTCCTTATAAATCATTGACTCAGACACCGAAGCAGTTAGGTTCTAAATGAAGCTTCGGACGTCACTGATCACGTGACTCTGGCCAAACGAATCAAGCTTCGACACAGTGCTTCTGAAGCAGTGTGTTGATTTTTTTGACACATGCACCGGAAAATACACAGTGCCTCAGTAATTCACAGAAGTATATCACAGATCACAGAACTACATCAGGGTGTCTCATGCAGCACTTTCAGTGGAGTTGCATAGTTTATTTGATTCCTGATACCTGGCATCTTTTAGCTTTCACCAGCTCATCAATATCAGGCTTCATATCCTGAGCGGCAGCTAACTTCAGGATGTGATTCAAGTGCCTGTGCGTGAGCCTTGAGCGCAGTTTTGTTTTATTTATGCTCATTACAGAGAAAACTTGCTCACAAAGATACGTGGTTCCGAACATGCACAACAGTTTTGCTGTGAGGGCTGTAAAGTTGGGGTAACCTGGCAAGAGATTCTGATAGAATGTGTTCAAGCCAGCTGCGGCCAATTTGCCCTTCAAATCCGAGTCACACTGCAAGTCTATTATTTCAAGTTGGATCCTGACGGGCAGATCAAAGGGATTCATGGTGAACGGCGAGCAAAAAACTTTGAAGTCTATCTCCAGTTCACCAAAAATCTGAAATCGTTGCTCAAACTCTAGTAACAGTCCCGTTATTTTATCTTTAAACCGCTTCACATCTGCCCCACTTTGGATCGTGCACACATTTTTCAGACAGGGGAAGTGAGCTGCATCACCACCAACGAGCTGCGTCTCCCACAATAACAGCTTCAACTTGAAAGAACGTATGCTGTCATAATACTGCGTGACAACTTTGTTGCGTCCTTGCAGCTGTTTGTTCAAGTTATTCAGGTGCTCTGTAACATCCGCCATAAATGCAAGGTCCTGCATCCATTCTGCGGAATGAAATTCTAACACTGGTTTGCCCTTTTCTTCCATAAACTGTTCAATTTCTTCTCGTAAATCAAAGAAACGCCTCAGCACAGCACCTCGGCTCAACCATCTTACCTCAGTGTGGTATGGCAGGCCATAGATGTGGTCTTTCTCTCTGAGAAGACTGTCAAACTGACAGTGATTGAGGCTTCTGGATCGGATGAAATTAACAGTTTGGATGACCACCTACATGACGTTATCCATTTTCAGTGACTTCCAACACAAAGCCTCCTGATGCAAAATACAGTGAAAAGTCCAAAAATCATGTCCTCCATTTGCAGATTGCACTTTATCTCTGAACTTTTTTACAACGCCTGCTTTCTTCCCGATCATTGAGGGCACACCACCTGTAGCCAGGCTGACAGCGCGGGACCAGTCCACTCCGACCCTGTCCAGCGCGCCGACGAGTGCGGTGAAAATATCAGCTACGGTTGTTGTATCTGTCATCGGTACCAACTCCACGAACTCCTCTGTAACGGTCAATGTGTCATCAACTCAACAAATTGCCAGTTGTGCAACATCTGTAATGTCCGTGCCTTCATCAATTGCAACTGAAAACACAATAAATGACTTTGCTTTTTGCTTCAACTGGCTGTCCAAATCAGAAATCCTGTCGGCAACTGTGTTTCTTGTCAGGATATTTGCAAAGGCCTGGCGCTTTTCAGGGCACACAATCTCCGATGCCTTCATCATGCATGTTTTTACAAATTCACCCTCACTAAATGGTTTTGAAGCTAGTGCAATTTCGTTAGCAATGAGGTAGCTAGCTTTCACTGCAGCATCACTGATGTCTCGGCTGTGAGTAAACACAGACTGCTGTTTCTTCAGACCCGCCAACAGTTCATTCACCTTCTCTCTTTTCTGCTGTCCTTGAAAGTTGTCATATTTGTCGGCATGAAGACTCACGATGGAGGTTATATTCTTTCAGCACTGCAACATGCTGGGAACAGACCAAACATACAGCTTTCCCATTCACTTCCATGAATAAATAGGAGGATGGCCATTTTTCTTGGAACACTCTGCACTCTGCATCCACTTTTCTCTTTTTTGACAGAGACATATTGGGGCAATGAGGGTGCCAAAGCACATCAGGTTTAAATTTCGTGGGCAAAACAAAGTAGCTCACAATTGCTATTGCGCCATCCAATGGACACAATTGGAACAGCAGTTTCTTTATTGAAAAATTGCTGCTCATTTTTATACTTTACAAAATCATCTCACGGGCCGGATTAAACCCGTTTGCGGGCCTGATCCAGCCCGCGGGCCGTACGTTTGACATCCCTGGTCTAACTCATTAAATGTCTTTTTGAGACACTTGAAGGAGTCCGACTCGGCTGCTGATAAAGGCAGCATGTTCTCAACGACATACCTGGCTATCAATTTTGTTTCATTCAGTCTGTGTCACAGATGTTTCTGGAGAAGAGAAATCAAGCTGAGACTGCTTGGATTACATCGCCCCATCTCCATTGCTCGCTGAGCTCATGTTAGCCTCACCTGGGTTTGGGCTGCACCTGCTAGCATCAACACCGTTGTTCTTGGTGACCAGTTTTGTTGAAGCATGTGACATTGAGAGGTGCTTCGTAAGATTTGAATTGCTTGTAACTGATGTGGAAAGCCGGAAGACAGATTCAACCCTGTGTGTGTGTCCAAAAAATAGCAACGCATCCACACCCCACATAGCAAGCGGGTCTGGCCCGGATCTGGTATCAAGTCGGCACTGCTGGCTGACTTCTGGCATGGTAAGTGGTATGTCATCCAGATATGGGCCAAGCCTGGCTTAAATGGCACAATCTATGTGATGGCATGCCATATCTGGCTTGATTATGGTTTGGTTCATGTGGCCCAGGCCCATAGAAAACTGGTCTGGGCTGGATCTGGCATCAAGCTGGCACTTCTGACTGACCGGTGCCATGGCAGGGTGTATGTAAACCACATGTACGCCAAGTCAGTTACTCGTATTTTGTATTTTAAATACGTAACGGCGGTACATGTATTCCGTTACTCCCCAACACTGGACATGTTGTATAGAGCACTTTGAGTAAACTGGGAGAGTAGAAAAGTGCTACATAACAATCACTCCATTCACTGTCTCAACAGAGTTTTGTCATCTTACTTTTGCAATATTGTGTTCCGGCACATGTTGTTATTACAAGGCTTGATTAAGGTACATATTAGGCTGACATCTGGGGCCAGAGCTGAAACTGTTCTGGGTCAGCACAGGGCCAGCAGTGTGTCTGCAACTGGCCCGTGGCTGCACACCACTTACATATACCACAAAGAATGACGGCCCTTTGCTGGCCCAGATCAGGTTTGCCAGAGGTAATCCACACATAGACCAGCACAGGACCACCAGTGTGTCTGCAACTGGCCTTGTGCTGGCCCATGTGTGGGCCACCTCTGGCAAACCAGGTCTGGGCCACCAGAGGACCATCATTCTCTGTGGTATGTTGGCCATGTGTAAGCACATTGTGGTTGGCCAGATCTGGGCCATACCAATTTTGCTATCTGGGAGCGCATTTTCTTGTTAGTAACAGTAACGCTGTTGTAACGATAGAAATAGTAATTAGTTAGATTACGTTGTTACTGAAAAAAGCGTTAGTAACGCTGTTACTTGTAACGCCGTTATTCCCATCACTGGTAAAGACAAAGTCACAGAAGCTTCCAGTTTTGTTTGACAGTGTGTCGAACAAACCTGATGACACCAACTCACAGAAAGCTTCAAGTCAACCAAACACATCCAAACTCTGAGGTTTTTTTCCAAGGCTGGAAGAAAACTAATGCCAAAATGAATTTTTGAGAAGCTGAAACAGCTTCATGTCTGTAATCACAAGGTAGAAATAGTATTTTCTGAAACACATTTTTTTCCTCCCCGGAGCGAGCTGTGAGCAATAAAGTCTCCACATCTTCTTGTTTTCTCATTTCCTTTATCTTCCAGACTTTCCAAAGATTGAAGTTGGGACCTTTTACAAGAACTATATTAGTTTATTCTGGTGCAAACTTCCTCAGTGATCTGTATTTCTACAGCCACATATTCCAGCTCAGCATCTTTAGCTAAATCTTTGTGTGTTCTACTTTGTTAAATGAGTGCTGCAAAGCCACCAGCAGAAGCATGAAGCCTATCATGTCACAGTGACGTGTACCCATGAATAACAGGATCAAGTTTCGTATTCAGCCATATTTCCTGCATAAATCAACTTTAATTAGCTTAGGTTATATACCCATTCAAATTTGATTCGAACCTGTTTCAATGATAACAAACAATATTACTTACAACTTGTGATGGCAACAGATTAACATAGGTGAAACGGCCCCTGGCTAGATCTGGAATAATAATATACACAAAACAACCACTAGAGGGCTTCAGAACAGAAAATGCCTAATTCCATCACAAGGCTTTTTGCTGTGATTTTCCTTTGAGCACACAAACACATCTGTCTTCACTTTCTCTGTTTTTGATGCAGCACTTTTTAAAATTCTGAGCTGAAATCATATGAATGAAACAGCTTCTAAAAAAAAACAGATTCTTCACCAGGACACTTTGTGATAGTTTGCATGTTTCATGCAAACTCAAGTGATACACAACATATGCAGTGTGATACACACATATTTACATATTTCATGTGTTTGATAACAAAGCTGGTACCAACATCCTGCACCATGTTCTTGTTCAACATTGGAAAAACACAAGACTACTTTCAAATCAGGATTGAAGCCTTTGCTGTTTATTAGATAAGCCACATGCATTATGATCCGTCAAAACAATCATATTATGGTTATAACTGCATTTAAAACTATTGGGCCAATATTTTCAGCTTATATGGCTGAAACATTTTCAAATTATGAGCTTCCAACAATGAGTGATACAGTAAGAGCATGTGGAGACTTTGGAAAAATCCCATTAAGAAAGAGAAATCAAACATTTGGATTCATTTTAATGAGCTCAGGCTTGATGAAAATGCAGAGGAGCTGGTTGTGAACTGAGCTTCAGAAAAACACAACTAACCAAAAACCAAGGCAGAAAAAAAAACATATGGATCCTGGAATAATGGTATCTTCCATCTTTAAAGGACTGAAGAGGAAGAAATTTACAAGAAATCATTTCGAACAGTTTAAAACATCAACTGAATCCATGAATCTGAAAACATGTTTCTGAGTGAAAGAGACAGACATGTACAGACTGAACTACCTGTTCAACAGTCAGTGTTTCTCTAACAGGAGGACACTCTTTACACTCAACTCAGCACAGACACACTGAGGCACCCATAAAGACTTTTAATCCAGGATAGAGAGGTTCAGTGAATGTGGTGTTGAAGGTGTGGAGATGGATCAGAGTGTCAGAGGAGACTCTGTAGAAGGACAGAGTGCCAGCAGGAAAGTCCACGTACACTGCAATTCTGTTAGAGACGGAGGAGGAGGAGGTGGTGGTGGATACGAATTTGGTATCGTGACAAACATAAATAGGACCATCATTAGTGCAGTACAACCTCCAGGAATGATCATTCTCTCCAAACAAACAGTCATTGCTGACTCCTTTCCTTCTTATTCTTCTGTAACTCACTGTCATCCAAACCTCTCCTTTCCACTCGACCTCCCAGTAACCGCGATCAGTCAGACCATCTCTACACAGCAGCTGATGAACATCAAATCTGTGCGGATGATCAGGATATGACTGAACCTCCATCACACATGTCACCTTCCTGTTGTTGTCAGACAGTTTGAGGTTTCTGTGTACTGTGTTTGTGTCAATTGTGGGTTGACAGGAATCTGGTGGAGAGAACAAACACAATCCAGCTGCAGTTATTGATCCATCATCTGTTCCCTGATTGACACTTTGATGCCTCCTGACATCAGAGATGTGAATGAGTGATGTGACAGTTTGAAGATGGTTGAATGTGTGCTGCTTTGTTTTCATGAATCACATTAAAAACACACTTACACTTCCTCAGACCTGGTCTCAACCACTGGACTCCAGCAGGCTCCACCCTGAAAGGAGGAGGAGGGTCAGACCAGCACAGTCTATTTCAGCATGCACACATGGACATTACATGGATTTAATACACATAATTTTAGACACTGATAATGGAACAGTCCAACAGTTTAACATATACACTTCATTCCTTAGGTGGATCAAACCGCTGATGATTTGGACTGATCCTGGATCTGTCAGTACATCACTGTATTGAAAGAAATATGACTGATTCAAACAGTGACCTTCATTATTGTTTAGCTGGAAAGGACACCTCCCTGTCTTTGGTGTCTTTATTGAGATTGTACATGTAAAACAAAATCATGGGCGAGCTCGCTCCAAGTCCTCCAAGTACTATTAATAGTAGACAGCAGGCATAAACACCAAACTGGAGAAATATATATAAAACAAGAAAAGGCACACATTGGGAATCTGTAATTTACTGTGTAATATGTAACTGTACTGAATGCTGTAATTACATCACAGTTACAATTATGTTCTTACTTCTTTTGCAAAGTTTGTTGAGTTGTTTTGACGCAGGGTGATTATTTAAAAAAAATGCATTTGTCTTTAACCAAACTGTGCTACAATCAGTTTTTCTTGTTGCAATGGTTTATAGTCAAGGTATAAATATTACTTTTATTTTTAATCGCACAAAATGACACAAGTGTGATGATGAAATACACACTACATCCAGGACAAGTTCTGCTAACAGAACTTTAGCTCTGTTAGACTCAAAAAAAAAATTCTATCTGTTCATTTTTTTATATTAGAATCACTATGAAGTAGTGCTGTCAGCGTTAATCTCATTAAAATGACAGTAATGCCATAACTGTATTAACGCAGCAAATCTCTGTTAGCGAGTTAATGAAGATCGCCCGTGCTTGGGGCTGCATGGCGCTAACGCGTTAATGAGCCAACAGAAAGTTAATGCGGTTATAGCATTAACGTCATTTTAATGAGATTAACGCAAACAGCACTAAGCGCTAAGTAGCTAACCGCATTTCAGTAAGTTGCCAGTACAGTAGATCAACCCAGTTTATTTAAGTTGCCTTAACTTAGGAAAAATATAGTAAGCTGGAAATTTTGCTTCTTAGCGCAGAAGGACAAAATGATATGGTTTGAAAATTACATGTCACTTTCTTCCTGTCAGTCCACATGTTCATGGCACTTAGGTTTTTTTTTTCCAGAATATGTTGAGCAAACCTGGGTTCAGCTGGAGAAGCTTCAGCTCAAGGGATTATTGTTGTCATTGTTGCAATTCTTTACACTGATTTGGTGAGTAAATGTTTACACTCATTCAAATTGTTTTTGTGCCTTCTCTAAGTTTAGCACCAGGTTTATCAACTTGCTAGTTAGCAAGTGTTAGCCTAGCGTTGCAGCTGCCCCTTGGCTCATGTTACTTAAAAATTAACACCACAGCTTTAAAAACCTTATACACAAATATCTCTCAGTGAAATTTTCTGTTGATTGTTTGAAAAAGAAAAGTCAGCAGCTACTAGATAAAAGCCCAGACTAAACATTTTTGGAAGGTGCAGCCATTAGGAGCAGGCCTTGTTTTCAATCCATATGAATTTTAATAACATATAAACTGTAACCCCTGTATTTATTTTAATGCTTTGTTCCTCTGCTTGCTTTTTACTGTCTTTGGGGCTTGGACCATCACTCCCCAGATTACATCAAACTCCTGCAAGTCTAGAAAAGGAACTGTTGGACAGAAAGACATCAGCTGAGTAGTAAGTATTTTGGATTTCCAATATATTTGTAACTATCAGTGACATTTATATTAATCAGGATGAACTTTAAATATACTTTAGCTCAACCTGTTTTTCTTATTGTTTCATTTGTGTTTTGGTTTGGGGAAGTTGTTTCTTTATTGATCTTTTCCTGTCTGTTGTTATTAGACTTGAGATATGACTCCTCTCTGCTGTTGCTGATGACGCCAGCTAATTCTACAAGACATGCTGTGTAAGCAAATACAAACAACGACAGTTTGATCTTCATTTCTTTAAAGATCGTATCCCACAAACTTAGTTTAGAGGATCCACACTGTCTGCACTATAGATAGTGAAGTTTTTGAGCAGTGAAATTTGTTTTGTTCTCAAATGATTCTATAGATCATCAGAATGAAAAGTTATTGGGCATGTTGCATAGCCCTTTTAAAAATATCCTTTCATGACATTATTGTGTGTCGGGTTGTGGTTGGGGCCTCTCAAGCGGGACATTGCACGTCCCTCTCTGTGATCACCATGAAGCTGTTGGGCTTGGACAGCCATTAGATAGTGGAGCCTCCAGCTCTCACTGGAGCAAATCACAGCTGAGTGGAGTGGCAGAAATAAGAATCACCACCTCTAAATCTTTAGCTATGGTCCTCAGCCAGAAAATGGTGGAGTGCCCACTCTGAATCAGGGATGAGTTGCTGCCCCATGTTGAGGAGGGTTTTGTTCACAAGTTAGCAAAGAGGGAAACAATAGATAGACAGAAGGCTGCAGCGGCCGCTGTTCCAGTCTGTCATGGTGAAGAGTCATTCAAGAAGGGCTCAGAGTAGGGCTGGGCGATATGGCCTAAAATTCATATCTCGATATTCTTTAGCTGGATGGCAATATACGATATATATCTCGATTTTTTTTTTTTAAGCCATAAAATAAGAACAAAAAGAAAGTTCTTAGTCAAAGCTGTGTCCCAAATCTCACACAGGCACTTTTATTAACATACATGTTTATGTACATGAAAAAATTACTCAGAAATAAATCATCAGCATTTATATGACTTTTTTGCTTGCAGGCCGTTAGGAGAGTTGAGGAATGCCCCAGACCTCACAGATCTCTCTCCTTTCTGCTGTCAAACCTGCATTTGAAAAGTTTACTAAAGGGCTGGGCCCCCATTTGGGGCCTCATAACACATACATATAGGGCCTTGGGAGTGGGCATGCTATAGGGCGTCCAGAGGATGGTCTTTGTACTCCACCCCACCTTTGGCGCTGGTGCCCACCTCTTAACATATTGAGGGTTTTCGGTAGGGGCCGCGCTGACACCTTCTGCTTTCTGGCAGCCACCTGCTGGTGGCTGATTTCCTTAGCCATCGGTGTGTTTGTGGTACTTGGTGTCCGGAGCTGGGTGCTCAGCTCCTCAGCTCTTTTGGTGGTATGGTTGCCCAATGGTCCTTCTTGGGCTCTCGTGCTCTGGGGGGCCTCTGGATGTCAGGGAACTGGATCTCCTGCATGCCTGCTTCATACCCTGAAACAGGCATGCAGGGCAGGGCTATGGCTCCCCACACTCTCTAGTAGATTGTTACATTGAGAAACCTTTTGAATACAAGTGCGCTCGTGCACACAGGTGTACACATGGATGTTCACAGACACAAACTATCTACCTTGGCTGCTACCTCAAAGCATATTGTGCACTGTCAGTCTTGTGTGCTGCACACTAACATTCAATACTTATTATTTACAGTTACTTACACTTATAGAGGTTGTTGCTGTGGTATTCCTACCCCTACTGTGGTATTCTCTTTTTACTTGTTTTCTTTTTTTCCCTTTCAACAGGATATCCACCGGATTTCTTGTCTTTTCTCACTGTCCATCTTTACCTCTGTTTTTCTTTCTCTCCCTTTCTTTCTCCCTCTCCTATCCTTCAGTCATGTCTGTCCAGTCTGTAATTTAATTTAATTTAATTTAATTTAATTTAATTATAAAGACAAATCAAGTGCACCAATATGGCAAACCATAATGATCCACTTGAAAAAATAGCATCCTTTTGGCCATCAAACAATAATTCTGATTGCTAAATTACCAAACGGTACAGCCAAAAAAAAAAAAAAAAAAAAACTTGCTTTGAAGAAACCTCTGGCAGATCCAAAAAAAGGGTTGCCACAACCAGTTAGGGTGAGGAGAGGAAGATGGATGAAAAGAAACACAGTGGAAGAAAGCAAGAGATTAATAACACCTCATGATTAGCTGCAGAGAGTGAAAAGAGGTGAAAGAAGAAGAAACAATAGTGTGCAATAGATATAGGTTTCCTGTGTGTGTGTGTGTGTGTGTTAATGTAACATCTGCATGAAACAAACACAGATTAAAGAATTAAATTATTTAAAGTTTACAGCTCTTCCTCCTTTATCAGACATTATTCCCCTACCTGAGAGTGTCCAGTCTCCAGCGTGGATCTTTCAGTCCAGCCGACAGCAGCGCCACTCCTGAGTCTCCTGGATGGTTGTAGCTCAGGTCCAGCTCTCTCAGATGGGAGGGGTTTGAGCTCAGAGCTGAGGCCAGCGACGTACAGCCTTCCTCTGTGATCAGACAGCCTGATAGACTGTAGACAGGCAAAAAAAAAAATCCATCTGTGAATACTGCACACAAGGATTGTTTTATTGTTTTTGAAATTTCCAAATTCAGGGCCATCCATTTGACTTAATAGAACTATTGTTTCAAGTTTAATTACCTAAATCTCTTCTTGGGAACACAAAGAACCACAAGTAACCTTGCACTCTAAAAGTGAATATGCTATTATGCTTTCTTTATGGTCTGATCATTCAGGATTTTGTGAGAAAATTATTTTAATTAAACTCTGAATTTAAAAGGAAACCACTTAATAGAAGATATTATGGGAGAAGTATGATCTCTCTTTCATTGCCTCTATAATCTCACCACAGTAATTTGGAGCAATTGAAAACTTCTGTGAGAGCATTTAGAAAAAGTGGACTTCAAAGTAACAAATGCTCAAACCATTTTTTCAACATCTGAGAGAAAATGTTTTCAATTTTTTCACTATTGGTCAGATGAAAGAAAGAACCAGCCACAATTCTGCTATCCTTGGCACCATTGTAATGTAGCACTGGTCCCAAGCCTGGATATATAAAGAGGTTTTTCATCAAGAAGGTCATCTGGTGCAAAATTATTGCCAAAGCATTCAGATGATCAAGATTTTTGATCAGGTTTTCCCCAGAGACCTCAATTAAGTCAATGTTGCAGTTTCAAATTTGTTGTCGTGTCACCTGCGCCGGCCCCGGAAATACTATAGTCACTGGAGATAGATAACCAGATACAGATAACCAATAACCAGAGGGTTTTTTTTATTTATTACATTTTTTTCTACTTGGAGGTTGTGTCACAGAACAGGGAAAATTAAATTGGTGGTTTATAAGAAGTTTCTGTTTTAGGCTACACTTCCTACTTTTCCAGGAATATTTTCATGACAGTAATGTACCTAGTAGTGTTGAAAGAGGCAGATGAATAAGCAAAACATTTGACACTGAGCAGTACAGCAGCAGTGACACAACTGGAGAAAAGGAGACTATAGTGCTAGTGATATACTAAGAATTTAATTTGAAACTGTGCTCTCAAAAGCAGATATAGATCACAGTATAATACGAGTCACTATGTAAAAGTTTGAAATTAATTGAGCTGAAAGGTTTAAGCTACACAAAACAACACTTTGCACTTGTTGATGCATTCTCAATCACCCAGGAAAGTAAATCTCCAAAAGTTGATTCTGTTCATCTGGACGTAGCGTTTTGTGGGAGAAACGTTTCGTCACTCATCCAAGTGGCATTTTATTAATTTATTTAGTTTATTTAGGTTTCCAAAGTTATTTTTGTATTATTTATTTATTTATTTATTTTATTTAAGGAAGTCAAAAAGGATAGATGAGGAGATGTTGAAAATTCTCATCATGTATTCATCCAGAAACTATTTCACCAGGGTGTAAGGGTTAACACAAATAAATCAAACTCCAATATATAAACATACTTTGTAAAAAGCTACAGCTACAGGACTTGCTAACAACTGTGCTACTGTGCTGCTGTAAATAAAAGGTTTGAAGTACATTTGCTGCAATCCTGTATGAAACAATTTGCAACAATGAAAATAAATTGATATGTTATGAATCCAAAATATCTGAAATCTCTCAACAGACCGGCGCTAAAAAGCATGTTATACACACAGGATCATACTCAATTTTTTTAATGATATGAAAAAGAATAAATGAATTAGTAAATCAGAGGCTAACATAAATATGAATAATAGCTAAATTTTGAATTTGACAATGTTGTTGTTTGATCAATACTATAATCCAGATCATAAACCTAAATTAATGAAAAAAGCTTTAATCCTCACCTGAGAGTTTTCAGTGAACAGCTTGGATTCTTTAATCCAGCAGACAGAAGCTTTACTCCTGAGTCCTGCAGGTCATTGTTACTCAGGTCTAGTTCTCCCAAACTAGAAGACAGGGAGCTGAGAACTGAACGCAGAGCTTCACAGCTTCTCTCTGTGAGGTTACAGCCAAACAATCTGAAATCCAATTTGTGATGAAATTAAATAACTTATTTTTAACTTACCACCAGAAAAAAAAATTCTGACTCTACTTCATAAATAACAATACAACTCATAGAAAAAAATAGAATTAGGTTTGAAACAGCACAGTTACACCTCTGTATCTGTTAAGTAAGTAGAGAGCTAGTACTTTTACTGATTATAGCTCAATAACCACTGACACAGGCATACTTTTCAAATTAGAATACCAGTGATTGCTGTTGCCTGATACAGTTTAAAATAATTATTAATTATCACATACTGAACCCCCAATGAAACCACCATTCATCATCTGTTGGAAACAAGGTGCTTTAGCATCATAGATTTTTATGATTTTCTTTTTATTTATATTAGTTTTTGAAGAGTTAAAGAAAAGCTCTGGATGCAATAGATGCAATAAACCATAGTTGCATAAACATTTCAACAATAAAAGTGTATATAGATGCATACATACAGAGCTTTGTTGGAGGCTTTGACCACTGGCAGCATTCTCAGAAGAGCCTCCTCTGAAGCAGAGTATTTCTTCAGGTCAAACACATCAAGATCTTTTTCTGATGACAGTAAGATGAAGACCAGAGCTGACCACTGAGCAGGAGACAGTTTATCTGTGGAAAGTCTTCCTAATCTCAGCGACTGTTGAATCTCTTCCACTAGAGAATGATCATTCAGTTCATTCAAACAGTGGAACAGATTGATGCTTTTCTCGGCAGACAGATTCTCACTGAGCTTCTTCTTGATGTACTGAACTGTTTCCTGTTTGTTACTTTGTGTCTCTGTCAGAAGGCCTCGTAGGAGAGTCTGATTGGTCTGCAATGAAAGACCCAGGAGGAAGCGGAGGAACAAGTCCAGGTGTCCATTTGGACTCTGCAAGGTCTTGTCCACAGCACTCTGGTAGAAGTGTCTCCCTGCAGATTCTTCTCTTCTTCTTTTAGACATTTGGGATGTAATTACTTGTTCTACCAGCAGATTGACTCCAGAGTTGATGACGGTCAGATGGACATGAAGAGCAGCCAGAAACTCCTGAACACTCAGATGGATGAAGCAGAACACCTTGTCCTGGTACAGTCCTCTCTCCTCTTTAAAGATTTGTGTGAACACTCCTGAGTACACCGAGGCTGCTCTGATATCGATGCCACACTCTGTCAGGTCTGATTCATAGAAGATCAGGTTTCCTTTCTGCAAGTGATCAAAAGCCAGTTTTCCCAGAGACACAATCATCTTCCTGCTCTCTGGACTCCAGTGTGGATCTGTCTCAGCTCCTCCTTCATACTTGACCTTCTTTACTTTGGCCTGAACCACCAGGAAGTGGATGTACATCTCAGTCAGGGTCTTGGGCAGCTGCCCTCCCTCTCTGGTTTTCAGCACATCCTCCAGAACTGTAGCAGTGATCCAGCAGAAGACTGGGATGTGGCACATGATGTGGAGGCTTCGTGAGGTCTTAATGTGGGAGATGATGGTGCTGATCTGCTTCTTATCTGTGAATCTCTTCCTGAAGTACTCCACCTTCTGTGGGTCAGTGAACCCTCTGACCTCTGTTACCCTGCCAAGACATTCAGGAGGGATCAGATTGGCTGCTGCAGGTCGTGTGGTTATCCAGAGACGAGCAGAGCGAAGCAGTTTCCCCCTGATGAGGTTTATCAGCAGCACATCCACTGAGGTGGACTTTCTAGGGTCAGTTAGGGTTGTGGTTTTGTGGAAGTCCAGAGGAAGTCGACACTCATCCAGACCATCAAAGATGAACACAACCTGGAAGTCTTCAAAGCTGCAGATTCCTGCTTCTTTGGTTTCAGTAAAGAAGTGATGAACAAGTTCCACCAAGCTGAACTTTTCCTCTTTCAGCACATTCAGCTCTCTGAAAGTGAATGGAAATATGAACTGGATGTGCTGGTTGGCTTTGTCTTCAGCCCAGTCGAGGGTGTATTTCTGTGTTAAGACAGTTTTCCCTATGCCAGCCACTCCCTTTGTCAGCACTGTTCTGATTGGTTTATTTCTTTCACGTGAGTCTTTAAAGATGTCTTCTTGTCTGATTATTGCTTCTAGACTGTCTGGTTTACTGGATGTTGTTTCAATCTGTCTGACCTCATGTTCATCGCTGACATCTACAGTCCGTCCCTCTGTGATGTAGAGCTCTGTGTAGATCTGATTCAGAAGGGTTTGGTCTCCTGCTTTAGCGATCCCCTCAAACACACACTGGAACTTCTTCTTCATGTTAGATTTAAATTCATGCTGATGCCACTGGAAGTTCCGAGTGCAGGTTCCTTAAGGACCCAATACACACACACACACACACACACACACGAATCAAGGATTTATCACATATTTTGAATGTATTTTTGTCTGTTACTTGAAATATTGTTGAACATTTTGGCACTTTTTTTTAGAATTATTTTTATTTAGAGAATAATTCTCACTTGTCAGCAAACGCTCAGCGAACTTATTCTGCTTCATTCTCTTCAGGAAGTCCACTGTAATCATCATAAATGCTTCTCTGCTGCTCGTACTCTGTTCTTCATCCACACTCTGTAATACAGCGTCATCCTCACATTGACTCTTAAAACATTGTAGGTCCTCTGGACTCAGACTTGTCTGGATGTTCTTCAGCTCGTTCTTCACAAAAGAGATTATTTTGTCCTCCAGCATCTGGAACAGAATATTTTATGAAATACCCCAAAACCTTTCTCACACAGGAGAAAAAGAAAGAACATAGAAGGAGGTGTGTTTCTGGAAATCTGTTTAATTAGGCTCAATATACACAATCCCTCAATGAAATTCAAACCCTGGTTATCTAAAAGAAGTGGGAAAAGGTAAAATCCACATTTTGTCAGAATATTTTCCATATATCTATCCCTTTATATTGTTGTTAAAGCTAAATGTTGTGTAAACATGTCAAGTTATCAAGTTATGTCTCATGTTCTTCATAAGAACATGTCTCTCACACACACAACTATAAGGATTCTCTATCTGCAGCTAAATCTGGATATTATGGAACATTTATCAGATCTGGTGAAACGAACAGTAGAGCTCTTTTCTCTACTATAATAATATCTTTCAGCCACCTGAAATGTTCCACCTCAGTTTTATTGCGCTGTGCAGTGTAATACCTTTATGCCCTTTTCAGTACTATAATTTTTACGATCCCACAGCATGTGGCAGGTAGTCCACATAGTACATTGTATGTCCATACATTGTTATTCAGAGCTGAGGAGCCTAGATGTTTCTCTTGATAGCGCCCTAAACTTTGAAATACTTATCAGTATTATTACTTGGTGATCATATTTCCAGCTACATAATATTAGTTATCATTCCTCATAGATAACACTACTGCTATTCTTGCTCTAGGTAATATCCCATATGGATTATTATAATTTTATCCTTTCTATATTATGTGAGTACAAGAAAACAATTATTAGAATATGATGTGTAAAATTTGTTTAGATCAAAGGAATAAGGAAGAATTTGTCTGTGTGTTTCAGTTTGGCTTAGCTGTAGGTTTGTGAGTGTGTGTAATTGTTTAGAGGGAAAGGAATTTATTGACACTGGGGGTCTCCTGTCATAAAATGAGACAGGAAGCTACAGTTGGGGATTGCGGATGCTGATGCTTGTATATATCACATTGATTTTAGATTCTGCTTCTTATTTCAAAGTATCTCCATAAAGTCACACCTCCATATCACATCTTCTGCACAGCTCCACTCCTTCCCGTACTCTGACATCATCCTCCTCTGCTACTGTTATTTTCCCATCTGCTCAAATTACCCTCCAGTACTTTCAGCTGAGTGTCCACTGGAACTTTCTTCCATGCCACTTTCACAACATTGGTTCTCTCCCTATATTTAAAGTAGCTTTAAGACACCTTAGGCCTTAAGACATCTTTTTAAACCTGCCTTTTCTGATTAATGTTATTCAGTATTCACTGCACTACTACCCAATACTATGTAGCATTATGTAGTATGTTCTCTTTCAAGTGGTAGCCTTGAAAGAGTAGCCATACTGTCTGTTATTTAAGTGCTTGTAAGGTGTACTCGATTTTTGAAAGGCGCTTCTTAAATAAACAGTTTTGGGGTTTTTTTTCTAAAATACTAGATGCTAGATATTTGCCTATGTATTTGTAGTGGAGGCAAAAATCTGACCACAGCATTTTGTTCAGCTCGCTCTACCCTCTGAGCCAGAACCCAGCAAGAATATGTCTGTCAACAGAATGTAAAAGTAGTTGTTGCACATGTACACACCATAAATATAGAGTCCAGGTGTGTCTGATGCTGCTGGGAAGACTGACCACTGGGAACCTCTGAGCTCTTCTGGTCCACTCTGTGGAGACATCATAAAGAATCAGAATAATACAACAAAACATTGCAACCTAAAATGCAACCTGCTGGTCCTCTGCACTATAAAGAATATGAAATAAAAAACAACAACAAAACAACAAAAACAAAAAAATAAACCTCGATAATACGTGAATTATCAAGTGAGAGGTTATTTTATGTGACATGATGTCTTTGTCTGGCACAAAAACATCATGTCAGCTCTCTTATCTTATAATTCTCTTGTTATCTGAACATTAACAACATGCAACTCCAAAAACTGTGCACATCCAAACCCTGATAACAAAAGCTGAACAGTGATTTCTGGTTTTGTAAAAATCCTGTTAACAAAAAATGACTATTAATAATTATGAACAGTTCAGTATCCTCATAGAATTTGCAATAAAATTATGAAATCTTTACCAAATATTATAGAGAACCTCAGCAGTCAAAGACAGCAAGAAGAGTACCATTGATTCCAGTGTTTTTTGTATGTCAGAAATGCAGTGTAGAATGTCACGGCAGTTTAAGAAACTGGAGGCGTAGTATGTTACTGATGGTAGCCTTTGTTACTTTGGTCCTAGCTCTCTGCAGGTCGTTCCAGAACCTGTGTGGTTCTGGGATTTTTGTTCACTGTTCTTGTGATTTCACTCCCACATGGTGAGATCTTGCATGGAGCCCCAGATCGAGGAAGATTATCAGTGGGTTTATATGTCTTCCATTTTCTAATAATTGGTCCCATAGTTGATTGCTTCACACCAAGCTGCTTACCTGTAGCAGTTTCAGTCTTCCAAACCTGGTGCAGGTCTACAACCTTTTTTTCTGGTGTCCTTGGACAGCACTTTGGGCTTGGCCATCGTGGAGTTTGGGGTGTGACTGACTGTTTGTGTCATGATTCACTGCGTGGCTGGCAGGAAATAGAACCTAAAAGCAGGGACTCAAACGCGGGGAGGGATGAACTCAAAATGGCAGTATTATTGCTGGAGAAAACACACTGGTACTAAACTAAACACAAGGAGCTATAAACAAGAAACTCAAATCAAAAACCCAAGACACGTAGGGAGCTACACTGGGAACACAGGGAACTAGGAGCATGGAGGTGAGGGGACGACGCTAGAACAAATGGAGGTGAGCACAGACAATAAATACAGAAGGAGAACAGGGCAACAGGGAACAGCTGGGAGACGCGGCTGAGGGCAATTAGACACGAGACAAAATGGGGAGGACACAGAGACGGACTGGAAGGTGAGAGAGAACATGGAGGGGCACGAGAGAGCACAGTCACGACAGGATGAGGGAAACACTGAACATAAGGAGTGGACACAAGGCACAAGAACTCACATAACTGTATAAACTTAGAAACAGAGGGAGACACAGGGGTCAGCTATACAGAAGGAAATTACTAAACAATCAGGGAACTAAACTGGGACCACAAGAAACTAGACCCTATAGAAATAAACTATAGACTAATAGAGATGTGTCGGTCGCGAACAAAATGGCTCTTAGAGCCGGATCTTTGATGTGAACGACGCGAGCCGGCTCCTTATTGCGAGTCGTGGGATTTTTTTCCTTTTTCCGCTTCACTCCGCATGCGAGCCTTGTGCTTTGCACTGGGAAGAGGGGGGAGGGGCAGTAGTTCCACACGCAGTAGCACAGGAACAGAGCAGGAGGGAAAGAGAGAGAAAGAAAGCCAGTGACAACAACGTCACATTAGAAAGGTATAGTAATCATCCACAACTATTTTCAGTTGCAGATGATAAAGGATTCAGAAAGTTTTTTCATGCAGGCCTATATGACAGAGAATATGCATGTTCTTTTTGTTTTCATATTTTAATTTATATTTAATTGTGTTGTGGTGTGCAGTGTTTTGTGTTGTTTCATTTTAAATTTGTTTAAAAGGAAAAAGCTGAAAATTTAAATAGTTAAAAGCTGAACTGTGAATAGTTGGTTTTTGTAATATATGATTTATTTATTACATTTCATGTGGAGCGAATAAATAAAAGTATATTTACGGTGGCCCCTAGAGACAAAGTACGTACAAACTCCAAAACACGTACAAACTCCAAAACACGTACAAACTCTTTTGTTACCTAGTGGCTACACAAGCCAGGAAGTACCAACGACCGGATTTGGTGTGTGGTAGTAACAGGTAAATGAACATTTTTTTTAATTATTTGAATATATATGAGTGCTTGTGTATAAATACACAAACAATACACATATGCTTTCAATTGTGTAATTTAAGTGATCTAGGTAGCTCTGTTAAGGAAGTTCAGTTAACGCTAGAAATGTGCTTTGGAGTTTGTATGTGCTTTGTCTCTAGGGGCCACCGTATATATTTATATATAAACATATATAAATAAAATCACTTTTTTTACATTAGTAATTCCTTTTGTGCATAATTTTTCTGGGAATAATTGATTGGTTGATTGATTGATTGATCATACTTTCTTCATCCCGAAGGAAATAAAGATGGAGCAGTGATGTGAGTGCTGAGCTGTGAGCTGGAGAAGAGTTATGGTCAGTTAGAGATGGTCATCTCACCTCTGAGCTATGGTCTGGCTCTCATTTTCCCCAAACAGAGTGGGTTTAGAGGAAGGGACTCCCTCCTCTCTGTCCTCACACTGATCCATGCTGCTGAATTCACATCCACATCAGCTCTCACACACTTTCTACCTTCACCTGCAGAGGAAACACAAATCATTCATGTGCACATCAACTGAAATCCTCCTTTCCATCATGTGTGCTGTCCAAATATCAGGTGTTTCTTTTCTGCTTCATCTCAGTGTCAGCTAAATGCAGTCAGACAGCAGTGTGAGGCAGAGAAAGCCATCAGCTGCTCTACTTCTACTATCAGTCCACTAGATGGAGACATAAAGCACACACGAAGCATTCACTGACACACACTGATTCACTGTAAATAAGAAAAATAAGTGACTCTGTCTCTGTAAGTGTGTTAATGTGGACAGAAAACGAAAGGAGACAGGTGGAGGCAGATTTTCACAACAAGAGGAGTTTTGTTGTTGTTGTTGTTGTTGTTGTTGTTTTCTTAATGTGTAGCTTTAACTTCAATTGGAGGGGAAGAGTAAGAGTTTAAGAGTTGGAGCTCTTTCTCCAGTACTTCCTCCCCTCCCCTGAAAGCCAGAGGTGGCAGAGTTAAAGATGCTAAGATTTTGAAAATACTACATTCATCAGTGTTTTATTTCTAACATGTTTCTTCAGTCTCAACATCTCATTTTGCCTGTTGACATACCTGATAACTAATATCTAATTATCTGTTAATGTTTTCAGGAATTTAATATTTAATAATTTTATTTCATCTAATTAAGTCAGTCTGAATATCAAATCCAAAAACCTTTGTCTTTTGTCCACCAGTATGTGAATGTGAGAGTGAATGAATAGTGGCATTGTAAAGTGCTTTGGGTGCCTTGAAAAGCGCTATATAAATCCAATCCATTATTATTATAATTACTTTCTATTGAAGCTTCTATTGAACTATTTGTAACAAAGGATTTTCAAACAGACAGAAGCCAACAGATTTAATTCAGTTCCATACTGCATCTAAACATCCACTTGCACTGTAATTATAAAGACCCCCGACCTCCAACCGCTGTTCACATTATAACTGGTTATGGTCAAAACGATGTGTCCACCTAACAGCAGTTACTGTGGAACAGCGACCGAGCTCAAACTGCAGTTAGTGTGTCAGTGAGAGCAGCAGCTCCTCTCCGCCTTCTCCACAGACTGACGGAGGCAGCAAAATCACTCTGGATTCAAATCATTAACAGATTAGTCCTGTGTTTACTGCCATGGAGCTGACACATGCCATACATGAATCCTGAAATCACACGAGTGTACTCACTTTTTTTGCCAACAGTTTAAACATTAATGGCTATGGTATGTTGAGTTATTTTGAGGGGACAACAAATTTACACCATTATACAAGCTGTACATTGGCTACTTTACATTGTATTAAAGTATCATATCTTCAATGTTGTCCCATGAAAAGATATAGCAAAATATTCACAAACATATGAGGGATGTGCTCACTTTTTTTGACAGACTGTAAATGCAGTTTTTTACTGTCTGTGTACAAACTGACCTTTGAGTCTTGCATCAGACTGGATTTAACTCTGTGTGTCTGTGAGCCACACCTATGTGTTCACTCCAAAAAAATGTTGTCTAACTGCTCAGACTGAGTCAGAGTAAAGTTCACATAGTGATGTGCACTGTTGGGGTTGTTGTTCAAGAAAATTATTACTCTATTACACAGAACTTCTTGCTTTTCTTAAAAAAGTCATGCAGTACCGTAGTACTTGCTCTAGTAAGTAACTACCTGTCATATTCTGTTCCTCAGGCCAAGGGGTCTATGAACCAACTGCTCTTACACATTTTTAGATCTGGGCTCTAAAAATCTGCTTACTGGCTGCCAGCTCTAGTTAAGCAGGATATCTTTGCTCAACTGAGGTTGTTATATACATGCTAAAGAAACAAAACTTGACTTATTTTTCACTCAGATATACTGTGACATTTAAATGTTAAAAACATATTTTTATTCGAGGTCTGCGGGAATAACCCTATATGATTCAAAGTTCAAATAAATCCTTTCTATCCTCTGTCTTCTATGGAGAACAAACTTAAATATCAGACTTGTGTTAAATCTGATTTGACCTTTAAGATAGACATGATCTCCTTCTGGATCTCAGAGCTAAGCTTCTGGTCCTGGGATTTAAAACAGCAAGGCAAAACTGTCAATCTTCAGGAGTTATGTGCAGATATTAGATACAGAAGGACTGAGAACACAAAGTGAGCTGCTTATTGAGAGGAACTCAAGAAAGTAGAACACAAAAAGCTCTGTCCTCTGTCCTTCAATGTATTCATGAGAAACAAAGCTGCCTCAAGTGATGTGTGTTGTTTTAAGTGAAGGAAACGCTTTTCAGTGGAAGTTTAAACTAGAAAAACTAGTAACTCTATGCAGTAGAGTTTCAGTTTGAAGCACACCTGATCTTTGTGAAGCAGTAACAACATGTTATTTAACAGAGCTGAAAACACTATCACAAGCCCGGGAGTTTGTTTGATTTACAGTCCAATTCAAATCAAACATCTGATTTATTGTATGTTATGTAAATACAAATGTCTCAATTCACATTCTCCTCCTAAAGTTCCTAAAGACAAATTCTAAAAGGAGGAAACAAAGCAAACTTACAGTTTCTTCAAACACAAATACCAACAAGCTCCACTCCACATCCGGACACTAAACACGGACACACAGGTGAGCTGCTTACTAGAAGGAGGCGGGACTCCACTTGAAACAGGACAGGTGGGAGGGGGAGGAGGCACATTTTTTTTATATGACTGTTTAACTTTGTGTCGTTACATTTAATCTTTTAATCATTTGTGTTTTTCACTGAGCAGATTCAGCTTTTTTAAAATAATGAAGTGACTTTGTGTCTTTCTCCAAATTCCTAATTATCAGTAAAGTTCCCTGAAAAATACCTCAGCGTTAAAATCAATATAGCTTAGTACTGATACAAAAACCTCCTTTTAATCGCTGTCATTCAAAGTGATCCAAACTGTTTCTCTACTGTAGGGGTCTCTGCAAGCATACAGGGCACTGAGAGGGTACAAGATGACAACTCTGGATCATCAACGATCATTTTTTGGCACATCAGTCATTCTTACATATGTACTGTATCATATAAAATATATAAACTAAATATTTTTTAAATATATAAAATCTAATCTTTTGTTTGTTTTTTTACATAGCACTTTATCAAACTGTTGCCTGCTACAGAGTTACAAGTATTATACTAATAATATAGCATCCACCATCTCCTGCTTGCGTATTTCTGAAAACATCTTAGTGGTGTGGCAGCCACAAGTGAGCCAGCCCTGCAAACCCTGTGGATGGACAATGCAGGTCTCAGTTGCAGCACCTCATCCATCCATGTCTGATATTGCTCGGGCAGATTCTATCACAATGTTTGAAACGGACTCACGCGCAGGCCAGGTATCCTTGGTAAAGAGAAAGTGCGTTTATTTACAGTGAGACACCAGGTGAGAATATATATACAGTGTGGTGGGGGGAAAGGGTCCCGGGGGAAGCAGGGATTAATCCAATACACGCTCTCAGTGGGTTCCAAACTCACACACGCTCGCTCGGGTCCAGGGCAGATCTATATACACACAAAGAAAGAAGTCCAGGTTAGGGATAGTCTCAAACTCACAGATACAGATTCAGGTTCAGGTTTAGAGGGACTGACGCTGATGGCTCAATGATCCAGAGAAGGATGACACAGGTCCGCCGTCATAAATAGTGCTCTAAAGTTGATCGAGTAGGCAGGCAAGCCATCCATGAGCCGGGCGGGAGGCGTGGGCCTGGAAGGAGGGCACAGAGGACTGGACAGGACAGGTTTAATCTGGGAAACATGAAAGACGTTATGTATCTTCATATTGCGTGGCAACTTGAGCTTGACGGAAACAGGATTGACCAGAGCTGAGACCTCAAATGGACCGATAAAGTTGGGGGAGAGTTTCTTAGATTCTGCCCGAAGAGGTACAAAGCATGTAAAAAGCCATACCTTCTGCCCCACGGCGTCGTCAGGTGCTGGCGTCCGGCGGCGATCCGCTTGTTTTGGTCCCGGGTGCGGAGCAACGCCACCTGGGTGGCCCGCCACACCCAGCGACACCTGTGCAGATGGGCCTGAACTGAAGACACAGGGTGGTCATCCTCCACAGAGGGAAACAGTGGTGGTTGAAAACCCAGAGAGGCTTTAAAAGCTGTCCCGCAGGTGGTTGATGAGAAGGTTTATTTCGGGCGCAGACAGTACAGGCGGAGGCGTACTCCCGCACGTCTCGGGTTAGAAATGGCTACCAAAAGTACCGTTGGAGGAAATTAATGGTGCGCTGAACTCCAGGATGGCAAATGAAGCGAGCTGTATGAGCCCAATGCAGAACCTGGGATCACGCAGACTGAGGAACAAACAGCTGATGGAGCGGCACTCCTCCGGGGTCACACTCTGTCTCCTGCGCCTCCCGAACAATTTCCTCAATCTCCCAGGCAATGGCGCCCACAGTGCAGGTAGCAGGAAGAATGGAGGCAGGAACGGTCCTTCCGTCCGAGGCCGAGAATTGACGGGACAGGGCGTCTGCTTTGATATTTCGGGATCCGGGTCTGTAGGTGATAGTGAAATGAAAACGAGTGAAAAACAGGGCCCACCTTACTTGTCAAGCATTGAGTCTCTTGGCAGATTGCAGGTAGGCCAGGTTTTTATGGTCGGTCCAAACGACGAAGGGTGAATAGTGCTCCAAATCAGCTGGGATCGCCTGCAGGTGTGACGGTGAGCACAGGTGTGTGGGCCAGGGGCGGCAGCCCGTAATGAGCACCAGGAGAGAGAGAGCGCGAGGGGAAAAAAATAAACAAAACATGTTGCCAAACAGAGTCAGCCAACGAGGCACGGGGACCATGACAGATTCAGCAACACTGCCAGAGACTTCCTGTAATCTATTACAGTTGCTAAAGAAACGGTCCAGGAACAGGTCACTTGGGTTAATCCTGTGTGAACAACTGTAAATATTGTTTTTTCATCTTTACATACTGTGTATGTTTAATTGTTATTGTTATTTACTTTATTGCTATCAAATAAATAACAATATTGTTCAAAGTTAGCATCATGTTCATACATGTTAAAAATACCTGTAAATCAAATTGAGTGACAATTACTGTTTGTTTGAATCAATTTATTAATAACATAAAACCTTTAAACTAATGCAACACATATAACAATGTAACAAATATATTCAAATAAATAAATTTCTCAGTACATAACTTATTTTGGAACTAATCTTTCTAGAAGTGAAAACAGTCTGTCCATCCTCTCCCTGCTCTCCTCTCCTCAGCCTCTCTTTGCTGCCTCAGGTCCTCTCTGATGAGGCCTAGCAGCTCATCGTCCCTGTCTATTTTCTTCTTTATCCCTGTTGTAGGTGGCTGAGCTGCTTCGTCATCGCTGTCGTTTTGGTCACCCACTGCTGTGCTTGGCCCTGGAGTGTCCTCGGGGAGAGAGGACATTAGGACAGGAGGCTTAGTGGAAGGCATCTGTCCTATCACCTCATCCATGAGGGCAAACCATGGCCAAGGAGCAGCAGTGGGCTTCCCACTGACCCCCTCTCCTGAGCCTGGATACTTGCAATCCTAAAGGTAGAGGAAATCAAAAATTATAGGGGGCAAATAAAAACACCACAACAACTCTTAGTAATTGCACATTTATTAACTTGTGTTCTTAAGAATTATCTTCTTGATAACACACATACGTACGTACTTTACGTACTTTGTATTCTTTAAAGTTATCCCATGTCTTCTGGCCTGCAAGGAGGTGACTTTCCCCTGCAGGCCCATCTTCTCCAGAATTGTCCTGAATCACACACAACAAATAAGAGAAGAAAGGAAACCATGGACACTATGTTAATCCCTAAACCATACGGTTTTCACAGCAGAACACCAAAGGAACACCATCTGGACATCACAGGTTCTGTACAGCAGCGGTCCGTGAGTCGTTTGGTACCGGGCCACAAGAGTTGAGGCTCCGGTGTGAAATTTATGGTTTTCAGGGGTTTTATCGTTAACTCGGTTTCCTTGGGTCTTTTCCCTTGTTGTAGTTGTGTGTCTTATTTTGAAATAAATATTTACACGTTACCATAGCGACCAGCGACCAGTAAGCGGCAGAGAGGAGGATGTTACTCTCAATGTTGGCGCATTTTCAGGAGGACGCTGCTAATAAAGTTACACAATTACACAGTACATTCACGTTTATTATTATATTTACAAAATACCACAGTATTTGTCTTGGTCGGATCATTTTATGTGGAAAAAAAGGTGGGGGACCGCTGCTGTACAGCATGAGGGTTAATAGAACCGTACTCCGTAGCGGCCCAATTCTTCACCCCAGTGAAGAGGTGATCGTTTTCTCCTTGTTTTAATAAATTAAGCCGTTTGGTCTTTGTTCCCCACAACATATCATCAATTCGAAAAAATCCAAATTAGCTGTATATAAGCAGCAATACATGAAAAATCGCGGGACCCACCATACGAGCTGGTTTATGGTTATCTAAATAAAATTTTTAAAAAAACATGTCTCTGCAGATGCCCAAAGCTTAACAACACAACCGCTATAACAATTTAACTTTTGTACAACCAGATTTTCATATACTTACATTTGAAAGTGTTTTCCTCTCCCGCTTCAACCACCATCGTTATCAGAAACAAATCTCCTCTATGACCCGCAATGAATCCTGGGATATATTAGGACACGAAGGATACATTGGACCCATCCTTAAAATTCGGGGCAAAGTAGGACGCATTTGTCTCCACATTTTGAGCACTCTTTGAATTCGGACAGCCTTCGTTGCGTCGCCGTGACGTCATTGCCTCCAAATATGGCATTGGCGCATCCTTCCCCTGAAATCAGACACAGCTGTAGTTCTATTAATCTGCGCCCATTACTCTTGAAACGGAACCGGATGTAAGTCCCAAAAAACTGGATTTTGGAAATGAATTTGTATTGTAGAACTGAAACTGAATGGTGAGAGGTGAAACTGAAATTATTCGAGAGCTAAATTTGTAAAGGATAAAATACGGTTTCAAAGCAAATGAATTCATTTTCAAAATATAAAATTCAATTTCAATTTAGTGATGATAATTTTCAAACCAATAAATTGAATTTCAAATTAGGCTAATTCATATTCAGGTTTTTTTGGGTCCTTTTTGCCTGTCCCGTTTGGCTCTTTTGCCATCAGAATTATTGTCAAAAGGCAAAGAAAGATCCCCAACGAATTTACTTTACCAAATGGACCATCCCAGCCTTGCCGTAATGGTCTATTTGATTCAACTTTTATTGTTTATTTTATTTTATTTTCACTTGCTAAATACGGGACAGACTTGACTGGGGAAAAGAAAGGGGAGAAAGAAAGAGGGAAAGAAAAACAGCGGAGAAGAGGGACGGGGATAAAGGGTAAAAAACAAAAACTAACAAAATAAGCAGACAAAAAAATTTATATATCAATCACCTGAATCACCTGTTGAGAAAGAAAAAAGAGAAAACAAGCAGAAGAAAAAGAGAGCAATATAATAAACAACATCATGATGATCTATGGGAATATAACAGTAAATACTAAATGTGCCAAGAGAGATTAAATAGTTGGAAGAGATGACAGGACTGACCTACAAACAGATAAGTGTCTATCAGCTTACTAAAACATAAGAAATTGAATTCGTGTTCAATCTTGTCTCCATTGTACTAATTAGATGTTTTCTATTTTCTTTCATCTTTGAGTAAAAACTTGGTTTCAAAACAGAAGGAGAAAGTTTAGGAGGAGGTCATATCCTCAGCATCTCAATCAGGGTGTCCCATTTCATGTAAGTATCTCCTATTATTGTCATGAATCGCTGTGCGGCAGGCAGGAGTTGAACCCAAAATGCAGGCACTCAGGTACGAGGTTTAAACACAAAGAACTCAGCTTTAGTTGCTGGCAGGAGAAAGCCATACAAAACAAAACTAAACTAAACTGGAAACTCACAAACTAAACTCACAGGGAGATTCACACAGCATGAGGGACAACACGACACTGACTCAGAGAAACACAGGGTTTAAATACACTGGGAAGTAACGAGGGGAATGAGACACAGAAGGAGGGCACAGCTGGGAGAAATCAGGACTGACAAGACAAGCAAAGCAGGACGCAACCACATAAGACACGGACCGTCAAAGTAAAAGAGGAAGTATCACACAGAGATGCGAACTTGACACGGTGGAGACAGCAACTAAGAAACACAGAGACATAAACCATAAGGCAGAGGACTCTAAGAACCAAAAGACACAGAGGGAAACTCAAACATGCAGACACAGACTTACACAGAACAGAGGGGACACAGAGAAACATGAAGGGCAAGAGATCGAAACTAGAAACCATAGAATAACTCACACAAGTACAATAATACAAAAATCACAAAGAACTAAACATGCTGGGTCAGGAGACCCAGGACCCTGACAATTATTAAACTTTGATTCAGACATCTGGGTAATTCATTCATTAATTTCATTTGAAATGTATTGAGTATAATTTGAAACAAGAACTTTGTATTGTACTTTTACTGACTGTGATGTCTGTGATTCAGTTTCAGGGAGAGGGACAGCCCCCACTCAAGCAGCAGTACACCCAGCACCTGGAGATCAATTTAATCAGAAGTGGTGCAAATTATCGGGCTGTGGGCAATTTTGCGGTTGGACCTCAATGGATCTTCCCCACCTCACCACAGTTGTTTGGCTGGTCGATGTCACCAGGCAACGGCAATTATGAATTCAACCCTGTTGAACAACAAAAACTTTGGTTTTCACAACACAAGTTTTGAAGGAGCAAGTAGAGAGGCTTGCCAGCAGCTAACGATCCTTTAATTACAAATATTGTGATGGATTTTTTGTATTAAGTTTGAATCTACTTGTCTTCATGTAGCTCAACACAACACAGTCTCAGATTTGATCTCTTCCAGTAAATAAAAGGAATGGGCTGAATTTTCGGACCTTTATTTTTAACCGTTGGATTTAAGAAATATTTGGATTCAGTCGACTCTGGCTATTGTAAATACGTTTTAGTCGATCCAAAATACATACTCGAAATCAGAGTGAGGATTTGTATATAACATTAACAGATGAATTCATGAAAATTTGTTTTGTTTCGGTTTGTTGTACTTCCAGTATTTGTAAAAAATAATGTACATGAAGAATATTATCTGCCTTGTGTATGAGAAACTGTAAATAAAATGTTCGTTTCAACAATTCAAAACTAACTTTCTACGTGTGGAAAGTTGGAAAGTGGAAACTCCAAGGTTCCTCACAGTGTTACTGGAGGCCAAGGTAATGCCATCCAGAGTAAGAATCTGGTTAGAGACCATATTTCTAAGATTTTCAGGGCCGAGTAAAATAACCTCAGTTTTATCTGAATTTAGAGGCAGAAAATTAGAGGTCATCAGGTCTTTATGTCTTTAACACATTCCTGTAGTTTCATTAATTGGTGTGTGCTTGATGATTGTTCTGTATTTGCTGCTATGACAACAAATTTTTCCTCTGGGAATAATAAAGTCTCTGTGATGCTCTCTTATATATATATTTATATGGCTATTTATTCCATGTGAAAAAAATGGACATCAACATACCTGCCTGGAAATGTATTTTCATTCAACTGTGCACTTTTGGATTATAAACAGAATGATGGAAAGTACCTCAATAAATATCTCGATGTTGGACTGACATCAGTAAATCAAGTCTAATCTGCAGATGTTCGGTGTAACAGAGACAGAGCAGGTTTGAAGCTGAAGACTTTATTCAGAAGAAACAGGGCAGAACATTTTTTATATTTTGTTTTAAGTAGAATTTAAATGCTGTTTGGGGGAAAAAATCATTTAAAAGTGTGAAGGAAGTTTGTCTTCAGGGATAATGGTTTGTTTTAACTCCTCTAACCTTTACTGCTACTGCTCCTCCTGGAGCCTCCACCCCTGTTTTTACTGCTGCTCCTCCCCCTGCTTCCCCATGTACTTCCTCCTCTGCTTCCTCTCTTGCTACTATGTTTGCTTCTCTTCCTGCTGCTCCTGCCTCCACCTTTGTGTTTTCCAGCTTTTTTACTGTTTCTGCTACTGCTGCTGCTGCTCTCACTCTGACTCCTGTACATGTTCTGCTTGCTGCTGCTGCCTCCACCCATGTTTTTCCTGTTGGGCCTGCTCCCACTGCTGCTCCTGTTTCCCCATCTTCTTTCTACTCTGCTGCTCTCACTCTGTCTCCTTTCCCATCTATGGTTTCCTGCCTGTTGAGGGCTAACATTGTTATTAAAGATTGTGAAATTATTATGTAGTTCTAGTTTGCATTATTCTCCTGACTTAGAAGAAGGTGATAACTATTAGATTTATTAAACGGATTTGTATTACATTAGACTGCTGATTTATTGTGAATGAATGATATTATTTTATGATGCATTATACTGCTGAGGTATAAGAAATACTGTGTGCAGAGAGTCATCACCTTATTTGTCTGATTAGAAAAGAACAGAACATACTGCACAGGAAGCCAAGGTCATGACCTAGGCTCACTGAGAGAGAGAAAGAATGTGGATGTTTAGGTTTTATGACTAGGTGGAGGGGGGCTGAAGCTATAAGAATGTGAGGAACGCTTGGACACGTCAAGATCAGGCGGACACCCTCCCGCGCTCAACTCCCCTCCGGATGGTTTATGCTCAAGTGTTGAATTGTATGGAATAAAATGATTGTTGATTGAGCATTTATACACTGAGTATTGTCCTTCCTTCCGAGTCAGCAAAGAACAGCAGTCACTCCCTGGCTTAAATCCTGCCACACTAATGAGGCTCAGGTGTTTCTTCCTCTGAGTCGCGTGGGCTGAGGACGTGAGCCCGCAATGAGTTCCGCCTCAGCGAGAAAAAGAACGAGAGAGAGAGAAAGGCAGAAACAGCTGATCAGCGCCCTGCTGATCCTGGCTGTGACATTTTAACCCAAACGTTAATTGTAATATAACCCTTGTGATGGGTTCGAGTTTCGACCCAATTTTTGGTAACCTCAGCTCGGTCAATTTAACACAATTTTTGGACAGTTATCGTAACCCAGTGTGCTGGGTCAAACCAGTAACCAAACCCTGTTAAGTTGAAAAAACCCAACGTTGGCTCGGTCCATATTTGACCCAGCGTTTGGTTACAAATTAGATAATTTTTAACCCAGCATTTTTTCGTGTGGTATATTTGAACTGGGACGTTCTCAACCAGTTGTGTGTGCAGTAATTTAAAGACTTTTTAAAATTACTTTTCATGTTTTTTGGCTGGAATAGTGCCTAAAAAGGATCGGATTATAATAGATGGTGATTTTAATATTCATGTCTGTTGCCCTGATTTATTCAGTCATTTTACCTTTACAGTCCATTGAAGGCCCTACACATCAGCAGGAGCACACTCATGACCTGGTGTTATCATATGGTTGTAATTGACATTTCTCGTGTGCATGAGTTTAAAGTTCGCGCTCCACCCCGCCGCTGCTCTCTTCTCCTCCACTTTTATAAAGAAAATCTTTACCGACCCTGAGATTACTTATTGGGCCCACCCCAGATGAGCTGCTTTTGCAGTTCCAGGAAACCTGTACTCAGACCCTGAACACTGTGAACCCATTAAAAACCAGGCGCCCAAAACATATTCCACAGCCCTGGTTAAATGAATCCACCCGGGCAGTCAGACGTCAGTGTAGGAGAGGAAAGTGAAAGTGGAAGAAAGACAAATTGCAGGTTTCTTTTGAAATATTAAAAGAATGTTGGAAATTTGATCAGAATACAGTGAAAATGAGAGAAAGATATTTTTCTCAGATCATTGTGTTAAATTGTCATAATCCCCGTGTTCTCTTTAACACTATCAGCTCTACTCTAAACAACCCTGAAAGCCTCTGCTGACACATGTAATCAGTTCCTTTCTTTCTTTGTAAACAAGGTCGAATCTGTCAGGTCAGCAATAGTTCTTCCTACAGATGACCCATCAGTGTTTATTCCATGACTGTAAACATGTTTCCATTTGTCACTTCAGTCTTTACTCTGAAATAAAGGAAATGACATCATGGCTCAAAATCTTTGTCGTTCAAACAATTCTTTATTTAACTTTTTTTTTTACTTTATTTAAGAACTTTAACAAAACACATTCAATAAAAACTTGAACAACACGAAACTGATTTTTCATCCAACCATTGAAAAAAAAAACGTAACCACTGAACACAAACACTACAGAAGAACAATTTATAAAGATTAACATTGAACTAAAGGAACAGTTTGATTCATAGCCTCATTAGATCTTTAAGGAGAGTCGATCTGAACTCTGTGGAGCCTGATCTCCAGGGTTTTAAGCTGGACTCTGAAACCAGAAGAGGATGTTTCTCTCTCTTCAGATTCGCTGTCATCCTGTGATGGGAACGATTTCAGCCCTGCGTGATCGCGCTGATGTTTGCACAGAGCAGATAATGAAGTAAATGTTTTGGCACATTGGTAACAGTGAAACAGTTTATTAGCAACGTGGGATTGTTTGTGTGCAGAGTATGAACTGAGATTACTGAAGCTCTTGTCACACTGCTCACAGCTGTAGTTTCCTTCCATGTGTGTACGTTCATGCTCGTTACGATGACCTGAACGTGAGAAGCTTTTGTCACAGTGTCTGCACTTGTATGGTTTCTCTCCTGTGTGGACTCGTTTGTGTGTTTTAAGGTGACCTGCAGTGGTGAAGGATGACCCACACTGATCACAGAGGTGCTTTTTGACCCCACTGTGAAAGAGTTCATGTTGTTTTAACTCAGTTGATGTGGGGAAACTTCTCCCACATTCTTTGCAGTATTTCAGTTTGTCTCCAGTGTGTTTACGTTGATGTATTTTTAGGCTGGCTTGCTGACTGAAAGTTTTTCCACAGATGTCACAACGAAAGTCTTTCCCACCACCACAGCGATGACAGGGTTGAGAAGTGGATCCATCTGTGTCGCTCTGCTTCTAAACAAAGACACAAAGACAGTGTAAGTCAGTCCTTCAACACATTTATCCTGAACGTCGCCTGAAATAAAGAGCATCTCTGCAGACGTCCAATTACATTTTACTGTTTCAATTAACACACTCAGTTTACTGGGCTACAATAACTACAATGCTACCACCATAATACTACAGGAATACTTATTTAATATTACAGTAACATCTAACTTACACTTAAATGAAATGAAAATCTGAGTAATTGCTCAGAGCTACTCTTCGATGCAGTAAAAGTGCTAACATGCTTTGGTGGGGCGTGGTCTACGGTGCCGTGCGGACGCACCTGCACGGCATCCGCAATCACGCCCGCCGTGTTAAAACACGGGGACTCAGGGGTTGGTGTTGTGTGGTGGTGAGATATTAAATAAAATGGCTCTGAACGATACTCCGTGGTCCCGCCGTGCCTTAATCTCGCCACACATGCTAACACAATTTAATGAGCAGACTTGTTCCAAACAGTCAGACTGAACTTACAAGAGTAAAATAAAAATACATACCTCACAGTAACTGCACTTGTAGAGTCTCTTTCTGGTGTGGATCTGTTGGTGTTGTCTCAGGCACTGTGGAGTTTTAAAAGTCTTCTCACACAGGTCACATTGATAAGGTCTCTCCTCAGTGTGGGTAAACATGTGGCGTTGTAACTGTGCGTCTGTTCTAAAGTATTTGCCACACTGATCACACCAGTACACATCTTCTCCGGAGTGAATGCGGTTTTCGGTATTTCGTATTTCGGTACCATAGCTGGCTGAAAGTTTTTCCACAGATATCACAGCTGTATGCCTTAATTCCAGAGTGGGTAACTAGATGTCTCTGTAAGTTGCTACTTTGAGTAAAAGCTCTGCCACACTGATCACAGCTGTAAGCTTTAACTCCACTGTGGACGATTTGGTGTCTTTTTAGGGCATTCTTCCAGGAAAACGACTTTCCACACAAGTCACAGCTGAACGGTCTCTCTCCAGTGTGGATGAGCTGATGTTGTTTTAGTTCAGACTTCCTAGTAAAATCCTTCCCACACTCATCACAGGTGTTTTTTTTCTCTCTCTTTCTTCTGTGAGGTTTGTCGGCCTCCTTAGAGCGCTGACTTCTCGGTCCATGTTGGTCCTGCAGTGACAGAGATACAAACAGAGGCACTGAGTGAAATGCAGTCATTGAACAAACTGAAGCTTTAAACTCCCTCCATTAACACTAGTTTTAAACCTGAAGGTGGAGTGTGGCACCAAACACCTTAAAGGTCTCTTATTCCCACCTACTGGTAGTAGTAACACATTACATCCAACCTGGTGTTAAAAATAATTAATCATTGTTCAAACACTCTAAAATCATGCCCATCTCTCCTGCTTGTACACAAATATTAATGCTAACACTAATATTTGTAATAAATGTTTACCAGGTCTGTACTTTTTTATATTTCCTGTTGCTGTTTCCTATTATATATTTCTATAATTGTCTAATTTATTCAATAATAATAAATCAAATGTAACAGTTACTAGCTTGATTCAGTGAAGGATGATGTCAGAGTCTGACTGTAACCTGAAGGGTTTTTTTTACTTTTACTCGCTACATAAAAAATATAATCTGTATTTTCTACTCCTTACATTTTCAAAACAGGCTTGTTACTTTTGGTTTAAGTCATTTGAGGGGAGTTATTTCATCACTGCGGGCATCAAAGATCAAATCGAGCCTAAACAATAACATATGAAATCTAATCCTGATCATGTACTAACGATAAGAGATTAAAGAGGCAAAACTGTGTCCCATAATCAGGGGTTAAAATGGGCCAGCGTTTATGTTTTTTGGCACAGAATCTGAACGACTGCAGGTGCTGATAAGTTGCGGTCGCTGTATTTCAACATCTAGTTAGCAATACAGAAGACAAGCGAGAATAAATGGAGTAATATTTTTTATGTGGCAGGTAATTTCAAATGCAGCGATTCTATCAGCCCAACAAACATCAGTAAACATACAAACTGTTTGTGTGCAGTTTGTCTCACAATGTGATTTAAAGACTGCAGTAAAATCCTCTGCAGGTTAGTGCAGGATAAGCAGGTAAGTTTACTGTACTGTGATGGATTTAAAGTAAAGAACAGTGTGTGACTGGTGCACAGTGACTGTGGTGCTTATGGTAGAGTTAGGTTACATCAAGTGTAGCAGAGATTAACTTAAACTTGATGCTGACATTCATTCACTGAGCTCCACCCACATACCAACAGTATAGTGTCTAATATAAAGACAGTGTACTGTCAGTGCAGAGAATGGAAATCAGCCAGGACAACTCATGAAACATCTGCAGACATCTGGATGAATTCACAGAGAGCAGCAGGTCTGCTGATCACAGCCTGCACATTAAAAAAATCTACTGGAGCTCTCAATAGAAATGATTGTGAGCTGTGATTCTTTTCCCCACACTGAGACACTACAGCTGATTTTAGGGTTGAATCCTGCTGATTCCCACTTTAACCTCTTCTCTGCTCATTTTGATGTTTAGAGGCACACGTCACCTTCTAAGATGTAGGCATTGTATACATCATTTTCACATTACATTAATATTGCACAAGGTTCACTTAGTTTAGCATAAAATATATATATCAGTACTTCAGCTTTTAATGGAATATTTCTTAACACTAGTATCTGTCACCTTCTGTGTTGAGCTCATTGTTTTCTCTGCAGTGGCTGAGCTGAGTCCAAGTAGCTGAAATTTCCTCTGCTGCTCCGTCAGACTCTTCTCCTCCTGCTGATCAGCTGGGACACAAAACAGAACTTTGTTAAGCTCCACACTGCACTGAAGAGTCAAAGTGTCTCATATGTTCATCTGACAACACAAAGAAGAAATTTTAGCTTCCTTGGGTGGGCAACTTGTTTAAAACATACACAAAAGGTTTGAGCACCGATACCAAATTCAGCAGTATGGCACACCAGTCCCAGGAGAGCAATTCCTCTTTAAAAGAAAAAACCCTGGCCAAGAACAAAAACAGAACAATCAATGGATTACAATGGAGAGTACAGTGTTTCCCAACCGCTGTGCCACGGCATATATACGTGTGCCGTGAGAACTGATCAGGTGTGCCGTGGAAGATTATCCTATCTGAGTGGGTTTAGAAATCTGAGCCATGATCTGAGTAACCCTCATCACTCAGTCACACTGATTCTCTACTTGTATCAAGTCCATTGCACTACTTTCAAGCATTCTGCAACCTGTCCTCTAATGTGTGCCTTTCTCCTCTTCGTATATACTCCTCTTATATGTTATTTATGCTTACTGTCTTTCTATTTATATTGTTTTCCATGCACAGTTGGTGTGGAGCACCCACAATTTAGCTGAATATGTACAAAGACAATAAAAGACTATTCTATTCTATTTATCTTTGTTCCTCCATTTCAGTTTTGTTTGGAGCTTTAAAAAATCTGCAGAACATTTAAATGTGATAAAACTACAACACAGATCCCCTCTTAGGGTTCGAGGCTGTATTTGTTTTTAAAAATGCATCTCTGGTATCTCTGGCCTATCATTATTATTTTGCTAACAGATAATTGGGCTCATTTACTGAATACTGATCAGAATTTATCAAATCGTCTTTGAAATGATTCTAATAACAGGCCTCTCAGAGTGAGGCCAGTTTTTACAATCAAATGCCCTGTGGGCCGACACAACTTTGTGCTGATAAGACAAAGGCAACTGTGTTTTAGCCTGGAATACATTTATTTTTACCTTTCTCATAAATGTATTTCATTATAGCACTTTTAACGCCAACATGTTGGGTCTTTTGGAGCCGGAAGTGACCTTATATGGATGAAGGGTGGCGCTAGCTAACTTGGTTAGCAAGCTGCATTCATAAACTGTGCAGGTGTCACAGAGATGCTAAGTAGCACTTAAGAACAGACTAATAAAATAACAGAAACTCTGATTACAATGAGCTCATTTAAAAGCTTTCTTCTAATAAAATTATTTTCTTCTCTGTGTTTCATAACTTTTTGCTGATATCTTTCTGTGAATTAGTTTAAAGCAGCTTGATTTAATTTAGTCAGATTTTTTTTCAACTGCTTCACAAAACTTGAGAAGAGACACCGAGGAGAGCAACAGAAAGACTCATTCAGGAGCTAAACTCAAGATTAACTAAACTCGGATTAACGTTAGCTCGGTGCTTACCTTTAAATCAGTCATGACAATAAACTGAGAGAAAAAAGCCCTAAAGCGGGAACGCGGCTTCTTCTTCTTCTTCTGGATTTTTTGGGCGGTTAAAGCTTTAAGGCGCATTACCGCCACCTGCTGGACTGGATTTTTCATGTCCCAAACATCATCAATTGGCCACAAATTTGTTGGAGTTTCTGTTAATGAAAAAGATGGAATTCAAGGTTCTTGTGATTTGGTTTCTTTGTTTCCACCATTTACTCTACAATTTTCTGCCAGTGTATAGCAAACCCCACAGCTCAAATCAATGAAGAATTTCGTATTTTTAAAATATTGCTTAAGCTGGAACCAGCAGCTATGTAGGCCTAATTTTTAATCCAAACATGTGATAGAGGTTTACCACCAGGAGAAGCAGACTGTAAATAAAAGACTGTGCTACTGAAAACTGTTAGTCTGACTTTGGATTGTAAATATGTTTCCATTTGTCACTTCTGTATTTGTATATGGCTCAAACTATTTGTTATGAAAGCAAAACAAACAAACTGATGTTGTATAAATTGATTCAGGATTATTTACTTTGAGTCCAGAAATCATAGCTGTCTCATCAGATTCAGTTGTGACATTAGCTATAGTTTCCGCGGAGGGTACCTGGTTCTGTATGACAGTACAGCTTTTAGGTTGAATTCAAGTGCTTGAGTACAGCCTGATAATTAGAGGCCTGCAAACTGTTTGCTGATGAACTTTGGAGGTAAAAGTACAGACAGCTTTAGAAGAAACAGGACACGAGGTGTGTTCAACATTTCTTTTGAGTTCCATGTAACAATCCCTAACTCTGTAATTAAAGAATGTGCCATTTAATCTTGGCTGGCCAAAATTGGGTGGCTGCCGTTCAGCATTTAGCACAAGTCAGCTTTTGATCAGAAAGTTTTCTGGTTTGATCCCTGGCTGCTCCAGTCTGCAGGCAAAATATCCTTGGACAAGATCATAATCCCAAGTTGCTTTCTGATGCATCCATTGGAGTGTGAATGCTTTATAGAGTTTGTGAAACACTTGTACGTGTGGTCAGATTGTTTTGTATTTGTGTGTGGATTGAAGCACATGCCTGAGAGCACATCAATCACTGCACATATTTTTTAAATCTTAGTTTATATTTGTTGATCATACTGTATTCATTTGTAACACTTTTGAGACAGATTTCTCTCCACATAAATGACCGATGTTCCCTGAATGCCTCACATACAGCTCCAGGACATTTCAATACAATCTTTCATACATTCTCCTCTCGTGCTTCATCTATATCCTCTAACATTTAATCAAGTGTAATAATACACATTGATTAAATGTCCCAAAGTAAAGAAATCTCTCTGTGAACCTTTAGTTTGCTGCCATCTTGTGGCAGCAGCTGGCTACTGTTATTTGCATATGTGCATTGTGGTTTTTTTATTTTACGTAATAATTTGAAACAAACCCCTTAATTAAATTAGTAAGTTGAAGTAATATATGAATTATTAGTGTTAGATAAGTCCCAGATTTCTTTTTTATTTATTTTTTTACAATAGCTTCATTTAATAAGAAGATGTGAGATCCAAATATATGCTTCTGTCTTCTGTGTTCATTTTGATGAAGTTTACTGAACAAATTTGAATCATCACAACAACCAAAATGTTAGCAACACATTATAAAGTTTATTATTATAACTATGGTAACCATGTTTATGTTTGATTTAGCTGTTTTAGCCTTAGCTGCTAACTCAAACACATTCTGTAGGTGTCACATTTAGAAGACTGTAAGTTCACACACTTTCAGACTTTTGCAAACCAGAATTGGAGATTGCAAAGAGAAGGAGAAGTGTCTTGTAAAAACTTTACAAGTTATACAGATTATTTTCTCAAACAGCAACCAGTGCAAACATGTTTTGCTGGACTCTAAGAAGGAGAAAGGGACAGCCTGATATGTCATGTTTTTTCTTCTTCAGTTCTTATTTAATCACATGCTCTTTATTTATTTGAATCCTATAATAAAGGAGGTTATTGTGGGTGTTGAAGAGGGGAAGGCCCCACTGAAAAAGTAAGATCTTTGCTCTGTGTCACATTTTTACTATGATGAAAATTATGTTGATGTGTACATTTATAAATACACACATGAACATGCATGCACAGTTTTCTCGTTTGAAAGTAAATATTTGTCTGAATATTTTAGCTGAATCCGTTTTTACTGTTATCAAATCCACTTCTTTTAAATTCTTTCACCGACTCAGTGTGGTCAAAGCTCACAAAATCATCTTTATTCTACATTCCCAGAAAAGGAGAGCTGCAGACGCTAGCCAGCATCCACAGGTCTGAATCATCACAAGCCAAAACGAGCATAACATAATCAGTCATACGTCACACATAGTCACACATAGTTTCGATCAAAACAACTCTGCAGTGCACTCTGCCTAGTTTCACTTTTCTGTCTGCACCGCTTCCTGTTCTCTGCACAAAGCGTGCAGAGTTTCCTGTCAGGACTCTGTGACCTTTTACACACTATATAACTCAAAGTGGCGTTTTCCTACACTGGCCTCTATAAAACAATATAAATAGAAAATAAACGCTAAGAATATATATTTATTTCGTAACACTGTGTAAGTTGTAGATTTCTTCCCTCTGTAAATGGACTGGTTCTTATATAGCGCTTTTCTACTCTTTCTGAGCACTCAAAGCGCTGTACACAACTTGTACATTCACCCATTCACACCCATTCGCACAAGCACATTTTTCCTAAGTGCTTTCTAAGTAACATTCACACACACATTCATACTCCGATGGATGCATCGGAGAGCAATTTGGGGTTAGTATCTTGCCCAA
Organism: Neolamprologus brichardi; assembly: GCF_056152115.1. Taxonomy (NCBI): domain Eukaryota; kingdom Metazoa; phylum Chordata; class Actinopteri; order Cichliformes; family Cichlidae; genus Neolamprologus; species Neolamprologus brichardi. The sequence continues at coordinate 15,318,942 of NC_142112.1, read as the reverse complement.
GGATATTTGGCATGCAGACTGGGGAAGCCAGGGATCGAACCACCAACCTTCCGATCAGTAGATGACCTGCTCTACCACCTGAGCTACAGCCACCCCAAGCTGTGGACTCTGTGGAGTCCACAGCTTCGTGCAGTCGGTTCAGATGACTTTCTTGAGGCACTGAGTGCAGTTTGAGTGCATTACAGCAGACTGATCTTCTCTGTTATCGTTGTGTTTCCAGTGTGAGTGCACGAAAGGGTCTCATGGATCAACATGTGGTCCCTGGGACTCCAGCCAATTCTGCTGCACCAGTCTCACCTCCAGCTGAGACTCAGAGGAACAAAGCAAAGAAAGCTTCCTGGTGGCGCAAATAAGGTGAGTTTAACACTGCAGAAATAAATAAGTAACAGTTTTATTATTATTATTATCATTATTATTGTTATTAATATATTTGTTAATCTTTATTATTAGCAGAAGTAATGTTGTTGTTTATGTTGTTATGGTTATATTTATTATTAGTAGTATTATTACTGGTATTTTTGACATTATTATTATTATAATTTTGTTGTTATTGTCATTATTATTAGTAGTAGTACTAGTTATATTATATTATTATTTCAAATGTTATTGTTATTAATATTGTTGTTGTTATGACATTTTTTTTTACATGTTTTTGTTCTTTTAATCTTCCCGGTGACAAAGTTAGGATTTAGTTTAAGGAATGGCTGATTGCAGATTCCTGTTAGAAAGTAAGTGTATTGCATTTGTGCAGTGGTTACAGTGGTGACACTTATTAGACTCTGTAGGCTGTGCACCAGTTTTTCAGGGTCCTTGTAGGTGCAGTTGTTGCAACCACTGTAAATGTGACATCACAGAAAAAGTTTATTAAATCAGAAGAAGAAAGAGAACTCTAATATGATGGCTGCACACCAGCTGGACCATTATAATCACATCACATCACTTCAAGGACTCCAAGAATGTTCATACAGGGAGGATAAATAAAGTTTTTGATTATTTATTATAAAAAAGAGATGATTCATATAAAATGCAGCAGGGACTCCACCAGCTAACATGTCAGTTAATTTGACACATTGATTTATTTATCATTTCTTTTTCTCTCTCAGCTTTTCAGCTCCACATTTTTGCCATTTCTTCCACACTCAACTCTTTTCTACAAGGTGAGCCCACAGTGAATGTAGGAGGGGGCAGGTGGCATTAAGAGATTTGATTGGGCAATCTAGGGGCCAGTTAGTTCTTCCTTTTGGTGAAAGATGGGCTCTTCAGTTCAGCATGGTACAGCTCCAAAGATTCTGCAACATCAAACCCTCTGTCTGCTAATGTTACACCACCTGGGCTGAGGCAGTCCAGGTAATTTCAACAGTTTCTTAAAATTAGTTAATTTAGATATAAACAAAACAAGAAAAGTAACATTTGTCACTCTCTATCTTCACGATGGAAGATTCATGTTCATCTCATAAGTGTTAGCAACAGTTCTAGAAAAGGAAACAGGTTTGTTCCAGTTTTCAGAAATGTTATTATAAATGTTCAAACTACTGCACTGTAAAATCTAATTAGTTCCCAGAACTCAAAAAAACTATGCAAACTTGTTACCTCCAAAAAATTGAGTAAAGTTTACTTGAGATGACTGTTAGGACAACTTACTCATTGCAAGTATGCAGTACTAAAAATAACTTGATGTTCCCGAAGGTGCATTACGAATTGTTGACCCACTGACAAACATTTTGAGTTCTACTAAATTAAAAAACAATTTGTGGAAACCTGATTATGATTTAAAAAGAATGATTAACAACACTTCTTGTAATGGTGTTAAAATCAGCCCAATGTTTATTTTCAAATGCAAAAGCTTGATAAAGCACAGCAAAGAAATAAAAAAATATTTCCTTCAAGAGAAAGAACAGTGTAGATCATTGGTTAAATGATCACCAAGAAATATTTGTTTGTGCAGACCTGCCATAACTGTGGGGGACTAATCCAACCGGAATAGTATGGTGGGGGAGTTTTGTTCTTCCGGGGCGGTCTGTGTGTTTTGTCGTGTGCTGGAGTACGCATTAAAGTTTCACAGCGGACTAACATCGAGAGTGATTATTGGCTCGTCGCATCACACGACAGTGCTACAAACAGCAAGACATGAAACAGAAACATCTGGATTGCAAGCTTCAGAACATCGAGAAACACAACGAAGGCTTGCAAGTAATGCTTGATGAAGCTCTGCAAAAGAATAAAGAAATCCTTGAAGAGAAAGAAAAACTGGACATTGACCAGAGAGACATGCAGTGCCAACTCCAAGGTGTGCAGGAAAATTACGGAGCGCTGCAGGCAAAGCTTGATGAAACACTGCACAAATATCAAGAGCTGCTTCAAGACCAAGAACAACAGGAAATAAAGCAGAAAGAAGACAAAGAAATTCTCCAGGACTTTGAGACGAAAAACCAAAACCTGCAAGAACTTTATAACAAATTGAACTACAAAACAACTGAACTGGGAGAGGAAAAGGAAAAACTGCAAAACCAATGCTCAGAGATGCAGAGTAAGCTCAATGACATGCTGAGAAAAAACACAGAACTCGAGGAACTTTCAAACAACTTGAAGTGCAAAAACACTGAGATGCAGGTGCTAAAGCAACAACTAGAGAAAACAAACGAAGACCTGTGTACACTTCAGGAAATCGAGAGGAGAAGTCAGCAGTTGGAAGACACGCACAACAAATTACAACAGAGTTATACAGAGCTGCACGAGGCAAAGCTAATGCAGGAGGCAACATCTAAAGAAATGAAAGAAAGGCTCGAAGACAAACAAGCCAAATTAGAAGAAGTAGAGAAAATATGCAAGAAACTTGAGCAGGAGGATACAGACACAATCGATCAGTTGAGAACCCTCATCCTAGAGAAAAAAGTGCTCGTGGAAAAGCTCATGGAAAAGAAGAAAAAACGCTTCTGCTTCTTCTGGAGGAGGAACACTCCTGCTTTTTCTACTTTTTTTACTTTTTCTACTGCTAATGTCACCTCGTCTCCCTCCACCTCTGTTCCACCTTAATTTCACCTCTCCCTCTCCTGTCTCCCTTTAACTCCTAACACCTGTCCCATTTCCCTCCCCCCTCTCTCTCTTTTCACCCTCACCCCCCAACCAGTCCCGACAGTTGACTGCCCCCTCTAGAGCCTGGTTCTGTCATAGGTTTCTTTCTTTAAAGGGAGTTTTTCCTATCCACTGTCGCACCTAGTGCTTGCTCAGAGGGGATTGTTGGGGTTTTCTCTCCTCTATCTCTTTCCTCCCTTCTATCCCTTTCCTTTACCTTCTTCTTTCCAACCCCCACCCCCCCCCTTCTATTTCCTCAATAATTTAATAATAAACACAATTGGCAAAATTTTAAAAAGTCAGATCAATGTCTTCATTCAAGGATTAATTGTCTTTGTTACGGGGTCATGTGTATTTTGTGTTTTCCTCGGGCTGGTGATCCTTGCAGTCGTTGAGCCCAGGAGTCCAGATTTTAAGTGTTTTAATCACATTTAGTGTTACATTTTAGATCACAACAATAGGATATCCACAATTTAGGATTCAGACATTTGTTTTTTCCAATATCATAATCATTCTATGATTGAGTCGTTTACAGAACCAGCAGTTAGCAGCAATAACTTCAGTTCATCGACATTTGCAAGCATTTCTTTATACACAGCATTTCTGTCAGGTTGAGGTCTGGACTTCCTTGCAGTAGATTTGCTGCTTTGCTTGGGCTCATTATCCTGTTGCATGGCCTAATTTAGGAGAAGCTTTAGCTGTCGGACAGACGGCCTCACATTTGACTCTAAAATACTTTGGCATACAGAGGAGTTCATCGACTGCAAGCATTGCTTGTGTCTGCAGAACAAGCTCAAATCACCACACTTGAACCAGCGTACCTGACAGTGGATTTGAGGTGTTTGTGCTGTGTTTGATTTTTGCTAAAGGTACTGCTGTGGATTATGGCCAAACCTCCACTTTGGTCTCATCTTTTAAAAATATGTTGCTCCAGAAGCCTTCAAGGGCAAATTTGCAAACCTCAACTGAGTTGTTGTGTTCTTCTTAGAGACAATAAGCTTTGTCCTGGTGGCCCTTCGACACCAACCATACTTGTTTTGTCTTTTTCTAATTAAACTGTCATGAACATTAACATTTAACATGCTGTTTAAGGCCTGTAGAGGCTCAGATGCAGCTCTTGAGTATTGTGCAGTTTCTGTGAGCACTGAACAGTCTTTGGGGTGGATCTGAATGCTCCAGACTAGCAAACTTGCTCATGGTCAGTTAATCAATTGCATAGAGCCCTGTGATGAATTTTCACATTTACTCTGTGAATCTTCATTCTTCTAGCTAGTCTTTACTCTTCTAGAAAGTTTCTTTGCTCAGATGTCTGCAGCATTGAGTGTATGTCTTCTCCACTGCTATTCCAAACATGGTGCTGATGCAGGGGTTATTAGCACAGTAAGATTTAAGTGCACAAAATGTTCACATCATAATTGCATCCATTTTGACAACATCTCCAACACCACTGGCTGAAAGGTGGCCTCAAACCATGACGGAGCATCCACCGTGTTTTAAAGATGGCTGAAGACATTCACTGCTGTAGCGCTCTCCTGACCTCCTCTGTATATGATGATGATGATTTAGACTAAATTTGGAGGCATCACTCCATCAAACCTTTTGCCCCTGATTTTCACTCCAGTTCCTGAGTAACGTGGCATACCTCAGCTTCTTTTCCTTTTTTCATTCTTTAACACAATCCCTGCTAATGATGACATGTTCCAGTCTGTTTTCCCCCATCAAGCAAGTGTTAAACTGAATATTCCATGAATGCAGCCATTTACTCTTTCCTGCCTTGGAAGTCTTACCAGTGAGTCTCTGAATTCCTCTCATAATGCGGCCCATCCTATATTTCAAGTTTGCATTCATTGGAAAAAAGTCAATTAAAACAATGGGATAATGTCCAAATTCTCTGTGTCTTGTCCTGCATCTTCTCCCACGGTCTCTAGGCCCTGGAGTGGGCTATCAAGCGTTTCCTCATTCATTGATGTAGTTTAATTCAATTCAAGTAGAGTTTTATTGTCAACCCAACAACATACACTCAAGTATACAGTGGGACGAAATATCGTCGTCCTGGATCAAAGGTGCAAACTGTAAAAACAATGAGAATGAGAATAAATAAATACAATAGTGCACAGAATATATACAATACAGGGAGTCGAACAGTGCAATACAGGGTAGTGGAAGAATTGGGAGTTAGAGGAGAGTGTTATGTAGTCCAAGTGTGTGGAGAAGTTTTCAGTGCAGAGGAGGGAACCATGGTGTTCAGGAGCCAAACTGCTTTGGGGGGGAAATGCTATTGCACAATCTTGCTGACCTGCTCCTGATGACGCAGAGTCGTCTTCTGGATGGAAGGGTGGTAAACAGTTGGTGGGAAGGGTGATGCGGGTCAGCCATGATGCTAGTGGCTTTCCCAGTGAGGTGTAATTAACCTGTAGACTGGGTAGAGAACTGCCAATAACACGCTCAGCGGTGCACACAATCCTCTGGAGGTCTCTGCGGTTGGACGCGTGGCAGTTTCCATACCAGACTGTGAAGCAGTGGGTTAGGATGCTCTGCATGGTACCTCTGTAGAAGGTGTTAAAGATGGGTTTGGGGATGTGCACCTTCTTCAGTCGTCTCTTGAAATGCAGTTGCTGCTGAGCTCTTTTTGTCACTGATTTGGTGTTGCTGGTCCAGGACAGGTCCAGGGGCGGATCTAGAGAAATGTTCTTAGGGTGGCATGGAAATCAAATTGGGTGGCAAAATCAAAGCCTTGTTTTAAACACATATGCAGGTGTTATATATGATTAATATGCATTAAGTATATGTTTCATATAATTATGGTCTATAACTTAATTATTTTCTATAGCCCACATAATTAAACATTTCAGTTACATAAAATGTGTCAATTTGTATTCTGTGTGCTATATAGCCTTTATAATAAATAAATATGTAACCAATGAGTATAAACTTTGCTTGCAAAATTTTGAACACCATAACAAATCTGGTCGATTCTAAGCTAACCAGTTAAAAATAAAGAAAGAACAAACAACTATATGTGCTGTTGAAGATTTATCTGGCAAAATAATATATGACCCTGAAAGAATAAACAACATCTTTAGGGATTTCTATGAAACGTTATACTCACCACAAATAAACCCATTTAAAAATTATATTGATCTGTTTTTGGACTACGTAACTCTTCCAAAATTGCTAGACAGTCAAGAATGGCACTGGATTTGCCGCTGACACCAGGTGAACTCCAGGAAGCCCTGATAAGAATGCCTAATAATAAGGCTCCAGGTCCAGACGGCTTTCCAGCAGAAGTGAGTGAACTTTGACAGAGTGAACTGGAAATTTTTACTTGCAACCAAATTTGGTTTTAGAAACTCTTTCATAAACTGGTTAAAAATATTATATAATTCCCCAACAGCTTGTGTCAGGACAAATGACCAAACATCCTCCAGCTTTTGTCTCTTGAGGGGCACCAGGCAGGGATGCCCACTCTCCCCTTCACTGTTTGTAATTTTTATCGAACCACTAGCAGCAGCAATTACAGTAATTAGGGGCATAAAATGCAAGAATGTAGAAGATAAGATCAGTCTTCATGCAGACGATGTGTTGCTTTTTCTCCAAAACTCACAAACCAATCTCTCTGGGGTGATTACATTAATAAACTCTTTTTCAAGTGTTTCAGATTATTCAATAAACTGGTCAAAATCTACAGTTCTTCTAGTTAATTGCTCTCTGCGTAATTCTGTTGTCTCTTCTGTTTTTTCTTTTCTCAACAGGTGATCCAGGTGATTGTTTTTAAGTGCCCTTTCTCACTGTCCCTCTTCCCCTCTGTTTTCTTTCTCTCCCTCTCTTTCTTTCTATGTTTCTTTCTTTCTCCCTTTAATGTCCCCCAGTCATGTCTGTCCCATCTGTAACAACTGAAAATAAAATAAATACATAATAATAATAATAATAAAGGTCAATCAAATGGACCAATATGGCAAGGCCATAATGATCCACTTGGTAAAGTAAATCCGTTGGGCAACTTTCTTGGCCTTTAGAAAATAATTCTGATGGAACCAAACAAAAAAAGGAGCTGTATGTGAGGCATTCAGGGAACACTGGACATTTATGTGGAGAGCAATCTGTCTCAAAAGACTTTCAAATGATACTCAATTGTATATAGCATTTTTATTCTATTTTATTCTACTGTATATAGTATTTTACTTTATTCTATTCTATTGTGTACAATTGCGTACAATATCTTATTCTTATCTTATTCCAGTGTTTTTGTAATTTTTCTATGTAACTTTGCACTGTCCACTTCTGCTGTAACAATTAATTTCCCACCTTTGGGACTAATAAAGGTTGTCTTATCTTATCTTATCTTATCTTATCTTATCTTAAACTAAATTTTTAAAAAAGTGTTCAGTGATTGATGAGTAACTTTTAAGGACTCACAAGTGTGCGCTTCAATCCACAGATAAAAACAAAACAATATGACCACACATGAAACATTTTGACAAATTCTATGAAACATTCACGCTCCAGTTTGTTTGTTATTCAGAGATTTCATGGCTTCATGGTGTAGATGAATGACTTTTTGCACAAACCGGGCCGAGTTTATCTGCAAAGCGACAGAAGTTATTGTGAGGTTCATCAATCAACCAGTAAAAGTTCTAACCTTACTGAGTGGGACCAAGTATCTATCTATACTTTTCCTATGAAAAAAACCTTCTAAAGCTGTCTATAGCTTTACTTCCAAAGTTCATCAGCAAACAGTTTGAATGCCTGTAATTATCAGGCTGTACTCAAGCCAATTAATTAATCTGAAAACTGCTGTGACTCCAAACCCAAGTACCCTCCTGGGAAATTATGGCTAATGTCACAATTGGATCTGCTGATAGAGAAGTGAGTCAGTGTAACCTTTATTAAATCAGGCAAAACAACACATACTTATTTACTGTAACGAACTGCAGAAAGCAAAACAATAAATAAATGGGGGTAAGGGTAAGCTGATGTCATCTGATGTTTACGTTCATGAATATAACACACGGACACATTTTGAATTTGTTTTTATTGTTTATTAAAATACTTTTAAATCTCTAGTTTAGTTTAAGAACCATCTAGTCCAGCAGGTGGCGGTAATGCACCTTTAAGCTCTAACCGCCAAAGAAAAACCCCAAAGAAGAAGAAGCCGCAGAGTTCCCGCTTCATTGCGTTTGTGTTTTAGTTTATTTTTCTTCCTCATCTAAAGTGAAGCACTAAGGTAACTTTGATCTGAGTTTAGTCAATGTTGAATTTAGCTCCTGAATTAAGTTTTCTGTTGCTCTCCTCGGTCTCTGTTATAAGTTATTTGTGAACCAGTTGAAAGAAAAAGCCTCTACATTAAACTAAACTAATTTACAAGAAAATATTAACAAATGCTAATGAAACACTGAGAAGAAAAAAGAAGAAAGCTTTTAAATTAGCTAAGTGTAATCAGAGTTTCTATTATTTTATTAGTCTGTTTCTAAGCGCTAGTTAGCATCTCTGTGTCACTGTGTGGCACCTGCACAGTTTTTGAATGCAGTGTGCTATCCAAGCTAGCTAGCTAGCTAACGCCACCCTTCATCCATATAAGGTAACTTCCGTCTCCAACATGTTGGCGGTAAAAGTGCTATAATGAAATCCATTTATGAGAAAGGTAAAAATAAATGTATTCCAGGCTAAAACACAGCTGCCTTTGTCTTATCAGCGCAAAGTTGTGTCGGCCCACAGGGCATGTGATTGTAAAAATGGCCTCACTCTGAGAGGCCTGTTGTTAGAATCATTTCAAAGATGATTTGATAAATTCTGATCATTATTCAGTAAATGAGTCCGATTATCTGTTAGCAAAATAATAATGATAGGCCAGAGATACTAGAGATGCATTTTTAAAACAAATACAGCCTCAAACCCTAAGAGGGGATCTGTGTTCTTATTACATTTAAAAGTACTGCAGATTTTTTAAAGCTCCAAACAAAACTGAAATGGAGGAACAAAGATATATAGAATAGTCTTTTATTGTCTTTGTACATATTCAACTAAATTGTGGGTGCTCCACACTAACTGTGCATGGAAAACAATATAAATAGTAAGACAGTAAGCATAAATAACATATAAGAGGAGTATATACAAAGAAGAGAAAGGCACACATTAGAGGACCGAATGCTTGAAAGTAGTACAGTGGACTTAATACAAGTAGAGAATCAGTGTGACTGAGTGATGAGGGTTACTCAGATCATGGCTCAGATTTCTAAACCCACTCAGATAGGATAATCTTCCACGGCACACCTGATCAGTTCTCACGGCACACGTATATATGCCGTGGCACAGTGGTTGGGAAACACTGTACTCGTTTATGCAGCTCCATTGATTTTTCTGTTTTTGTTCTTGGCCAGGGCTTTTTTTAAAGAGGAATTGCTCTCCTGGTACTGGTGTGCCATACTGCTGAATTTGGTATCGGTGCTCAAACCTTTTGTGTATGTTTTAAACAAGTTGTCCACCCAGGGAAGCTAAAATTTGTTCTTTGTGTTGTCAAATGAACATATGAGACACTTTGACTCTTCAGTGCAGTGTGGAGCCTAACAAAGTTCTGTTTTCTGTCCCAGCTGATCAGCAGGAGGAGAAGAGTCTGACGGAGCAGCAGAGGAAATTTCAGCTACTTGGACTCAGCTCAGCCACTGCAGAGAAAACAATGAGTTCGACAAAGAAGGTGACAGATACTAGTGTTAAGAAATACTCCATTAACCCTTTAAGGCCTATTGGAGCAGGAATGCTCCGTTTGCGTAACAATTTTAAAATCCCGGTTAAATGCACTTAAGCTAACACAATTATTTTATTTAGGAGGAGTTGTACTTACATCTTATGCCATCAGCTTGCCCTTGGTCACGATTTCCTTCCACATATGTATTTGCAAAAATTGCATAAAAAGCACTTGCAGCAAAAAAACATAACGTACCAGAAACACGCTTTGCCGTTCATAGCACTTCCTACGTTAGAATAGATGTCAGCGCGATCTATCACATGTCCGACTTTACCTGCCAAAACCTGCCTTCAGCGATACCTATACTGGTGTTTTTAAAAGTCATGTTTGACTTTATTGTTTTTTGTATTGTTTCTGGGATGCTTATGACTCAAATTGCACTGTTGGCAATAGTTTATTTTGATGCACACGCTGTTTGTTTTGCAAATTTGCATTGTAATATTTATTATTATTATTATGTAAGATTTATTTTTCCTGCAGTATATAAAAATCTCAAAAATACTCAAAACAAATTTCCTGTGGTTGGAAACAATGTGCAACTTTTTTGCATTTACAGTTTTGAGGGATAATCCTCTAAAATTTCTCTAACTAGAAATATGTGTAAAAAACAAAACAAAAACGATTTAAATTTTTTTGTATTTTATTGCAGTTTTTTTGCACTTTATGTAGTTACTATGAACTTAATGCATAGATATTATTAACATTTGGGATATAATGGTCATACTGATGTATAGCAACTTGAAATGCTCCCAAAAATGGCATTAAGGGCATGTAAAAATTAGAGATGGACCGATCCGATATTAGGTGTCGGTATTGGTCCGATACTGACGTAAATTACTGGATCGGATATCAGAGAGAAATGAAAAATGTAATCCGATCCATTAAATATCAAAAAAGCACCTCACAAAACTTGCGACATGGCGTAACTCGGCTCATAACCGTAGCACGTCGGAGCAGTGTGCTCACGTGATAGAGCGGGTGTGTGTATTTGTAGCCTCGCTACCAATCCGGCATTTCATCTCCGAGGAAGTTATCCCAGAGAGAAGTAAAGCAAGTGTGTAAGTTCATCTCTGAATGTTTGTAAAGCATTCCCGTGATGGAACATATATGGAGCGACTGCCTCTTCTCTCTCCCTACCTCTCCTGCTGCTACTTCAATCATGAAACTGATTAATGATCAGCTGATCGGCTTTTCTGTCGCGAGTCCGTCTCTCTTGTTTGTTTATTGCCCACTTTGCGCCAGAAAGAAGAAACCAGCGGCTGAACAACAGCAGCACGTTTAAGCTTGATAAGCTGTTGTTAGAATTTATTTAATATTACTTTCTACACCAGGATCCTTTTCTAGCTGACGGCTGGTAACTGTGCAGGGGCGGATCTAGCAAAGTTTAGCCAGGGGGGGCTGATAGGGCAACAGGGAAAAGGGGGCACAAAGACATACTTTTCTTTCTTATTCTCATTTAAAATATCTAGCTTTTAATAAATAATTATCAGAATCTTACACCCAAAGTTTTAATCTGATGTAAAATGTATAGAAGTCCATTACTGTATTACTGGATCTAGATATACTTATTTATACTTATTTATATACTGGATTTAATTAGGGATATAACGTGGCATAAGATAATATAATAATATAATAATATAATAATCTCACACCATGAACTGACAGATTTCCTTGCTGAGCTCAAAAACTCTGAGAACTTTTGCCCAACTCAGCCAACGGAACTCTGTATGATAAGGAATGTCGCCAAACTCTGAATCATAGAAGGATGAAATTGACGGTGATTTAAAACTTTAAACTCAGATAAAATTTACGGTTTACGTTACAGTGATCGTTACATGCTCCATTTTTAGGACTTTACCACACAGCCTGGTGTATGATGCAGGATTGGATTTCATGTGTTACTGTTTAGGCTCAAATCGATTTGATCTTTGATGCCCGCAGTGATGAAATAACTCCCCTAAAATGACTTAAACCAAAAGCAACAAGCCTGTTTTGAAAATGTAAGGAGTAAAAAATACAGATATATTTTTTTTAATGTAGCGAGTAAAAGTAAAAAAAAAACCTCAGGTTACAGTCAGACTCTGACATCATCCTTCACTGAACCAAGCTAGTAACTGTTACATTTGATTTATTATTATTGAATAAATTAGACAATTATAGAAATATATAATAGGAAACAGCAACAGGAAATATAAAAAAGTACAGACCTGGTAAACATTTATTACTATTCTGAGTTTGTAAGCATTAATATTTGTGTACAAGCAGGAGGGATGGGCATGATTTTAGAGTGTTTGAACAATGATTAATTATCTTTAACACCAAGTTGGATGTAATGTGTTACTACTACCAGTAGGTGGGGATAAAAGACCTTTAAGGTGTTTGGTGACACACTCCACCTTCAGGTTTAAAACTAGTGTTAATGGAGGGAGTTTGAAGCTTCAGTTTGTTCAATGACTGCATTTCACTCAGTGCCTCTGTTTGTATCTCTGTCACTGCAGAACCAACATGGACCGAGAAGTCAGCGCTCTCAGGAGGCCGACAAACCTCACAGAAGAAAGAGAGAGAAAAAAAAACACCTGTGACGAGTGTGTGAAGGATTTTACCTGGAAGTCTGAACTAAAACAACATCAGCTCATCCACACTGGAGAGAGACCGTTCAGCTGTGACTTGTGTGGAAAGTCGTTTTCCTGGAAGAAAGCCCTAAAAAGACACCAAATCGTCCACAGTGGAGTTAAAGCTTACAGCTGTGATCAGTGTGGTAGAGCTTTTACTCAAAGTAGCAGCTAACAGAGTCATCTAGTTACCCACTCTGGAATTAAGGCATACAGCTGTGACATCTGTGGAAAAACTTTCAGCCAGCAAAGGTACAGAAATATACACCTACGCATTCACTCCGGAGAAGATGTGTACTGGTGTGATCAGTGTGGCAAATACTTTACAACAGACGCACAGTTACAAAGCCACATGTTTACCCACACTGAGGAGAGACCTTATCAATGTGACCTGTGTGAGAAGACTTTTAAAACTCCACAGTACCTGAGACAACACCAACAGATCCACACCAGAAAGAGACTCTACAAGTGCAGTTACTGTGAGGTATGTATTTTTATTTTATTCTTGTAAGTTCAGTCTGACTGTTTGGAACAAGTCTGCTCATTAAATCGTGTTAGCATGTTAGCACTTCTACTGCACCGAAGAGTAGCTCTGAGCCATTATTCAGATTTTCATTTCAGTTATGATTTTCGTTTACACGATCATGAAAAACTGAAAATGCTGAAAATTGATATGTTCAGAAACATCCTCTTCTGGTTTCAGAGTCCAACTTAAAACCCTGGAGATCAGGCTCCACAGAGTTCAGATCGACTCTCCTTAAAGATCTAATGAGGCTATGAATCAAACTGTTCCTTTAGTTCAATGTTAATCTTTATAAATTGTTCTTCTGTAGTGTTTGTGTTTAGTGGTTACGTTTTTTTTTCAATGGTTGGATGAAAAGTCAGTTTCCTGTTGTTCAAGTTTGTATTGAATGTATTTTATTAAAGTTCTTAAATAAAGTTTAAAAAAAATGTTAAATAAAGAATTGTTTGAATGACAAAGATTTTGAGCCATGATGTCATTTCCTGTATTTCAGAGTAAAGACTGAAGTAACAAATGGAAACATGTTTACAGTCATGGAATAAACACTGATGGGTCATCTGTAGGAAGTACTATTGCTGACCTGACAGACTCAACCTTGTTTACAAAGAAAGAAAGGAACTGATTACATGTGACAGCAGAGGCTTTCAGGGTTGTTTAGAGTAGAGCTGATAGTGTTAAAGAGAACACGGGGATTATGACAATTTAACACAATGATCTGAGAAAAATATCTTTCTCTCATTTTCACTGTATTCTGATCAAATTTCCAAGATTCTTTTAACATTTCAAAAGAAACCTGCAATTTGTCTTTCTTCCACTTTCACTCTGCTCTCCTACACTGACGCCTGACTGCTCGGGTGGATTCATTTAACCAGGGCTGAGGAATATGTTTTGGGTTCACAGTGTTCAGGGTCTGAGTACAGGTTTCCTGGAACTGCAAAAGCAGCTCATCTGGGGTGGACTCAATAAGTAATCTCAGGGTCGGTAAAGATTTTCTTTATAAAAGTGGAGGAGAAGAGAGCAGCGGCGGGGTGGAGCGTGAGCATTAAACTCATGCACAAGAGAAACAGGTTTGTGATGAGAGAACACTGAATCCCACATTTCCAAATATAAAACAGATAAACCATATGATAACACCAGGTCAAGAGTGTGCTCCTGCTGATGTGTAGGGCCTTCTACAGACTGTACAAGGTCAAAACACTGAATAAGATTTTAAAACTCTTGAGCAAGCAGTCCATCAGGGCAACAGACATGAATATTAAAATCACCAACTATTATAATCTGATCCTGTTTCGGCACAATTTCAGCCAAAAAACATAAAAAGTCATTTAAAAAATCTTTGTTAAACTTAGGCGCCGATAGATTACTGCACACAGTAAGAGCGTCCCAGTTCAAATATGAGAAGTTTAAAGCTGGAGGGGAAACCAGTACATGGAGTTGTTTGTAGTGAAAGTTTTTTCTTAAAAACAGTCAATATTCCTCCTCCTCTACCTGATCTCGGAGCATTAAGAAACGAGCAGTCAGAGGGTAACAGTTCAGAAATAATGCTAGGCTCACCAACGCTCATCTGTGTCTCAGTCACAAACAGGAGATCCAATCCACTGGAAGAAAGAAAGTCATTTATAAAACCACACATTTATCAGAGCCATCCTTGTTGGAGCTGGAGCCTGGGCAGAAGTTGTCTGTGTAGCCCACGTTAATGGGTGCAAATTCAAAAGGTTTATTCCACGACCCCTGTTACGCCCCAGTCTAGGGGTACAGGAACATAACATAAGGGTTAGAAAGGAAGTGACCCCACCCTGGTCCCCAAAACCACACCCAAGTGAAAGGTGATTTATTGTCTAAACTGAAGCTGAACTCCAGGGTGAACAAAGGCCAAAATTACAAACAAAAGCCTATGTGAAACAGAAACCAAACAAAAGACAAATGCTACACCTAATCAATGTTCCCTCTAGTTTTTCATGTGTCTGAGCGAACATACAAACTCCCTGAGCGGTCCCTTGGACCACTGTGAGCAACAGCAGACGTGTACTGTGGTCACGCCAGCATCGAATCCATCCAAGTTACATGGTTTATTAAAATAATCAAATTACAGCATTTACATTTATGTTAGACTACTTTTAATTAACTGCTTTAGCCCACTTACAATGAAATTTAAAAAAAATGTTCATGATCTGTGTAGTATGTTAGCTCTATTGGAAGTAAAAATAACTTGAACTCCAATTTTGAAAACAACTTTTTTATATATATATATAAAGCTCTGACTTGTATTATGAGTCTGTGGTCTGGGTGAGAGTCTTGTAACTCTGTCTGCAAAGTACAGCATATAATGAGCAATGTTGGGCTATTAATTATGTCGTTACTTCTTCAAAAAAGTAACAGAGTTTTGAAAACAACAAAGTTTTTTGCAGCTGCTTACCTAAAAATGCAGCCAAGACGTTTTTATATAAACATTTCAAACTACTTACAGAACAATCAGCTGTTCTGCATCAAATCTGATGCCACACAAATTATTTGTGCCACTCCAAAAAATAATTTCTGTCCACTATGAGATAAAGGAGAACAACAGCCTGATGCCTGCAGGCCCGACAACAGATGTATCACTCCTGTAACACCTGTAACATTCAGCAGTCGCCTCATTGTTCTGACACACACAACAAAACTATTGACTACACTAAACACTAACTACACAAGATTTGCGCTAAACGTCGCAAATCTCTCACATCTTAAAACACTGCCGTCACTCCTAAAGCTTCCCCCCTTCCTAAACAACTGTTGCGATATCATTTTTACCTATGCAGCGCCTTGTATGGAACGCCAGGACTGCCATAATGAATTAATTAAATACACCATTAAATAATTAATTAAATGTGGCAATAATTCATTAAAATCAGAAATAATTTAATACATAAATATTTACAACACATGTAATTAATTAATTAATAACACATTAAAATAATTATTGAAAGTTTTAAATAATTATTTAATGATTTATTTATTTAATTCATTTTGGCACTTTTGTCCCCTTCATCTCTCTCCTTGAAATAATTTTATCTGTCAGCCTCACCCATCAAACTAAGTGGGCGGGGTTAACGCTGCCATGCAGCTTCTCTAACATTTGATTGGTTGCCGTGCAAAGTAAGTCAATACAGGTCGATCCTAGATAATCGATTGCTTGTGTAGACTTGGGCTGTATCCCAATTCAGGGTCTGCAGCCTTAAAGTACGCAGCCTCAACGGTTCTCAAGGGCCGCATACTTAAAGACCGCTAAGGCCAGAAGTGCGAGGCTTGTGAAATGGGACGGTCTAGCCTCCATTGCGCTGCCCAGGTTGCCTAGCAACCATGATAGCTGGAAACGTGTGGTTGACAGAAATGAAGGAGAACATATTTTGTTCGTTTGTTTGTTTCTACATGAGCTTTGTGTGATTTAATAAGTATCTGAGGCTTAGACCACAGGACTGTAAAACATGATCGTTGGGCTTCATATCTGTACTGAACAGCCATTTAAGATTAGCTAGTAAATAACAATTAGCTAATGTTGTTCATGAGACAAAAGTCAGTGTAAATATGAGATGGCCAATATTATAGTTATTATATTAATCATTATAAGTTATTACAGCAGTGAGTTTGAACTCTCAAATCAAATCCCTTCTATTGTCACATCACATGTGCAGGTACACTGGTACAGCGCATGTGAGTGAACTCGGTGTCAAATACTGAGCTTCAGTAAAGATTCAAGTTGCAGTTATTTATATGTCCTATCACCTTAAATCTTCACTCAAAGACACTCAAGTATCTTTGACAGTTTATATGTAGATGTATTATATATCAGAGACAAATGTTGTTCCTTCAGTATGTTGGCATTACTAAATTTGGCTCAATGCTTACATATATGTGTAAAAAGCAAATGTACGAGCTGTGATAACTGTTTCTGATAGAATCAAGAGTAGACTGATATATTAAATATTCCTTTATTGGGTGTGAAAATCAGACCATGTCATAACTGCTTTAAGTCATACAGAATAGATATCAGAGCCTTAAACAGGCTGACTTCTGTTAAATGGGTCAAACTGGGCAGAAGGTATACAAACACATAACATCCTTATAGAATATGATGTAACGCTATAGATCAACTTACCTCAGAATATATAAAGCATATAAACAATTACAGCAATATGATGCAACAAACACAGCAGTAATACTAATCCAAAATACTCAAAGCTTCATAGAACTGAAACAAACATTTATTTTTAGCTCCATTCTGCTGCTGATACATACTTTAGGTTTCTGAACATTAAACTTGTTGCTGCCTTTCATAGTGTGTAACTTGAAGGCCCTGAGTACTTTCTCCCACACTGAAAACACTGGAATGATCAAATTATTTGATCATTACCTAATAAGACTGATTCAGGACAGACAGTTAGTTATTCTAAACTTTCCTAGCAGTCCTTCACAAACAGGGAACAGTCTGTCTATTCTCTCCATCTGTCAGCTGCTGCTGGCTCTTCCTCCTCCTCTTCCTCACACACTGTTGAGTTTGTCCTGGTGGATCATCAGGGGTGCAAAGCCTCACAGATGATGTGCAGCAGTGGGTCCCTCAGTCTGTCCTCACTCTGGACACTTGCAGTTGTCACACATGGAAATCAAATGTGTGATAAGCTGCAGGATTCAAACACAAGTGTAACTTATAAATACATGTTCATACTTTTATTACACAATCAGAGAGAAAGAAAAAGAGAGAGAGTGCAGGACAGACAGACAGGTGACAGTCTCAGGTGTTTACACTGCTACAAAACAGCACCAGAGAAGGAGGATTTAGTGTTTGTGTTATTACGAGTGCTAAACAAGAAGAGTTCCCAGCTGGTACAGTGGACACATGTGTGACTCCTGTGATTAAAGCATCTTTCGTTCAGCTTAACGAGTGAACCGTCAGCTCGTTCAAACACACGTTAAAGTCCGTTTGGCTCGACACCACCGAACAGGGGCAGCAATGTAACATAGCTAACATTAACAGTGCAGCTAAACTAAGTGTATTTTATCAAACATTCACACCATTTTAACACTCATGCAAGTAGCAAGCTGATTTTCATTGCGTAAGTTTATTTTCTTAGCCTGGTTTAATCAATGCCTATGCATTAATCTTCATGAGCTTGTCCTTGTAAGGTTAATGCATTTTCTGCTTGTGTATGTGATTTTGCATATGTTGCTTTTTACAGTGTTTCAGACTCCTTCACAATTCTCCACTTAAGCAGTCAGTTTTCTCTTTCCCCAAATTTGCTAACCCAAATTTTGACTTCCCACCTGAAATAACAGCATTCCTGGTCCTCAGCCAGAAGTTAGAGCTTGCTTGTGAGGTTCATGGACTCAGGTGCTGTGAACAACTCAACCAGAAACTTGCCTTAACATGTCCAGTGATGTTAACCTATAACTTTCTTCCGACCGCTACATGTGGAAAATTGATCCAGGTCTGCTTTGCCCCTGAAAATAACACAACTGAGACATTTTCATTATTATCATGAGTGCTTAAACTACCCGCTTCTCTCTCTCTGGTCAGAAATACTAACTTATGTCATGTATGTAAGCATGTTCTTCATTGCATATGTATTCATGTTAATGAAGTGTAAGCTGCTTCTTCATTGCATATGTATGTTATAATCAGGTTTAATTCATGCATTTTCACTGAGTTCTGCATTCAAACTATCTGACTTCTGATTCTTTCCAAAAATAATTTCACATGTAACACTTTGTGTATGTGTGTTTTCTATTTTCTGTTTACCTCTTTGTTGTGATCTCGGGGACATCTCTAAACCATCATGAGTTCAGGCTTCAATTTCAACCCAATTATACCCTGTATTTTCGCAGTCGAACTCGTCTGGGCTTCACCTCTCACCGGTCTCCGTCCTCTTTTCACAGTGTCCTGTGTTGTCTTGAAATCTCCAGCAAACACAATCCCAAGTCAACTGTTTGCTGCTTCTCTGTTTGTTCTCCGTTGATCTTTTCAGTATTTTCCTTTTAGATCAAGTCCTGGCAAAATATCACACTCAGTGCCTTCAGACAGTCATGTCACACTGCTCTTACCAGCCTGCAGTTCACCGTGCATGTTTTCATCACGTGGTTTCTGCTTCTCTGTTGACCCTTTCAGTCATCTCTTTCAAGATTACTCCAAGCATGACAAATCTGAAAATCAGTGTCCAGTGCTTTCCCACAGTTCTTTATCCCACTGTTAAACTGCCCAGCCTGTAATTCACAGTACATGTTGCATCACGTGCTTTTCTTACATGCTGCTGCTGGTGTCGTCAGTCGTCGTCAGTCTTAATGGTTCAGTTGCACTGTCTTTTGCCTGCTGTTAATTCTTCAAGTCCACGATGTTCTGTCGGTCTTCATCAGGAGATTAACTGTCCTTTAAGCTTCTTCTCAGGATGGGGACAAAGTGAGAGGTCAAGCTGTAAAATTTTAAGCCAAAACCTGGCCTGTTTTCCTCCGAATTCTGTTAATCTATGGTTTTGCCGGTGTACTCAAGGTTCCAGGTTGAGAGAAGTCCACCTGTATGACACACTAAAGCATACAATTAATATCCTTTTCATTTCTTTTCTTAAAACCTCCATTTGCTTCATCTGCCCAGAGTTTAACTCGTCTGTTTCTCTCTCTGGGTGCTCCCTTGACACAGTCAGTTCCTTTTATGGGCATGCAGAGTTCCTGTCTCACACACCATTTCCTGTCGCACATGCAGCTGCTCATGCACCCTTATTTCACGCACACACACTTTTAACTATACTAAATTCTTTGCATTTGTCAGCATTCACATCACAGTCTTCAGCGTGCTCAACATTGCTCTTTCAGACATCAGGAATCGTCTCGCACACACCGCCTTTTCCCTCACACTTCCACTTTTCTGCTTACTCTACTATCCACTTTCGTAGTGTTTTTCTTACTTATTATTTTTGTACAAATCACACCCAATCACTCAAAACCTGCTTCTCACAGCATTCACACACTTAAACTGTGACAGGAGTTGAGGAATATAACTCAAAATACGCTTTCCTAAGAGTATTTTAGACATGCTTTTCATAATCAGAAAGAGCAAGTCAAAGAAAAATTGAAACCTCTATTAATTCTTACAGCACACACAAGAAATTAAAAAATAAAACACACCAGCATTTATTGCTGAAGAGAGGTTACTACTGAAAGTAATATGTTAGTCTTAAGCATATACAATGCACTCAATATATTTATATATATATATCCAACTCAGTCAATTACTATACATCCACTACGGCAACTCAAAACTTTATTTGTAGTCCTCTAATAAACATAAATGGCGTCTTAAACATAGGCATTTCAATAATGTTTGCATCACAATACTCTTTTCTTCTTCTATCCTTCTATCACTATTAGTCACAGAGCCCCCTACTGGTAACTGAGTATATGTTCATATTCAGTCCCCCTGTAAAGCAACCCTTCACCATCTTAGCAGTGTATGTAAACATAACATTTCTCCTCATTCTCACAGAATTCTACTACCTCAGTATTACTTACTTAACATGGTAACATTACTATTTGCACATAACATTATCCGTAGTAAACTTTGCAACCAGACAGCATTTCAATGCTGCTTGCTGAACCTATTTCACTTATAACACTACTGGGTTGAACTATACCTGTGATCTTAACATACCCATCTTGTACATTTAAGGTTACTGTAGTAACTTAACAACCTTAAGTCACAAAACTTCACAAATAAATCACAGTAAATCAATCATCTATTATACTTGGCCTCAGAATTAGCTGTATAGAACCAACAGCTCAAGCGTGTTTTTTTCCCACTTTTTTTTTCTCTCTCTTTTTTAAAAAAAAACCAAAACTAATTTCATTACATAATCCTTGTACCAAGCTGGTAACTGTCTCGGTCTGTTAGGAACAGAAGGTCTTTTAGGAGTTTCTCTTGTGTTGTTTTCAACCTCTTCACCAGCCTGCAACGGCTCAGCATTCTCTGCTCGGCAGAGTGAGAGACGGGCTGCATTCCATCGCTTTCCATCACTCAAGATGAAGGTGCTCAGTCCAGTCTGTTGCTGCACTGACAGTGGATCAGTGAACTGTCTCTCTCCCTTCCCCACTCGGAAAGGCTTACGTATCCGCACCCTGTCACCGACCACAAGCTGGGGAGGTTTTGCCCCCCTCTTAGCATCAGTGTAGCATTTACTCCTACGTTGCTGGTGAAAGACTCTGGCCCTGCATTGGTCATACTGTCCTGTGTCTTTGGGAAATGGCAGGACATTTAGCTTTGTTCTCATTGGTCTCCCTCTGAGAAGCTGGAATGGAGCTGCTCCAGTTGTTGCATGAGCTGTAGCACGGTAATTCTGTAGCATCTCTGTTACGGCGGGCTTCCACGGCTTCTGGGACACCTGTGCAGCCTGAACACAGTCCTTCAGTACTCCGTTGAATCTTTCAACACACCCGTTCACTTGAGGGTGGTACACACTTGTTCTAATTTCCTTCAGGAAATCAGCAAAGGCAGATGAAGTGAATTGTGGTCCATTATCTGTCGTAAGCTCACAAGGGTTTCCCTCCCGTGCAAAAACTGAAGACAAGAACCTAATAACAGTTTCTGTAGTAGCTGATGAAGTAAAGGCTACTTCTGGCCATTTGCTTAAGTAATCGACCAGTGTGATAGCAAACCTGCAGTCCTGCGACCCACGGTCAAAAGGTCCAACAATGTCAATGGCCACATGCTGAAAGGGACCATCTGGAAACTGAACCGGCTGTAGGGGAGCAGGAGCAGTTTTGGCCGTTTTGTCACACGATTGACAGACTGAGCACGATGACAGAATCGCATGGACTTCAGTATCCATGCATGGCCACCAGTAAAGCTCTCTGAGCCGCTGCTTTGTGCAAACTATGCCCTGGTGACCTTCGTGTGCGAGGCATATCACCTTTTCTCGCAGAGACCTTGAGACCACCAGACGTTTCCCCCGGAAAACCAAAGGTGACTCCCCAGCAAGTTCATGTTGCACCAGGAAATACGGCTGCATCTCAGGTGGGAGAGACCTTTTCACCTTAGGCCAGCCTGAGCGGATAACCTGTCGCAGCAGAGAAAGGTCAGGGCAGTCCTCACATTCAGCTTTAAAATCAGTCAACAGTGTCGCTGTCAAGAGAGGAGAAACTTCAGCTATCTCCAAGAGAAGGTCTTTTTCAGCATCAATGTCAGTGCTGGAGTACGTCAGGGGAACCCGTGAGAGGCAGTCTGCGATGACATTCTGAACACCAGGATGGAACTGCACATCGTACTGAAAACATATCAACCTTGCAGACCATTGTGCGATTCTCATGCCCGCTCTGTTCATACTTTTGGTGCTGAGAAGGGTAGTAAGAGCTTGGTGGTCAGTACGAAGCGTGAATCTGCGGCCCCATACATATGCACGCCATCTTTCCACCGCCCAGACACAGGCTTATGCCTCCTTTTCTGTGGTGGAATACTTTCTTTCAGCAGGAGACAGTGTTCGGGAGGCGAACGCCACAACCCGCTCTACTTGATCTGGATCTAACTGCATCAACACAGCGCCTAGCCCGTAGTCTGATGCATCTGTGGTGATAAAAGCAGGTAAGTCAGGGTCATAGATGGCAAGTGCAGGACTTTCCAGAAGGAGTTTTTTCAGGTTACTGAAGCTCTCATGTGCTGCCTCGTTCCACTGGAGTTCAACTTTCATGTCTGTTTTTTAGCAACTGTCGCAGTGGCTCCACCAGTGTAGCATAATCTGGAATAAATTTACTGAACCAGGATGACAAACCCAGGAACGAGCGCAATGCAGCCATATCCTTTGGAGCAGGAGCCTCAGCAATAGCAGTAAGGTGATGTTGGCTTGGACGTAGGCCTTCCTTTGAGATTACATGGCCCAGGAATGTAATGTGTGACTGGCAGAAGGAACTTTTCCCAGTATTAATCTGCAGGCCGACGTCTCTGAGATGTTGGAGGACAGCTTGCAGGCGTGTATAATAAATAAATAAATTTTTATTTATATAGCACCTTTCAAGACAATCACAAAGTGCTGCACATAAGATTACAAGTCATAAAAAGATTTAAAAAGAGAAAATAAAACAGGCAAAAAATTAACCAAAAGCAGTTTTAAAAGGGTAAGTTTTGAGTTGTTTTTTTAAAAAACAGCTACTGAGTCCGCAGTTCTTAATGTTTTGGGGTTCCACAGTTCCACACAGAGTTACACAGTCTAGGGGCCACAGTGGCAAAAGCTCTATCACCCTTAGTCCTCCTCTTAGTATTTTTTCTTTTCATGCACCTCCTTTGATGTTCCATAGACGATGATGTCATCCAAGTAGTTGCGAACACCAGGCAGATATTTCAGGACCGTTTGCATCATTTTCTGGAAAGCCGAAGGTGCTGATGCTAGGCCAAATGGAACACGTGTGAACTGGAACAGTCCCTCATGAGTGATAAAAGCAGTCAGCTTGCAGCTCTCCAGATGCAAAGGTAATTGGTGGTATGCTGAGCTCAGGTCAATCTGGCTGTAGTGAGTGGCACCCGCCAACTCAGAAAACAGATTCTCCATGTGAGGAAGAGGATGGCAGTCAGCAATGATGCTCTCATTGGGTTCACGAAGGTCAACACACAGTCTCAACTCCCGTTTGCGCTTCCGGGCCACGACCAGAGGACTCACCCACTCAGCTGCATCAATCCTTTCAATTATGCCAGCTTTGCGTAAACGAGAGAGTTCCGCTGATACCTCTGTACGTACACTTAAAGGCGTCTCAGCTTTTGACGTACAGGCTGCACATTGTTGTTTACCTGTACTTTATGGATGAACCCTTTAACACATCCAAGTTGAGCTGGTGGAATAGGATCAACATTGTATAACTTCCGGTTAGTAGAATCCGGCTCATCTGCAGTTTCATCCTGAATGCGGTCCACTTTGCCTCTGACGATGCAGACGTTCAGTGCTCTAATGAGGTCGAGGCCTAATAGCGGGGAACCAGCTTTGACAATGTAGAAGGAAGCAGGAACTTTTTCATTCTGTGCATGCAGTGCAACTGATGCAGGCAGACAACCCATCACAGCTAACTCATCTTTAGCACAAGTAACTAGTTTGACTTTAGGTCGCACCAGTGAACAGTCTGCAAAATACTGTCTGTAGATAGTTTCTGGCAGAATACACACAGAAGCTCCAGTGTCTACTATCAGCTCTACCGTCTTAGAACCACCTTGTACAGTTTCAATGTCGACAGTGCAGGTAAGCTTATCTTGAATAGCTGCCATCATTTTAGCATCTTGCACGCACAGTACTGCCAATTCTGGAACCATGTGGTAAACGGAATCGGCGGCTCACCCACATGTGGAAGAAAAGATGGTGGACTCGGAGCTGATGGACTCATCCTCGTCGCCAATTTGTGGTGTTTTCGACAGAACGGAGACGGGCTTGGTTTATAATGGAACATGTATTCAGCATTAGTTAGCCATCCAAAACATATCACAATACTCTTTTTTTCTTCTATCCTTCTATCACTATTAGTCAGAGCCCCCTACTGGTAACTGAGTATATGTTCATATTCAGTCGCCCTGTAAAGCAACCCTTCACCATTTTAGCAGTGTATGTAAACATAACAGTGTCCCAATCCGAAGTGTACTCCAAATGCGCAGTTCATGTCCCCAAATTTGAAGGGTGGGTCCGGTGTAGAGTTTGTGGCCCCATATATCCCAGGATTCCTAGCGCGGCGGTGGGTGTGGATATTTTTTCCGGAGGAAAAAACAAACAAAAAAACAAAAAAACAACACAGGATGGCTGAAGCGGGGCGGCCAAAAACTAAACTCTTAAAAGTAAGTACTGAATATGTCACTTATTTAAGTGCGAGTGTTTAATAACAAAGAACATTAAAACATTACTGTTGGCAAAGTAGTGATGTTAGTACTTGTAGCATTAACGTGGCTTTAAAGCCTTTACTTTAAAATATACACCGTTCAATAGTTGACCTTAATTTTACAGAGAATGTGATTTTATGGATAATTAAAGTCAGTCATATATTGTGAGATTATTGCATTATCTTATGTCATGTTATACATTATACCTCTAAAGACTGAAATCATTGTGTAGTTTTAAGTTGCATTTAACTCTGGACTATTAGATTTATTAGACTGATTTGTATTACATTAGACTGCTGATTTATTGTGAATGAATTACATTGTTTTATGATGCATTATACTGCTGTAAGATATATAAGAAATACTGTTTTCTATTTCAGGTATTCCTGGGAAAATCTTTTTGTCCATTTGAAAGCTCCAGATTCGTTCGATTGACTGTCTCATACGTTGATTGTGAATATAGAAGATTGTAGCTCAAGTTAACATGGAACTTTTCCCCCCTTTCTCACTGTCCCTCTCCCCTTCTGTTTTTCTTTTCCTTCCTCTTTCTTTCTCCCTTTCCTATCCCTCACTCATGTCTGTCCCGTCTGTAACAACTGAAAATAAAATAAAATAAATAATAAAAACAAAGGTCGATCAAATGGACCAATACGGCAATGTCATGATGATCCATTTGGCAAAATAAATCCATTGGGTATCCTTGTTGGTCTTCAGACAACAATTCTGACGGCTAAAGAACCAAATGGGACAGGCAAAAAAAAAAAAAAAAAAAAAAAAAAAAAGTTAACATGGAAAGATAGAGGTCTAAAGTCTCTAAAACATTTGGATGTTCAGTCTGACAGAAGGTTTGGAGACATGTAGAAAGTTCAGTTTGAATGGGTGAAACTAATATTTTATTCACAGTTTCTCACACACAAGGAAGAGAATTTTCTTCATGTACAATATTTTTTACAACAAATACAACAAAATGAAACAAAACACATTTTGATGAATTGATCTCTTAATCTTATATACAGAATTTCTGATGGTGTTTTCCCTGATATCCCAGTATGTATTTTAGCTATTTTGACTATTTACAGTAGCTGGAGCCTACTGAATTCTAATATTTCTAAAATCCATTGGATATTGAATACCCCCCTCCCCCTTTACTGAAAGCGATCAAATCTGAGACTCATGTTGAGCTACATGAAGACAATAAAAATATAATAAAAAAAGTCCAGGGTTGTTTATATTCCATTCAGTGCTGAACTGGTGTTCAAATCAAATTTTATTAGTCAAATACACAGTCATACAAAGTACAACATGCAGTGAAATTCCTTTGTCCTGGGGCTGCGGATGTAGCCGCACCAGGAAGAAACCAAAAAGACAAAAAGACAGTGAAAATACGTACATCAGGGACAAGAGGAAAAAAAGGAAACAGGTATGCAGGGGAGAGACGATGTTTGGGTTTGGTGCCTCCAATTTAAGAGACAGTCTAAATGTCTGTCACTCATCACCAGGTCTGTCAATTTCTTGTTGTAGAGCCGTGAGCTTCTCCAAGATTTTATCCATGTTGCGTTGAGAGTTCCATGAGAACAGTCTGAGTACTCACAGCTCTTCCCATTGCTTCGATCGTAGTGGCCATTTTTGCTGGGTTTTGAACAGCTGTGTCATATTCGTGATGCCCTTTGCCTGGTGGCATTGACCAGCCAAACATCTGAGGGGAGTCGGGGAGGGTCCATTGAGGTCCAGCCGCAGAATTGCCCACAGCATGAGAATAGTGGGCCTGATTATTTGCACCCATTCTCATTGAATTTACCTGGTGCTGGGTGTACCGCTCCCTGAATGGGGGCTGTCTCTCTCCCTGAAACTGAAGGGGACAAGGGGACTGTCAGTAAAACGAGAATAGTTGTTTTAAATTATTGGCATTACACTTTTTTAAATACAGTCAAATACCCTAATAATGACAGAATCATAAACAATTCTGTTTAATAATAGGAGATACTTACATGAAGTGGGACATCCTGATTCACATGCTGAAGATGTGAACTCCTCCTAAACTTACTCCGTTTGTTTTGAAACCAGGTTTTCACCTAAAATGGAAGAAAACAGAAAACATTTCATGAGTACAATGGACCCAAAATTCAATTTCTTATGTTGTAGTAAATTGAAAAACACTCACCTGTTTGTAGGTCAGCCCTGTCATCTCTGCCAACTGTTTCATCTCTCCTGGCTCATAGTAATGTTTCACATTAAACTGATGGACAAGAATATCCAACTGTCTCTCTGTGAACACCACCCGGGCCTTTCCTTTAGGTTTCTCTGGAGCAGTGCTGGGATGGTCCAGTGTGGCAGTGATGTTGCCATCCTGGCTTCTTGGGACAGCAAAATCTTGTTTCTGCTCTGAGACAGAGCTGGAAACTGTCTCAGAGGTAGCAAAGGTTTTGTTGCCCATCTCCTTTCTTAGAGCAGTCTCTGCCCATATAGAGAGTTCTTCCAAGGAAAGACTCCCTTCAAGCCCGCTGCCTGAACTCCACGAGTCTGTGAGGGTAAAGAGATAAGAGGCCAAGTAAGAACAAGTCTATATGGTCCACATGGGTCAGTTGCTGATATGTTTTGGCACGACTGACTTTGTAACAGAAATAATAAAAAAGGGAATACTGATGAGTCTTAAACACAACAGTTTCACACAAACTTGGGGAAAAAAGTGGTCGGATATTTGTAGTGTTTGTTTCTCTTCTGAGACAGCAGGAAAAAAAGTTTTTAAAAAGGTAAATTGCTGAGCCTGAAACACAACAGTTTCCCAAAAAAAGTGGAATATTTGTACATTATTCAGAACCAAGAGTGACTTCTGCCATCAGGATTTACAACACAGAGTGAAAGAGTATTTTTGCAAGTTGTCTTAGATGTTAGCCAACTCTGTTCATGTAGCTCACTAGGCAACAATGCTGAGTACATACCTGGAGAAAAGTGCATCCCATAATCTTCCATCTTTGAAATCCCAGTGATTAAAACAGGAGAGCTGGAGAAAGTATCTCTGCTGAAAGAGCTCCAAACCAAGCAGGAAGGTGAATTAGGACTTAAGAGCAATTCTCCTGGGCTTTTAAAGAGGTTTGTGGGTGTGGGCAGGAATGTGGGGGGTTGAGCTTCTTCCTTTGTGAGCCACTTTACCCTACCAAGTTTCTACCAACTGGCATCATTTACATTTCTTTAAAATGCTGTTTCTGAGGTCTGAAAACAGAAAGTACAGTTAGAAAGCAGCCATACAAATGAGCTTTACCAAATCCTTTAAGCTCACAGTTTATAAAATCTCAAAACTGCAATGCCTAAAATTACTATTCTACTTTCAATTAAACCTCCTACCCATTACTTTAGTGTCCATTTTAACTGCTCTTAAATTAGCAAAAAATAAATAAATTCAACACCAAATTCAGTTCGGTGGGTCTTTCATTTGGTCGTTCTTTGGTTTTTCAGTCAGTGGGTGAGTGATAGCAAGATTAAGTGGAAAGTGTCTATGTGAGTGGAAAGTTCTTCCCACTCACATAGATCATTTTTGCAAATGCATCCTCACACTAATTTGATCTCCAGGCGTTCAGTTGCACCTTTGTGTAAACCCCCAAAGCATCTTTTTAAGGTCAAAACAGGTTTTTCAAACTCTGACAAACCATTAAAAAAATCTGACACTGAATATCACGATGACCACTGACCACTCGTTTTGTCTTCATTAACTTTATTAAATGAAACAGTTTAAAAGTGGCAACTGAAATTACATCAATTGAACTCAGCATCTTTGAAAATGTTTTAAAATAAGCAAAATTATACCAATATTACATACAACTAATGACTTACATAATTAAGATCTTTGTGATCATGTAGAGAACATTTGGAGTATATAAGGTAGCACATGGTAGCTTTCACCTTTGAAATGCACCTCTACATTGTAAAAGTCTCTGACACTAAAACACCCACATAAGTCAATGTAAACAATACCAAGGCTAACGATCCACAACAACGCTCGTCATAAACCCACGGACACATGCATCTGGCCTCCTCTGGCTCATTCAGAATTAAAGAGACGCACCCAGTTCAGCCAGTGACCACTAAACATACGCTAATGTGTCTTTTAGAGTTCCTGTATCACACCCTGCTGCCTCTGATTAATTATCAGGTCAATGCAGACAGATGGCACCATGGCCATGAGAAATAAATAAAGGTTTCTGTGTTAACATATCTTGATTTGAAGTAATTTCAAAGACACAGAAGTCATATTATGTGCAGATGACACAAAGTTATTGTGGAAGTAACTTGGAACAACTTCTGAATGAACTAGAAAATGAATTGAACTGAATTCTCGGTTATTTCTATAATCAGTTAACACTGAGTCTGAGCAAAACAAAACTCATACTATTCAGGAGTCTGATAAATGACAAAGAATTAAAAAAGTAATTATGTTGAGGTTTATTAAAAGTAACTCGTTAAATGTACATTTGTTTTGAAATCTCATGTTGTTATCTGGCTGTGCCATTACCATGGTGACGTGGACGCCATGGCAGGAAATACTTGGTGGACGCCTCTCCTTATATGTTCACTTTAAAAAAAAAAAAAAGAAGTTGCAGCTCGACGCTCCTGTTAAAATAGAGGAAGTTTTTGGCTCAATCAAGTGTATGCGAGCGGTAAGGCCCCAGGCTCAGACAGATTTCCAGCTGAGTTGTTAAAAAAATTTAAAGACAAGCTAGCCCCTCTCCTTCTTGATCTATATAATGAATCTCTGAGAAAAGGCTGGCTGCCCCCCACTTTAACGAAAGCATCCATTTCAGTTTTACTGAAGAAAGGCAAAGAGCCTACGGCCTGTGAGTCCTACAGGCCCGTCTCTCCTAAATGTAGATTTTAAGATTTTGGCAAAACTGCTTGCAATTCGGCTCGAGGCCGTTCTCCCACAGATTATCTCAAAGGAACAGAATGCACACGTACGGTGCTAAGCACAATTTTTTCTGCTCATTGTCCCACGTCTCCTGAGGTGATCATTTTTCTAGGTGCAGAAAAGGCCTTTGATGGGGTTGAACGGGATTTAACTTTTTGCTGTACTGAATAGGTTTGGAAAAAGGTTTGTGTCTTGGACCAAACTTCTTTATACATCCCCTCAGGCTTCTGTCATCACCAACTCAGTTCGATCTGAGTATTTCCCACTATGCTGTGGCACTCGACAGGGATGTCCTCATTCTCCCCTTCTCTTTGCTTTAGCCATAAAACCTCTTTCTGTTGCTCTGAAATCCCTCTCTTCCTTTCATGGAATTATCCGTGCAGGTGTTGAACTTAAGGTATCCCTGTACGCAGATGACCTTCTTTTGTATGCAGTTGACCCCATATGTAGTCTTCCTCCAATTTTATCTCTCTTGGAAAAATTCAGCTCTTTTTCTGGCTATAAAATTAATTTACTCAAGAGTGAATGTTACCCTGTAAACTCTTTAGCGTTAACACTTGAGCAGTCTGACATTCCTTTTAAGCCCAGCCCCTCGGGGTTTAGGTACTTTGGAATTAACATTACACGAACTTTGCCTTTACTGTTTTCTGAGAATTTTGCCCCCCTGGTCTCACAATTTGCATTAGATTTCCAGAGGTAGAATTCACCCCCACTGTCACTAATTGGCAGGATTAATATTATCAAAATGAATGTGCTACCCAGATTTCTCTTTTTATGTCAGTGTATCCCCCTTTTTCTGCCCAAACAGTTTTTAAGTCCCTGGACCAGATGGTTTCTTCTTTTTTGTGGAATGGAAGAGCCCCTAGACTGAGGCTCTCTTTATTACAACAGTTTACCTCTAATGGGGGTCTTTCCCTACCAAATTTTTTAATGTACTACTGGTCTTCACATATTCATAAGCTGACCTACTGGCTAAATTCACCTGACCTGATTTGGTGTAAACTTGAAATTCAATCAATTTTTCCATATTTTTTCACCAGCCTCCCTTATCTACTCATCACTGAATAGTGTTGCTTCAAATCCCGTAGTGCTCTCTACACTTAAGATATGGTTTCAGTTCAGGTCGCATTTTAAATTCATATCCCCCTGTACCAGATTACCATTGTTAAGGAATCATCTATTTCCCCCTGCCACTACCAACAGGGCCTATTTGACATGGCACGAAAGAGGCATAAAAACCATGAGAGCCCTTTACAAAGATGATGTCTTTCTTAGTTTCACAGAACTATCCTCAAAATGTAACCTACCTCCTTCTCACTTGTTTCTCTATTTGCAAATTAGACTGTGTCTCATCACTGTTTCCAAATTTCCCAATTCTCCCTGCTGATCCATCATGGGTTGACCTTCTGGATGTTAGGCCTAATCAAAAATCACCTCTATCAAATATATATTGTATGCTTATGGTGACCAAATCTGATTCTTCAGGTAAAATCAGAACCGCCTGGGAGCGTGAATTAGGTGTTGAACTGTTTGAATCATGGTGGGATAAGGTGAATCTTATCATGCGTTCAGGTACACGATGTGCTAGGCTACAGCTTATACAGTTTAAAGTAATAAATAGAGTCAATTTCTCAAAATCCCGTTTATCTAAATTTTTTCCTACAATTATAGACCAATGTGACAGATGTCACACCTCCCCTTGCAATCTAAGCCATATGTTTTTCTTCTGTCCAAGTTTGAACCAATTTTGGCTGATTTCTTTTCTGTACTTTCAGGGGTTTTTGGAAGTTAGATCCGAGAAGACCCTTTAATTGCCATATTTGGAGTTCCAAAGATCCCTCTTAATATAACTCCCCAGCAAACTAAGACCTTAGCTTTTTGTTCCCTTCTTGGTAGATGCTGTATTTTACTTCTTTGGAAATCTCCCACGTCTCCATCTGCATTGCAATGGCTTAATACTGTCCGGACATTCTTGAGGGTGGAGAAGATATCACTCACAGTGAAAGGTAGTTCTGAAAGATTTATCCACAAGTGGACACCCTTTGTGGAATATCTCAAATCTTTTCCTTAGAACAATGCAATTTACCCACCCTGCGACTAGATTGAAAAGAATTTGAAATGTACTCTTTTTTTAAGGTAGGCATAGGCACTGAAGAAGTTTTTTGTCCGGAAACCCACCATCAAAGTACCCATTGTCTCTGATGTCTGCAAATAAGAATAACGAGAACTCCAGACACTGGCTGTGAAGAAAATGCCACCAGTATTCAATTCTTTCATTGGAAGTACTTCCTCCCTCCAGGTAACTCTCAAAGGTGTCGTAAAGAGCCACGGGCACAAGGAAACATTGAAAGCCTATAACATGGCCATTTTCAGTTCCAAGATCACCTCTTACAACTCTACACCGCTGCACCGCTTCTACGTAACACCCCCCGATCACTTTCAGATTACTATTTGTTGTGTATGCATTAAGACAGGTTATTTTTCTCGACAAACCATCAACACTCTCATTGATTCAGATGCAATATGGTTTCAGTTTGCCGTAGGAGTACAGGTGCCAGATGAAGTTCAGCCCTTTTGAAAAATAGTTCGCCTTCGCCTGAGACGTCTTGTGTGCCTGAATGCCACCCCTCAGGGATCCAGCTCATTTATTGTTTTTTGAGTGAGTATAGGGGTGGGATTTAATAAGTTTTCTTCGTCCCACTCCTTTTTCAGGCAATTTTTCTTTTTTGTTTTGTGCATTTTATGTTCAATATAGGTATTTGTTGTGCCTGAAAATGAACAAATAAATGAAATGAAATGAAATTAACACCAAGCGCACATCCTCTTTCCTCACGCGTAGTCAATGTTCTCTGCATTTAGCATATATCCATCGGTACGCGTGAAGCTACCAGAGTACTGCAACTGGTTGTCAATGAATTCAACCAAGACTTCCAGGTCAGAGTACGCTTTTGTGACGCGTGTGTCCCCTAAGAACCTGCGCTAAGAACTCTCTTCAGATGTCTCTCACTTTTGTAAAACTTGTGTGTACTGCCAAGCACTGTTTTAATATATAAAGATATTAAAACCGAGAGTCCAATCTCAAAATTAAAATCTACTTACTTTTTAGCCTTTTTATTAAATACTCTTAAATTTAAAGACTTTGTTGACCTCAGAACTCAACACATAATTTATAAAGCAACAAACAAATCTTTGGCCAAAACATTTAGAACTTGATCAGGATAAAGACCAAATCATGATGACCTGAGAGAAATCCTTATGTTCAGCAAAGCTTCAGATGAGGATTTCTTCCACCTTGGTCTTGCCAGACCACATGCTGGTGGTTTTCACAAAGATTTAATAGACTTCCAACTCATCTGCAGTTTTCAACATGGAAGCTACATGCATGTTTTATCCTGTTTTACTGTTTTATTTCTTGTAGATTTTATCTTCTTGCCATTTAAATATAAAACAGAGGCGGCTTTGATAAGACTCAGTGAATCTCAGTTAAAATAAAACAATAAGAAACACATTAACATGTAATGTACATCTTTTTTTCCCCTCTTTTCCCCAGAGTTGGTGGGGCAGATGAAGGCTCGAGTAGCAGACTGATAAAGTCAACTTTTTATATATATTGTAAATGTTGCAGTCAGTGCCATCCATTTTCTTCCAACAAATGACGACTTTGCTATGATTAAATACTGTCTGCATTTTTGTTTTGCTTTCATTGAGTCTCTAACATCATAATTTACAATATTTGATAGGATGTTAAAAAGTGAAAGTCGTGAAATCTTGTGTTTAGCCTCTGACCCAGAATGTCACAGCAGAAATGGAGACTCATCAGACCAGGAAACATTTCTCCAATCTCTTATTGTCTAATATTTGTGAGTCTGTTTCCTCAGTTTGCTGTTCTTAGCTGAAAGCTGTTGTAGCCATTGTGGTCTTCTACTGCTTCTAGCCCATGTGCTTCAAGTTCTGATATGTTGTGCTCTCAGTGATGGTCTTCTGTATAGTTTGCTTTAAATGAGTGGTTATTTTTAGTCTCTGCTGCCTTCCTATCAGCATGAAGTCATCTGGTCTTTCTCCTTTGACCTCTGACATCAAGAAGCTCGTTTCACTCAGAGAAGTGCTGCTCACTAGATGTATCGCGGCGTTTTACATTCTTTTGTGCACTTTACATTAGTTTCTGTAATTTCTTCTCTTTGATTCACCACTCACTCTTTCAAGTTGTTTTCTATCTCGGTGAATCACTGAGATTTAAAGAAGGTTCCACACAAGCCCTGATCCAGTCCTAAATGTTGTGGGTCAAAGATTTGGTTGTTGCTTTATAAATTATGTGTAGAGTTCTGAGGTCAGTCAAGCCTTTAAATTTAAGAGTATTTAATTAAAAGGCAGAAAAGTGGGTTTGGTTTATTATCCTAATTCTATGTTATTTATCATCAGTTTATTAATGATATAATTTGTTTGACTCCCAAATAGTATGAGATTTGTTTTGCTCAGATTCAGTGTTAAATCATTATAGAAAAACCAAGTCTTCAATTTCTTAAATTCATTTTCTAGTAGATGTCTGGGAAGGTTCCCAGTTATCCAGGTCATCGTAGTCTAAGGATTTTAGAAAGAAAATGACCTTTTTAGTTGCTTGCAGACTTTTCACCTCTCATCTGATAGGCTTTTTCAGTTCAAAGTGGTAGAGAGTCACAGATTTAATCCATATAGTGTTGCCCAAAGAGGGACAATAGACCCCATAACGATCCTCTACCTAGTCACACAAGCCAAGGTGTGAAAACGGGTGTAGGTCATATTCAGCCAAGGTTTCAGGTGAACTCATTTCACCTCAAGTTCATTCAGAAGTTTCAAGTTACTTCCAGAATAACTTTGTGTCATCTGCAAACAATATGACTTCTGTGTCTTTGAAATTACTTCAAATCAAGACATGTTAACACAAACACTTTTACCCGAATTTACCTCATGGCCCTGGTGCCATCTGTCTGCATTGACTTGATAATTAATCAGAGGTAGCAGGGTGTGATACAGGAACTCTAAAAGACACATTAGCGTATGTTTAGTGGTCACTGGGTGAACTGGGTGCGTCTCGAATTCGGAATGAGCCAGAGGGGGCCAGATGCGTCGATGTGGGTCGTTAGCCTTGCTTTTGTTGACCTTGGCTTATGTGGGTGATTTAATTTCACTTTTCACACATTTAGAGGTGCTTTTCAAAGAAAGGGTAAACTACCATTTGCTACCTTATGAACTCTGTAATGTTCTCCACATGATTACAAAGATCTAAATTAGAGGTGTAAGACATTATTTGTATGTAATATTGGTATAATTTGGCTTATTTTAAAACATTTTATAAATATCAGGTTTTAATACTAATACAGATTTTGTTTAAAATATATTTACAGAGCAGCTGTATTTGCTTTGATACATTTGAAATTATAAACTATGTGCACAAATCTCCTGATAATAGAAAGTAAATTAATCATCGGTGCAAAGATCAAACTGGTTGCTTGTCTGAAACAAACAGAGCAGGAAGTTAAATCAATTCAATTCAATTTTATTTATATAGCGCCAAATCACAACAAATGTCGCCTCAAGGCGCTTCATAGATACAGAGAAAAGCCCAACAATCATATGACCCCCTATGAGCAAGCACTTTGGCGACAGTGGGAAGGAAAAACTCCCTTTTAACAGGAAGAAACCTCCGGCAGAACCAGGCTCAGGGAGGGGCGGCCATCTGCTGCGACCGGTTGGGGTGAGAGAAGGAAGACAGGATAAAAGACATGCTGTGGAAGAGAGACAGAGATTAATAACAGATATGATTCAATACAGAGAGGTCTATTAACACATAGTGAGTGAGAAAGGTGACTGGAAAGGAAAAACTCGGCAGTCTACGTCTATTGCAGCATAACTAAGGGAGGATTCAGGGTCACCTGGTCCAGCCCTAACTATATGCTTTAGCAAAAAGGAAAGTTTTAAGCCTAATCTTAAAAGTAGAGATAGTGTCTGTCTCCCGAATCCAAACTGGAAGCTGGTTCCACAGAAGAGGGGCCTGAAAACTGAAGGCTCTCCCTCCCATTCTACTTTTAAATACTCTAGGAACAACAAGTAGGCCTGCAGAGCGGGAGCGAAGTGCTCTAATAGGGTGATATGGTACTACAAGGTCATTAAGATAAGATGGGGCCTGATTATTTAAGACCTTGTATGTGAGGAGCAGGATTTTGAATTCAATTTTGGATTTAACAGGAAGCCAATGAAGGGAAGCCAAAACAGGAGAAATATGCTCTCTCTTTCTAGTCCCTGTCAGTACTCTTGCTGCAGGATTTTGGATTAACTGAAGGCTTTTCAGTGAGTTTTTTGGACATCCTGATAATAATGAATTGCAGTAGTCCAGCCTGGAAGTAATAAATGCATGAACTAGTTTTTCAGCGTCACTCTGAGACAGGATATTTCTAATTTTAGAGATGTTGCGCAAATGGAAGAACGCAGTCTTACATATTTGTTTAATATGTGCGTTGAAGGACCTATCCTGGTCAAAAATGACTCCAAGGTTCCTCACAGTGTTACTGGAGGCCAAGGTAATGCCATCCAGAGTAAGAATCTGGTTAGATACCATATTTCTAAGCTTTTCAGCGCCGAGTACAATGACCTCAGTTTTATCTGAGTTAAGAAGCAGAAAGTTAGTGGCCATCCAAGTCTTTATGTCTTTAAGACATTCCTGCAGTTTAACTAATTGGTGTGTGTTATCTGGCTTCATGGACAGATAGAGCTGGGTGTCATCTGCATAGCAGTGAAAATGTATGCTATGTCTTCTAATGATGCTGCCTAGGGGAAGCATGTATAATGTAAACAGAATTGGTCCTAGCACTGAACCCTGTGGAACTCCATAATTAACCTCAGTGTGTGAAGAGGACTCTCCATTTACATGCACAAATTGGAGTCTATTAGATAGATATGATACAAACCACTGCAGTGCAATACGTGTAATACCTACAGCATGTTCTAATCGCTCTAATAGGATATTATGGTCAACAGTATCGAATGCTGCACTAAGGTCAAGAAGGACAAGCACAGAGATGAGTCCACTGTCAGAGGCCATAAGAAGATCATTTGTAACCTTCACTAAAGCTGTTTCTGTGCTGTGATGAACTCTGAAACCTGACTGAAACTCTTCAAATAAACCATTCCTCTGCAGATGATCTGTTAGCTGTTTGACAACTACTCTTTCAAGGATTTTTGATATGAAAGGAAGGTTGGAGATTGGCCTATAATTAGCTAAGACTGCTGGGTCTAGAGATGGCTTTTTGAGTAAAGGTTTAACTGCAGCCACCTTGAAGGCCTGTGGTACATAGCCGATTATTAGAGATAGGTTGATCATATTTAAGATCGAAGAATTAATCAATGGCAGGACTTCTTTGAGCAGTTTTGTAGGAATGGGGTCTAAAAGACACGTTGATGGTTTGGAGGAAGTAATTATTGAAGTTAACTCAGAAAGATCAATTGGAGAAAAAGAGTCTAACTTAACATCAATGGAACTAAGAGTAGCTGTAGATAATATTACATCTGTGGGATGATTATTGGTAATTTTTTCTCTAATGATAAAAATTTTATTTGTGAAGAAGTTCATGAAGTCATCACTAGTTAACGTTAAAGGGATGGTTGGCTCAAAAGAGCTCTGACTTTTTGTCAGCCTGGCTACAGTGCTGAAGAGAAACCTGGGGTTGTTCTTATTTTCTTCAATCAGTGATGAGTAGTAAGCTGTTCTGGCTTTGCGGAGGGCTTTCTTATAAAGCAACAAACTATTTCTCCAGGCTAAATGATGATCCTCTAAATTTGTGACACGCCATTTCCTCTCCAGATTACGAGTCATCTGCTTTAGGGTACGTGTTTGAGAATTATACCACGGGGTCAGGTACTTCTGATTAGAGACCTTAGTTTTCACTGGAGCTACAGTATCCAGAGTCGTACGTAGTGAGGAGGTGAAATTATTAACAAGATAATCGACCTCTGTTGGGGTAGCGTTCAGATAGCTGCTCTGCTCTGTGTTGGTACAGGGCATTGACGATGATAACAGTGGCTGGATTATATTCTTAAACTTAGTTACAGCGCTTTCAGAAAGACATCTACTTTGATAAAGTCCACTCTCCACTGCTGCGTAATCAATTATTGTAAACGTAAATGTTATCAAGAAATGATCAGACAGGAGAGGGTTTTCAGGAAACACTGTTAAATGTTCAGTTTCTATGCCATATATTAAAACAAGATCTAGAGTGTGATTAAAGTGGTGGGTGGGTTCTTTTACATTTTGAGAGAAACCAATTGAGTCTAACGACAGATTAAATGCCATGTTGAGGCTGTCATTTTTAGCATCAACATGGATGTTAAAATCACCCACAATAATTATTTTATCTGAGCTCAGAACTAAATTAGATATAAAGTCTGAGAAATCAGACAGAAACTCTGTGTAAGGCCCAGGTGGACGATAGATGATAACAAGTAAGACTGGTGTCTGAGTTTCACAGCTGGGGTGGACAATGTTAAGCATCAGGCTTTCAAATGAATTAAAAGTCTGTCTTGGTCTTTCATTAATTAATAGACTGGTGTGAAAAATTGCTGCCACACCGCCCCCTCGACCTGTGCTTCGAGATTTCTGGTAGTTAGAATGACTCGGGGGTGTTGATTCATTTAAACTAACATAATCATCCTGCTGCAACCAGGTTTCTGTAAGGCAGAGTAAATCAATTTGTTGATCAATTATTAATTCATGTACTAACAGAGGCTTTGAGGAGAGAGACCTAATATTTAATAATCCACATTTCACTGTTTTACTCTTTGGTTCAGATGTGGATACTGTATTGTTCTTTCTTTGTAAATGTTTAAGTTGTTTGTTGCTGGTTTTTAGTTTGTTTTTTGTCTTTTTGGAAGCAGACAAAGTCTCTATGGAGATGGGTTTTTGGGGGGGGTTGCAGGAGGAGACAAGCTGCAGAGAGGCGTGTAAGACTGCAACTCTGCTTCCTGGTCCCAACTCTGGATAGTCATGTTTTGAGGGGTTTAATAAATTTGTCGATATTTCTAGAAATGAGAGCTGCTCCATCCAAAGTGGGATGGATGCCATCTCTCCTAACAAGACCAGGTTTCCTCCAGAAGGTTTGCCAATTATCTATGAAGCCCACATCATTTCTGGGACACCACTCAGACAGCCAGCAATTTAAGGAGAACATGCGGCTAAACATGTCACTCCTGGTCTGATTGGGGAGGGGACCAGAGAAAACTACAGAGTCCGACATTGTTTTGGCAAAGTTACACACTGATTCAGTATTGATTTTAGTGACCTCCGATTGGCGTAACCGGGTGTCATTACTGCCAAATCATCTAAGACAGATCTAGTTGACATGAAAGCAGAACAATCTAAACTCATTAGATTTGTTTGTTTTATTAAATAAATTTTTCACATTATATAGACCACCTCATTTCGTTTTAAACACATGATTAACTATGCAGACCTTGATAAATTGACTTAATTTCACTTGCCACTTTCAGACACTCATTTATTAAAGTTAATAAAGACAAAATGAGTGGTCAGCGGTCATTGTGATATTCTGTGCCACATTTGTGAATAGTTTGCATGAGTACAAAAACCATTTTTGCCTCAACAAGCTGCTGTGGGGTTTTACACAGAGGTGTAACTGAACGGCTGCAGGTCAAATTAGCGTGAGGATGTTTTTGCAAAAATGTTCTATGTGAGTGGAAAGTTCTTTCTAATACTGCGTTAATTGATGCAAAACACGCAGTGAGTTCATTTCAGTAATTAGCTGCTAAGTGCTGCTCAAACATGAGCACACCAGTGAGGGAGCCAGTGATGTCCTCACCAAAATATTTCTTTCAAAGTCACCAATACATTTATCTGCAACGGCAGCACGGTGGCACGGTGGTTAGCACTGTTGCCGCACAGCAAGAAGGTCCTGAGTTCAATTCCAACATCAGGCCGGGGTCTTTCTGTGTGGAGTTTGCATGTCCTCCCCGTGTTTGCGTGGGTTCCCTCCGGGCACTCTGGCTTCCTCCCACCATCCAAAGACATGCAGCTTGTGGGGATAGGTTAATTGGATAATCCAAATTGTGTGAATGTGCGAATGAGTGTGAGTGCGAATGGTTGTCTGTCCCTGTGTGTTGGCCCTGCGACAGACTGGCGTCCTGTCCAGGGTGTACCCCGCCTCTCGCCCTATGACAGCTGGGATAGGCTCCAGCGCCCCCCGCGACCCTGAAAAGGATAAGCGGAAGCGAATGGATGGACTTTTCCTCCAATGAGGACCAGTGTTGGGACTAACGCGTTATTAAGTAACGCGTTACAGTAACTACGTTATTATTGTGGTAACGAGCACGGTAACTAGTTATTATGCCAAAATCAGGAACGCGTTAGTGGTTACTGGGATTTAGATAGGGTCGTTACTCGTTACTTCGTGTGGTGGCTATCGCGGAGCTTCCACAGATTCAATAACATTAGCAAGTGGTGGAGGCAGCAGGTGGATGAGGGAAAGGGGACGCAGAAGGAAAAGAGACCCGAGGCGGCCGCCGGTCCAAGTGTGAACTGAACTTCAGGTAAGAAGTTATGACCTGCAGTCTATCTGGGTCAGATATAAACCAAGTTTAGGTGGAGTTTATTTTCGTTATTCTGACTTTTTCCATACTGCGTACTAGCTAGCATGACGGAGTTTCTATACAGCTGGGTGGGTGCTATGAAGTTAATGATGTTGAACTTTATTTTGTTCATAAATTATTAGAGTTGCCAACCTTCCCGTCTGGTATTCAGAGAAAATATTACGCCTTTCTTATTGAGGTGAAAAGGAACAGTTTGTCCCGTAATTCAGCTACAATGAAAAAAGACACAAAGCTGGAGTTATTCTGTGTCTTTGCTGCACAGCTGCCTCTTCTTCTTTCATTCTCTCCCCTCTCTCTTCTGTTTCTACTTCAATCATGAAAACTGATCAATGATCAGCTGATCGGCTCTCTTGTTTGTTTATCGCCCACTTTGCGCCAGAAAGAGGAAACCAGCCGATGTCGCGTTAAACAACAGCAGCACGTTTAAGCTTGATCAGTTGTTGTTAGAATTTATTTAATATTAATTTCTAGTATCAGCTGATGTTTGCTGGAGCCACAGCTGCAAAAAAGCTGCTGGTCATGATGTCGGTTTGGTTATCTGGTGAGAGGGAAACATGAAGATGAAACCAGGAGATGTCCTTACTGAATCATCAGAGCTGAACAGGTGATGGAGAAACAAGTTCATCTTTTAGGTGACATAAATGAGTTGAAGGGAAGTTATGAACTGTTTCTGAGAGACAGATAACCCCAGGATCCTTTTTTAGGTAGCTGACAGCTGGTAACTGTGCAGGTGCGGATCTAGCAAAGTTTTGCCAGGGGGGCCAGGTAGGGCATTAAAAGGGAGAGGGGGGCACAAAGAAATAATTTTCTTTCTTATTCTCATTTAAAATGTCTCGCTTTTAAAAAAATAATTATCTGAATCTTACAACAAAGGATTGATAGATTGATGCATATATACCATCAAAACAGTGTACATCACTGTCACAACAGCGTTTGTTTTCATTCAAAGGCTTTATGATTTTTCCTAAAATGGTGGGCCAGTCTCTAGTCAAAATGCCCGGGCCGATTTTTTGTCCCCGTCCAGCCCTGTATGCAGCTCATCTGCAGTCTGGTGTTACCTACATCTTCCTATTCAGAAGGCAGAATTTCTGAGTTCTGAGTACAATCAAAGCACCACGACTGCAGT
Organism: Neolamprologus brichardi; assembly: GCF_056152115.1. Taxonomy (NCBI): domain Eukaryota; kingdom Metazoa; phylum Chordata; class Actinopteri; order Cichliformes; family Cichlidae; genus Neolamprologus; species Neolamprologus brichardi. The sequence continues at coordinate 15,277,472 of NC_142112.1, read as the reverse complement.
TTTTGTGTTGGATGTAAAAGGCGCACATGACGCTGTGACGTAGGCTAGAATCATGGAAGCAGTCAATGACGGTCCAGGCGTGGGATTTCTCTCGTGGAAATATGCACATTATCTTTTCCTTTCTATTGGTAGGTGGCACAGTGCACTTGTGGCAGGTAAGCAAGCTAGAAGACTGGCAAAGTTATGGAAGCAACACATTAACAAGAGAATTCTGAGTAAAACCAAAGTTACTTTCAAAGTAACTAGTTACTAGGGAAAGTAACGAGTAACTTGAAGTAACTGAGTTACTTTTGATAGAACTAACTAGTAATGTAACTAAGTTACTATTTTAAAGTAACTTACCCAACACTGATGAGGACACTGGTAGAATGAAATACTGCTTCTGTTAAATACTGTTAAAGACTCAGAAATCTCGCTGTGTCATGTCACACCCACCAACCAAAAGGCTGATGTGTGCTTCCTCCTACACACTGACACAGCTGGTGGATGTAGTTCAGTAGAAAGAAAACAGTTCCTACATTAAAATGTTAATAAAAGCAAAAAAAACAGACTTTGCAGCTGAGGAAAACCTTTGTTACTCTGAGAAACACATCAAATCCATCTTGTTCCGATTTACTGTAGAGACTTATTTACAAAACTGGGAAAAGGAGAAACCCCTCACCCCACACTTCAAGCCAGCTTTAGTTGATATTCTGTACCCAGGTTGGAGATCACACTTTGTCATTTCTTGAAGTACCAGTGCTTAAAAGATAAAATAATTTTAGGCATTAAGTGTTTCATATTTTATAAAGTGTGAGGTGGAAGGATTTGGTAAAGCTCATTTGTATGGCTGCTTTCTAACTGTACTTTTTTTTCCAGACCTGAGAAACAGCATTTTAAAGAAATGATGCCAGTTGGTAGAAACAGCCTGACTGGTTGTAAAGAGACTCACAAAAGAAGAAGCTCAATCCTGCACATTCTTGCCCACACCCACAAACGTCCTTAAAAGCCCAGGAGAATTGCTCTTACCGTATTTTCGCAACTATAAGGCGCACATAAAAGCCTTAGATTTTCTTTAAAAAGTGCGGCGCGCCCTATAGTGCAGTGCGCCCTTTGTGTGTTGTAAGGAGGACGTAGTAGAGAACACCATGAGAACGTTAAAGGGTGAAGTGTGGGCGTTGATTGTATATACCAGGACAATCGCACATAAAAGAACAGGTGTGTGCGTTATACGGAACATCATTGTTTTAACAACTCTGAAAATGGCAAAGAGACAAGCTTATGAAGCACAGTTTAAACTGAAGGCCATCAGCTACGCTGAGGAAAATGGAAATTGAGCAGCCGCGAAAGAATTTAAGATTAATGAATCGATGGTTCGCAAGTGGAGGAAGCTGGAAAACAAGCTCCGACAGGTCAAGAAGACGCAGCTGAGTTTCCGCAGACATAAGGCGAGATGGCCCGAGTTGGAGGAAAGACTCGAGCAGTGGATCATCGAGCAAAGAACGAGTGGGAGAAGCGTTTCGACGGTCACCATTCGACTAAAAGCAGTTTCACTAGCAGAAGAAATGAAAATTGAACATTTCCAAGGAGGTCCGTCTTGGTGCTTTTGTTTCATGAAACTGTGCCATTTTTCCATCCGGACCAGGACTACGGTAGCGGAGCAACTTCCAGCAGATTATAATGAAAAGCTGGCCATCTTCCGCTCCTACTGCAGCAAACACATCGCCGACAAACACATCCAGCCCAGCCACATCACTAACATGGACGAGGTGCCGCTAACTTTCGACATCCCGGTGAGTCACACTGTGGAGAAGAAGGGGACCAGCACGGTAGCAATACACACAACGGGGCACGAAAAGTCTTCTTTTACTGTTGTGCTTGGCTGCCATGCTAATGCACAGAAACTGCCGCCTATGGTGATTTTTAAGAGAAAGACTTTGCCTAAAGAGAAGTTTCCAGCAGGAATCATAATTAAGGCAAATGAAAAGGGCTGGATGGATGAGGAAATGATCAAAGAGTGGCTGAGGGAGGTGTATGTAAAGAGACCAGGTGGTTTTTTCCACGCATCACCATCGCTATTGATCTGTGACTCTATGCGTGCCCATCTCACAGCCGATGTGAAAAAACAAGTGAAACAAATGAACTGTGAGCTTGCTGTCATTCCGGGAGGCCTGACAAAGGAACTCCAACCGCTGGACATTGGTGTGAACCGGCCGTTCAACGTAAGGCTGCGAGCGGCGTGGGAGCGATGGATGACCGATGGAGACCACAGTTTCACTAAGAGTGGAAGGCAGCGCCGGGCGAGTTACGCCACAATTTGCGAATGGATTGTAGATGCTTGGGCTAACATGTCTGCTGGCACTGTTGTTCGAGCTTTCGCAAAAGCTGGCATCATTTCCAAGGAGCCGCACGGAACGGAAAGTGACTCTGAAGGTGAAGAAAGTGAAACTGGAATGTTTGATGGAGATTTAGCGCAGCTGTTCAATTCAGACACAGAGGACTTCGATGGGTTTGCTTGATGACAATTACCGGTAATAAAAATGTTAGTACCAAACTCAGTTTTGCTCCCGCTTCATTTTTTAAATACGCACACTTGTATGCGCCCTATAATCAGGTGCGCCTTATGTGTGTGTTAAATACAGTAATGGCACACATAACTGAGACTGCGCCTTTTAGTACGGTGCGTCTTATGGTCGTGAAAATACGGTAAGTCTTAATTCACCTTCCTGCATGGTTTGGAGCTCTATCAGAGATACTTTCTCCAGCTTTCCTGTTTCAATCCCTGGGATTTCAAAGATGGAAGATTATGGGATGCACTTTTCTCCAGGTATGTACTCAGCATTGTTGCCCAGTGAACTAATATGAATAGAGTTGGCTAACCTCTAAGACAACTTGCAAAATTACTCTTTCACTCTGTGTTGTGAGTCCTGATGGCAGAAGTCACCATTTCTCCCTCCACAGCTGAACAGAGTCCACGTTAAATCCTTTTTGGTTTTAAAGAATGTACAAATATCCGACTAATTTTTTTTCTACTTTGTGGGAAACTTTTGTGTTTAAGATTCATTGTGTTGATGCTCAGTCATCAGGTAAGTAAATCCCTGAAGGTTGATTCAGTTCACCTGGATGTAATGTTTTCAATGGGAGAAATGTTTTGTGACTTCTTCAGTCTTAGACCTTTTGGGATTTAAGACTCATCAATTTAACTTTTATTTTTTCTGTTAGAAAGTCAGTCGTGCCAAAACATATCAGCAACTGACCCATGTGGACCATATAGACTTGTTCTTACTTGGCCTCTTGTGTCTTTACCCTCACAGACTCGTGGAGTTCAGGCAGCGGCCCTGAAGGGAGTCTTTCCTTGGAAGAACTCGCTACATGGGCAGAGACTGCTCTAAAAATGGAGATGATCAACAAAACTACTGATACCTCTGAGGCAGTTTCCAGCTCTGTCTCAGAGCAGAAACAAGATTTTGCTGTCCCAAGAAGCCGGGGTGGCAACATCACTGCCACTCTGGACCATCCCAGCACTGCTCCAGAGAAACCTAAAGGAAAGGCCCGGGTGGTGTTCACAGAGAGACAGTTGGATATTCTTGTCCATCAGTTTAATTTGAAATGTTACTATGAGCCAAGAGAGATGAAAGAGTTGGCAGAGATGACAGGACTGACCTACAAACAGGTGAGTGTTTCTCAACTTACTCGAATCTAAGAAATTGAATTTTGGGTCCATTGTACTCATGAAATGTTTTCCGTTTTCTTCCATCTTTAGGTAAAAACTTGGTTTCAAAACAGATGGAGTAAGTTTAGGAGGAGGTCACATCCTCAGCATGTGAATCAGGGCGTCCCACTTCATGTAAGTATCTCCTATTATTGAAAAGCACTGTTTCTGCTTCTGTCATTATCTGGGGAATTGATTGAAGTATTCTTGAAGTGTTCTTATTTTACTGACAGTCCACCTGTCTGTGATTCAGTTTCAGGGAGAGGGACAGCCCCAATTCAGGCAGCAGTACACCGAGCACCAGGAGGTAAACTCAATCTCAAATGGTGTAAACCATCAGGGCCCCTATCATCATGCTGTGGACAGTTTTGCTCCTGGACATCAATGGACCTTCCTCAACTCGCCCCAGATGTTTGGCTGGTCGATGCCACCAGGCAACAGCCAGTATGAATTTAACCCTGCTGCTGGTATGAATGTACATGAAGAACACAATATGCCTTTTGTATGAGAAACCGTAAATAAAATATTTACACCCATTCAAAACTGAACTTTCTCCCCCCCTCCCCCTCTTTATTTATAGAGTTTTTAACATGTAAGTTGACATATCAGGCCCAATAAAGCAAGTACCACAGATACAAAGATATATCTCAATACAGATTAGGCCATTGCAGTTAGGATGATAACAAATAAAAGGGGGAAAAAAAACACACAGAGAACAAAACAAAAGAAAAAGCAAAGAAAAAAAAAAAAACAACCCCCCCCCCCCCCCCCCCCCCAGAACCAGAACAAAAGAAAACCCCATGGTACTAAAGTTTAGTCTGTTGGAAGTGTTTTCAATGAACTGAAGTAAATAATACAAGGCTGCCACATCCGTGAGAACTTATTAACATTCCCTCTGAGTCTGAATTTTATTTTCTCTACTTTTAAAAAGAACATAACATCTTCCAGCCAACGTGATCGGGCTGGAGGGTGATGAGCTTTCCAACACAGCAAAATTCTACGTCGTGCCAGCAGTGAAGTGAACAAAACATCCAGCTGTTTATGACTAAGGTTTAGGGTGGCATCTTCAGAAACACCAGAAACACCAAACTAGTGGGCATGGTTGGAGTGTAACGCTCAAAACATCAGAGAACACTTCAAAATGAAAAGTCCAGTATAACTTAAGTGTCGGGCAGGCAAAAAACAGGCGTTGCATCTGTTGCACAGGTCAGGAATGCTGGGGTATATTTTAGACAATCTAGATGTTGAGAAGTGTAATCTGTATACTGTCTTAAACTGAATAAGGGAGAGTCTTGCACATGAGGCTGAAGTATGAATTTTGTCAATTATTTTGTCCCAGTAACCTTCCCCAAACGTAAGACCCAGTTCCTTTTTCCAACTCAAAGCATTTATTTGGTTGAGTAATTGCCCGATGCCATAATTAAAGTATATACTTGTGATATTAGAGCCTTACTGTGAGGCTTCAACTGGAATAAGTCTTCCCACCAAGGCTTGAGAGGCTGACTTGGAAACTCTGGCAAGATAGAAGATGCACAGTGTCTTATTTTAAAGTAGCAGAAGAAATGATACAAGGGCAAATCATACAAAGAACAAAGGTCACTAAAGCTGAGAAAAATGCTATCTTTAAAAAAGTCATAAAAACATTTGATACCTTTTCTTGCGCATATGTAAAAGGAGGAGTCCACTAACGATGGGGGGGAAGAGGTAGTTGTTGCAGATTAGGGTCAGAGCAGAAGCAGAGACTGAATTGAAGTGACACTGGAATTGATACCATATTTTTAGAGAGCCAATTACAACAGGGTTGTCTGTGAATCGTAACAGGGAAACAGGAAGGGATGAAAATAATAGTGCTGAGAGTGAGAAAGAAAAACACGATTGAGTCTCAAGGCAACACAAAGTAGCTTGAGGATCATTCAGCCAATAGGTATACTTTTGAATGTTGGCTGCCCAATAATAAAACATCAAGTTGGGCAGAGCAAGACCCCCACTGAGCTTAACCTGTTGTAGTGAGGTCATACAAATCCTGGGGGTGTTATTTGCCCATATAAAAGATGAAACCATTTGATTCACAGATTTGAAAAAGGATTTAGGTAAAAACAGTGGGATACACTGAAAAAGATAAAGAAATTTGGGTAGAATATTCATTTTTATAATATTAATCCTGCCAAGAAGTGATACAGGAAGGTTTGCCCTCCTTTGAAAAGACAACTGTACATAGGTCAGCAAAGGGTTAAAATTTGATGTTTGCAAAGCTTTAAATGAACTGGTAATATGCACTCCTAGATATCTAAAGCCTGAAGAAGCCAGTTGGAAATCAAAATCGGTTTGCTAAAGCTCTTGTGCAGCTGGGTTTATGGGAAAACATTCACTTTCTTGTATATTAATCTTGTACCCAGAGAAAGAGCCAAAATGTAGAAGTATTGTCATTATAGAGGATAAATGAATTGTTGGATTTGTAACATATAGTAATAAGTCACCTGCATATAAAGCAACCCTATGTTCCGTACCACCACGAATAACCCCTTGAAACAGAGGAGAGGTTCTGAGAGCCACAGACAGAGGCTCTATTGCTAAAGTGAAAAGTAAAGGTGAGAGTAAAATACTCTGAAACCAGTGTTAGTACAAACAGATGCCAGTGGCGTAGTATATAAAAGATGAATCCAAGATATAAAATTGTTACCAAAACCAAATTTCCTCCAGACTCCAAAAAGATACTCCCATTATACTCGATCGAATGCTTTTTCAGCATCCAATGAGCTTACCACCTCATAACGGTGCTATGATTTTTGGAATATATTATATTAAGAAGGGACCGTATACTAAAAAAAGGAATGTCTTCCTTTAATATAGCCTGTCTGTTCGTCTGATATAATAGAAGGGAGAACTCTTTCCAAACGGGTTGCTAGCAGTTCGGATAAGATTTTAAAGTCTACATTAAGAAGACTTATTGGTCGATAGGAGCTACAATAGGTAGGATCCTTTCCTTCTTTATGCAGTATGAGATAGAAGCCTGTCTTAGTGTCTGAGGGAGAGAGCCTTGTTTCAATGACTCCTTTGTTAAGAAACTGGTTCATATCTGTGGAATTGGAGGGGAACTATGATGCATACAGAGCACTATAAAATGACTCAAAAATTGAGTTGATTTCAGTTGGATCAGAAGTCAAAGTTCCCGATTCATTTTTAATTTGCAAAATTTGGCGAGATGCCAATTGGTGACGTAGCTGGTGGGCTAGCACACGAGAGGCTTTATTACCATGTTCATAATAGTTGCCACGGGACCGTAATATCAATTGCTCTGCATCAGGCGTCGACAGGAGACTGAACTCCGAATGCAGGTTAAGATGCTGCTTATACATTTCAGGTGAGGGAGTTTGAGCGTGTTGCCGGTCTAGAGCTTGAATTTTGGCAGAAAGTTCATTTTGCTTAGCTTTCTTTGATTTAGATAGGTGAGATAAATAGGAAATTATTTGGCCTCTGAGGTAAGCTTTAAGTGTTTCCCATAGTAGAGAATTTGAGATTTCCTCTAAAACATTCGTAGTTAAGAAACCATCAATTGCAGATGAGATATAGTCACAGAAAGCTGAATCAGGCAAGAGTAGAGAATTCAACCTCCATGGATGCTGAGGTCTATAGCCAGGGGACAATACCATATGCAGGACTAATGGAGCATGATCAGATATAACAATTGGAATATATTCAGAGTTGCAAACTTTAGAAGCCATGGAGCCATTTATAAAAAAGTAATCGATGCGAGAATATGTGTGATGAACATTTGAAAAAAAGGAATATTCTCTGGCTTGGGGATTAAAAAACCTCCAAGGATCAATGTATCCATTTTGGGTCATAAAGTGTGAGAAAGCCCTGGACATAGCAGATGATGCTTTAGAGCCAGTGGCAGATTTGACTAAAGCTGGGTCAATAACGCAGTTTAAATTACCTTGAAGATCAGGAGGTGCGTCTTTAAGTCAGGAATCATCCTCAAAAGATTATTAGCAAACACAGCATTGTCAAAGTTTGGGGCATAGACGTTCACTAAGACAACTGGGTTATTCATGAGGGTTCCTACAACAATTAGATATAGTCCATTTTTGTCAGCAATCTCCGTCTGGCCACCACAGAAAGCTTAACAGATCTGAGTCATCTCTTTGTACTCTGACCTGATAAAAAAAGGATTCAATGTCTACCATGAGCACCACAGGTTCTTTTCGGAACCTAGTTATGACCTCAACTAGCAAGCTAATGAGAACTGGGCCTTTCAGAAGTTGTCCATTCAGAGACACTCCCTGAAATGAAGCACCACAATCAAAGACAACTCGCAACTACTTCTTCTGTGGGTGATGCACCCCATGATGTGGAATGTACCACAATCCTCCATCACAGCGATCAAATTCTTCAGCAGGCACCTTCTCTGCATACCCTTTAGAAATGATTTCAGTCATAAAACTGGTGTAATCGACATGAAATGAACCATCCCTAATAAACTTCCGTTTAAGGCTCATAGCTCGCTGTTCTACAGCCTTCCTATTATTTGGCATTTTTACCCGATTGCACCCAAAAGGTAAACCAATGGTGTAATGACCATCAACCAACTTAACAGAGTCCATCACTGACTTCATAAACTGCTGATCTTCTCTAGACAAAGCAAACTGCTCATCCTGAATACATTCGGGAAAATCAGCCTTCATTTGACGTTCCCACAGCTCATCCAATCTTGCCACGGAAATGCTTGTCAGTCTTACAATCCTCTCTGAGAGGACCATTCACCGTCCAACCCAGCATAGTTTTTACTGCATAGGGACCTCCATCCTGACTTCTAACAACATCCCATGGCTCTAAAACCTTGGGCACATTGGTCCCGATCAACAGGTCTACCCCGGAATTTATCTCCAGTATCTTAATATGGCGCAAATGTGGCCATCTATTGAGATCTTCCTGTCGGGGAATATTACATTGATGAACAGGCATGCTTTTCTGAGTAAATAAGTCAGGCAAGTCACAGTAGTGATCTAAATCCAAACCAGTTACTTCCAAATCTGAAACAACATAACTACTGACCATTTTCTCCTGACCCATTGTCCCCAAAAGAATGCCAGTTTTCCTTCCTGAAAGATTTAGCCTATTCATGAGCCCTTCAGTACAAAATGAAGCTGAACTCTCAGGATCTAGAAAAGCATAGGTTATCAGTGACTGATTACCTTTCTTGGACTTCACTCTAACTGGTATTACGGATAGAGCACTATTTTGCTCACCGGCCCCAGTAACACCACTGCTTTGCACTGCACATGAAGGACCTTCATCTGGTGGTTCTCCCCCTCCTATAGTTTGCACTGAAAGACTTTCCCTCTGCTTGGAGTGGATATGTAAGAGTGTGGGGTGTTTCTGTTTACAGACTTTACACAAGAGATGTTTCCTACAGTCCTTGCTTCTGTGCCCAATGCGCAGACAACTAAAACACACCATTCTCTTTCAAAAAAGATAATCTTTCACAGTGCAACTTTCTTTCAAATGAAGGACACAAATCCAACATATGCCCTGTTCCACAAAACAAGCAAACCTTGGTCACAACTGAACCACTCTCTCGCCTCAACACTGGCTCAATCTTCCCTTCCACCTTGGCCACTGTAGTAGCAAAACTACTCTGCTTAGCCTTAGGGTAAAACTGAGACTTACCATTCCTCGCCTCTTTTCTGATGTCTGTTGGAGGATCCTGTATATCTCCAAACAATGGGTCACTTGCGATCTTAACTTGTCTTTCGACAAACTCAACAACATCGCAAAAAAAAACACTTTACGTTGAAACCTCTCCTGCAGATCGCAGACAACATTCCTCCACTTATCCCTGAGCTTATAAGGCAACTTTTTTTTATAACTGCTTGCATATTAGCAGAGACATCCAACTCATGCAAGGACTCAACGTCTCCCATTGCATTACAACATTGCCTTAATAAAAACCCATATTCCTGCAAAGCCTTCACATCAGATTTTATAGGAGGCCATTTACTGACCCTTTCAATGTAGGCAGCAGCAATTCTCAGCGAATTGCCAAAGTTCTCTTGGAGCAAAGATTTAGCTTTAGCATATCCATACTCAACAGGCATATACTGACAGCTTCTGACCATTTCTCTTGGATGGCCTCTAGTATATTGCTCGAGAAAATATAAACAATCCTTAGCACTGTGAGCTTGACACTCCACCATGTGCTCAAAAGCTCTCATAAATGTTTGATATTGCAAAGGATCACCATCAAATAATGTCACGCCTTGGTAGCAAAAACAGAGACTGCTGCTCAGCCAATAAAGTTGTAATTTCATTTTGTTTCTTCAAAACTGACTAGATGATTATGACCCTCACTACCTTGCGCTGTATGTGTAAGAGGATTTGATTGTGCGTGAGACTGCGACATCATCTGAGTAGTTGAAACTGCACCTGGAAATACTTGATATAACTTAGTCTGACTGTTCCAACGAAACGACCTTAGGCTGAGAAATATTTTTAACCTTGGGCCTCACATCCAATACATGCGCTTGATGATCACTTGCATCAACACTCTGATATGGTCCTTCTGGTAACACAGGTTTGAACGTCGGAGCATTAGGATTTAAAACGCCTAAACTCCCCTGTTCTTGCTCCAAATATGAATTCATTCCATCAGATTCACCATTAACAGCACTTGAGACACAGGACATTTCAGAAGCTTTTAAAACATTCACCTTTGCTGCTGAAGCTGCCATTTCCGTTTCTAAGTCAAGCAGCTCCTTTCTTTTCTTAAGCTGTATTTCTTGTTCTTCCAAAGCATGCCTTTCTTTCAACAACCTCTGTCGAACAAGAAGGGCAGCCATATCAGCCTCTGCCATTATGCGTGCTGACAAGGCAGATGAAACCATGGAGCTACTGAGTGATGATTTGCTTTTCCTACAACTTCTTTTTCCAACATTAGAGATGCTATCACTTGGATTAACATCATCTATCACAGCACCTTTACTAACATTCCCGGTATGCCTAGAAGCACCAGAACCCTTTCCAGTAGGTAATACATCAGAAGAATCAACACCAGGTAGATTTAAATGTGGCAAATCAAGCTCAGACACCTGATTTTTACTGTGAGGGTTTCCCTTTGCATCATGAAGCCATTTCTTTATCTCTTCCATAAACTCAATATTATGTGCCCGCACACTTACAAACCAAGCAGTTTGTTTTTCTTGCTCTTCTTGAGGAAGCAAAGGAAGCAAGGTTTCATGCAGATGAGTTGTCTCATTAAGCAACACATACAAATTCTCTAACTGAGCCTGAACAGTGGAAACATTATCTTCAGATTGCTTTAATTCTTTAATAACCTTTATGACATTTTTAATTTTATTAATCTTAGTATGACGTTCTGTTTGAAGCTTTTCAATCTGATTCTCCAAAGCCTTAGCAGTCGGTTTCGGCTGTCTTTTCTTTCCATCCACATCACCACATTGTATTAATTGGTGTGTCTCCATTTTTCTTCAAAACATTACAAAATCCAAACTCTGAACTGCACCTATGCCACACAGCTTCATTCCAACACATCAACTTGATGACATTCCCTTCAATAAACCTTGGACACACACACAATTAACAGGAGCAATATCCCCCACTATCTGCCTATTAAACCTAACTAACTCAACCTAGTCTTCCGTACATACTAGCGGTGGGTATTTATGTACCTCCATACCGTCAGCTGTGAGGAAGACAAACTGTCTTAAACACAAACTGCGGCGGTACTCCCAAGCCAATGGCTTCAGCCGCCTGATGCACAATAACTAGAAAGCAAATCAGTACAACGCCTAGCGCAGCTGTACTGCTGAAACCTAACAGGGGAACAAGACTCCTGAAAGAAATCTGTTTTGTGTAGCCAAAGGCTTAATCTAAAAGCTGCGTGGACAAAGGCAACAGCAAACTATAAAACTCTCACTAATAAAACTCATCTATATATAAATAATCCAATAAAACCTACAAACTTTTCTGTTGACAATATGTTGCGGCTCCTCCAACCTATGGCTGCGGCAGGCTAAACATGAGGACACCGATGACGCGCAACAATGAACACATAAAATACACTTCTGTACCATTTGCTCCTTTTATTCCGCATGCAACTGTCCAATATACAAATCAGTGCCTGGGATTAACTATTAGACAAATGCACAGACTGCACAAACAAATAACTACAACTCACCAATAACTGCACTAACTACTATGCCAAATTACAACATTGGCCTATGGCATCAATTAGTGCACAAATATACAAAAACCATCAAGTTCCAGTTAAAATACATCAAAATTATTCAAGCTGCGCTCAACAAAAAGTTCTGCCTCATGCTCACCCTACCTTTCTGCTCATCAACATCAGGTGCTGTGAACAGGTGAGTGCAACCACATTTATCATCTCCCACACCCATGAGACACGCCCCACACCCGTATAACATAGCTAACATTAACAGTGCAGTGAATCCTGCTTGTGCCGTGATATTCAGGACTGCAAACCGAGCAGCATCACTGACTTTCAGCCTGTTGTGTTTGTGGATATATGACTGACTTTAATTATCCATAAAATCATCACATTCTCTGTAAGATTAAGGTCAACTATCTAACGGCGTATAAAGTAAAGGCTTTAAAACAAAGTAAACGCTGAACGTACAAACATCGCTAATGTCACATAACTTTGCCAGCATGTGGCCAACAGTAATGTTTTAATGTTCCTCATTATTAAACATTTGCACATAAATACGTGACATAATATTCAGAACTTTTGAAAGTTTACTCTTTGGCCACTCCGCTTCCACTTCTTTGAAGTGTCTCCGAGTCCCAGTGCACTTGTTAGCATGTTTTGGTTCATGCAACTGGTCCGTCCGGTTATTGTCTCCCCAGAAACATTTCCGTTGTCTTTTTTCCTATTTCCGTTGTGCTTTGTGTGCTTTTGCAGCGTTTTTCTTTTTGCAGCATTTTTCTTTTTGCAAGTGTTTTCTGAAGTTGCAGTCCGTTTTGCCTCTCAGGGCCACCGTAGTTTTTATCATAGCAAAGAATTCTATAAATTAGGTAAGAGAAAATAATTGTCTTCTGGGTTAATGTCTGTATTACTATTTGCATTGTTGTAGGTAATAGTTATTCATGACTGTTTTAAAGTGGCTTATCTTCTCTGCTAATATGGAAGACAAGTAATCTATGTTACAGAAAAGAAAGCAATTTTAGTTCAACGTAGTGATTTTGTAAGTGGGTATAATTTGAAAATGGTTTTTAAACTAGTATAGTGGATGTTCTTTAAGTATTTAACATTTAAAGTGTGTGTCACTTTACAGAAGCCAACTTCAGTTTTGGTTTGGTCTCACCGTTGTAGGTCATAACACGAACAAGTCGTCAAGTCAAGCAGCTGAGGAAAGGGCTTAAGGAGACCATGGTATGGCCGCTTCTGACAGAGAGATCAGACATTCCTCTTTTCTTACCAAGGGAATCAGAGACTGCTACCTGTTGTGAGGTAAGATCAGGCCACATCTTTTAACATCTGAATAGTAAAGGTATTTGGTTAATTTATGAAGGATGAACATTAATTGTTGACACAAAACACCAATATACTATTTTGTATGCTTGGGTTAGTTGAACAGCTGGGTTACATTTAATAAAAATACACCTAATGTTGCTGATGCTCTTAAGACTACAAGATAAGTAAAGCTATAAAAGGACTGTGGCCTGCCACAGAAGATGAAGATGAGGAAGAAGAGGAATGCTCTCGAGGATAAATGCAGAGTGGCAGGCTACCTTCGGTCCTTCATTGAAAATGGTAAGTCTGCTGCGATAGGTATTTTGCCATTGGTTTTCTCTGATTGTACTTTGGTAAATTACATCCAGTCCAGTGATCTTGGGTCATTAACAAAGTACACTATAGTGTAATTTTGTTTTGTTATTTGCTCCATACTGCCTCCATGCAATACATAAAAAAACAGAGTGGTGGCATTATCAGTTGCACTAGAATTGTATGTAGACTACTTTTAGCTTTGTTAACATAAAAATATCTATAACAGCTACAACAGCAATTTGAGTGGGGCAAAAATGTCTGGTGCCCTGTATGTAAGTGGTCATCTTTTATGGTATTTCTCCATAAACGATTCAAAATAATGAATATAGGATGTCATTGTCATGTCAATCTTCTGTTGCAGCATCTTGTGCACAACGAAAAGCCCTCATCAAGTTTTGGACAGGATGGCAAGTCTTGCCGAGAGAAATGACTGTGGAAGTGGTCAACAGCAGTCTTCCAAAGTCTTCCACCTGTTTTGAAGTACTACGTCTTCCTGCACACTACTGTACCTATGAGTCATCTCTAATGGACATTCAGGTGTGTCTCAACTCTACTGACTCAGGTTTTGGTCTGGTTTAGGATTGATTCCATAACCACATGGTAAGATTAGACCATTTCTTCTTTCTTGCACCACATTACTGTATTCAGTGTTCAAAGAAACGGACAATCTAGTGAGTTCTAGTTCCTATTAATACACTTGACAGTGAAAAATGCACAGTACATGTGAGCATTTGTGGCTTTTTTTATATAAACTGAAACAGTTCAGATATCAAAATCAGTTGTTCACTGTACATCATAAATTACACAGTATGTTTTGTTTATACTCGCTACTGGTAAAAAAAAAATCTTGTAGAAAAAATTATTTGAATTAAGATGTTACACTACTGTACTTTGTTCATTGTATTAAATCTGCTCAGAGTTGACATGTACTGTATATCCAACCAAGAAATGAATATCATTAAAGTGACAGCTGTATAAAACAAATCCTTTTTTATAGCCACTCACTGTTTTGTTGAAAATGAATTTGGTTATGCTGTTTTGAGTCAGTATTAGCTACAAAGCCATAGATGTAGAAATTTAAAAAAAATAAAATAAAATCCTCCTGACATAGAAACTGATTAAATGTGATAGTGTCTTTCTACAAGTGATTTTGAAGTATGGTTATGCAAGAAATAGGGTGTGAACATATTGCACCTGCTTACTTTGAAGAGTTAAGGTGTGGTATCAAACACAAGTTTGAGTGACTGAACAGTTTCACAGTAGGCATCCAAAGCTTGACTGAGTGAAACGTTGTTGTTTGGTAGCACAGCAGGGTCTCATTCATTCAGTGCACGTGGGAGCTGAATCTCAGGAATGGTGATCTCATTTGATGGGCGGTGATTATGTGGTCCTGTCCAGTCCACACCATAATACTCATCAACCTGAAAGAGCATGCACATGTTTTAAATCTAAACTGAAGAGGTGTTTCCTGCAGCTGTTCCTAGATGGACTTATTGAGTCTGTCAGGGCCTATGTGAGTTTCTTAGGCATTGGCTACCAACTAATTATTCATTCACCCATTCTAGGTCAGGATTGGTTCTCTTCAGGTATAACAAATTTAACTTTGTTTAAAGTATTGCCATCTATACCTGATAAATGGGATAAAAGGAGAGAATGACATTTCCACTTACAGGAGAAATATTTGGTACACCAACTTGCACAGTAGAAATAAACTCATCTCAACTACAGATAGCAGAGTTTTACATACAAGAACAAATATGGATCAAATAGTCATGTACCTGTGACAAATCTTGTCCCTCCTTTCTGTGCAGCAACCAGAGGTGCAGGGGTGAATGGTTGTTTGCTTTTCTGAGTCCGTGCTGACTCCATGCTTCCTGGAATGACTGAAGATGATGTTGAATGTGATGCAAAAAGCATCTGTGCAGAGCAAACAAGTGAATTTTTTCACCAGGGTTGAGCAGTCCTTGAATCTCCAGCTAGGTGAAGATGTTTTCATATACATCCCTCCACAGGCGCTCAATGCTGATTTCCATCTATATGCCAAAGGTGATTTGCTGCTGATACACTGTACTGAAAACGCCTTGTAGTCTTAATAGATAACCGTCGCATCTTGACCCCTTCTGGATTGACTCGTCTCATTGAATCCATCAGTCGAAATCCTGATTAACAAACAGATCATGTCTTAGTACTAACAACTACAAAAAGACTGTATTGTAAACAGTAAACTGTAATGCTTATGGGACAGATCTTCATTGTGTCAGGTAAGTATCCAGGTGTTGTACAGATTTAGTGAGGAGAGAGAATCGTGTACAGACTGGTTCAAACAGGAACATAACTGCATAACAATGATAAGAACATGCTAGTCATTTTTGATGCCTACATTAAAATATCACATCAAGGCCACACTGACACGTGCTTTCCAGGCCGGAAACTGGTGTTTGGATATTTTAACAATATCAGCTTACTTTGAATGTATATGGCTCTGGATCATAGATGTCCCATCATCCTTCTGCAGTCGGCATTTGGGTGATGACGCTGAATGTCCAGCACTTTTGAATCCAAATCCACATCTCCAATAGAGGAATACCTATCAGATTTTCTGCACATAAAACATTTTTTCATATTTTCATATAACAGCAAATCTCAAAGTTTTCCAATTAATACTGAAAGAACCAAGGATGTAAATGTATTCTTGTTTTAGCTTTACTGAAGAAACCAGAGAAAGTATGATATTTAAAACGCTGCTGTAATAGACAAAACCATTTCAATAAACTCGCTATTTATGCATTTATGCAATGCATTCAATGTCTGGATATAAGACTAATATCATTCTATCGTTGTATATATAGTGGTAAGAATCTGAGCAGCCATAATCAACGAGTTTGGTGTTTGATGATTTTATCTGACAGCTTTGGTCAAGTCCAGAAAACAGTACACCAGAGCCTATACGTCGGTAAGTTGGCTACCTTCTAGCACATTGATCTGGCCTCTGTGGCAGGTATATAAACATCTAATGTTTTTAACACTTTAATGTTAGCATGTGATGGCCACAAAAGCATGTTATGTTTTATAACATTTTCTTTTTATCATTGGATCTATATTTTATAGGTTACCTTCAATATCCCAAACATCTGATGTGCAAGTATATAATACTCTTTTGTATAACAATGTTGCATATTTAATTGTTAAGTTTCATTTGCATGCCATTACATCTGCAGTTGTTATGGTGTTGTGTTGTGTTTGTGTTTATGCTGAAGGTTCAGCGTGGTACAGAATCTCAAATGGCATCCACATCAGGAGAACATACTACAAGTTACAAGTTAGTCTTAAGTTATAAAATTACATGATTTCCCCTAGGGATCAATGAAGTATTTTGATTCTGATTGTGATTCTAAAATTTAAAAAATATAAAATGATATATCTTGTAAATAATTATAAAGTAATAAGCTCAGTGAAACTGTTTTGGTTTTTTTGTTGTTGTTTTTTTTTAATTATAGAGGTTCTCTATCTAATCCATAACTTGAGCAAATTCAGTCATGGTGAAGTACTTCTGACCCAACCCAGCCAAATGTAGAGCCAGAATTACTATTACAGACTGAGAACCTTCACAGACATTACATAAAATGTATTTTAATCTTCTGTTTTTACTCTTCTTTCACAGTATGCATACCAATATCTATGCACCTGTCGTTATTGACAGCAGTTCTTCAGATGCTGAGGGAGAGGAGTTGCAAAAGGAAAACTGGTAACTTTCATATCTTGAATAAGTACAATAAACCCATAATGTTTGACTTGCAGTTAACCTATTTATCAAATATTTCTTTACTAAAAATAGTGCTGGGTACTGCTGCTATTTTTGATCCTAACCTTTTACAGGAGCAAACATAGTTTAACTGTTCCTGAGAAGTTATTCTGCTGATGATTGTATTCAGAAAGAAAAGATTCTTAAAATTATTTGGTTGCTGATGATTGTTCTTCAGATCACTATTTTGCTTTTTAAAATGAATTAACAGAAAAAGGCCAATTGATAAAGCAAGAAAAATTACTTAAAAGATATTAAACCAAAAAAAACCCCATGAAGTGTAAATAGTGTAAATATTTTGTTGCTTTTCACTGACTGATTCTACAGTGATGAACCTGATGGATTGACGGCTGCAGATGTCATCTCAAATCTGGCTCTGAAGATTAACAAAACCTCCTGTAGCAGATTCAACATTAACCGAGCCAATGTCTGGGATGGTGCCTACCGAGGCTTCAGAAGGTCTTCATATAGTCCCAAATCTGGCATGATGGTGAAATTCTCTGATGACGTGGGACTGGCTGAAGAGGCAATAGACACAGGTGGGCCTACTCGAGAATTTCTCACCCTTTTGATGGAAGCCATAAGGACGAGAAGAATATTCGAAGGAAAAGGCTATGCCAAATATCTCACATTTCATAGTAAAGGTATTTATTTTTTTCACTTTTTTTTCCATGGTCAAAATTGCTTTATTATAATGTAATGTCTTTATCTTTAGCTGCAGATGAAAATGAATATTTCTACGTTGGAAGAATGATTGCAGTTTCCATTGTCCATGGTGGTCCAGGGCCATGTTGTTTATCTCCAAACTTCTTTATGTACCTTGTTGGAAAAGACAAGACATTCGAGGCACCAATTGATGATATACCAGATGAAGAAATCAAGAAGGCTCTACTAGAGGTAAATTTGTGATGTTATGATTATGACAAACGCCAATAAATGCAAATTTTTAGTCTTAGTTATCCACTTAACATAATATTAGTAACTAACTGATGCCTGAAAAGATTACTGATTGTGTAATCCAAGACTGTGTTAAATTGCACATTAATAGACAGCATGCGAAGGATGTCACTTGTGCATGTGTGTGTGTAATATATATTTTTCTCTTTAGATAAAGAATGCAACATCTGTAAGTGAGCTCCGAGTAATCTCAGAAAAACACTCAAGCATGCTCCAGACAGCAGGATGCTATCGATTCATGAGGACACTGGAGGATAAGAAGAAGGTAGTAGCGGATTACATTCAGTGGTACTTCATCTACCGAAACCATCTTTCCATCCAAAGGTATAGAATTCAGACTATTATGTGCCCATTTAACATAATCTTTTCAAAAGAATAAATTGTTACTTTTTTTTATTCCAGTGAAATTTAAAGGACGGAAAAAATATATTCTAAATGCAAGACCTTTTTCAGGAGGACTTCTTTCTTGTAGCAGGATGAGTGTCTTAGCTAGATAAGAATGTTGGTTACTTTCTTACCACAGTAGTTTCCCATGTGAAGTTTTGCTTGCTTGCACAAATAACATTAAACATTTTATTAAAAATTAGACTGTTTTCTAGTTTCAGAGAGGGTCTAGCAATACTGGATTTTCTAAACGCCCTGGAACAGCATCCTTCACTCTTCTTCTCATTCATGTGCTACACTGAGACCAGGCTGACAGCTGATCTTCTTGAGAACATCTTCCATGTGCAATTTGGTCCACCTGGCAGCTCTAGGCGTCAAGAGGAGACAAGAGTACTAAGCTACTGGCAAGACTATCTGCTTTCTGTAGAAGGTATTAAATTTGTAATGGCCCCTTTTTTCTGTTTATTATCATTAGAAATAACTTTTTGTCTCTTTACATTCACAGAGAAAAATGGAAGTCTGTCTCTTGAAGACATCCTTATGTTTGCAACTGGACTGAGAGAAATTCCTCCTGCAGCAATTCAGCCAAAGCCACAACTTCTTTTCCAGACCACTTCACGCTTCCCTGTAGCAGATGTCTGTGCAAATACTATCAAAATCCCAGTGTTACACAATTATGAGGACTTCCAAGAAGCCATGGATTATGGCATCCAGAACTCTCCTGGGTTTGGGCTTCCCTAAGGTCCAAGTCCTTTTGCTTTTAAGCCACATTTATGGTTTTAGCAAACATTTGAAGTTTGTGATTTTAAAATCTGAAAATTTTGTTTCTAATAATTTATAATAATTTTGGTAACATAAAGTTTAATGCATCGCAGAAAGTTCAATCAGGTTTTGGAATTTCAAAAGCATAATATCATAGTTGGACAATTGAACAAGTTAGACATATTTCACTGTGTTAAGAAATTGCCAAAGTAACAAAATAAAACATTTCTGAAGTACTGAGACACGCTAGTATAATAACACAGGGAAAAAAATCTGATAAATTCAGTTAAAAGGCTTTATTTAATCAAACACTTCTGTGTTTGATTACATTTTTTGTAAGATATGCAAGTTGTTCTTGGAGTTAAAAAAAAAAGAAAAACCCACATAAATACAGGTCTTGCAGAATGCTTTTGTAAACCTTTGTTTGTAAAACAGATCTCCAAATTAATCAATGTGTTTGTTACAGTACCTAATTAAAAGGAACAAGTTATTTTGTACAGTATGGTCTTTTGATTTCTTCAGGTAGAAAGCGTACACACTGAAAAGTTGACGGTAGTGAAACTATTTATATAAAAACTATGGTACTATTTTTTTCAATACTCATTAAAGTTGGTTTGTGACAATTAGTGTCAGTGGTAATTGTATCCACATCTAGCAGATGATTTTACTTCTAAAGTCCAGTCATATTTTTGAGTGTTATATAATTTTCAACTGCAGTAGTCCAGTTGACTGGTCGAGGGAGCTCACTCTGTCTTTCCAAGTTTGTGAAATGAACCTGGAGATTGTCGTCCCCACATAGACTGTACTGAGCAGGTAGAATGTCATCAAACTGGTGCAGGATTTCTTAAGGCACTTGGAATCCACACTCTCTTCCACCATACCTTAGGTCAGTCAGAAAAATGAACAAATTCAGTCACTTCTCCAGGTACTATCCTTCAAGGTTACAGCAAAAGCGCAAAGTCAATCTTATAATTAAAAGTCAGTTCTGGAAATTGTGATTTTAAAGAATCTTAATTATGCATATATCTACATTTGTCGTTTTTAGCCAAGATGTGATCCAAAGTTAAAATATGATTGTCTAACTTTTTTTTGTTGTTGTTTTGGAAAAAATTATAAAAATAAAACGTATGTGCATGAAGTCAGAGAACAGAACTAATGGCAAAACACAAGTGGCAGCTTTAATTTCTATTCAGCAAAAAGGTGAAAACAACAAAACACACTATTCAATTGCTAAAGTGTGTGTAATACCTGCTGTGAGTAACAGTTAGGGCAAATTGTTAAACCTAAATGACATACTGCTTACTTAACTCAAGTGGTTAGGTCAAGAAAGAAAAGAGTGCACATAAGGCATGGACTGTTCCTGAAACATTTTATAAATGAACAAAAGGTGGAATAACAGCAAGCTGGACAGGTATCCTGCACATAGAATACACTATACTGAGGAAGAAAAAATTTAGTAAAACTATGAAATAAAATACATGGACTAAATACATACTTATGAGGCTGGTGATACATGGCAGGGCTCGCAAAATCGCTAGCCCGACGTCCCGGGGCTAGCGATTTTTCCAGTCGGGCTACCAAAATCTAACTCAGCCCTGCCCGTTGGGCTATCGTAGGAAGGAAAATATATGTCAATGCTTTTGCATTCTTTCGCCAATGTAGCTGAGTAATTAAGTCATTGGCATCGGTGAGCCACTGTCAATATGTGACATATTGAAATCGCGTTTGAATTTGCGCTTGCTTTTTGCTTTCACTTTCATTTTGCGATCGCGCGAACGGTGTGTAGGGAGCAGCAGTACTGATTGGTGAGTGACGATTAATTGCACACCAATTCCTCTGACATCGTCTTATCACTCATTGGCTTACTATTCAAACGCGACAAGTGAAATCTCTCGCAGCAAGCTTAAACATGTGAGAGGTTGAGTGCGCAAAGAATCGCTGACCATTATGTAAGTACGTGTGTAAAAGCAGCAGGATTTACGCTGGTATTTTAGTTCTGCTGAGCCAAATAAGAGGTCAGGGTGAAGAAGGGGCAGCCAAAGAAAAGCTTACCACAAAACGGAAAAGTTATGACAAATCAGACTATGAGGCAAAAAGAAAGCGCAGTTTTTTGGTTTCATGGACAAAATAATTTCTGTGGCTGGAATATGACGAGCTAAATAACATGATGTTCTGCCAGGTGTGTTGTGAGTTTCATTTGATTTCTGAGTCTACAAGCGCCTTTGTTACTGGGACCAGTAATTTTAAGAAAGACCCCATCAGAACCCATGAGAAATGCAAGAGATGCATTATTGCTCAGTCTGCAGTATCTTTCCCAGAACAAACAGCAATTGCAAAAAAACATACTAAAAATAAACCAAGCACAACAAGAACTCCTGAAAAAGCTGTTTAGAACAGCGTGCTATAAGAGTGAACTATATTGGCAAAATTTAACAGTCTTTGCAAACTTCAAAAAGAAAATGGCCTAGATCTTGGTTCCACTTACCTCTTACCCGTGACTTCAGTGGAAATTTCAGATTTAGGATCTGACACAGACTGATTCATGTCCTACACAGTTCTTACAGTTCATAGAAATTTCTGTTCAATTTGAACCAAGTATTTGAGTTGATGGTTGTAATTTTTATACAGTTGTTGTGATTTGTATTTTAACAATTTTTTTGATTAATTTTTGTTTCCGTTACAATATTATACTTTAATGTATAATATTGTAAAGGAAACAAAACATTAAAAAATAGCTTTCTTTTTTATTCGGGCTACTTAAATTTATTTTGGGCTACCAAAAACTGAAGAATGCCTGCCCGAAGGGCTACCAGAGATTTTGAAATTTTGCGAGCCTTGCATGGCTTCTGGTTTACCAGATGGACAACAAGATTGGCGCACAGGTCGGATGGTGTACGATGGTGATGATCTCTGTACTCGTCAAGCTCTTTTTGCAAGACATTGAGGAAGACATATCGTAGAAGGCATTTATGTTCATGACTGCCGTTGAAAAGATGCCTCTCCCTCAGGTCACTGAAGAGTTCAATCCAGAACTGAGTTCTAATGGTGGAATGACAAGGCATATAAAATTTAATAACACAAGTAATTCAATGTAATTGTCCTCTTTAAAAAAAAGTCGTAATCTTAAGAATATTGAACTGTGCGCAATTTCGTCCAAACAAAAGCTTATTCACATGTTCTGAAGTGTTTCATCAATGCACTGCAGGAAAAAAAAGCAACTTCACACAAATAACAAAATTTAACAATATGATTAATCTTTCTGTTATTCCTGCATTTGGCGGTTGAACTTAAGAAAAGTTGTAATATACAGGTCTGTCCATATAAATGTACTATTTTGTTTCTACATGAACACTGAAGCTGTTATCACTTGTTAGATACCACACAGAAATCCAAAAGCGAGTGAAAACATCAGTATTTTTTTTTTGGCACACAAAGTCGAAGAAATGTCTGAAACAAACGACCTCCTCTAACAAATTTCTGTCATGTTGGATCAATGTTCTTATATTACTCATATTACAGTTCTCAAATTTGAAGAATCCCTTCTTCTTTTATTTATATGACTCCCTACAGGTAAACTATTTGATCTAGATGTTAGTTTGGTACTACGTAGGCACACAAATTTGAATAAATTTTACTCAATTTTAAATAGATCAATCTTTACTGATGCCATTGCCTCTAGGATTTATAATAATTTATTAAAATGTTGAATGTCAGTTTGTTTGTTGTTTTGTATAGTTCCTTTTTAGGACTTTTGTGGAATGTCTGAGTCGGATTTTCTTTTTGAGTGTGTTGTTTTAATACAAACAAATGTCACTGGTATACCAAACCATTTATTATAGTTTTTGAAGCAGTCGTGCATCACATGAGAAAAATGTGTAGGTGACTATGTTTTTCTTTGTTTGTTTGTGACTGTAATTTAATATTTGAGTATAAAACCCCACCCACAAAAAAAAGTATATCACTGACCACAAAACACCTTCAGAACCATTCAATTTTACTTTCAGAATATATTTTAAAAGCCATGTACCTTTGCTTTCTGAACGAAGACCACCAACTTTCAATCCGTTGATTTGTAGTTGAGGTGCCATACATATGACTGTGGGCTCCTGCAAGTTCATCTCCATGGTCTGATCTTAAAGCACAGTGAATTGCTGCCATTGTGCCATTTTCTGTGCCAGAGTCTGTACAAAGGCATGCTGGAAGTTGACCAAACTGTGACACGCACTCCATATAATATTTTGCAATGATACCTGGGTCATTATTTGAGCTGCCACAGCTGAGCCACATAACTTTCCTTGAAAATCCATAGACACATGCACTAATAGCAACACCAAAGGGCTTCAGCTTATCATAACCATCCACATGCCACACTTGATTTGGTCCTTCTGAAAAATATCCTCTTCGAACAAACCTGCGTTTACAGCGACGCTTAACACCATATGGATCTAGTCTTGAGAGTATGTGCATTACATCATTTCTTTTAACTTTCAGATTATACTTTTGTTGCAGTGTCTGACACATGGATCTGTAACCCAGAAGCTGACCTGAGCCTCTCAGTTCTTGTGTAACAGTGGAAATGACAATGTCAGTGGGAGTAAAGTCAGTCCTTCTAGTCATTCCAGCATCTTTTAGCCTCCTCTTTAATGTTCTCAGACTCATACAAATATTATGCTTGTTTTCAAGAAAATCCAGGATCACTTCATATGTATGGCCCTCAGAGAAATACTTATTGATGATGTCTGTGACTGAGACTGGGCCTAAGGTTGAAGAGAAAACATGAAAAGATAATTATGACCGCAGGAATCCACAAATGCACTTAATAAGTGTTTTTAAAAAAATACCACATCTGAAACAACTCTCAATAAACATGACTCAAGTATTTAATCTTCTTGATGTGTGCTTAAATAAAGGCCAGCAAAAGCTCAAAGAACATGGACCAGGATTCAGGACTTATCACTCTCATTAAGACCTCTATGCTGACAACTCAAAATGAGCAAAATTAGAGAAGTTAGAAGAATTTCGTCACTGTGTACTCCAATTTTCCCCACTAGCTGGATTCCACAATATGGACAATACATTGCCTGATGAAGACACAATGCCAAATTAAAACCTGAACACATTAACTGCAACACTCCTTAATGACTTTGACTTATTAGTATTTGTTCTCGAGTTTAAAAAAGCTTCATTTCTAAGGCTACATTAAACATTATCTTTGTTAGACTTATCTTTGAATGTATATTCCAGATATCTGTAGTATTATTAGAATCATGAGATTACAACACATTTACCTCTCCTCCACTTCTTTGAAGTGTCTCCCAGTCCCGCTGGTTAGCATGTTTTGATTCGTGCAACTGGTCCGTCGGGTTATTGTCTCCCCAGGAACATTTCCGTTGTGTTTTTTCCTATTTCCGTTGTGTTGTGTGTGTTTTTGCAGCGCTTTTCTTTTTGCAGCGCTTTTCTTTTTGCAAGTGTTTTTCTTTTCGCAGCATTTTTCTTTTTGCAGCATTTTTCTTTTTGCAAGTGTTTTTCTTTTTGCAGCATTTTTCTTTTTGCAAGTGTTTTCTGAAATTGCAGTCCGTTTGGCCTTTCAGGGCCACCGTAAAATTTATATAGCAGAATGCAATATATTTCACAATAATGAGCATTTTTTTTCAAAATGTGTTCCATTATTTCACAATATCACTCTCACATTACATATCTGTGTCTTATTTATTCACATAGTTATTTATTTCATCATGACCTATTTATTTATTTCATTTTGAACACTTTGGAGTTCCATACAAAACACATACAAACTCCAAAACACATTTCTAGCATGAACTGAACTTCCAAAGCAGAGCTACTAGATCACTTAAATTACACAATTGAAAGCATGTGTGTATTGTTTGTGTATTTATACACAGGCACTCATATATATTCAAATAATTTAAAAAAATGTTCATTTACCTGTTACTACCACACACCAAATCCGGTCGTTGGTACTTGCTGGCTTGTGTAGCCACTAGGTAACAAAAGCTCAACACTGCCCCTAGCATCCTGGAGCACTTCTGTTGTCTTTTGTATGTGTTTTGAGTTTTTATCTCTTTCTCTCTCTCTCCCTCTGGCTCTGTTCCTGTGCTACTGAGTGTAACTACCGCCCCTCCCCCCTCTGCCCAGCGTAAAGCACAAGGCTTGTGTGCTGAGTGAAGCAGAAAAAAAGTGCGAGAGAGAGAGAGAGAGAGAGGCTGAGAGAAAGAAAAAAGCGCCATGTATGGAACGCCAGGACTGCCATAATGAATTAATTAAATACACCATTAAATAATTAATTAAATGTGGCAATAATTCATTAAAATCAGAAATAATTAAATACATAAATATTTACAACACATGTAATTAATTAATTAATGACACATTTGATTAATTGTTGACATAATTAATTAATTAATAACACATTTAAATAATTATTGAAAGTTTTAAATAATTATTTAATGATTTATTTATTTAATTCATTTTGGCACTTTTGTCCCCTTCATCTCTCTCCTTGAAATAATTTTATCTGTCAGCCTCACCCATCAAACTAAGTGGGCGGGGTTAACGCTGCCATGCAGGTTCTCTAACATTTGATTGGTTGCCGTGCAAAGTAAGTCAATACAGGTCGATCCTAGATAATCGATTGCTTGTGTAGACTTGGGCTGTATCCCAATTCAGGGTCTGCAGCCTTAAAGTACGCAGCCTCAACGGTTCTCAAGGGCCACATACTCAAAGACCGCTAAGGCCGGAAGTGCGAGGCTTGTGAAATGGGACATTCTAGCCTCCATTGCGCTGCCCAGGTTGCCTAGCAACCATGATAGCTGGAAACGTGTGGTTGACAGAAATGAAGGAGAACATATTTTGTTCGTTTGTTTGTTTCTACATGAGCTTTGTGTGATTTAATAAGTATCTGAGGCTTAGACCACAGGACTGTAAAACATGATCGTTGGGCTTCATATCTGTACTGAACAGCCATTTAAGATTAGCTAGTAAATAAAAAATAGTTAATGTTTTTCATGAGACTAAAGTCAATGTAAATATGAGATGGCCAATATTATAGTTATTATATTAATCATTATAAGTTATTACAGCAGTGAGTTTGAACTCTCAAATCAAATCCCTTCTATTGTCACATCACATGTGCAGGTACACTGGTACAGCGCATGTGAGTGAACTCGGTGTCAAATACTGAGCTTCAGTAAAGATTCAAGTTGCATTTATTTATATTTCCTATCACCTTAAATCTTCACTTAAAGACAAGTATCTGTGACAGTGTATATATAGATGTATTATATATAAGAGACAAATGTTGTTCTTTCAGTATGTTGGCATTACTAAATTTGGCTCAATGCTTACATATATGTGTAAAAAGCAAATGTACGAGCTGTGATAACTGTTTCTGATAGAATCAAGAGTAGACTGATATATTAAATATTCCTTTATTGGGTGTGAAAATCAGACCATGTCATAACTGCTTTAAGTCATACAGAATAGATATCAGAGCCTTAAACAGGCTGACTTCTGTTAAATGGGTCAAAGTGGGCAGAAGGTATACAAACACATAACATCCTTATAGAATATGATGTAACGCTATAGATCAACTTACCTCAGAATATATAAAGCATATAAACAATTACAGCAATATGATGCAACAAACACAGCAGTAATACTAATCCAAAATACTCAAAGCTTCATAGAACTGAAACAAACATTTATTTTTAGCTCCATTCTGCTGCTGATACATACTTTAGGTTTCTGAATATTAAACTTGTTGCTGCCTTTCATAGTGTGTAACTTGAAGGCCCTGAGTACTTTCTCCCACACTGAAAACACTGGAATGATAAAATTATTTGAACATTACCTAATAAGACTGATTCAGGACAGACAGTTAGTTATTCTAAACTTTCCTAGCAGTCCTTCACAAACAGGGAACAGTCTGTCTATTCTCTCCATCTGTCAGCTGCTGCTGGCTCTTCCTCCTCCTCTTCCTCACACACTGTTGAGTTTGTCCTGGTGGATCATCAGGGGTGAAAAGCCTCACAGATGATGTGCAGCAGTGGGTCCTTCAGTCTGCCCTCACTCTGGACACTTGCAGTTGTCACACATGGAAATCAAATGTGTGATAAGCTGCAGGATTCAAACACAAGTGTAACTTATAAATACATGTTCATACTTTTATTCCACAATCAGAGAGAAAGAAACAGAGAGAGAGTGCAGGACAGACAGACAGGTGAGGTTCTCAGGTGTTTACACTGCTACAAACAGGAGGATTTAGTGTTTGTGTTATTACGAGTGCTAAACAAGAAGAGTTCCCAGATGATACAGTGGACACATGTGTGACTCCTGTGATTAAAGCATCTTTCTTTCAGCTTAACGAGTGAACCGTCAGCTCGTTCAAACACACGTTAAAGTCCATTTGGCTCGACACCACCGAACAGAGGCAGCAATGTAACATAGCTAACATTAACAGTGCAGTGAATCCTGCTTGTGCCGTGATATTCAGGACTGCAAACCGAGCAGAATCACTGACTTTCAGCCTGTTGTGTTTGTGGATATATGACTGACTTTAATTATCCACAAAATCATCACATTCTCTGTAAGATTAAGGTCGACTATTGTATTATTATATTTTAAAGGCTTTAAAACCAAGTAAAAGCTGAACGTACAAACATCACTAATGTCACATAACTTTGCCGACATGTGGCCAACAGTAATGTTTTAATGTTCCTCATTATTAAACATTTGCACATAAATAAGTGACATAATATTCAGAACTTACTTTTCACAGTTACTCTTCGGCCGCTCCACTTCTGCCGTCTGCGGCAAAATTATCCACACCGACTGCCGCGCTATGAATTGTGGGATATGTTGGGCCAAGAAGTCTACACTGCCACATCCTTAAAATTCAGGGAAATGAACGACGCATTTGAGGGCGGCATTTCAAGCAGCCTTTGAATTGGGACAGCCTTCGGCGCGCCGCTGTGACGTAATCGGCCTTAAAATGCACCCTTTAAGGATACAGACTTGGGGCAGCCATGTATCCCAGAATGCATTTCAAATCACAGGCAGCAATGGTGGTGGTGTAGTTTTAATACCCCGTTTTTCTGTCACCAACAACTTTAATAGTGTTTTAGCTGCGAATATCGCGGTGTAATCTTCACATGTATGGTCAGGTTGTCAACATAGAACATGTTTGCAAAAGTGCTCAGATGTTTTCAGAGATGTCACTCGCTCTGCTAACAGTCAGCTGACAGAGTGCACCAAGCTCACAGCCCCGGTGTTACAGCTTAACTGTTTATTTTGTGTGTATTCGTTTGTTTTGGAGGGGGGGGTGGGGGTTACGTTAACCGGTTTGTTTACATATTCCACTCTCCGTGTTCCACATGTTGCATTTGCAGATTCATTTTCACCGAACGATCGTCTCTTTCTGCCTGGTCTTGTGTCTCTGTGCTTCTGTAACATAAAGAACGAGCTGACGTGTTTCTCACGACACCAGCTATCAGCTCAACAGGCCCTCAGTTTACCTGCATGCATCCAATGTCCAATCACCAGCACACAGCTTTGAAACCTCACCTTAGTTTTAGCTCTCAGTGGTTAAACGCTGGACTTCATTCACTCAGGTTTTGTCCGTCGGGTCATGTTTACTCTGCTGTTTTATTTACAACTGAGCAAATCGGTTTGGCTGAGGTTAAAGTTACGTTTAACCTGCATAGTTTTACAGACGTTTAATGGTTCACTGGCACACGTGTTAGACTGAACCAGGGGCGATTCTAGGATCAGAGCTTTGGGGGTGCTGAGCACCCAGAGAGCTGCCCAGCCAGGCAAGATAAACTTTACACGTCACGATGAGACTTCTTCCCCATCTCTGTCAGTCCCTGCATCCTTAAATGTCTCCAGTTGTCCCAAGTTGTCTCTGAATGTCTCCTTGGTGCATTTAAACCCCTGTTCCTCCCTGTCCTCGTCGTCTGTTATCTTTGTCTCCGCTATCAGTCATCATAATTTTACCATCTCTGTGCAAGTCTGCAAATTTCTTTATTAAATCATAAGATTCTTAAATTCATCAAGTCTCTCGGCCTGGGTCCTCATCACAAAACATGACATCACTGTTTTGTACATTTTAACACAATTTAATCCCCACATTTGTGAAAGAAAAGCAAAACACTATGTGGAATATGGAGACACTCCTGGTTTATATGAACAAAGTGAAACTCATTTTTTAGGGTTCATGGAGATGAGTGTGAAGATCCAAACAATCCCTGTCAGTGATGGAGAAGCTTTGATGAAAAAAATTTGGCAAAAAGTTCACCAGCATGAAGGAAATGAAGTTCTCAAACTTTCCTTAGGAGGACCCCAGCACGCCTGCTTAAAGAAAAGTAAGTGTGCTGATGTGGATGCTTGCAGTGACTGCTGTATAGAGGCCATCCTGCTACACATGAAACATATCAGTGTCATAATTGTTAGCTTAGTCACGTGTTTGTTTATTATCCTTATTGTTTTATCTGGGACTGTTTGCAAGCATCTCAGAGAGAGGAGACACCAGCATCTGAACAGAGACTCAAACCAGCAACCTGCAGGTCCCTGCTTGTCTGCTCCAGTTTTCTCCTCACTCATGTTGCCCACCAGTGATTTCTAGCTGCCCACCCACACAGCAGGCTAGAATATGCACTGAGCCTCAGCACCATGGTTGCAATACTTGGACATGTTTTCTTTATTAAATAATCAACCAGACCCCAAAAAGTAAACAGCTGTTATTGCTAGGCAACGGGAGCAGCATTTGGTGATGCAGCACCTGACATTCCTGACCATGTGGGCGGAGCTTGCATGGAATGGAATGTTTCGTAGAACTGCGCAACACAAGCACATCTACAGCAGCATCTCTGTGCAGGACAGACGACAGTTGAAGAAAAAAACACATCGAAAACTTCACTTCTCTACAATACGTTGGTTCCTTTGTTTAAAAGGCCAAAATGAATCAAGGGAGATCGAGAAGAGGATTGGTGAGTGCGTCACCATACAGTACAATACAGTCTGAGCTGATTAACCTACGAGAAGAATTTCAAATAATACAGGCTGAAAATGTCAAATTAAAAGAAGAGGCAGAAAGATCAAGAGGAGAAGCTAAAAATTCAAAGTTTGAAACTGAAGTAGTATTGAAGGAATTACTGCATGTGGGTCTAAAACTTAAAGGAGAGAAGATGGGAAAACAACAAGCAGAAAATGAGAATGAAAACATCAAGAAAGAACTGTTGGAAGCTCAAAAAGCATTGCAGGAAGAGAAAACCACAGCACAAGAAGCTAAAAATAAATATCAAACTGCAAAGAAGGAGGCCGAAAATGTGATGCAGGAATTACAGGAGGTGCAGGAAGCTTTTGAAGAGGAAAAAAGGAAAATGCAGTTGGCAACACAAGAAGCTGAAAATGTAATGGCTGAAGCTGAAATACTAAGGAAGGAATTACTGCATGTAAAGCAACAACTTGAAGAGGAGAAAAAACGTAAACATGAGGCAGAAAATGAGATTGAAAATATGAAGAAAGAATTGTTGGAAGCTCAAAAAGTGTTGGAGGAAGAGAACATTAAAATACAGGAAGCAAAGAAAGAAATGGAAAATACAAAGAGTTACACTCAAAACATGAAGAAGAAGTTGCTGGAAACAGAGGAAGCAATAGAAAAAGAGACACATGGAAAATGGGAGGCAAAACAGGAAAGTGAAACTCTGAAGAAGGAACTGATGAAAGTGCAAGAAGAACTTGCAGAAGAGAAAATTGAGGTGAAGGTATTCAAGAAAGAAACGACAGCCTCTGAGGTGACCAAGAAAGACTGCAAAGATGCACTTAAAGAAATACAAAAGCACAAAAAGGAAGCGAAAGAGCTCCTCAAACAGAAAGTCAAACTGGCCAAACAGCAGCTGAAAGAAAAATTTAAAGACACCGAGGAGCAGCTAAACAAAACCTTAAAGGAGCTGAAGGCAAAAGAAAAAGAAAAGAAAGCCGAGGACAGGAGGGGATTCTGGAGCAGACTGCTGAGAAAAAACTGACCCAGCAGCATCAAGTTTAAGGAGATCAATAGTTTCTTCCTCCTTCCCCCTCTCTCAACCTTTCTTTCACAAAAATCCCCCCAAACTTTACTTGGGACGTTTGTTTGTTTTTAAAAACTCTATTCTGAATACATGTACTGAAATACACAAATAAAATTGCTATAACTTGACCTCATGTTGCCGGCTTCTTTTCTTGTGTGTCTGTGGATGTAAAACAGTAACACACTTTCTGCTCTGTGTGTTTTTAATTGTAAATAAATGCAATATATATTCATTTTAAAAACTTCTGCTCTAAATGCTTTTTTTAGCAAAATGCTTTTTTTGCCCCTTCCTGATTTCTTATGTTTTAACATGTTTGTTACATTTACATGTTTCCGATTTCAAGTGTTAACACAGATGGTCAGAGACAGAGGTTTGGACAGCTCTTTCCCTTTATTTGTATTTATTCAGGTTATTTTTATACTCAAAAATCCATCCACAAGCTTCAACGCATCCAGAACTCTGCTGCCCGTATCATCACCAGGACCCCTTCTATCCACCACATTACTCCTGTTCTGCAGCAGCTTCATTGGCTCCCGGTCAAATATCGTATCAATTTCAAAATACTCTTGTACACATTTAAGGCTATTCATCATCTCTCCCCTCCATATCTCTCTGATCTGGTTAAGATCACCGCCCCATCTCGTTGTCTCAGATCTACTTCTTCCTTTTCACTCTCCGTCCCCTCCCCCCGTCTTGCCACCATGGGGAGCAGGGCTTTCAGCTGCTCTGCTCCACGACTCTGGAATTCCCTACCTCCTGATTTAAGAAATATCTCTTCCTTCTCTCTCTTTAAGTCCCAACTCTAAACTCACTTGTTCAAAATAGCTTATCCCAATAACCTCTCCACTCTGCTCTTTTAAATTAGTTTATGTCTTATGCTTTTATGATTGTGTAAACTGCTTGCTTTTATGTTGCTTTATATTCTAATGTGTACAGTGACCTTGAGTGTTTTGAAAGGCGCTTTCAAATAAAATGTGTTATTATTATCTTTGAAATATCTCAGTGTGACACTGATACTGTACATGAGTGTGGTAGGTTTTGAAAACAGCATCAGCACAGTACACAGCAAAGGGGAAAGGAACAATTGTTCCTTTCAAATTTTATACAAAACATCCAATCCTGGATCATATCCATATCCACTTAGGATTGAGTGATCCAAATGCACCACATTGTGACAATAACCATGGCATAGCAGCTGACGAGCAGCAGATAGATACTGCTCATGGCACCACTGGTGCAACTAGACTTGCAGTCAAGACCGCCTAAACCAAGACCAAGACCAGAGGGTATCGAGACCAAGACAAGACCAAGAACAAGTCGAGACAAAGTCGAGACGAAACCAAGACCGAGACAAAAAAGTCTTTAAACTGCAGCCAGATGCTGCTTCGTTTACGGATGTCAGGCATATTTATGTGTTTTTGCTTTCGCACATCCCTCCTCACTTGACTTGACGCACTTGACTGTTACGTCCATCACCCTCTCTGTTTTTCACACAATGATATTATCCTATATCCTCGCATGTGAGGGATTGGAGCATAGCTGAGCCACTGTGTGAGAGCTGAGCAGCGAAAGGAAATAAAGTGAGGGTAGAAACAACTGATAGATTAATAGGCTCTGTTTTGAGTTTTGTTCAAAAAAGAATGACTTCATATAGGAAAAAATAAATATCACATGGGCAGGACACCTTAAACTAGTTTTTTAATTAAGCAGCAAGGCAGAACAAAGTCGGGCTGTATCAAGACACAGGGACTAAACCCCAATTCAACCAGACCCAGAACTGATCTGGAATTAAAACAGGACTACAACAGTTCAAAATCAGGACTACTTAGGACTTAACCAAAACAGAACCAGAATCAAAACTAGATGATAGTAGCACAAAAAATCATCATAGACCTGCACTACACTTATTTTTTAATTCTACCAAAGTAGACTATTTAGATTCATAAAAGTTTAGATAATTATTTAGCCTTGTTGTGCAAACAAGCCTGCATAACTTAATTAATATAGAATTTGAAAAGTAACAAATGGTATCTAAAAAGTTACACTAGGTACGAGATACATGTTCTGATGAGTTTTGGCAAACAACCATTTGACTAACATGTGTGTCTCACCTGCTCTTGTTCCCTCTCTGCTCCCCTCTCTCCCTCTCTGCTCCTCTCTCTTCCTCTCTCTTCCTCTCTCTCCCTCTCTGCTCCTCTCTCTCCCTTTCTGTGCTGACGATCAAGCCAAACACCAACATCATCAAATATACAGTTGAAACCAGGGGTCCGTTCTTCGTACCTCGCTTACTACATCAAAGATCAAATCATCGCGCCAACTTTGAGCTCGCTATTCCGGTTCTCCGAACACACCTGTTGTTGATGATTAGTACAGCTGGATGAAGTAATGTGAGATCACTGGGTGGCTTAAAAGGGGCTACGCATCGATAGTAGAAACATTGATCAGCAACCCTTTGATTGGTCGGCGAAAATGTCGAAGGAGCGCGTTCAGTATTTTTCGGCAGCAGAGCAAGAACTCTTGATTGAGGGATTTCAGGAGTTTCAGAGTTTAATTAAAACGCAAGGGAACACTGCAAAGGCTGCAAAAGCAAGGAGAGAGGGCTGGCATAAAGTTGCTGACAAATTAAACTCGTAAGTAATTTATTATATTATATTACATTATATCATATTATATTATATTACATTATATCCTCTTTCACATTAGAGCCACAACAGGACCCACTAGAACATGGGAACAAGTAAAAGTGAAATATAAGAATATTCTACAGAATGGTAATATTTATCACTTATATTGCTTTTAGTCTCTTGAAAAGAGACCCTGAAATAATCTGTTTGTTTATAACAGCAACCAAGAAAAGGGCAGAGCAAAAAAAGACAGGTGGTGGTCCTGCACCCCCTCGTCACACCCCGGCAGAGGAGCTGGCCCTAGGGTTGAATGCCACCAGACCCATTGTTGAGGGCATCCCTGGGGGCAGCTCTTCCTTAGACCAGCAGCCAGGGTGCAGTAGCAGCAGCACCTTCATAACTGGTAAATGAGCTCATAATTCTATTTGTACAATGTAAAATATTTGGTTGTTGCCTTAATTAAAATGCTTTTTGTACTTTGACATTTATTGACATTGTGGGGTTTTTTGTGTGTAGTTTTACATAACACTCCATCACTTTTACCTGTTCCCATGGTGACTGAAGCATGCACATATATATATATATATATATATATAAAAATTTTATTTATTTATTTATTTTTTTTAATTATTTAGACCAATAGGCTGTACCATATCCCTTTGTAACACCATTTTGTTTCCATTGCACAGGACAGTGAAGCAACCCTGTCAGATGACTGAGGAACTCCCTGTAAGTGCATGCATAATTTGGCCTGAATTTGTATCTACTTGTGTACTTCTATGTGTTTCTGACTGCAGTATGATTTGCAGGCAAAGAGGCCGGCAGAGAGGCCTGATACAGAGGTGGGCAGTCTTGTAATTAATTTTACTTCCTATATGACATGTATTGACCATTAAATGTTGTCTCTACAATTGAAACAGGGTGACATTCGTTTGCTCTATAAGAGAAGTCTCCAGCAAAAAATGGAGTATACTGAGCTAAAGAAACAAAAGCTTCTAGGTGAAATCGAACTTCAAGCTCTAATGAGGCAAAAAGTTCAACTAGAAATTGAGTTGCTTCAAAAGGAACTTCAGAGTAAGTAAAAATACACTTTCATACAGAGCACTATTGATGACCTTGTGTGATACAGTATATATGATTTTTTTCCTGGAAAATGATGACTGGCTTTTTTTTTTGATGAGACAGAAAAAGATGCTCAAATAAATTTCAATGAAAAATATGTTTTGTCATGTTTTTAATATTCGAAATTGTGTTGCACAATTCTGTCCCGTGCAGCTCTGCCACTACGTTGGTCCAAGTGCACTGGCTGGAGGTCATCATCAGGCTGCACCTCCACCACAGGAGTCCTCTCCTTTCTGATGGTGGCAATGTTGTGCAGTACGGCACATGCAACAATAATGTCACATGCCCTGTCAGGTGCAACCCTCAGACTTTTCAGACACTGAAATCTTCCCTTTATTTGCCCAAAGGTCATTTCAATGCGTGCCCTTGTCCTGGCTAGAGCTGCATTGTAGTGGGTTTGTGGCCCAGGGTTGGGGTCAGGGAACGGTGTCATGAAGTACTGCCTGCATGCATAACCCCTGTCTCCAAGGAGAATCCCATCGTAGGCCCCTGTGTAATGGAGAAATACTGTTATTTTAGGCCCAAAATAAGTATGAAATATCAAAATAAGTCTCTTTTTCTTACCACGCTCAAATAATGTGCATAACCCTGACTCTCTGAAAATTCTTGAGTCATGCACTGATCCGGGCCATTTAGCTTCCACATTTGTGATATGGCACATAGAGTCACACACCATCTAAGAGATTTCATTATATGTGAACACACTCCTTTTCATTATATATTACCATCTAAAATATTAGTATTACTCACCTGCACATTTATACTGTGAACCCCCTTTCGATTGACAAAATCCCCTTCATTGGGGCCTGGGGGGGCCTTGATCGCAATGTGTGTGCAGTCTATGGTACCAATCACATTAGGGAAGCCTGCGGACAATCGAGCTATAGTTACAGACATAGGTCATGATTGCATCACATTCATTATCGAATTTAATGTACCTGCAATAGAAAAAAAGCCCTGTTTGACAACCTGTGGTCTTAAGTGGCTTGGAAAAACCACAAACACACCCAGGAAATGCTTGAGTGCCAGGTATACTTTGCGAACGGAACGGCAGACAGCACTTTTGCCAATGTTCTCTGCGTCTCCAACAGCGTACAGAAACGTGCCACTCACAAAGAAACGCAAGGCAATGCACAGAGTTTGTGCAATTGTTAATGCCCGACTACGGTGAGTGGAACTCTTAACAAAGGGATCTGTGCAAATTCCCTGCTGACTCGGCCTCAGGATGTCTAGAGGCAAGAATGAAGCGCACCAGTGATCATGCGCGCATCAGGCAGAGGGAGAGTGAGAGACGAAGCAGCAGCAGAGCATGGCAGTTGTATCGCAGTTTGTGTGATTCCGTGTGCGTTAATGAGACTGTAAGTGTTATTACCTTTGACAGGTTAACTGGTATGATAATAGTTATAGTTGTTTGTGTATGTTCAAGCTAAAGGTATGCCTCAGTACACTGCTATCACGTTAGTAGGTTTATTTAATTATTTAATTAATTAGCACTAAGTTAATACCAGTGGCCGGAATCTCCTCCAATGACTATATCCCGCGGTTAAAGGATTTTTTGGTTGTTTATTGTTTAGTTTAGCTGTTGTTAGCTTGCCACATTCTTGCCTTAGTACTAGCAACTGGGAAGATATGTGCTATTTAGCCAACTTCTGGTCTTACGGCGACCCCTTGTGGATATAGTAAAATATTGCTGTGTTTGAGTAGATGATGTGTTCTGATTGTTGCTTAGTTATCTTTAACCCTGCTAATTGTGGTATTGCCTGTTTCTGTTTCCAGACAACCATGCTTATAGTCACCTATACTGCATCTGCCACAATTATAAGTGCATATCTGATGATGGCTCTGAAAGAACAATCATACTACCTGCTGCCGTCCATCACCTTGGCCTTGATGGAACAGAAGAGATTCTGTCCCTCAGGACGATTCGACAAGAAATCGTACAGCTGAAGGGAGCCACTGTGTCCTTTCAGGTGTCGGGTATGACAAACCGGAGAGTGAAATACGACATTCACCAGGCTTTTACAGCAGCCGAAGTAACTCTGGCAGAGCAATCACGTGCCGCTGACCTACTGACACAACGATACAAACACTTGAGAGGCTTATCCCTGCAGTCTTTTGACAAAGTCCAGCCCCTGCTACTTATCGGTTCCGATAACCCTCACCTGATAATACCTACCCAGCCTGTGCGTACCGGTCCAGTTGGTGGCCCAGTGGCTGTGTGCACAATGCTGGGGTGGGCGATTCAGGGACCAGCAAGCTTTTTGCAGCAATCAACAGACGAGGGAAGCTGTCTGCATTTGTCCACTCTCTCCTCCTCAGATGAGCTGCATCAACATGTCCAGAGACTCTGGCAGCTGGACACCCTACCCTTCCACACCAACAAGGAGGTGATGCGATCAGGCGAAGATAAAGCAGCCATAGAACAACTGGAGCAAGGGACTGTCCGGGTCACCGTCGACGGAGTGGCTCGCTATGCTACTCCACTGCTGCGAAGGAAGAATGCACCTGTTCTTCGGGCACCTCCCACAGCTGTGATGGCACTCCTCAGAGCGACAGAGCGACGTTTGTGTAACAGTCCAGATCAAGCTGTTGTCTACAATGAGGAAATCCACAAGTTGGAGAAAGCTGGTTATGTAGTAAAGATCAGCATGAATGAGGTGAGCAGCTCCGTGGAATCATGGTTTATCCCGCACCACATGGTGTACCACAACAACAAGCCCAGAATCGTCTTCAACTGCTCCTTTAACTATAGGCAAGCTTCACTTAACAAGAACCTGCTTCCTGGCCCGGTTCTTGGGTCAACACTGCTTGGCGTGCTGTTGAGATTTAGAGAGTACGCTGTAGCTATCAGTGGAGATATTCGCGGCATGTTCCATCAGGTGCGTCTTCTGCCTGAGGACCAGCCACTTCTACGCTTCTTGTGGCGAGATGGGGAGAGGGAGCGCAGCCCAGACGTGTACGAGTGGCGTGTCCTTCCTTTCGGGACCACATGTAGCCCATGCTGTGCTACATATGCCCTGCAGCGCCATGTAAAGGATCACAGTGAAGACAATGAAGAAGTACTGCACTCTGTGCTCCACGCATTCTATGTTGATAACTGCTTACAGTCTCTACAGTCTCAGACTCAGGCAAAAAGCCTGATAGACAAAATGAGAGCCCTCCTTGCCAGTGGAGGATTTGAGATAAGGCAGTGGGCTAGCAACGCACCTGAGGTTATCTCTCACCTACCAACTGAAGCCAAATCAACTGAGTGTGACTTATGGCTAACCACTAGCAAGACTGATCCAGAAGAGTCTTCCCTTGGTCTCCGGTGGTGCTGCAGCTCTGACACATTGGGATACAAGCACCGTGCCATTCCACGTACTGCACCAACCCTGAGATATGTTTACAGAGTACTGGCAAGCCAATATGACCCATTAGGTTATATCATACCCTTTACAACACGAGCCAAGGTTCTAGTTCAGGCACTCTGGAAGAAAGAGAGGGGTTGGGATGAGCCGATTGCTGATGAGCTCCTGTCCGTGTGGTTAGCATGGGAAAGTGAGCTGCCATACCTGCCAAACCTCAGCTTGCCAAGGTGTTACACTCCTGGCATCTCGGCTGGGAGCCCCGTGAACCTACACATCTTCTGTGATGCCTCAGAGAGAGCCTATGGTGCGGTTGCATACCTGAGAGTAGAGGCTGACAGCAATGAAGTTAAAGTGGCATATGTGATGGCCCGATCTCGTGTGGCACCCAAAAGGCAGCTTTCAATACCTCGCCTGGAACTTTGCGCTGCCCTAGCAGGAGCACAGTTAGCCAAAGTTCTGCAGACCGAGTTAACCCTGCCATTACAGACAACTACTCTGTGGACTGATTCGACCACTGTCCTTCACTGGATCCAGTCTGAATCCCAGCAGTATAAAGTGTTTGTGGGAACCCGAATAGCAGAGATTCAAGAGCTTGTTGGAACTGAGAGCTGGAGATATGTTCCCTCTGAAGAGAACCCTGCCGATGACATCACACGTGGGAAATCCTTAAAGGATTTAACTAAGCCAAACCGCTGGACAGATGGCCCAGCATTCCTCCATCAGCCTCCCACTAGCTGGCCTACGCACCCCATAGTGAGCTCGATGCAGGAGGAAGAGATCCGCGACACCATCTTCTGTGGCAACATTTCCAGAAGCAGCCCGCTGACACCTGATCTGACCCAGTTCAAATCCTGGACTGAGCTGGTACATGCCACATATCACGCCTTCCACGGGGCGGCCGCTCCACCCATGACTGCCTCCAGTCAAAGGGAGGCAGAAATTGCCCTACTGAAAAGGTCACAAAGAGAGAGTTTCCCAGCAGAGTTGGCTGCATTGCAGTCAGGTAAACCGATCACTCCGAACAGTCGCCTACTGTCGCTTTCACCTGAATTAGACCATACTGTAGGGTTGATCAGAGTTGGAGGTCGGCTCCGGAGGGCTGAAAATCTGAAAGAGGACACCATCCATCCTAT
Organism: Neolamprologus brichardi; assembly: GCF_056152115.1. Lineage (NCBI taxonomy): Eukaryota > Metazoa > Chordata > Actinopteri > Cichliformes > Cichlidae > Neolamprologus > Neolamprologus brichardi. The sequence continues at coordinate 15,237,750 of NC_142112.1, read as the reverse complement.
AGTTCTTGCACCAGACCACCCTGTTACAACGCTGTTAGTGCAGGACTATGATAACCGTCTGTTACATGCAGGTCCTGACCGTATATTTGCAGAAATAAGGAGAACCTATTTGATACTTCGCGGCCGACAGATCATCAAGAGACATCAACGCAGCTGTGTGGAATGTTGTAAATGGCGCAGCAAACCAGTCACTCCCCAGATGGCAGACCTACCAGCTGCACGATTACGCATCACTAAACCACCATACTGGTCCACTGGAGTCGACTGTTTTGGTCCTTACACCATAAAAATAGGACGGAGGCATGAGAAAAGGTGGGGTATTATCTTTAAATGTCTGACCACCAGGTGCGTACATCTAGACCTTTTGTGCAGCATGAACACAGGTTCATTCTTGCTTGCTCTTCGGCGCTTTGTGGCAAGGAGAGGAAAACCCTTTGAGATTCTCTGTGATCGTGGCACCAACTTCAGAGGAGGAGAGAGGGAACTCAGAGAAGATTTTGCTGCCATGGAACCAGTTTTGAAGCAACAGCTCGCTGAACAGAGTATTGATTTCAAATTCAATCCACCACTTGCTCCACATTTTGGAGGCACATGGGAGAGGGAAATCAAGTCGGTCAAAGCTTCCCTGCGTGTTGTCCTGAAAGACCAAGCTGTCCCTGAAGAAGTGCTGATGACTATGCTTGTAGAAGTGGAGGGTATTCTTAACTCGAAACCCCTTGGTTATGTAACATCGGACGTTGCGGACCCAGATCCCATTACTCCTAACCTTCTGCTTATGGGGCGGAGAGACGCATCACTACCACAAGCAGTGTACAGCAAGAGTGACCTACTGGGACCCCGCCGCTGGAGACACAGCCAAGTGCTTGCCGACCATTTCTGGGTTCAGTTTACTCGCAATTACCTACCTAACCTTCAGCTTCGTCAAAAGTGGCGCATCAGTACCCCAGATCTCACAGTAGATCGAGTGGTCATGGTGATTGACCCACAGTTACCAAGGGCCCTGTGGCCAGTTGGGCGGGTAACTAAAGTAATCTCCAGTGATGATGGCAAGATACGCACAGCTGAGGTTGACATCAAAGGAGTTAATTACATTCGCCCCGTGACTAAACTCATCACTCTTCCCAAAATGCCAGAGACCTGAAGGGGTATATTATCCAGCAGGGACATTTGTGTTCTGCAAATTCACTTAGTGAATTTGGGGGCGGCTGTGCAAATTCCCTGCTGACTCGGCCTCAGGATGTCTAGAGGCAAGAATGAAGCGCACCAGTGATCATGCGCGCATCAGGCAGAGGGAGAGTGAGAGACGAAGCAGCAGCAGAGCATGGCAGTTGTATCGCAGTTTGTGTGATTCCGTGTGCGTTAATGAGACTGTAAGTGTTATTACCTTTGACAGGTTAACTGGTATGATAATAGTTATAGTTGTTTGTGTATGTTCAAGCTAAAGGTATGCCTCAGTACACTGCTATCACGTTAGTAGGTTTATTTAATTATTTAATTAATTAGCACTAAGTTAATACCAGTGGCCGGAATCTCCTCCAATGACTATATCCCGCGGTTAAAGGATTTTTTGGTTGTTTATTGTTTAGTTTAGCTGTTGTTAGCTTGCCACATTCTTGCCTTAGTACTAGCAACTGGGAAGATATGTGCTATTTAGCCAACTTCTGGTCTTACGGGGACCGCTTGTGGATATAGTAAAATATTGCTGTGTTTGAGTAGATGATGTGTTCTGATTGTTGCTTAGTTATCTTTAACCCTGCTAATTGTGGTATTGCCTGTTTCTGTTTCCAGACAACCATGCTTATAGTCACCTATACTGCATCTGCCACAATTATAAGTGCATATCTGGCTGTATCACAGTTGGATTTATCCTGGCAAGCCCTGCTGTAACCAGTTCTTCTGTGAAGCTTCATTAAAGACGGTGAACTAAACTCCTGGACTGCTGCAGTCTTTCTGACCGAAGACTTAGGCCAGACTTGTATGCCCAGCACTTCCAGTATAAATATATTCTACAGGATCCAACAAGTTGGTTAAGTAAATAATAGCCTCACGGGAAAATCGATATCTCTCTATGAGCACACTGTTGCGCTGAGCTAAAGGATCCTGTCTATCCCGCAATATATGCTGAATTCTGAAAACTCTCCTTATCAATCTTGCACCTTCCGCAATGGGTTGCTCGCGTACAAACGGACAGGACATGGCTGCGACAGACTTCCCAAATCCATCTTCGCTTTTATAGCCGTGGTCTCTCATCTTGATTACACGAAGTAATTTACTATTACTACTCTAAAATATGAATTACATCTGAAATAATCAAATACATGAAATAGAATGATTAATAGTACATTTCCCTTTTTTTAGGAAATGACCAGTATGTATCTGTATGAAATCAATAAAAGAATCAAATACTGCATTATCTTTAGTTACATTGATAATATTTATTTATGGAAAAACAGTGGAAAAATATTGCTGTTGCTTTCGTATAAATGAAGCGGACATACCTGAGTGGCCGCGATCTAATCCTGTTTACATAAAGTAAGCCTGCTCCCAAGCAGGTTTACGCTTACGGATCTGTTGTTATGACAGCAAGTCCCGGATGAGCTTCGGAGAACCGAACGATCCAAGATCACGCGAAATCGTCAACAATCAAATCCAGCTAACTTACTTACCGAGGTACGAAGAACGAACCCCTGGATCAGTGTGGTTTCATCTAACAAAGGCAAACAGTGGTAAACATAAGGCGTTCCCTACATGTTATGCAACTATACAAAACTTCTGATGGAGTTCTCTCTGATTTCCCAGGATGTATTTTGGATAGACTAAAATATTCACAATAGCCAGAGTTGACTGAATTCAAATATTTCTAAGATCCAATTATTACAATAAAACGGCCAGAAATTCACCCCATTCCTTTCATTTCAGGGCTTTTCAATAATAGGAGATACTTACATGAAGTGGGACGCACTGATTCACATGCTGAGGATGTGACCTCCTCCTAAACTTACTCCGTCTGTTTTGAAACCAGGTTTTTACCTAAAATGGAAGAAAACAGAAAACATTTCATGAGTACAATGGACCCAAAATTCAATTTCTTATGTTGTAGTAAATTGAAAAACACTCACCTGTTTGTAGGTCAGTCCTGTCATCTCTGTCAGCTGTTCCATCTCTCTTGGGTCATAGTAATGTTTCACATTAAACTGATGGACAAGAATATTCAACTGTCTCTCTGTGAACACCACCCGGGCCTTTCCTTTAGGTTTCTCTGGAGCAGTGCTGGGATCAAATTTGTCGTTTATTGGAAGAAAATGGATGGTATTGACTGAAACATTTACAATATATATAAAAAGAAGACTTCATCACTCTCCTACTTGCTTTAATCTAGGCACACCAACTTTGGGAAAAAAGAAAAAAAAAACAAAAAAAAAGCAAAAAAGCGTGGATTATATGTTAATTCTTTTATATTTTTTTTAAACTTTAAATAATGCAGAGGTTCAGTGAGTCTCATCAAAACAGCCTCTGTTTACTATTTCAATGGCAATAAGATAAAAATTTACAAGCAAAAACAACCTGTAAAACAGGATAAAACATGCATGTAGCTTCCATGTTGAAAACTGCAGATGAATTGGAAGTCTTTTAAATCTTTGTGAAAACCACCAGCATGTGGTTTGGCAAGACCAAGGTGGAAGAAATCCTCATCTGAAGCTTTGCTGAACATAAGGATTTCTCTCAGGTCATCATGATTTGGTCTTTATCCTGATCAAGTTCAAAATGTTGTGGGCCAAAGATTTGTTTGTTGCTTTATAAATTATGTGTAGAGTTCTGAGGTCAACCAACTCTTTAAATTTAAGAGTATTTAATAAAAAGTGGATTTGGTGGTTCTGTTGACGTGGTTTTATTTATGATCCCTATTACACTTTGTGTGTGTTTTACAGGTTATCGATATATTCATAATGACCATGATGGTTTGTGATTTATTATCACCGGAAGAAGTTTGTTCTTTCAGATAATTTATTTTAATTCTATGTTATTTATCATCAGACTCCTGAATGGTATGAGTTTTGTTTGCTCAGATTCAGTGTTAATCGATTATAGAAAAAGTCTTCAATTTCTTAAAGTAATTTTCTAGTTCATTCAGAAGTTGTTCCAAGTTACTTCCACAATAACTTTGTGTCATCTGCAAACAATATGACTTTTGTGTCTTTGAAATTACTTAGCTGAATGTACAATATCAATCCACATTCACTCAGTTAATGATTTATTCATTAATCTGTATTCAGGAGATTGAAAAACACCTTTTGTCATAATGCTTTTCAGAAACTCTCAAAGACAACATTACATGGATTATTAGACTCAGTGCTGCTCATTTATTGACTTGATTTTTCATTCCTGCAGCTCCTCTGTTCTGACAGCTCCACTCAGGCTCTGCTGGACGCCACCGTGCTCCTGCTGCAAGACGCCTGGTTGCTGGTACGCTTCCCAGTCATGATCATGGTGGCACTGTGAGCAAGAACCTGGCAACCTCCAGCCACCATGCCCCATTGTAACATTCCTTGACAGATCGCAACACAGCCCTGATACAAACATACATGGCCATCAGCAGCATCCTACACTTTAATTGAGCTGACTTCAGGTGTTCAGTCAGGGGAAAGATTTAATAACATTGCACGTTTCATTTCAAGACTCTGTAGTCACAGAGCAGAGAGTAGAAAAGGTGACAATAAAATGTTTTTGGAGCTTTACTACCAAGTAATCAGCATCAGACTTGTTAACAATTAAAAGAAAACCCAACATTTAGAGTCTTAGGAAGATAATCACAGAGGCAAAAACTTTCCACTGTATCGTCTCAGGTTTCTTACAATGAAATTTGAGGTAGGGTTGTTACTTGAGGTATTCCTGAGAAAATCTTTTTGTCCATTTGAAAGCTCCAGATTCTTTAGATTATCTGTCTCATACGTTTATTGTGAATATAGAGGATTGTAGCTCAAGTTTACATGGAAAGATAGAGGTCTAAAGTCTCTAAAACATTTGGATGTTCAGTCTCTGACAGAAGGTTTGGAGACATGTAGAAAGTTCAGTTTGAATGGGTGAAACTAATATTTTATTCAGTTTCTCAAACACAAGGAAGAGAATTTTCTTAATGTACAATATTTTTTACAACAAATACAACAAAATGAAACAAAACATTTTGATGAATTCATCTCTTAATCTTATATACAGAATTTCTGATGGCGTTTTCTCTGATATCCCAGTATGTATTTTGGCTATTTTGACTATTTACAGTAGCTGGAGCCTACTGAATTCTAATATTTCTAAAATCCATTGGATATTGAATATCCCCCTCCCCCTTTACTGAAAGCGATCAAATCTGAGACTCTTCATGTTGAGCTACATGAAGACAATAAAAATATAATAAAAAAAGTCCAGGGTTGTTTATATTCCATTCAGTGCTGAACTGGTGTTCAAATCAAATTTTATTAGTCAAATACACAGTCAACATGCAGTGAAATTCCTGTGTCCTGGGGCGGCGGATGTAGCCGCACCAGGAAGAAACCAAAAAGACCGTGAAAATACGTACATCAGGGACAAGAGGAAAAAAAGGAAACAGGGATGCAGGGGAGAGACGATGTTTGGGTTTGGTGCCTCCAATTTCAGAGACAGTCTTCGATCGTAGTGGCCATTTTTGCTGGGTTTTGAACAGCTGTTTCGTATTTGTGATGCCCGTTGCCTGGTGGCATTGACCAGCCAAACATCTGAGGGGAGTCGGGGAGGGTCCATTAAGGTCCAGCCGCAGAATTGCCCATAGAATGAGAATAGTGGGCCTGATTATTTGCACCCATTCTCATTGAATTTACCTGGTGCTGGGTGTACCGCTCCCTGAACGGGGGCTGTCTCTCTCCCTGAAACTGAAGAGGACAAGGGGACTGTCAGTAAAACGAGAATAGTTGTTTTAAATTATTGGCATTACACTTTTTTAAATACAGTCAAATACCCTAATAATGACAGAATCATAAACAATTCTGTTTAATAATAGGAGATACTTACATGAAGTGGGACGCCCTGATTCACATGCTGAGGATGTGAACTTCTAAAATTTCTCCGTTTGTTTTGAAACCAGGTTTTTACCTAAAATGGAAGAAAACAGAAAACATTTCATGAGTACAATGGACCCAAAATTCAATTTCTTATGTTGTAGTAAATTGAAAAACACTCACCTGTTTGTAGGTCAGCCCTGTCATCTCTGCCAACTGTTGCATCTCTCCTGGCTCATAGTAATGTTTCACATTAAACTGATGGACAAGAATATCCAACTGTCTCTCTGTGAACACCACCCGGGCCTTTCCTTTTGGTTTCTCTGGAGCAGTGCTGGGATGGTCCAGAGTGGCAGTGATGTTGCCATCCTGCCTTCTTGGGACAGCAAAATCTTGTTTCTGCTCTGAGACAAAGCTGGAAACTGTCTCAGAGGTAGCAAAGGTTTTGTTGCCCATCTCCTTTCTTAGAGCAGTCTCCGCCCATATAGAGAGTTCTTCCAAGGAAAGACTCCCTTCAAGCCCGCTGCCTGAACTCCACAAGTCTGTGAGGGTAAAGACACAAGAGGCCAAGTAAGAACAAGTCTATATGGTCCACATGGGTCAGTTGCTGATATGTTTTGGCACGACTGACTTTCTAACAGAAATAATAAAAAAGGGAATATTGATGAGTTTTAAACACAACAGTTTCACACAAACTTGGGGAAAAAAGTGGTCGGATATTTGTAGTGTGTTTCTCTTCTGAGACAGCAGGAAAAAAAGTTTTTAAAAAGGTAAATTGCTGAGCCTGAAACACAACAGTTTCCCAAAAAAGTGGAATATTTGTACATTATTCAGAACCAAGAGTGACTTCTGCCATCAGGATTTACAACAGAGTAAAAGAGTATTTTTGCAAGTTGTCTTAGAGGTTAGCCAACTCTGTTCATGTAGCTCACCAGGCAACAATGCTGAGTACATACCTGGAGAAAAGTGCATCCCATAATCTTCCATCTTTGAAATCCCAGTGATTAAAACAGGAAAGCTGGAGAAAGTATCTCTGCTGAAAGAGCTCCAAACCAAGCAGGAAGGTGAATTAAGACTTAAGAGCAATTCTCCTGGGCTTTTAAAGAGGTTTGTGGGTGTGGGCAGGAATGTGGGGGGGGGGGTGGGGGGGGGGGGTTGAGCTTTTTCCTTTGTGAGCCACTTTACCCTACCAAGTTTCTACCAACTGGCATCATTTACATTTCTTTAAAATGCTGTTTCTGAGGTCTGAAAACAGAAAGTACAGTTAGAAAGCAGCCATACAAATGAGCTTTACCAAATCCTTTCAGCTCACAGTTTATAAAATCTCAAAACTGCAATGCCTAAAATTACTATTCTACTTTCAATTAAACCTCCTACCCATTACTTTAGTGTCTGTTTTAACTGCTCTTAAATTAGCAAAAAATAAATAAATTCAACATGTGAGTTCTTCCCACTCACATAGATCATTTTTGCAAATGCATCCTCACACTAATTTGACCTCCAGGCGTTCAGTTGCACCTTTGTGTAAACCCCCAAAGCATCTTTTTAAGGTCAAAACAAGTTTTTCAAACTCTGACAAACCATTAAAAAAAAAAATCTGACACTGAATATCACGATGACCACTGACCACTCGTTTTGTCTTCATTAACTTTATTAAATGAAACAGTTTAAAAGTGGCAACTGAAATTACATCAATTGAACTCAGCATCTTTGAAAATGTTGTAAAATAAGCAAAATTATACCAATATTACATACAACTAATGACTTACATAATTAAGATCTTTGTGATCATGTGGAGAACATTTGGAGTTTATAAGGTAGCACATGGTAGCTTTCACCTTTGAAATGCACCTCTACATTGTAAAAGTCTCTGACACTAAAACACCCACATAAGTCAATGTAAACAATACCAAGGCTAACGATCCACAACATTGCTCGTCATAAACCCACGGACACATGCATCTGGCCTCCTCTGGCTCATTCAGAATTAAAGAGACGCACCCAGTTCACCCAGTGACCACTAAACATACGCTAATGTGTCTTTTAGAGTTCCTGTATCACACCCTGCTACCTCTGATTAATTATCAGGTCAATGCAGACAGATGGCACCAGGGCCATGAGAAATAAATAAAGGCTTCTGTGTTAACATGTCTTGATTTGAAGTAATTTCAAAGACACAGAAGTCATATTATGTGCAGATGACACAAAGTTATTGTGGAAGTAACTTGGAACAACTTCTGAATGAACTAGAAAAGGAATTTAACTGAATTCTCGGTTATTTCTATAATCAGTTAACACTGAGTCTGAGCAAAACAAAACTCATACTATTCAGGAGTATGATAAATAACAAAGAATTAAAAAAGTAATTATGTTGAGGTTCATTAAAAGTAACTCGTTAAATGTACATTTGTTTTGAAATCTCATGTTGTTATCTGGCTGTGCCATTACCATGGTGACGTGGACGCCATGGCAGGAAATACTTGGTGGACGCCTCTCCTTATATGTTCACTTTAAAAAAAAAAAAAAAAGTTGCAGCTCGACGCTCCTGTTAAAATAGAGGAAGGTTTTGGCTCAATCAAGTGTATGCGAGCGGTAAGGCCCCAGGCTCAGACAGATTTCCAGCTGAGTTGTTAAAAAAAATTTAAAGACAAGCTAGCCCCTCTCCTTCTTGATCTATATAATGAATCTCTGAGAAAAGGCTGGCTGCCCCCCACTTTAACGAAAGCATCTATTTCAGTTTTACTGAAGAAAGGCAAAGAGCCTACGGCCTGTGAGTCCTACAGGCCCGTCTCTCTTCTAAATGTAGATTTTAAGATTTTGGCAAAACTACTTGCAATTCGGCTCAAGGCCGTTCTCCCACAGATTATCTCAAAGGAACAGAATGCACACGTACGGTGCAAAGCACAATTTTTTCTGCTCATTGTCCCACGTCTCCTGAGGTGATCATTTCTCTAGGTGCAGAAAAGGCCTTTGATGGGGTTGAATGGGATTTAACTTTTTGCAGTACTGAATAGGTTAGGGTTTGGAAAAAGGTTTGTATCTTGGACCAAACTTCTTTATACATCCCCTCAGGCTTCTGTCATCACCAACTCGGTTCGATCTGAGTATTTCCCACTATGCTGTGGCACTCGACAGGGATGTCCTCTTTCTGCCCTTCTCTTTGCTTTAGCCATAGAACCTCTTTCTGTTGCTCTGAAATCCCTCTCTTCCTTTCATGGAATTATCCGTGCAGGTGTTGAACTTAAGGTATCCCTGTACGCAGATGACCTTCTTTTGTATGTAGTTGACCCCATATGTAGTCTTCCTCCAATTGTATCTGTCTTGGAAAAATTCAGCTCTTTTTCTGGCTAAAAAATTAATTTACTCAAGAGTGAATGTTACCCTGTAAACTCTTTAGCGTTAACACTTGAGCACTCTGACATTCCTTTTAAGCTCAGCCCGTCGGGTTTTAGGTACTTTGGAATTAACATTACACGAACTTTGCCTTTACTGTTTTCTGAGAATTGTGCCCCCCTGGTCTCACAATTTGCATTAGATTTCCAGAGGTAGAATTCACCCCCACTGTCACTAATTGGCAGGATTAATGTTATCAAAATGAATGTGCTACCCAGATTTCTCTTTTTATGTCAGTGTATCCCCCTTTTTCTGCCCAAACAGTTTTTAAGTCCCTGGACCAGATGGTTTCTTCTTTTTTGTGTAATGGAAGAGCCCCTAGACTGAGGCTCTCTTTATTACAACAGTTTACCTCTAATGGGGGTCTTTCCCTACCAAATTTTTTAATGTACTACTGGTCTTCACATATTCATAAGCTGACCTACTGGCTAAATTCACCTGACCTGATTTGGTGTAAACTTGAAATTCAATCAATTTTTCCATATTTTTTCCACCTGCCTCCCTTATCTACTCATCACTGAGTAGTGTTGCTTCAAATCCCGTAGTGCTCTCTACACTTAAGATATGGTTTCAGTTCAGGTCGCATTTTAAATTCATATCCCCCTCTACCAGATTACCATTGTTAAGGAATCATCTATTTCCCCCTGCCACTACCAACAGCGCCTATTTGACATGGCACGAAAGAGGCATAAAAACCATGAGAGCCCTTTACAAAGATGATGTCTTTCTTGCGGATAGTTCTGTGAAACTATCCTCAAAATGTAACCTACCTCCTTCTCACTTGTTTCTCCATTTGCAAATTAGACTGTCTCATCACTGTTTCCAAATTTCCCAATTCTCCCTGCTGATCCATCATGGGTTGGCCTTCTGGTTGTTAGGCCTAATCAAAAATCACCTCTATCAAATATATATTGTATGCTTATGGTGACCAAATCTGATTCTTCAGGTAAAATCAGAACCGCCTGGGAGCGTGAATTAGGTGTTGAACTGTTTGAATCATGGTGGGATAAGGTGAATCTCATCATGCGTTCAGGTACACGATGTGCTAGGCTACAGCTTATACAGTTTAAAGTAATAAATGCAGTCAATTTCTCAAAATCCCATTTATCTAAATTTTTTTCCTTCAATTATAGACCAATGTGACAGATGTCACACCTCCCCTTGCAATCTAAGCCATATGTTTTTCTTCTGTCCAAGTTTGAACAAATTTTGGACTGATTTCTTTTCTGTACTTTCAGGGGTTTTTGGAAGTCAGATCCGAGAAGACCCTTTAATTGCCATATTTGGAGTTCCAAAGATCCCCCTTAAAATAACTCCCCAGCAAACTAAGATCTTAGCTTTTTGTTCCCTTCTTGCTAGATGCTGTATTTTACTTCTTTGGAAATCTCCCATGTCTCCATCTGCATTGCAATTGCTTAATACTGTCCGGACATTCTTGAGGGTGGAGAAGATATCACTCACAGTGAAAGGTAGTTCTGCAAGATTTATCCACAAGTGGACACCTTTTGTGGAATATCTCAAATCTTTTCCTTAGAACAATGCAATTTACCCACCCTGCGACTAGATTGAAAAGAATTTGAAATGTACTCTTTGTTTTTTAAGGTAGGCATAGGCACTGAAGAAGTTTTTTGTCCGGAAACCCACCATCAAAGTACCAATTGTCTCTGATGTCTGCAAATAAGAATAACCAGAACTCCAGACACTGGCTGCAAAGAAAATGCCTCCAGTATTCAATTCTTTCATTGGAAGTACTTCCTCCCTCCAGGTAACTCTCAAAGGTGTCGTAAAGAGCCACGGGCACAAGGAAACACTGAAAGCCTATAACATGGCCATTTTTAGTTCCAAGATCACCTCTTGCAAATCTACACCGCTTCTACGTAACACCCCCCGATCACTTTCAGATTACTACATATATCCATCGGTATGCGTGAAGCTACCAGAGTACTGCAACTGGTTGTCAATGAATTCAACCAAGACTTCCAGGTCAGAGTACGCTTTTGTGATGAGTGTGTCCCCTAAGAACCTGCGCTAAGAACTGTCTTCAGATGTTCTTCCAACAAATGATGACTTTGCTATGATTAAATACTGGTTGCATTTTTGTTTTGCTTTCATTGAGTCTCTAACATCATAATTTACAATATTTGATAGGATGTTAAAAAGTGAAAGTCATGAAATCTTGTGTTTAGCCTCTGACCCAGAATGTCACAGAAGAAATGGAGACTCGTCAGACCAGGAAACATTTCTCCAATCTCTTATTGTCTAATATTTGTGAGTCTGTTTCCTCAGTTTGCTATTCTTAGCTGACAATAGTGGTAGCCAGTGGGGTCTTCTGCTGCTTCTAGCCCATGTGCTTCAAGTTCTGACATGTTGTGCTCTCAGTGATGGTCTTCTGTATAGTTTGCTTTAAATGAGTGGTTATTTTTAGTCTCTGCTGCTTTCCTATCAGCATGAAGTCATCTGGTCTTTCTCCTTTGACCTCTGACATCAAGAAGCTCGTTTCACTCAGAGAAGTGCTGCTCACTAGATGTATCGCTGAGTTTAACATTCTTTTGTGCACTTTACATTAGTTTCTTCTCTTTGATTCACCACTCACTCTTTCAAGTTGTTTTCTATCTCGGTGAATCACTGAGATTTAAAGAAGGTTCCACACAAGCCCTGATCAAGTCCTAAATGTTGTGGGTCAAAGATTTGTTTGTTGCTTTATAAATTATGTGTATAGTTCTGAGGTCAGTCAACCCTTTAAATTTAAGAGTATTTAATTAAAAGGCAGAAAAGTGGGTTTGGTTTATTATCCTAATTCTATGTTATTTATCATCAGTTTATTAATGATATAATTTGTTTGACTCCCAAATAGTATGAGATTTGTTTTGCTCAGATTTAGTGTTAAATCATAGAAAAACCAAGTCTTCATTTTCTTAAATTCATTTTCTATTAGATGTCTGGGAAGGTTCCCAGTTATCCAGGTCATCGTAGTCTAAGGATTTTAGAAAGAAAATGACCTTTTTAGTTGCTTGCAGACGTTTCACCTCTCATCTGATAGGCTTTTTCAGTTCAAAGTGGTAGAGAGTCACAGATTTAATCCATATAGTGTTGCCCCAAGAGGGACAATAGACCCCATAACGATCCTGTACCTAGTCACACGAGCCAAGGTGTGAAAATGGGTGTAGGTCATATTCAGCCAAGGTTTCAGGTGAACTCATTTCACCTGAAGTTCATTCAGAAGTTTCAAGTTACTTCCAGAATAACTGTGTGTCATCTGCAAACAATATGACTTCTGTGTCTTTGAAATTACTTCAAATCAAGACATGTTAACACAAACACTTTTACCCGAATTTACCTCATGGCCCTGGTGCCATCTGTCTGCATTGACTTGATAATTAATCAGAGGTAGCAGGATGTGATACAGGAACTCTAAAAGACACATTAGCGTATGTTTAGTGGTCACTGGGTGAACTGGGTGCGTCTCTAATTCTGAATGAGCCAGAGGGGGCCAGATGCCTGCGTCTATTGGGTTTATGATGGGCATTGGTGTGGCTCATTAGCCTTGCTATTGTTTTACAATGTAGAGGTGAAACTACCATTTGCTACCTTATAAACTCAATAATGTTCTCCACATGATCAAAAATATCTAAATTAGAGGTGTAATTCATTATTTGTGTGTAATATTAGTATGATTTGGCTTATTTTAAAACATTTTGAACCTCAGGTTTCAATACTCACTGAAATAATACAGAACGTATGCAAAAATATATTTAAAGAGTAGCTGTATTTGCTCTGAAACATTTGAAATTATAAACTATTTGCACAAATCTTCTGATAATAGAAAGTAAATTAAACATCGGTGCAAAGATCAAACTGGTTGCTTGTCTGAAACAACCAGAGCAGGAAGTTAAATCAAAATCATCTAACACAGATCTAGTTGACATGAAAGCAGAACAATCTAAACTCATTAGATTTGTTTGTTTTATTAAATATATTTTTCACATTATATAGACCACCTTGTTTTGTTTTAAACACACGATTAAATATGCAGACCTTGATAAATTGACTTAATTTCACTTGCCACTTTCAGACAGACTCATTTATTAAAGTTAATAAAGACAAAATGAGTGGTCAGCAGTCATTGTGATATTCTGTGCCACATTTGTGAATGGTTTGCATGAGTACAAAAACCATTTTTGTCTAAACAAGCTGCTGTGGGGGTTTACACAGAGGTGTAACTGAACGGCTGCAGGTCAAATTAGCGTGCGGATGTTTTTGCAAAAATGTTCTAAGTGAGTGGAAAGTTCTTTCTAATACTGAGTTAATTGATGCAAAACATGCAGTGAGTTCATTTCAGTAATTAGCTGCTAAGTGCTGCTCAAACATGAGCACACCAATGAGGGAGCCAGTGATGTCCTCACAAAATATTTCTTTCAAAGTCACCAATACATTTATCTGCAATGACTTTTCCTCCAATGAGGACACTGGTAGAATGAAATAAAGCTTCTGTTAAATACTGTTAAAAAAAAGACTCAGAAATCTCGCTGTGTCATGTCACACCCACCAACCAAAGGAAGAGTTTGACCTGTTTTGAGCTCAAGTCTCTCATCACAGGCTGATGTGTGCTTCCTCCTGCACACTGACACAGCTGGTGGATTTAGTTCAGTAGAAAGAAAACAGTTCCTACATTAAAATGTTAATAAAAGCAAAAAAACAGACTTTGCAGCTGAGGAAAACGTTTGTTACTCTGAGAAACGCATCAAATCCATCTTGTTCCGATTTACTGTAGAGACTTATTTACAAAATTGGGAAAAGGAGAAGCCCCTCACCCCACACTTCAAGCCAGCTTTAGTAGATATTCTGTACCCAAGTTGGAGATCACACTTTGTCATTTCTTGAAGTACCAGTGCTTAAAAGATAAAATCATTTTAGGCATTAAGTGTTTCATATTTTATAAAGTGTGAGGTGGAAGGATTTGGTAAAGCTCATTTGTATGGCTGCTTTCTAACTGTACTTTTTTTCAGACCTGAGAAACAGTATTTTAAACAAATGTAAATGATGCCAGTTGGTAGTAACAGCCTGACTGGTTGTAAAGAGACTCACGAAAGAAGAAGCTCAACACCCCACATTCCTGCCCACACCAACAAACCTCCTTAAAAGCCCAGAAGAATTGCTCTTAAGTCTTAATTCACCTTCCTGCTTGGTTTGGAGCTCTTTCATCAGAGATACTTTCTCCAGCTTTCCTGTTTCAATCACTGGGATTTCAAAGATGGAAGATTATGGGATGCACTTTTCTCCAGGTATGTACTCAGCATTGTTTTCTAGTGAGCTAATATGAACAGAGTTGGCTAACCTCGAAGACATCTTTGAGCAAAAATACCCTTTCACTCTGTGTTGTAAGTCCTGATTGCAGAAGTCACCATTTCTCCCTCCTCAGCTGAACAGAGAGTCCACTTCAGGACCATCTGGGCTTTGAGTCCCTTTTTAAACTTTCTAATTGGCAACATCTGGTGGCACATTTTAATAATTCAGCAAGTAAAATCAAGTGAAATTGTGTGTGTGGGAATTTGATTAAGGCTCATCAGTTGATCCCTTTTGTATCATTTTCTGTTAAAAAACTCAACTGTGCCAAAACATCAGTAGCCACGGTGACCCATGTGGACCATATATACTTGTGCTTACTTAGCCTCTGTCTTTCTATCCTCACAGACTTGTGGATTTCTGGCAGCAGCCTGCAAGGGAGTCTTCCCTTGGAAGAACTTGCAGCATGGGCTGAGGCAGCTCTCGCTAAGGAGATGAGCAACATGTCTGAGACTGCTGAAGCTATTTCCAGCTCCGTCACGGAGGAGGAACTGGTTTTTCGTGCCCCAAGAAACCAGGAGGGCAGCAACACGGTCACACGTACTACGTGTGTGAAGGAAGAAAAGGCCAAGGTGCTCAAAGGAAGGACCCGAGGGCTGTTCTCAGACAGCCAGTTAAAACCTCTTGTCCATCACTTTAATCAGAAACAATACCCTAAACCACAAGAGATGACAGAGTTGGCAGAGCTGACAGGACTGACCTACAAACAGGTGAGTGTTTTTCAAGGTTACTAGAACATAAGGAACTCAATTCGTTTTGAATTTTCGGTCTATTGTACTCTTTAAATTTCTTCCGTTTTCCTCCATCTTTAGGTGAAGACTTGGTTTCAAAATCGAAGGAGAAAGTTTAGGAGGATTCCAGATTCTCAGCATCTCAATCAGGGCGTCCCGCTTCATGTAAGTATCTCCAATTATTAAACAGAACTGTTTTTAATTCAGTCACTATCTGGGGAATTCATTTAATTAGATGAAGTGTATTGTTTATAATTTAAAACAAGAACTCTGTATTGTGGTTTTACTGACTGTGCATCTGTCTGTGATTCAGTTTCAGGGAGCGTCCTCACTCAGTGAACAACTGGACATCAGCTTCATGAGAAAGGGTGCAAATAATCAGGCCCACTATCCTGATGCTGTGGGCAATGTTGTCTCTGGACCTCAATTGACCCTCTACAACTCACCCCAGATGTTTGGCTGGTCGATCCCACCAGGCAACTGACATGATTGCAACACTGGTGTCTTAAGCACTGCATGGAATATGAACAACCCCGGACTTCACATTTTTTATAGAGAAAGCGGAGAGCCTTGCTAACAGCTAAAGATGGCTGTGGCTACTGTTACATCTCTTTCATTTCTCAACTATCATTCTGAAGCCTTAAGATAGCGTCCAGTATATCAGAAATGCCTAATTTTATTTTTTTATGATTTCATTTTAATGTAAAGTTATTTAAAAGTTAACACAGAGGCAGGTTTGATAAAACTCAGTGAATTTCTTCGTCATTTACACTTTTACAAAACAAGGAAAAATTAGCTTGGTCATAGTTGGTGGGGTAGATTAAGGCTTGTGTAAGTGATTGATAAAGTCCACTTTTTATATGGTGTAACTGTTGTAAAGTCAACATGAATCTGTAATGATTTTACTTCCAATAAATGAGGACTTTGCTAAAACGAAATACTTTCTCCATGCGTCATTTTTATTGAGTCTCAACACATTTTTTGTTAAAAAGTGTAATGAAATCTCGTGTTTGGTTTCTCATGTGGGTGTGTGCTTTCTTCTTCACACATCAGCCAAGGTGGAGAGCCTTACAACAGTTAATGTTCAATATCACAGATATTGTAAATAGTAGCTAGTATCAATGACTGAGCTGACAGAATATCAGGATTCTGATCTGTTCTGTTTTCTGTACTTTTAGTAAATGGTAGGCATGGGGTGAACATTAGGCCCTTTATCTTAAAACCCATTGATTTTAGAAATATTAGAATTCAATAGAATCTGTGGCTTCTGTAAATACCTTGATGCGTGCTCAATCATCCACGTCAGGAAATCCCACAAAGTTGATTCTGTTCATCTGGACCTAACGCTTTCAGTAGGACAAAGGTTGTCAGTAGGACAAACTGGTGTATATCATGATTTTTATGGATATTTCTCACTGGTGAGTTGAGAACAGTTTTGCTTGTTCTGCTTTCATGTCAACTAGATCTGTGTTAGATGATTTTGATTTAACCTCCTGCTCTGGTTGTTTCAGACAAGCAACCAGTTTGATCTTTGCACCGATGTTTAATTTACTTTCTATTATCAGAAAATTTGTACACATAGCTTGTAATTCCAAATGTATCAGAGCAAATACAGCTCCATTTTAAATATATGTTGCATGAAATCTGCATTATTTCAGTGAGTATTGAAACCTGATATGTATAAAATGTTTTAATATAAGCCAAATTATACCAATATTACATACAAACAATGACTTACACCTCTAATTTAGATCTTTGTAATCATGTAGAGAACATTACTGAGTTTATAAGGTAGCAAATGGTAGTTTCACCTCTACATTGTAAAACAATAGCAAGGCTAATGAGCCACACCAACGCCCGTCATAAACCCCATAGACACATGCATCTGGCCCCCTCTGGCTCATTCAGAATTAGAGACGCACCTAGTTCACCCAGTGACCACTAAACATACGCTAATGTGTCTTTTAGAGTTCCTGTATCACACCCTGCTACCTCTGATTAATTATCAAATCAATGCAGACAGTTGGCACCAGGGCCATGAGAGATAAGTGAGGGTAAAGGTGTTTGTGTTGACATGTCTTAATTTGAAGTAACTGCAAAGACACAGAAGTCATATTGTTTGCAGATGATACAAAGTTATTGTGGAAGTAACTTCTGAATGAACTAGAAAAATCAATTTAAGAAATTGAAGACTTTTTCTATAGTCAATTAACACTGAATCTGAGCAAAACAAAACTCGTACTATTTGGAAGACGTACAAATTTTATCATTAATAAACTCGTGATAAATAACAGACTTAGGATCATAAATAAAACCACTTCAAAGGAACCACCAAATCCACTTTTTAGCCTTTTTATTAAATACACCTAAACGTAAAGACTACCTATATCTTTAATTGGTCGTATTAATATACTAAAAATGTCAATTTTGCCAAAATATCTCTACCTTTTTCAATCAATACCTCTCTCCCCACCAAACTCTTTCTTAGATTTTTGGAATAACAGAAGACCAAGACTCAGAATCTCATTATTATACCTCCCTTATGAAAGAGGGGGTTTACAACTTCCAAATTTAAAGTGGTACTTTTGGGCTGCTCAAATCAGAGCGGCAATGTTTTATTTTGTTAATGAGCAAATTCCAGTGTGGGTTTCTATGGAGTCTACAGAAATCAAAATTCCCCCAAACTTATATCATTACTCAGCCGACAAGAAGACACTAAATAAGCAAACTAAGAACCCCTTTCTAAAAAACACTATAATGATCTGGTTTGAAATACATAACTACTTGGGAGAAATGATACAACTGTCTAGGTTCACTCCGATATTTGGAAATAACAACTTTCTTCCTGGTAGGTTTATTCAGTTTCTCACACACAAGGAAGAGAATTTTCTTAATGTACAATACTTTTTTACAACAAATACAACAAAATGAAACAAAACACATTTTGATGAATTCATCTCTTAATCTTATATACAGAATTTCTGATGGTGTTTTCTCTGATATCCCAGTATGTATTTTGGCTATTTTGACTATTTACAGTAGCTGGAGCCTACTGAATTCTAATATTTCTAAAATCCATTGGATATTGAATACCCCCCTCCCCCTTTACTGAAAGCGATCCAATCTGAGACTCTATGTTGAGCTACATGAAGACAATAAAAATAATTAAAAAAAAGTCCAGGGTTGTTTATATTCCATTCAGTGCTGAACTGGTGTTCAAATCAAATTTTATTAGTCAAATACACAGTCATACAAAGTACAACATGCAGTGAAATTCCTGTGAAACCTAAAAGACAGTGAAAATACGTACATCAGGGACAAGAGGAAAAAAAGGAAACAGGTATGCAGGGGAGAGACGATGTTTGGGTTTGGTGCCTCCAATTTCACAGACAATCTAAATCTCTGTCACTCATCACCAGGTCTGTCAATTTCTTGTTGAAGAGCCGTGAGCTTCTCCAAGATTTTATCCATGTTGCGTTGAGAGTTCCATGAAAACAGTCTGAGTACTCACAGCTCTTCCCATTGCTTCGATCGTAGTGGCCATTTTTGCTGGGTTTTGAACAGCTGTGTCGTATTTGTGATGCCCGTTGCCTGGTGGCATTGACCAGCCAAACATCTGAGGGGAGTCGGGGAGGGTCCATTGAGGTCCAGCCGCAGAATTGCCCACAGCATGAGAATAGTGGGCCTGATTATTTGCACCCATTCTCATTGAATTTACCTGGTGCTGGGTGTACCGCTCCCTGAATGGGGGCTGTCTCTCTCCCTGAAACTGAAGGGGACAAGGGGACTGTCAGTAAAACGAGAATAGTTGTTTTAAATTATTGGCATTACACTTTTTTAAATACAGTCAATTCCCCAGATAATGACAGAATCATAAACAATTCTGTTTAATAATAGGAGATACTTACATGAAGTGGGACATCCTGATTCACATGCTGAAGATGTGAACTCCTCCTAAACTTACTCCGTTTGTTTTGAAACCAGGTTTTCACCTAAAATGGAAGAAAACAGAAAACATTTCATGAGTACAATGGACCCAAAATTCAATTTCTTATGTTGTAGTAAATTGAAAAACACTCACCTATTTGTAGGTCAGCCCTGTCATCTCTGCCAACTGTTTCATCTCTCCTGGCTCATGGTAATGTTTCAGATTAAACTGATGGACAAGAATATCCAACTGTCTCTCTGTGAACACCACCCGGGCCTTTCCTTTAGGTTTCTCTGGAGCAGTGCTGGGATGGTCCAGAGTGGCAGTGATGTTGCCATCCTGGCTTCTTGGGACAGCAAAATCTTGTTTCTGCTCTGAGACAGAGCTGGAAAATGTCTCAGAGGTAGCAAAGGTTTTGTTGCCCATCTCCTTTCTTAGAGCAGTCTCTGCCCATGTAGAGAGTTCTTCCAAGGAAAGACTCCCTTCAGGGCCGCTGCCTGAACTCCACGAGTCTGTGAGGGTAAAGACACAAGAGGCCAAGTAAGAACAAGTCTATATGGTCCACATGGGTCAGTTGCTGATATGTTTTGGCACGACTGACTTTCTAACAGAAAAAATAAACAAAAGTTAAATTGATGAGTCTTAAATCCCAAAAGGTCTCAGACTGAAGAAGTCACAAAACATTTCTCCCATTGAAAACAATACATCCAGTTGAACTGAATCAACCTTCAGGGATTTACTTAACTGATGACTGAGCATCAACACAATGAATCTTAAACACAAAAGTTTCCCAAAAAAGTGGAATATTTGTACATTATTCAGAACCAAGAGTGACTTCTGCCATCAGGATTTACAACACAGAGTGAAAGAGTATTTTTGCAAGTTGTCTTAGATGTTAGCCAACTCTGTTCATGTAGCTCACTAGGCAACAATGCTGAGTACATACCTGGAGAAAAGTGCATCCCATAATCTTCCATCTTTGAAATCCCAGTGATTAAAACAGGAGAGCTGGAGAAAGTATCTCTGCTGAAAGAGCTCCAAACCAAGCAGGAAGGTGAATTAGGACTTAAGAGCAATTCTCCTGGGCTTTTAAAGAGGTTTGTGGGTGTGGGCAGGAATGTGGGGGGTTGAGCTTCTTCCTTTGTGAGCCACTTTACCCTACCAAGTTTCTACCAACTGGCATCATTTACATTTCTTTAAAATGCTGTTTCTGAGGTCTGAAAACAGAAAGTACAGTTAGAAAGCAGCCATACAAATGAGCTTTACCAAATCCTTTCAGCTCACAGTTTATAAAATCTCAAAACTGCAATGCCTAAAATTACTATTCTACTTTCAATTAAACCTCCTACCCATTACTTTAGTGTCCATTTTAACTGCTCTTAAATTAGCAAAAAATAAATAAATTCAACACCAAATTCAGTTCGGTGGGTCTTTCATTTGGTCGTTCTTTGGTTTTTCAGTCAGTGGGTGAGTGATAGCAAGATTAAGTGGAAAGTGTCTATGTGAGTGGAAAGTTCTTCCCACTCACATAGATCATTTTTGCAAATGCATCCTCACACTAATTTGATCTCCAGGCGTTCAGTTGCACCTTTGTGTAAACCCCCAAAGCATCTTTTTAAGGTCAAAACAAGTTTTTCAAACTCTGACAAACCATTAAAAAAATCTGACACTGAATATCACGATGACCACTGACCACTCGTTTTGTCTTCATTAACTTTATTAAATGAAACAGTTTAAAAGTGGCAACTGAAATTACATCAATTGAACTCAGCATCTTTGAAAATGTTTTAAAATAAGCAAAATTATACCAATATTACATACAACTAATGACTTACATAATTAAGATCTTTGTGATCATGTGGAGAACATTTGGAGTATATAAGGTAGCACATGGTAGCTTTCACCTTTGAAATGCACCTCTACATTGTAAAAGTCTCTGACACTAAAACACCCACATAAGTCAATGTAAACAATACCAAGGCTAACGATCCACAACACTGCTCGTCATAAACCCACGGACACATGCATTTGGCCTCTGGCTCATTCCGAATTAAAGAGACGCACCCAGTTCAGCCAGTGACCACTAAACATACGCTAATGTGTCTTTTAGAGTTCCTGTATCACACCCTGCTACCTCTGATTAATTATCAGGTCAATGCAGACAGATGGCACCAGGGCCATGAGAAATAAATAAAGGTTTCTGTGTTAACATGTCTTGATTTGAAGTAATTTCAAATTCATATTATGTGCAGATGACACAAAGTTATTGTGGAAGTAACTTGGAACAACCTCTGAATGAACTAGAAAATTAATTTAACTGAATTCTCGGTTATTTCTATAATCATTTAACACTGAGTCTGAGCAAAACAAAACTCATACTATTCAGGAGTCTGATAAATAACAAAGAATTAAAAAAGTAATTATGTTGAGGTTTATTAAAAGTAACTCGTTAAATGTACATATGTTTTGAAATCTCATGTTGTTATCTGGCTGTGCCATTACCATGGTGACGTGGACGCCATGGCAGGAAATACTTGGTGGACGCCTCTCCTTATATGTTCACTTTAAAAAAAAAAAAAAGAAGTTGCAGCTCGACGCTCCTGTTAAAATAGAGGAAGTTTTTGGCTCAATCAAGTGTATGCGAGCGGTAAGGCCCCAGGCTCAGACAGATTTCCAGCTGAGTTGTTAAAAAAATTTAAAGACAAGCTAGCCCCTCTCCTTCTTGATCTATATAATGAATCTCTGAGAAAAGGCTGGCTGCCCCCCACTTTAACGAAGGCATCTATTTCAGTTTTACTGAAGAAAGGCAAAGAGCCTACGGCCTGTGAGTCCTACAGGCCCGTCTCTCTTCTAAATGTAGATTTTAAGATTTTGGGAAAACTGCTTGCAATTCGGCTCGAGGCCGTTCTCCCACAGATTATCTCAAAGGAACAGAATGCACACGTACGGTGCTAAGCACAATTTTTTCTGCTCATTGTCCCACGTCTCCTGAGGTGATCATTTCTCTAGATGCAGAAAAGGCCTTTGATGGGGTTGAATGGGATTTAACTTTTTGCTGTACTGAATAGGTTTGGAAAAAGGTTTGTGTCTTGGACCAAACTTCTTTATACATCCCCTCAGGCTTCTGTCATCACCAACTCAGTTCGATCTGAGTATTTCCCACTATGCTGTGGCACTCGACAGGGATGTCCTCTTTCTGCCCTTCTCTTTGCTTTAGCCATAGAACCTCTTTCTGTTGCTCTGAAATCCCTCTCTTCCTTTCATGGAATTATCCGTGCAGGTGTTGAACTTAAGGTATCCCTGTACGCAGATGACCTTCTTTTGTATGCAGTTGACCCCATATGTAGTCTTCCTCCAATTTTATCTGTCTTGGAAAAATTCAGCTCTTTTTCTGGCTATAAAATTAATTTACTCAAGAGTGAATGTTACCCTGTAAACTCTTTAGCGTTAACACTTGAGCAGTCTGACATTCCTTTTAAGCCCAGCCCCTCGGGGTTTAGGTACTTTGGAATTAACATTACACGAACTTTGCCTTTACTGTTTTCTGAGAATTGTGCCCCCCTGGTCTCACAATTTACATTAGATTTTCAGAGGTAGAACTCACTCCCACTGTCACTAATTGGCAGGATTAATATTATCAAAATGAATGTGCTACCCAGATTTCTCTTTTTATGTCAGTGTATCCCCCTTTTTCTACCCAAACAGTTTTGAAGTCCCTGGACCAGATGGTTTCTTCTTTTTTGTGGAATGGAAGAGCCCCTAGACTGAGGCTCTCTTTATTACAACAGTTTACCTCTAATGGGGGTCTTTCCCTACAAAATTTTTTAATGTACTACTGGTCTTCACATATTCATAAGCTGACCTACTGGCTAAATTCACCTGACCTGATTTGGTGTAAACTTGAAATTCAATCAATTTTTCCATATTTTTTCACCAGCCTCCCTTATCTACTCATCACTGAATAGTGTTGCTTCAAATCCCGTAGTGCTCTCTACACTTAAGATATGGTTTCAGTTCAGGTCGCATTTTAAATTCATATCCCCCTCTACCAGATTACCATTGTTAAGGAATCATCTATTTCCCCCTGCCACTACCAACAGGGCCTATTTGACATGGCACGAAAGAGGCATAAAAACCATGAGAGCCCTTTACAAAGATGATGTCTTTCTTAGTTTCACAGAACTATCCTCAAAATGTAACCTACCTCCTTCTCACTTGTTTCTCTATTTGCAAATTAGACTGTGTCTCATCACTGTTGCCAAATTTCCCAATTCTCCCTGCTGATCCATCATGGGTTGACCTTCTGGTTGTTAGGCCTAATCAAAAATCACCTCTATCAAATATATATTGTATGCTTATGGTGACCAAATCTGATTCTTCACGTAAAATCAGAACCGCCTGGGAGCGTGAATTAGGTGTTGAACTGTTTGAATCATGGTCGGATAAGGTGAATCTTATCATGCGTTCAGGTACATGATGTGCTAGGCTACAGCTTATACAGTTTAAAGTAATAAATAGAGTCAATTTCTCAAAATCCCGTTTATCTAAATTTTTTCCTTCAATTATAGACCAATGTGACAGATGTCACACCTCCCCTTGCAATCTAAGCCATATGTTTTTCTTCTGTACAAGTTTGAACCAATTTTGGCTGATTTCTTTTCTGTACTTTCAGGGGTTTTTGGAAGTTAGATCCGAGAAGACCCTTTAATTGCCATATTTGGAGTTCCAAAGATCCCTCTTAATATAACTCCCCAGCAAACTAAGACCTTAGCTTTTTGTTCCCTTCTTGCTAGATGCTGTATTTTACTTCTTTGGAAATCTCCCACGTCTCCATCTGCATTGCAATGGCTTAATACTGTCCGGACATTCTTGAGGGTGGAGAAGATATCACTCACAGTGAAAGGTAGTTCTGAAAGATTTATCCACAAGTGGACACCCTCTGTGGAATATCTCAAATCTTTTCCTTAGAACAATGCAATTTACCCACCCTGCGACTAGATTGAAAAGAATTTGAAATGTACTCTTTTTTTTAAGGTAGGCATAGGCACTGAAGAAGTTTTTTGTCCAGAAACCCACCATCAAAGTACCCATTGTCTCTGATGTCTGCAAATAAGAATAACCAGAACTCCAGACACTGGCTGTGAAGAAAATGCCACCAGTATTCAATTCTTTCATTGGAAGTACTTCCTCCCTCCAGGTAACTCTCAAAGGTGTCGTAAAGAGCCACGGGCACAAGGAAACACTGAAAGCATATAACATGGCCATTTTCAGTTCCAAGATCACCTCTTACAACTCTACACCGCTGCACCGCTTCTACGTAACACCCCCCCATCACTTTCAGATTACTATTTGTTGTGTATGCCTTAAGACAGGTTATTTTTCTCGACAAACCATCAACACTCTCATTGATTCAGATGCAATATGGTTTCAGTTTGCCGTAGGAGTACAGGTGCCAGATGAAGTTCAGCCCTTTTGAAAAATAGTTTGCCTTCGCCTGAGACGTCTTGTGTGCCTCAATGCCACCCCTCAGGGATCCAGCTCATTTATTGTTTTTTGATGATGAGTGAGTATAGGGGTGGGATTTAATAAATTTTCTTCGTCCCACTCCTTTTTCAGGCAATTTTTCTTTGTTTTGTGCATTTTATGTTCAATATAGGTATTTGTTGTGCCTGAAAATGAACAAATAAATGAAATGAAATGAAATTAACACCAAGCGCACATCCTCTTTCCTCACGCGTAGTCAATGTTCTCTGCATTTAGCATATATCCATCGGTACGCGTGAAGCTACCAGAGTACTGCAACTGGTTGTCAATGAATTCAACCAAGACTTCCAGGTCAGAGTATGCTTTTGTGACGCGTGTGTCCCCTAAGAACCTGCGCTAAGAACTCTCTTCAGATGTCTCTCATTTTTGTAAAACTTGTGTGTACTGCCAAGCACTGTTTTAATATATAAAGATATTAAAACAGAGTCCAATCTCAAAATTAAAATCTACTTACTTTTTAGCCTTTTTATTAAATACTCTTAAATTTAAAGACTTTGTTGACCTCAGAACTCAACACATAATTTATAAAGCAACAAACAAATCTTTGGCCAAAACATTTAGAACTTGATCAGGATAAAGACCAAATTATGATGACCTGAGAGAAATCCTTATGTTCAGCAAAGCTTCAGATGAGGATTTCTTCCACCTTGGTCTTGCCAGACCACATGCTGGTGGTTTTCACAAAGATTTAATAGACTTCCAACTCATCTGCAGTTTTCAACATGGAAGCTACATGCATGTTTTATCCCGTTTTACTGTTTTATTTCTTGTAGATTTTATCTTCTTGCCATTTAAATATAAAACAGAGGCGGCTTTGATAAGACTCAGTGAATCTCAGTTAAAATAAAACAATAAGAAACACATTAACATGTAATGTACATCTTTTTTTCCCTTCTTTTCCCCAGAGTTGGTGGGGCAGATGAAGGCTCGAGTAGCAGACTGATAAAGTCAACTTTTTATATATATTGTAAATGTTGCAGTCAGTGCCATCCATTTTCTTCCAACAAATGACGACTTTGCTATGATTAAATACTGTCTGCATTTTTGTTTTGCTTTCATTGAGTCTCTAACATCATAATTTACAATATTTGATAGGATGTTAAAAAGTGAAAGTCGTGAAATCTTGTGTTTAGCCTCTGACCCAGAATGTCACAGCAGAAATGGAGACTCATCAGACCAGGAAACATTTCTCCAATCTCTTATTGTCTAATATTTGTGATTCTGTTTCCTCAGTTTGCTGTTCTTAGCTGAAAGCTGTTGTAGCCATTGTGGTCTTCTGCTGCTTCTAGCCCATGTGCTTCAAGTTCTGATATGTTGTGCTCTCAGTGATGGTCTTCTGTATAGTTTGCTTTAAATGAGTGGTTATTTTTAGTCTCTGCTGCCTTCCTATCAGCATGAAGTCATCTGGTCTTTCTCCTTTGACCTCTGACATCAAGAAGCTCATTTCACTCAGAGAAGTGCTGCTCACTAGATGTATCGCGGCGTTTTACATTCTTTTGTGCACTTTACATTAGTTTCTGTAATTTCTTCTCTTTGATTCACCACTCACTCTTTCAAGTTGTTTTCTATCTCGGTGAATCACTGAGATTTAAAGAAGGTTCCACACAAGCCCTGATCCAGTCCTAAATGTTGTGGGTCAAAGATTTGGTTGTTGCTTTATAAATTATGTGTAGAGTTCTGAGGTCAGTCAAGCCTTTAAATTTAAGAGTATTTAATGAAAAGGCTAAAAAGTGGGTTTGGTTTATTATCCTAATTCTATGTTATTTATCATCAGTTTATTAATGATATAATTTGTTTGACTCCCAAATAGTATGAGATTTGTTTTGCTCAGATTTAGTGTTAAATCATTATAGAAAAACCAAGTCTTCAATTTCTTAAATTTATTTTCTAGTAGATGTCTGGGAAGGTTCCCAGTTATCCAGGTCATCGTAGTCTAAGGATTTTAGAAAGAAAATGACCTTTTTAGTTGCTTGCAGACTTTTCACCTCTCATCTGATAGGCTTTTTCAGTTCAAAGTGGTAGAGAGTCACAGATTTAAGCCATATAGTGTTGCCCAAAGAGGGACAATAGACCTCATAACGATCCTCTACCTAGTCACACAAGCCAAGGTGTGAAAACAAGTGTAGGTCATATTCAGCCAAGGTTTCAGGTGAACTCATTTCACCTCAACTTCATTCAGAAGTTTCAAGTTACTTCCAGAATAACTTTGTGTCATCTGCAAACAATATGACTTCTGTGTCTTTGAAATTACTTCAAATCAAGACATGTTAACACAAACACTTTTACCCGAATTTACCTCATGGCCCTGGTGCCATCTGTCTGCATTGACTTGATAATTAATCAGAGGTAGCAGGGTGTGATACAGGAACTCTAAAAGACACATTAGCGTATGTTTAGTGGTCACTGGGTGAACTGGGTGCGTCTCGAATTCGGAATGAGCCAGAGGGGGCCAGATGCGTTGATGTGGGTCGTTAGCCTTGCTTTTGTTGACCTTGGCTTATGTGGGTGATTTAATTTCACTTTTCACACATTTAGAGGTGCTTTTCAAAGAAAGGGTAAACTAACATTTGCTACCTTATGAACTCTGTAATGTTCTCCACATGATTACAAAGATCTAAATTAGAGGTGTAAGTCATTATTTGTATGTAATATTGGTATAATTTGGCTTATTCTAAAACATTTTATAAATATCAGGTTTTAATACTAATACAGATTTTGTTTAAAATATATTTACAGAGCAGCTGTATTTGCTTTGATACATTTGAAATTATAAACTATGTGCACAAATCTCCTGATAATAGAAAGTAAATTAATCATCGGTGCAAAGATCAAACTGGTTGCTTGTCTGAAACAAACAGAGCAGGAAGCTAAATCAATTAAATTCAATTTTATTTATATAGCGCCAAATCACAACAAATGTTGCCTCAAGGCGCTTCATAGATACAGAGAAAAGCCCAACAATCATATGACCCCCTATGAGCAAGCACTTTGGCGACAGTGGGAAGGAAAAACTCCCTTTTAACAGGAAGAAACCTCCGGCAGAACCAGGCTCAGGGAGGGGCGGCCATCTGCTGCGACCGGTTGGGGTGAGAGAAGGAAGACAGGATAAAAGACATGCTGTGGAAGAGAGACAGAGATTAATAACAGATATGATTCAATACAGAGAGGTCTATTAACACATAGTGAGTGAGAAAGGTGACTGGAAAGGAAAAACTCGGCAGTCTACGTCTATTGCAGCATAACTAAGGGAGGATTCAGGGTCACCTGGTCCAGCCCTAACTATATGCTTTAGCAAAAAGGAAAGTTTTAAGCCTAATCTTAAAAGTAGAGATAGTGTGTCTCCCGAATCCAAACTGGAAGCTGGTTCCACAGAAGAGGGGCCTGAAAACTGAAGGCTCTCCCTCCCATTCTACTTTTAAATACTCTAGGAACAACAAGTAGGCCTGCAGAGCGGGAGCGAAGTGCTCTAATAGGGTGATATGGTACTACAAGGTCATTAAGATAAGATGGGGCCTGATTATTTAAGACCTTGTATGTGAGGAGCAGGATTTTGAATTCAATTCAGAAATATGCTCTCTCTTTCTAGTCCCTGTCAGTACTCTTGCTGCAGCATTTTGGATTAACTGAAGGCTTTTCAGTGAGTTTTTTGGACATCCTGATAATAATGAATTGCAGTAGTCCAGCCTGGAAGTAATAAATGCATGAACTAGTTTTTCAGCGTCACTCTGAGACAGGATATTTCTAATTTTAGAGATGTTGCGCAAATGGAAGAACGCAGTCTTACATATTTGTTTAATATGTGTGTTGAAGGACATATCCTGGTCAAAAATGACTCCAAGGTTCCTCACAGTGTTACTGGAGGCCAAGGTAATGCCATCCAGAGTAAGAATCTGGTTAGATACCATATTTCTAAGCTTTTCAGCGCCGAGTACAATGACCTCAGTTTTATCTGAGTTAAGAAGCAGAAAGTTAGTGGCCATCCAAGTCTTTATGTCTTTAAGACATTCCTGCAGTTTAACTAATTGGTGTGTGTTATCTGGCTTCATGGACAGATAGAGCTGGGTGTCATCTGCATAGCAGTGAAAATGTATGCTATGTCTTCTAATGATGCTGCCTAGGGGAAGCATGTATAATGTAAACAGAATTGGTCCTAGCACTGAACCCTGTGGAACTCCATAATTGACCTTAGTGTGTGAAGAGGACTCTCCATTTACATGCACAAATTGGAGTCTATTAGATAAATATGATAAAAACCACTGCAGTGCAATACCTGTAATACCTACAGCATGTTCTAATCGCTCTAATAGGATATTATGGTCAACAGTATCGAATGCTGCACTAAGGTCAAGAAGGACAAGCACAGAGATGAGTCCACTGTCAGAGGCCATAAGAAGATCATTTGTAACCTTCACTAAAGCTGTTTCTGTGCTGTGATGAACTCTGAAACCTGACTGAAACTCTTCAAATAAACCATTCCTCTGCAGATGATCTGTTAGCTGTTTGACAACTACTCTTTCAAGGATTTTTGATATGAAAGGAAGGTTGGAGATTGGCCTATAATTAGCTAAGACTGCTGGGTCTAGAGATGGCTTTTTGAGTAAAGGTTTAACTGCAGCCACCTTGAAGGCCTGTGGTACATAGCCGATTATTAGAGATAGGTTGATCATATTTAAGATCGAAGAATTAATCAATGGCAGGACTTCTTTGAGCAGTTTTGTAGGAATGGGGTCTAAAAGACACGTTGATGGTTTGGAGGAAGTAATTATTGAAGTTAACTCAGAAAGATCAATTGGAGAAAAAGAGTCTAACTTAACATCAATAGAACTAAGAGTAGCTGTAGATAATATTACATCTGTGGGATGATTATTGGTAATTTTTTCTCTAATGATAAAAATTTTATTTGTGAAGAAGTTCATGAAGTCATCACTAGTTAACGTTAAAGGGATGGTTGGCTCAAAAGAGCTCTGACTTTTTGTCAGCCTGGCTACAGTGCTGAAGAGAAACCTGGGGTTGTTCTTATTTTCTTCAATCAGTGATGAGTAGTAAGCTGTTCTGGCTTTGCGGAGGGCTTTCTTATAAAGCAACAAACTATTTCTCCAGGCTAAATGATGATCCTCTAAATTTGTGACACGCCATTTCCTCTCCAGATTACGAGTCATCTGCTTTAGGGTACGTGTTTGAGAATTATACCACGGGGTCAGGTACTTCTGATTAGAGACCTTAGTTTTCACCGGAGCTACAGTATCCAGAGTCGTACGTAGTGAGGAGGTGAAATTATTAACAAGATAATCGACCTCTGTTGGGGTAGCGTTCAGATAGCTGCTCTGCTCTGTGTTGGTACAGGGCATTGACGATGATAACAGTGGCTGGATTATATTCTTAAACTTAGTTACAGCGCTTTCAGAAAGACATCTACTTTGATAAAGTCCACTCTCCACTGCTGCGTAATCAATTATTGTAAATGTAAATGTTATCAAGAAATGATCAGACAGGAGAGGGTTTTCAGGAAACACTGTTAAATGTTCAGTTTCTATGCCATATATTAAAACAAGATCTAGAGTGTGATTAAAGTGGTGGGTGGGTTCTTTTACATTTTGAGAGAAACCAATTGAGTCTAACGACAGATTAAATGCCATGTTGAGGCTGTCATTTTTAGCATCAACATGGATGTTAAAATCACCCACAATAATTATTTTATCTGAGCTCAGAACTAAATTAGATATAAAGTCTGAGAAATCAGAGAGAAACTCTGTGTAAGGCCCAGGTGGACGATAGATGATAACAAGTAAGACTGGTTTCTGAGTTTCACAGCTGGGGTGGACAATGTTAAGCATCAGGCTTTCAAATGAATTAAAAGTCTGTCTTGGTCTTTCATTAATTAATAGACTGGTGTGAAAAATTGCTGCCACACCGCCCCCTCGACCTGTGCTTCGAGATTTCTGGTAGTTAGAATGACTCGGGGGTGTTGATTCATTTAAACTAACATAATCATCCTGCTGCAACCAGGTTTCTGTAAGGCAGAGTAAATCAATTTGTTGATCAATTATTAATTCATGTACTAACAGACTTGGAGGAGAGAGACCTAATATTTAATAATCCACATTTCACTGTTTTACTCTTTGGTTCAGATGTGGATACTGTATTGTTCTTTCTTTGTAAATGTTTAAGTTGTTTGTTGCTGGTTTTTAGTTTGTTTTTTGTCTTTTTGGAAGCAGACACAGTCTCTATGGAGATGGGGTTTTTTTTGGGGGGGGGGGGGGGGGGGGGGTAGCAGGAGGAGACAAGCTGCAGAGAGGCGTGTAAGACTGCAACTCTGCTTCCTGGTCCCAACTCTGGATAGTCATGTTTTGAGGGGTTTAATAAATTTGTCGACATTTCTAGAAATGAGAGCTGCTCCATCCAAAGTGGGATGGATGCCATCTCTCCTAACAAGACCAGGTTTCCTCCAGAAGGTTTGCCAATTATCTATGAAGCCCACATCATTTCTGGGACACCACTCAGACAGCCAGCAATTTAAGGAGAACATGCGGCTAAACATGTCACTCCTGGTCTGATTGGGGAGGGGACCAGAGAAAACTACAGAGTCCGACATTGTTTTGGCAAAGTTACACACCGATTCAGTATTGATTTTAGTGACCTCCGATTGGCGTAACCGGGTGTCATTACTGCCAAATCATCTAAGACAGATCTAGTTGACATGAAAGCAGAACAATCTAAACTCATTAGATTTGTTTGTTTTATTAAATAAATTTTTCACATTATATAGACCACCTCATTTCGTTTTAAACACATGATTAACTATGCAGACCTTGATAAATTGACTTAATTTCACTTGCCACTTTCAGACACTCATTTATTAAAGTTAATAAAGACAAAATGAGTGGTCAGCGGTCATTGTGATATTCTGTGCCACATTTGTGAATGGTTTGCATGAGTACAAACAACATTTTTGCCTCAACAAGCTGCTGTGGGGTTTTACACAGAGGTGTAACTGAACGGCTGCAGGTCAAATTAGCGTGAGGATGTTTTTGCAAAAATGTTCTATGTGAGTGGAAAGTTCTTTCTAATACTGCGTTAATTGATGCAAACATGCAGTGAGTTCATTTCAGTAATTAGCTGCTAAGTGCTGCTCAAACATGAGCACACCAGTGAGGGAGCCAGTGATGTCCTCACCAAAATATTTCTTTCAAAGTCACCAATACATTTATCTGCAACGGCAGCACGGTGGCTAGCACTGTTGCCGCACAGCAAGAAGGTCCTGAGTTCAATTCCAACATCAGGCTGGGGTCTTTCTGTGTGGAGTTTGCATGTCCTCCCCGTGTTTGCGTGGGTTCCCTCCGGGCACTCTGGCTTCCTCCCACCATCCAAAGACATGCAGCTTGTGGGGATAGGTTAACTGGATAATCCAAATTGTGTGAATGTGCGAATGAGTGTGAGTGCGAATGGTTGTCTGTCCCTGTGTGTTGGCCCTGCGACAGACTGGCGTCCTGTCCAGGGTGTACCCCGTCTCTCGCCCTATGACAGCTGGTATAGGCTCCAGCGCCCCCCGCGACCCTGAAAAGGATAAGCGGAAGCGAATGGATGGACTTTTCCTCCAATGAGGACCAGTGTTGGGACTAATGCGTTATTAAGTAACGCGTTACAGTAACTACGTTACTATTGTGGTAACGAGCACGGTAACTAGTTATTATGCCAAAATCAGGAACGCGTTAGTCGTTACTGGGATTTAGATAGGGTCGTTACTCGTTACTTCGTGTGGTGGCTATCGCAGAGCTTCCACAGATTCAATAACATTAGCAAGTGGTGGAGGCAGCAGGTGGATGAGGGAAAGGGGACGCAGAAGGAAAGGGGACGCAGAAGGAAAGGGGACCCGAGGCGGCCGCCGGTCCAAGTGTGAACTGAACTTCAGGTAAGAAGTTATGACCTGCAGTCTATCTGGGTCAGATATAAACCAAGTTTAGGTGGAGTTTATTTTCGTTATTCTGACTTTTTCCATACTGCGTACTAGCTAGCATGACGGAGTTTCTATACAGCTGGGTGGGTGCTATGAAGTTAATGATGTTGAACTTTATTTTGTTCATAAGTTATTAGAGTTGCCAACCTTCCCGTCTGGTATTCAGAGAAAATATTACGCCTTTCTTATTGAGGTGAAAAGGAACAGTTTGTCCCGTAATTCAGCTACAATGAAAAAAGACAAAGCTGGAGTTATTCTGTGTCTTTGCTGCACAGCTGCCTCTTCTTCTTTCATTCTCTCCCCTCTCTCTCCCGTTTCTACTTCAATCATGAAAACTGATCAATGATCAGCTGATCGGCTCTCTTGTTTGTTTATCGCCCACTTTGCGCCAGAAAGAGGAAACCAGCCGATGTCGCGTTAAACAACAGCAGCACGTTTAAGCTTGATCAGCTGTTGTTAGAATTTATTTAATATTAATTTCTAGTATCAGCTGATGTTTGCTGGAGCCACAGCTGCAAAAAAGCTGCTGGTCATGATGTCGGTTTCGTTATCTGGTGAGAGGGAAACATGAAGATGAAACCAGGAGATGTCCTTACTGAATCATCAGAGCTGAACAGGTGATGGAGAAACAAGTTCATCTTTTAGGTGACATAAATGAGTTGAAGGGAAGTTATGAACTGTTTCTGAGAGACAGATAACCCCAGGATCCTTTTTTAGGTAGCTGACAGCTGGTAACTGTGCAGGTGCGGATCTAGCAAAGTTTTGCCAGGGGGGCCAGGTTGGGCATTAACAGGGAGAGGGGGGCACAAAGAAATACTTTTCTTTCTTATTCTCATTTAAAATGTCTCGCTTTTAAAAAAATAATTATCTGAATCTTACAACAAAGGATTGATAGATTGATGCATATATACCATCAAAACAGTGTACATCACTGTCACAACAGCATTTGTTTTCATTCAAAGGCTTTATGATTTTTCCTATAATGGTGGGCCAGTCTCTAGTCAAAATGCCCGGGCCGATTTTTTGTCCCCGTCCAGCCCTGTATGCAGCTCATCAGCAGTCTGGTGTTCATGGCGATCACCATTCGACTAAAAGCAGTTTCACTAGCAGAAGAAATGAAAATTGAACATTTCCAAGGAGGTCCGTCTTGGTGCTTTTGTTTCATGAAACTGTGCCATTTTTCCATCCGGACCAGGACTACGGTAGCGGAGCAACTTCCAGCGGATTATAATGAAAAGCTGGCCATCTTCCGCTCCTACTGCAGCAAACACATCGCCGACAAACACATCCAGCCCAGCCACATCACTAACATGGACGAGGTGCTGCTCACTTTCGACATCCCGGTGAGTCACAATGTGGAGAAGAAGGGGACCAGCACGGTAGCGATACACACAACGGGGCACGAAAAGTCTTCTTTTACTGTTGTGCTTGGCTGCCATGCTAATGCACAGAAACTGCCGCCTATGGTGATTTTTAAGAGAAAGACTTTGCCTAAAGAGAAGTTTCCAGCAGGAATCATAATTAAGGCAAATGAAAAGGGCTGGATGGATGAGGAAATGATGAAAGAGTGGCTGAGGGAGGTGTATGTAAAGAGACCAGGTGGTTTTTTCCACGCATCACCATCGCTATTGATCTGTGACTCTATGCGTGCCCATCTCACAGCCGATGTGAAAAAAACAAGTGAAACAAATGAACTGTGAGCTTGCTGTCATTCCGGGAGGCCTGACAAAGGAACTCCAACCGCTGGACATTGGTGTGAACCGGCCGTTCAACCTAAGGCTGCGAGTGGCGTGGGAGCGATGGATGACCGATGGAGACCACAGTTTCACTAAGAGTGGAAGGCAGCGCCGGGCGAGTTACGCCACAATTTGCGAATGGATTGTAGATGCTTGGGCTAACATGTCTGCTGGCACTGTTGTTCGAGCTTTCGCAAAAGCTGGCATCATTTCCGAGGAGCCGCACGGAACGGAAAGTGACTCTGAAGGTGAAGAAAGTGAAACTGGAATGTTTGATGGAGATTTAGCGCAGCTGTTCAATTCAGACACAGAGGACTTCGATGGGTTTGATTGATGACAATTACCGGTAATAAAAATGTTAGTACCAAACTCAGTTTTGCTCCCGCTTCATTTTTTAAATACGCACACTTGTATGCGCCCTATAATCAGGTGCACCTTACGTGTGTGTTAAATACAGTAATGGCACACATAACTGAGACTGCGCCTTTTAGTACGGTGCGTCTTATGGTCGTGAAAATACGGTAAGTCTTAATTCACCTTCCTGCTTGGTTTGGAGCTCTATCAGAGATACTTTCTCCAGCTTTCCTGTTTCAATCCCTGGGATTTCAAAGATGGAAGATTATGGGATGCACTTTTCTCCAGGTATGTACTCAGCATTGTTGCTCAGTGAGCTAATATGAATAGAGTTGGCTAACCTCTAAGACAACTTGCAAAATTACTTTTTCACTCTGTGTTGTGAGTCCTGATGGCAGAAGTCACCATTTCTCCCTCCACAGCTGAACAGAGTCCACGTTAAATCCTTTTTGGTTTTAAAGAATGTACAAATATCAGACTTCTTTTTTTTCTACTTTGTGGGAAACATTTGTGTTTAAGATTCATTGTGTTGATGCTCAGTCATCAGGTAAGTAAATCCCTGAAGGTTGATTCAGTTCAACTGGATGTAATGTTTTCAATGGGAGAAATGTTTTGTGACTTCTTCAGTCTGAGACCTTTTGGGATTTAAGACTCATCAATTTAACTTTTGTTTATTTTTTCTGTTAGAAAGTCAGTCGTGCCAAAACATATCAGCAACTGACCCATGTGGACCATATAGACTTGTTCTTACTTGGCCTCTTGTGTCTTTACCCTCACAGACTCGTGGAGTTCAGGCAGCGGCCCTGAAGGGAGTCTTTCCTTGGAAGAACTCTCTACATGGGCAGAGACTGCTCTAAAAATGGAGATGATCAACAAAACCTTTGCTACCTCTGAGGCAGTTTCCAGCTCTGTCTCAGAGCAGAAACAAGATTTTGCTGTCCCAAGAAGCCGGGGTGGCAACATCACTGCCACTCTGGACCATCCCAGCACTGCTCCAGAGAAACCTAAAGGAAAGGCCCGGGTGGTGTTCACAGAGAGACAGTTGGATATTCTTGTCCATCAGTTTAATTTGAAATGTTACTATGAGCCAAGAGAGATGAAAGAGTTGGCAGTGATGACAGGACTGACCTACATCCAGGTGAGTGTTTCTCAACTTACTAGAATCTAAGAAATTGAATTTTGGGTCCATTGTACTCATGAAATGTTTTCTGTTTTCTTCCATCTTTAGGTAAAAACTTGGTTTCAAAACAGATGGAGTAAGTTTAGGAGGAGGTCACATCCTCAGCATGTGAATCAGGGCGTCCCACTTCATGTAAGTATCTCCTATTATTGAAAAGCACTGTTTCTGCTTTCTGTCATTATCTGGGGAATTGACTGTATTTAAAAAAGTGTAATGCCAATAATTTAAAACAACTATTCTCATTTTACTGAAAATCCTCTTGTCCCCTTCAGTTTCAGGGAGAGAGACATCTATTATTAAAAAGCATTGTTTCTGATTCTGTCATTATCTGGGGAATTGATTGAAGTATTCTTGAAGTGTTCTTATTTTACTGACAGTCCACCTGTCTGTGATTCAGTTTCAGGGAGAGGGACAGCCCCCATTCAGGCAGCAGTACACCGAGCACCAGGAGGTAAACTCAATCTCAAATGGTGTAAACCATCAGGGCCCCTATCATCATGCTGTGGACAGTTTTGCTCCTGGACATCAATGGACCTTCCTCAACTCGCCCCAGATGTTTGGCTGGTCGATGCCACCAGGCAACAGCCAGTATGAATTTAACCCTGCTGCTGGTATGAATGTACATGAAGAATACAATATGCCTTTTGTATGAGAAACTGTAAATAAAATATTTACACCCATTCAAAACTGAACTTTCTCCCCCCCTCCCCCTCTTTATTTATAGAGTTTTTAACATGTAAGTTGACATATCAGGCCCAATAAAGCAAGTACCACAGATACAAAGATATATCTCAATACAGATTAGGCCATTAAAGTTAGGATGATAACAAATAAAAGGGGGAAAAACACACAGAGAACAAAACAAAAGAAAAAGCAAAGAACCCCCCCCAGAACCAGAACAAAAGAAAACCCCATGGTACTAAAGTTTAGTCTGTTGGAAGTGTTTTCAATGAACTGAAGTAAATAATAAAAGGCTGCCACATCTGTGAGAACTTATTAACATTTCCTCTGAGTCTGAATTTTATTTTCTCCACTTTTAAAAAGAACATAACATCTTCCAGCCAACGTGATCGGGCTGGAGGGTGATGAGCTTTCCAACACAGCAAAATTCTACGTCGTGCCAGCAGTGAAGTGAACAAAACATCCAGCTTTTTATGACTAAGGTTTAGGGTGGCATCTTCAGAAACACCAGAAACACCAAACTAGTGGGCATGGTATGAGTGTAACGCTCAAAACATCAGAGAACACTTCAAAATTAAAAGTCCAGTATAACTTAAGTAGCGGGCAGGCAAAAAAAAAAAACAAAACAAAACAAAAAACAGGCGATGGATCTGTTGCACAGGTCAGGAATGCTGGGGTATATTTTAGACAATCTAGATGTTGAGAAGTGTAATCTGTATACCGTCTTAAACTGAATAAGGGAGAGTCTTGCACATGAGGCTGAAGTATGAATTTTGTCAATTATTTTGTCCCAGTAACCTTCCCCAAACGTAAGACCCAGTTCCTTTTTCCAACTCAAAGCATTTATTTGGTTGAGTAATTGCCCGATGCCATAATTAAAGTATATACTTGTGATATTAGAGCCTTACTGTGAGGCTTCAACTGGAATAAGTCTTCCCACCAAGGCTTGAGAGGCTGACTTGGAAACTCTGGCAAGATAGAAGATGCACAGTGTCTTATTTTAAAGTAGCAGAAGAAATGATACAAGGGCAAATCATACAAAGAACAAAGGTCACTAAAGCTGAGAAAAATGCTATCTTTAAAAAAAAGTCATAAAAACATTTGATACCTTTTCTTGCGCATATGTAAAAGGAGGAGTCCACTAACGATGGGGGGGAAGAGGTAGTTGTTGCAGATTAGGGTCAGAGCAGAAGCAGAGACTGAATTGAAGTGACACTGGAATTGATACCATATTTTTAGAGAGCCAATTACAACAGGGTTGTCTGTGAATCGTAACAGGGAAACAGGAAGGGATGAAAATAATAGTGCTTAGAGTGAGAAAGAAAAACACGATTGAGTCTCAAGGCAACACAAAGTAGCTTGAGGATCATTGAGCCAATAGGTATACTTTTGAATGTTGGCTGCCCAATAATAAAACATCAAGTTGGGCAGAGCAAGACCCCCACTGAGCTTAACCTGTTGTAGTGAGGTCATACAAATCCTGGGGGTCTTATTTGCCCATATAAAAGATGAATCCAAGATATAAAATTGTTACCAAAACCAAATTTCCTCCAGACTCCAAAAAGATACTCCCATTATACTCGATCGAATGCTTTTTCAGCATCCAATGAGCTTACCACCTCATAACGGTGCTATGATTTTTGGAATATATTATATTAAGAAGGGACCGTATACTAAAAAAAGGAATGTCTTCCTTTAATATAGCCTGTCTGTTCGTCTGATATAATAGAAGGGAGAACTCTTTCCAAACGGGTTGCTAGCAGTTCGGATAAGATTTTAAAGTCTACATTAAGAAGACTTATTGGTCGATAGGAGCTACAATAGGTAGGATCCTTTCCTTCTTTATGCAGTATGAGATAGAAGCCTGTCTTAGTGTCTGAGGGAGAGAGCCTTGTTTCAATGACTCCTTTGTTAAGAAACTGGTTCATATCTGTGGAATTGGAGGGGAACTATGATGCATACAGAGCACTATAAAATGACTCAAAAATTGAGTTGATTTCAGTTGGATCAGAAGTCAAAGTTCCCGATTCATTTTTAATTTGCAAAATTTGGCGAGATGCCAATTGGTGACGTAGCTGGTGGGCTAGCACACGAGAGGCTTTATTACCATGTTCATAATAGTTGCCACGGGACCGTAATATCAATTGCTCTGCATCAGGCGTCGACAGGAGACTGAACTCCGAATGCAGGTTAAGATGCTGCTTATACATTTCAGTTGAGGGAGTTTGAGCGTGTTGCCGGTCTAGAGCTTGAATTTTGGCAGAAAGTTCATTTTGCTTAGCTTTCTTTGATTTAGATAGGTGAGATAAATAGGAAATTATTTGGCCTCTGAGGTAAGCTTTAAGTGTTTCCCATAGTAGAGAATTTGAGATTTCCTCTAAAACATTCGTAGTTAAGAAACCATCAATTGCAGATGAGATATAGTCACAGAAAGCTGAATCAGGCAAGAGTAGAGAATTCAACCTCCATGGATGCTGAGGTCTATAGCCAGGGGACAATACCATATGCAGGACTAATGGAGCATGATCAGATATAACAATTGGAATATATTCAGAGTTGCAAACTTTAGAAGCCATGGAGCCATTTATAAAAAAGTAATCGATGCGAGAATATGTGTGATGAACATTTGAAAAAAGGAATATTCTCTGGCTTGGGGATTAAAAAAAAACCTCCAAGGATCAATGTATCCATTTTGGGTCATAAAGTGTGAGAAAGCCCTGGACATAGCAGATGATGCTTTAGAGCCAGTGGCAGATTTGACTAAAGCTGGGTCAATAACGCAGTTTAAATCACCTTGAAGATCAGGAGGTGCGTCTTTAAGTCAGGAATCATCCTCAAAAGATTATTAGCAAACACAGCATTGTCAAAGTTTGGGGCATAGACGTTCACTAAGACAACTGGGTTATTCATGAGGGTTCCTACAACAATTAGATATTGTCCATTTTTGTCAGCAATCTCCATCTGGCCACCACAGAAAGCTTAACAGATCTGAGTCATCTCTTTGTACTCGGACCTGATAAAACATGGATTCAATGTCTACCATGAGCACCACAGGTTCTTTTCGGAACCTAGTTATGACCTCAACTAGCAAGCTAATGAGAACTGGGCCTTTCAGAAGTTGTCCATTCAGAGACACTCCCTGAAATGAAGCACCACAATCAAAGACAACTCGCAACTACTTCTTCTGTGGGTGATGCACCCCATGATGTGGAATGTACCACAATCCTCCATCACAGCGATCAAATTCTTCAGCAGGCACCTTCTCTGCATACCCTTTAGAAATGATTTCAGTCATAAAACTGGTGTAATCGACATGAAATGAACCATCCCTAATAAACTTCCGTTTAAGGCTCATAGCTCGCTGTTCTACAGCCTTCCTATTATTTGGCATTTTTACCCGATTGCACTCAAAAGGTAAACCAATGGTGTAATGACCATCAACCAAC
Organism: Neolamprologus brichardi; assembly: GCF_056152115.1. Taxonomy (NCBI): domain Eukaryota; kingdom Metazoa; phylum Chordata; class Actinopteri; order Cichliformes; family Cichlidae; genus Neolamprologus; species Neolamprologus brichardi. The sequence goes on along the minus strand of NC_142112.1, from coordinate 15,197,434 downwards.
TTAACAGAGTCCATCACTGACTTCATAAACTGCTGATCCTCTCTAGACAAAGCAAACTGCTCATCCTGAATACATTCGGGAAAATCAGCCTTCATTTGACGTTCCCACAGCTCATCCAATCTTGCCACGGAAATGCTTGTCAGTCTTACAATCCTCTCTGAGAGGACCATTCACCGTCCAACCCAGCATAGTTTTTACTGCATAGGGACCTCCATCCTGACTTCTAACAACATCCCATGGCTCTAAAACCTTGGGCACATTGGTCCCGATCAACAGGTCTACCCCGGAATTTATCTCCAGTATCTTAATATGGCGCAAATGTGGCCATCTATTGAGATCTTCCTGTCGGGGAATATTACATTGATGAACAGGCATGCTTTTCTGAGTAAATAAGTCAGGCAAGTCACAGTAGTGATCTAAATCCAAACCAGCTACTTCCAAATCTGAAACAACATAACTACTGACCATTTTCTCCTGACCCATTGTCCCCAAAAGAATGCCAGTTTTCCTTTCTGAAAGATTTAGCCTATTCATGAGCCCTTCAGTACAAAATGAAGCTGAACTCCCAGGATCTAGAAAAGCATAGGTTATCAGTGACCGATTACCTTTCTTGGATTTCACTCTAACTGGTATTACGGATAGAGCACTATTTTGCTCACCGGCCCCAGTAACACCACTGCTTTGCACTGCACATGAAGGACCTTCATCTGGTGGTTCTCCCCCTCCTATAGTTTGCACTGAAACACTTTCCCTCTGCTTGGAGTGGATATATAAGAGTGTGGGGCGTTTCTGTTTACAGACTTTACACAAGAGATGTTTCCTACAGTCCTTGCTTCTGTACCCAATGCGCAGACAACTAAAACACACCATTCTCTTTCAAAAAAGATAATCGTTCACAGTGCAACTTTCTTTCAAATGAAGGACACAAATCCAACATATGCCCTGCTACACAAAACAAGCAAACCTTGGTCACAACTGAACCACTCTCTCGCCTCAACACTGGCTCAATCTTCCCTTCCACCTTGGCCACTGTAGTAGCAAAACTACTCCTCTTAGCCTTAGGGTAAAACTGAGACTTACCATTCCCCGCCTCTTTTCTGATGGCTGTTGGAGGATCCTGTATATCTCCAAACAATGGGTCACTTGCGATCTTAACTTGCCTTTCAACAAACTCAACAACATCGCAAAAAACCACTTTACGTTGTAACCTCTCCTGCAGATCGCAGAAAACATTCCTCCACTTATCCCTGAGCTTATAAGGCAACTTTTTTATAACTGCTTGCATATTAGCAGAGACATCCAACTCATGCAAGGACTCATCGTCTCCCATTGCATTACAACATTACCTTAATAAAAACCCATATTCCTGCAAAGCCTTCACATCATCAGATTTTATAGGTGGCCATTTACTGACCCTTTCAATATAGGCAGCAGCAATTCTCAGCGAATTGCCAAAGTTCTCTTGGAGCAAAGATTTAGCTTTAGCATATCCATACTCAACAGGCATATACTGACAGCTTCTGACCATTTCTCTTGGATGGCCTCTAGTGTATTGCTCGAGAAAATATAAACAATCCTTAGCACTGTGAGCTTGACTCTCCACCATGTGCCCAAAAGCTCTCAAATGTTTGATATTGCAAAGGATCACCATCAAATAACTGAATGTCACGCCTTGGTAGCAAAAACAGACTGCTGCTCAGCCAATAAAGTTGTAATTTCATTTTGTTTCTTCAAAACTGTGACTAGATGACCATGACCCTCACTACCTTGCGCTGTATGTGTAAGAGGTTTGGATTGTGGCTGTAGCTCAGGAGGTAGAGCAGGTCACCTACTGATCGGAAGGTTGGAGGTTCGATCCCAGGCTCCTCCGGTCTGCATGCCAAGTATCCTTGGGCAAGATACTAACCCCAAGTTGCTCTCCGATGCGTCCATCGGAGTATGAATGTGTGTGAATGTAGTTAGAAAAAGCACTAAGTATAGATAAAGTGCTTGTGAGAATGGGTGTGACTGGGTGAATGTGGCATGTTGTATAGAGCGCTTTGAGTACTCCGGGAGAGTAGAAAAGCGCTATATAAGAATCAGTCCATTTACCATTTACCATTGTGCGTGAGACTGCGACATCATCTGAGTAGTTGAAACTGCACCTGGAAATACTTGATATTACTTCGTCTCTGACTGTTCCAACGAAACGACCTTAGGCTGAGAAATATTTTTAACCTTGGGCCTCACATCCAACACATGCGCTTGATGATCACTTGCATCAACACCCTGATATGGTCCTTCTGGTAACACAGGTTTGAACGTCGGAGCATTAGGATTTAAAATGCCTAAACTCCCCTGTTCTTGCTCTAAATACGAATTCATTCCATCAGATTTACCATTAGCAGCACTTGAGACTCGGGACATTTCAGAAGCTTTTAAAACATTCACCTTTGCTGCCGAAGCTGCTTTTTCAGTTTCTAAGTCAAGCAGCTCCTTTCTTTTCTTAAGTTGTTTCTTGTTCTTCCAAAGCATGCCTTCCTTTCAACAACCTCTGTCGAACAAGTAGGGCAGCCATATCAGCCTCTGCTGTTATGCGTGCTGACAAGGCAGATGAAACCATGGAGCTACTGAGTGATGATTTACTTTTCCTACAACTTTTGTTTCCAACATTAGAGATGCTATCACTTGGATTAACATCATCTATCACAGCACCTTTACCAACATTCCCGGTATGCCTAGAAGCACCCGAACCCTTTCCAGCAGGTAATACATCAGAAGACTCAACACCAGGTGGATTTAAATGTGGCAAATCAAGCTCAGACAAGTGATTTTTACTCTGAGGGTTTCCCTTTGCATCATGAAGCCATTTCTTTATCTCTTCCATAAACTCAGTATTATGTGCTCGCACACTCATAAACCAAGCAGTTTGTTTTTCTTGCTCTTCTTGAGGAAGCAAAGGAAGCAAGGTTTCATGCAGATGAGTTGTCTCATTAAGCAACACAGTCAAATTCTCTAACTGAGCCTGAACAGTGGAAACATTATCTTCAGATTGCTTTAATTCTTTAATAACCTTTATGACATTTTTAATTTTATTAATCTTAGTGTGACGTTCTTTTTGAAGCCTTTCAATCAGATTCTCCAAAGCCTTAGCAGTCGGTTTTGGCTGTCTTATCTTTCCATCCACATCACCACATTGTATTAATTGGTGTGTCTCCATTTTTCTTCAAAACATTACAAAATCCAAACTCTGAACTGCACCTATGCCACACAGCTTCATTCCAACACATCAACTTGATGACATTCCCTTCAATAAACCTTGGACACACACAATTAAAAGGAGCAATATCCCCCACTAGCTGCCTATTAAACCTAACTAACTCAACCTAGTCTTCCGTACATACCAGCGGTGGGTATTTATGTACCTCCATACCGTCAGCTGTGAGGAAGACAAACTGTCTTAAACACAAACTGCGGCGGTACTCCCAAGCCAATGGCTTCAGCCGCCTGATGCACAATAACTAGAAAGCAAATCAGTACAACGCCTAGCGCAGCTGTACTGCTGAAACCTAACAGGGGAACAAGACTCCTGAAAGAAATCTGTTTTGTGTAGCCAAAGGCTTAATCTAAAAGCTGCGTGGACAAAGGCAACAGCAAACTATAAAACTCTCACTAATAAAACTCATCTATATAGAAATAATCCAATAAAACCTACAAACTTTTCTGTTGACAATTTGTTGCGGCTCCTCCAACCTATGGCTGCGGCAGGCTAAACATGAGGACACCAATGACGCGCAACAATGAACACATAAAATACACTTCTGTACCATTTGCTCCTTTTATTCCACATGCAACTGTCCAATATACAAATCAGTGCCTGGGATTAACTATTAGACAAATGCACAGACTGCACAAACAAATAACTACAACTCACCAATAACTGCACTAACTACTATGCCAAATTACAACATTGGCCTATGGCATCAATTAGTGCACAAATATACAAAAACCATCAAGTTCCAGTTAAAATACATCAAAATCATTCAAGCTGCGCTCAAGCTGCGGTCAACAAAAAGTTCTGCCTCATGCTCACCCTACCTTTCTGCTCATCAACATCAGGTGCTGTGAACAGGTGAGTGCAACCACATTTATCATCTACCACACCCATGAGACACGCCCCACACCCGTGCACCAATACAGTGAGTCCATTTAAACCAACCCACTTAGTCAAAAAGGAACAACTCATATGGCTCCTACAACATTTTTATTTGATTAATCTAAAGTTGTTCTTCTGTGTCTGAAAACACTCACTCCCATTTACTCAACCTGTGTTGTCGGCTGCTGCTGTGGCCTACAGTAGCAGAAGACAACACTGCAACTGTAACGAAACTGATTACAGCATTATTTTTAAAACCTTTAGTGAATTCAACGTTCTTCAAAATTTTGTGTATGCTACTGTTGTATATAGTGTATTATGTTATTTATTTTGTAGTTGTTTATATTTTATTTCTATTTTTGGATTTTCTTCTGCTATCTCTACCTGAGCTGAGGCAATGCACAAATTTTCCTGCCGTCGATCAATAAAGTCTAATCTCCTCATTGACTGCATTTCTGATGGAGATGAGACTTCATGCAGGACAGAGGTGAGAGAGAGTCAGCTGCTTCAGATTCCTAGGCATCAACATCAGCGAGGGTGTCATGCCATATTAAACCATTATACACCTTAATAGTAAAATTTAAAAAAATGTGTTTAAATTGCATGAATTAATATTTATTAACGTCTCTTTGTGACGTCATACTATGATATGACTGCCACAAACAGAGCGTCCTCCTGTAACCATGGTTACGGGAGTTTGTTGCAAGAAGTGTTGTGAATCTCGCTGAGACAGGGAACCACTGAGAGCCTCAGATGAACCAATCAGTCAGATCGCTGTCTCCACTTCTCCTCCTCCTCCTTCGTTCCCTTTGTTTTTTAAGTACCTCATATATGTTAGGATTCTTTAGCTAGTTAGCCATCACATTAGCTAGTTAGCCATCACATTAGCAAACTGCTTCGGAGCACAGCTGCCGGAGTCGCGGGTTTTGTTGAATCAGGCGTTGGACCTGCTGGAGGAATGCTCTGCGATGATGGTGGAAAACAGCCGCCATTCAACCCATTTGAGAGCTTCAAAGAACTGGCTGCAGGTATGATTGAAAGTTTGACAACACCGACTTCAACGCCGGCGCTGAAGCTAAAACACTGTTGATGCGTCTGTGATTTATTAGTGATCGCTCACTTGTGTGCACGTGCATGTAGGTGAACGCTCGCGGCATGACGTCACACAGCTCAGTTCCTTTCTGCTTTGATCTTACAGTACGTGCCTTTGATCTTGCAGCACGTGACCTCCACTTGAGTCCCTAAATAGGGGTGAAACAGCGGGCTTTATACCTGAATCTTGCATTTTGCATTTTTAGTTGTCGTACGTTAAATGTACAGACCGCGATCTTCCCTTTCTGAAAGCTTTCTGAAAACGGATTTCCAAAGTAATTGTAGCGAAAGTAAGTCATTGACAATGTCTTTATCCAGTGTTAGAACCCCTACCCCCATTAATTCAGAGCCTTTTTCACCTGCTATCAGCGGGTGTTTCGATAGGCTCTCTGGATTACAGTGGGGCTTGATAGAAAATGGGATCTGGAACTCCGATGTCCAAGTAGCACTGGCTGATATGATTACTGATGTCATTCAGTCAGTTAGTGCAAGCACCATAAAAACTTTACTTCTAGGAGGTCAGGACCAATTAAATGATGCATCATTCCAGACATACCTTAGCATAGCCGTGACAAAAATAAGCCCCGTATTGGGAGACTCTTTCTCAATCAGCTTTGCTGCTGCTCTTAATGTCACCCATGAGGAGTGTGAAAGCGCTGTGGTGCTGACACAGATGATTGAGGAGGAGATCTCAAATAAAGTCAACTCGGGTTGGGTTCTTGTCCCAGAAAACCCGGATTCTATTTATGTCACCAGAAAAATAACAAACATAAATAACCTCAGATGCATGGTTTCTCATGCTTTCTCATGTCTGAAGACATATAAAGGTAAGCTGAGCGGCCTGTTCATGAGGGGGGCTTTACCCACTTCCTTTAGTTCAAGTGATGAGAGTCTTGAATCCAAGCTCTCTGAGATGGGAACAATTAAAGAAATAAGTATGGCTCTCATGAGGTGGAGTACAGACAGAGAGATAAGTAAAGATGACCAGGACTGTCACATAGAACTGCAACCCGTGGAGGAAAAAGAAAGTGATGAGTTTGCAGAAGCTGAGGAGAAAGCTCAAAGTGATGTTGAAACAATCCTCAACAATCTGAATTATTTACATGATGAAGATGATGCAGATAAAGCTGCAGTTGACATTGTAAATTTGTTAATTGCTAACATTGAGTATCCTGATGCAGAAGATATCACATTAAGTGAGAAGTGTAGCTCACCCAAGCCTGCTTTTGATGTGGACCTGGTGATCAAAAAGGTGAAAGACTTTTTTGCATCATGCGCCCTAATTATGAAACCAGATGAAGTAAAACGACACTTCTTCAGGTTTGCTAAAAAGGAATTTGAAAAAATGAACAGTGAGCTGAAAGATCATTTGAAGAAAAGCAAAGGATTTTTGACCTTTCAGAGACAACAGGCAAACTCCCCGGAGAGTGAGAGAGCTGACTCCAGGAAAAGCGAACACATGAATCCCTCAGAAGTTCCCAGAAAATCACCAACCTTAGAAACCACAGTTAAAAGTTCTTCTCCGCTCAAATTTACAACAGTCGTGCCGGTTCTGAATAAACTGTTTAGTAAATTAACCCAGACAGGACACCTTGGCCTGACAAGTAAGGAGATGTTTTCAAGGGAGTTGACAGAAAATGTGTACGCCCATGTCGAGTCAACATATCCAGCCCCCACGATGCAAATGGGTAAAAGTCTCTCAGAGTCTGACTTCTCTAAGACTTCACAGGGTGACTGTAATGTACCCTCTGCTCCTGAGGTGCCATATGTGCTCGTAGAAGATTCAGTGGAAAGGTTCTTACAAAACCTTCTTTTCTGGTTGGAGAATGAAACTTTAACCCAAACTATTATAAATGACAAAATTTCTGGTGCCGTGGAAGATATAGTAAGAGTGCTGACCCCATCAAAGGAAGAAGTTATGATTGGACCAGATGCTGGTGAAACAAGCGACAGACTGTTTACATCACGGTCAAGTCCAGTTACTGATCTCACCAAACAGCCAGTCTGTGTGAGTGCAGAAGACCCGGACCTGGTTTCAAATACAAGCAGTGATCAGGCATCAGTGTCTCATTCTGAACCCACAGAGGGTCAAAGTCAGCCAGCAACCTCTGAAAACCCAGAGGAAGAGCTGTCAGAAACATTAGTTACATCACAGTCAAGTCCAGTTACTGATCTCACCAATCAGCCAGTCTGTGTGAGTGCAGAAGACCCAGACCTGGTTTCAAATACAAGCAGTGATCAGGCATCAGTGTCTCACTCTGAACCCACAGAGGGTCAAAGTCAGCCAGCAACCTCTGAAAACCCAGAGGAAGAACTGTCAGAAACATTAGTGTCACCTGATGATAGGCTAATTGCCAAACAATTTAGCACTCTTGTAGCCACGAGAATCGCAAGAAATTTGCACAAAAATGCCAGAAAACTTCTGGATCTAGAAAAATTAGACTTAGTTATCAACCGTCTGACAGATTTGGTACTTTCTGAAGTGAGATACACCGAATGCCTGGAAATTCTTAAAAATAGCGGGGTTGAATTAGTCAAGGCCACAGCTGAAGGCCTTATCAAGGAGTTTGGATCTGCAGACAAGTTCTTCGATGTAATGATATCAGAAGATTCATCTTTTGACGACACTATTCTGAAGCACCTAGCAATGAATCTCGGTGATCAGGCATCAGTGTCTCACACTGAACCCACAGAGGGTCAAAGTCAGCCAGCAACCTCTGAAAACCCAGAGGAAGAACCGTCAGAAACATTAGTGTCACCTGATGATAGGCTAATTGCCAAACAATTTAGCACTCTTGTAGCCACGAGAATCGCAGAAAATTTGCACAGAAAGGCCAGAAATCTTCTGGATCCAGAAAAATTAGACTTAGTTATCAACCGTCTGACAGATTTGGTACTTTCTGAAGATAGATGCACCGAATACCTTAAAATTCTTAATAATAACATGAATAAGTTAGTCAAGGCCACAGCTAAAGGCCTTATCAAGGAGTTTGGATCTGCAGAGAAGTTCTTCGATGTAATGTTGTCAGAAGATTCATCTTTTGACGACACTATTCTGATGCACATAGCAATGAATCTCGGTGGCTTCATGAATCCTCCAAAGAAATCCAAACTTGCCAGGTTTTTTTCAGCAGTGTTAAAAGCTTTTAAGAAGCTGTTCAGCTGCTGCTTTAAAGGCAGTACTGATGACTAAATTGTCATCTTGATTTTTTTCAAATACCTCTTTTAAAATCTTAAAGAAGTCTGGCCTCAGAGTTAACATCTGAGGTATATTTTATTTTAAAACTATTTCATTTGACTTTAGTTAGACTGAGAAATATTCTTCATCGTGTCTCCTCGTATTATCGTTACCATCACCCCCCACCGGCCGAGGCAGATGGCCGTCCCTTCTGAGCCTGGTTCTGCCGGAGGTTTCTGCCTGTTACAGGTAGTTTTTCCTCCCCACTGTCGCCAAGTGCTTGCTCATAAGGGATTATTAATTAATTGGGGTTTTCTTGCTGCTACTGAAGGGTCTCTATCTTACAGTATAAAGCAACTTGAGGAGACGGTTGTGATTTGATGCTATATTACAAATCTTAAATTCAACTGAATCTTAAAAACATGTAATATAGCATCACATCACCATCAAATCAAGAACTGAAAAATAAAACAAAATAAAAACCCAAACCTACATTGAAAACTGTTTGTGATTTGTCTTGTGCTTTCAAAATATATTGTCAAATATGAAAAGCTGCATTTATATGCTCTGGTCATTAGTACTGGTATTTTAATGTAAGCAAACACAAGGAACATACACCGATGTGTAAGTACTACAGATGAAGAAGCAAGAGCGTTTGAACAGCCGGTTCCGCTCTCTCAATTCTCCGATAAGCCAGGGCCAAGCCAGCTCCGATCAGCAAGAACCCTGTTATCATGGTTCCGAATAGGTAGATATCTTCAGCGTCCTCAATCGACAGTCCCGCCAGGCACATGATCCTCCAGTTCTGCCACCCGTCCATCGTGTATCCGGCAGGAAAAGTCCCTCCAGGGCACTCGGGCTCTCCTGAACCCAGACTTCTCGTTGAGAAAAGGGTGTCAATAGCATTCAGAGACCAGTTGATCAAATCCATAATTCTCTTTAGGTTTTAGAGAACGACAGTGAGAGACTGTTCGAGGGAAAGTAATATACACGAGACAAGACAAGGACACAAGAGGCTATGCAGGGAAGATAAGGGGAAGAAGGAGAGGAGAAAAGTGCGACCGCCTTCGCCAAGAGCCAAACGAGAACCTCGTTACCTGATCGCAGCCTTTTCTGGCTGCCTGTACGCCGGCTGCCTGTACGCCGGCTGCCTGTACGCCAGCTGCCTGTACGCCGGCTGCCTGTACGCCAGCTGCCTGTACGCCGGCTGCCTGTACGCCGGCTGCCTGTACCCCGGCTGCCTGTACGCCGGCTGCCTGTACACCGGCTGCCTGTACGCCGGCTTCCTCTACGCCGGCTGCGTTCCCATCACAGTTCGACCGCCTCACCCTCAGAACATCTCCACCACCCTGCCCACTGTTAAGATTATTGTCGAGGTCAGACTCTTAATTTGTCTGTTAAACCGATGTGGTTTCTCTTTCAGTCAGAACTCCAGGGCTCAAGCTCTCGCTCCCAGCTAATTCCATACTCGTATGGCTCTGGCTGACTTCTGATCTCCTCTGGGGAAAAAAGGGAGCTTAATTTCTTCTTCTGTCTTTCTCTTTCTAATTGTGCAGGTGAGTCACTCATCTGTAAGCTGCTGCGCTCCAAAGAGGCCATGGCCACGATGGACATCAGGAACTGGCCCCCAGTGCTGGACACCACTACAGCGTTTCATTCATATCCGCACAGGGAAATCACGCTCACATTAAGTACTTTAATTTAACATAAATGCAGGTCGTGCACAGCCGCCTCACAATGCAGTCTGAGTAGTTCTGGTTGCAGATATAAACCTAAAGAATGCACATTAAATTAAATCCTCTGCTGTGATGAAACCTGCCTTTACAGCTCCATCACTCTGTGATTTATCGAAAAATAAAAACTTGCTGTAGCTGCAAGTCTGTGGAGTTCCCCACCACTGCTTTAGAGAATCAAAGCACCAGGAAGTGGGAATAATTTCTCCTATAATAAGGATTTTTAGGTCCCTGATAACAAAAATGAGCAGATTTTATCCAGTTTGGTAACGTTTACATCACTAGAGAAGAAAATATAGCCACATTATTATAATTACTATTGTTATTTTTGTATTTTTGGAAAAGAGGTTGCCCAGTTTTGATACACATGGAGGTTTGCAGCAGAGACAGAATCATGTTTTCTGCTTATTTTAATGATATTTTAATGACTTTAGAAACCAGACGCCTGATTGTTTGTTTTTTTTACATTGAGACAAAGTTTACACAGAAGGACTATATAGGGTCTTTTTTAAAGTGACTTTCAGGGATTTAGGATCTCTGAAGAAAAACTATCAATTTTTATTACTTAGAGATTTTTCAATATCTAACAAGGACACGAGGACAAAGTTAAATTGACCTGATTTTTGCATAACTTTAAGAATTTGAATGTGAAGAGAAGAAAAGATCCATGAACGTAATGATTCAAAGGGTTCAAATATCTTTGAATGTATGTGCTTCAATATATTTTTCGGAGTGAGGAAAACAGAAAAAAGGTTAAGTATTCTGAAGAGCGTAAGATTATGAAAAAACTAGAGATATGAAATATCCAGATTTTAGAGGCCCAGAGAGGTGAAGAGCAAAGCAGCAAACAGAGAAAGCTTTGTAAAGTAGCTTTATTTTTTATTTTTTTGTCAGCTGGCAGAAAGGCAGACAGATGTTTTTCTTGCCGTTTCTTCTCAGCAACGTTGCTGCAGGTCCTTCCCCAGGTGGAAGAGATGGACATCTCCTGGAACGACTTGATTGGTGGATTGGTTCATCCACTGTGCATAAGCCCTCGGTTTTACAGCTTTGATCATTCATTTTGATTTACTGGCTCACAGAGAAATTTCAAACTAACTCACAGAAAAAAAATCTGTCTTGAGAGGATAGCTTTAGCTAATTTATCTGAACTCTGTTTACTTTATGAGGTAAAGATGACCATATAAGGAATATCCTCTCTCTGTGAGATGATAAAGACTCAAGGGTAAAAAGACTGAATCTGTGTGTCTAAAGCGGGCTGAAGATTAGTTTACCTACACCGACCTCATTATTAGTTAGATGTATAGTATAGTTATATTATAGAAGAGAACATAAGGAGCAGCAGTTTGGATCCATTTTAACAGTGCTGTCAGTTGGTGTTTTATTATTTTCTTGTCTGTTTTTTTTGCTGTCTCTTCGTTGATACATTTGTATGGATGAGGTTTTCCTGTTCATAAATATGGAACTCCAAAGTGTTCAAAATTAAATAAATAAATAAGTCATGATGAAATAAATAACTATGTGAATAAATAAGACACAGATATGTAATGTGAGAATGATATTGTGAAATAATGGAACACATTTTGAAAAAAAAGCTCATTATTGTGAAATATATTACATTCTGCTATATAAATGTACTTATTATTGTGAAATATTATTTCATGGTCATTATTTTTCACAATAACAGAGATTATTCCTGAGGCATTTTATTTATTTCCAGCCGTTTATATTCCAAAATGTTGTTTTTTTTTCAAAGTCAGTCTTTATTTCAAAATCCCGTTTTTCCCGATGGTCTATTTATTTCATAATGCGACTTTTCAGCAGAATGACTTTGTCTGTCAATCAAGAAAGACAGGGCGGAGCCAGTTGTGTGATTGGTTGCTCCTTTACTCAGACATAAGTAATAGCACATGAATCGTCGATTTAGGTTTAATGGTGCAATGCGTCTCCTATGCAGCTGGCGGCAGTATGTAGCTCAAAATAAACTTAAGGCACCGATAAATGCAAAACACTGGGTGCGAATAACATTACAGGTGTATCAATTCTTGTGAAGGGCATGGCTGCAGGAAACAAGTCCCTTTCTGAGTTACTCAGAGAACTTGCTAACCGCTTAGATTGTACGTCTTCACCTCAGTTATTGCAGCAGTGTACTGGAGATGAAGTGGTCCCTGGTCCAAATTCTCATCACAACCGCACAGTGTTAACGTTAGCAAATGCTAACGCTATCACAGCTAGTTCCACTCCACGAAATGCTGTTCAGGGTAAGTAACTATATGTTATTACGGCTCAGTTAGTCTGTCTGTCTGCCAAAATTAGCTTTTTAATCAGTTCAGTCACAGATTTTTTTAATACTGTTTTTTACGGTGGCCCTGAGAGGCCAAACGGACTGCAACTTCAGAAAACACTTGCAAAAAGAAAAATGCTGCAAAAAGAAAATGCTGCAAAAAGAAAAATGCTGCAAAAGCACACAAAGCACAACGGAAATAGGAAAAAAGACAACGGAAATGTTTCTGGGGAGACAATAACCGGACGGACCAGTTGCAAGAACCAAAACATGTATGTATGGCTGTATCCCAATTCAAGGACTGTTTCCCATTTCAGGGTCTGCAGCCTTAAAGTACGCAGCCTTAACGGTCCTCAAGGGCCTCGTACTCAAAGACCGCTGAGGCCGGAAGTGCGAGGCTTGTAGGCTTGTGAAATGGGACGGTCTAGCCTCAGTCGCGCTGCCCAGGTTTCCTAGCAACCATGATACTAACAGCTGGAAACGTTTCATACAGCTTTGTTTGACAGAAATGAAGGAGAACATATTTTGTACATTTGTTTCTACATGTCTTTTTTCCTATTTCCGTTGTGCTTTGTGTGCTTTTGCAGCGCTTTTCTTTTTGCAGCGTTTTTCTTTTTGCAGCGTTTTTCTTTTTGCAGCATTTTTCTTTTTCCAAGTGTTTTCTGAAGTTGCAGTCCGTTTCGCCTCTCAGGGCCACCGTAGTTTTTATCATAGCAAAGAATTCTATAAATTAGGTAAGGGAAAATAATTGTCTTCTGGGTTAATGTCTGTATTACTATTTGCATTGTTGTAGGTCAGGGGTCTGCAACCTTTAACACCCAAAGAGCCACTTGGACCCGGTTTCCACGCAAAAGAAAACACTGGGAGCCGCAAATACTTTTTGAAATCTAAAATGAAGATAACACTGCATATATTGTTTTTTTACCTTTATGCTTTGTGTGAACAACTAAAGTAAGTAAGTAAAGTTTATTTATTAAGCGCTTTTCACAGAGAGGCAGTCACAAAGCGCTGTACACAAAGATTAAAATAAACAATACAATCAATAGACATTATACACAATGTAAAAGATCAAATGTAAATAATGTAAAGAATATAAAATAAGTAGATTAACAAAAGGCTTGTTTGAACAGAAAAGTTTTTAACTGCTTTTTAAAAGAATCCACAGAGCAAATAAGGTGTTGCTTATAAAATCCATGAAGTGCTACAGAGAAAATTACATTTCATTTATGTAATTAACTCATTTTGAACTCTTAAAGAAATATAACAAAAGGAAAGACACCAACCTGAACTAAAATGATCCAGCAAACAAAAACTGTTGTGAGCCCCCACCCTTATATCGCCTTTGGGCTTTTGGAGCCTTGACCTCACTTTTAAAAAGTAATTGGAAAAAAGCACTATGCTGCTAAAAAAGGAAAAATAGATATTTGCAAAATTCCGCCTAAATATGTATTTTACCTGGTTAATGTGTGTGGCGGGGCGTGGTCTGCAGCACCGCTGGGAGGCGGACGCACCTGAGCTGCACCCGCAATCACGCCTTGCCACCTTAAAGTCTGTGCTCTCTGTGCTGTTGTGTTGTCGGGCTGTGAGCTGAAAAGCTACAGCCGGCTGTATGCGTACAGCAACCGTGTGTGAAAAGTGGTCAATAAAGAGATGCTGAAAAGCATCTTCATGGAAACATCGTCGGGTCTGCCGTGATATGTTTACAATAAGACTTATGGTCCCGACCGCTGCGCACAGCATCTGCAAATCGGGGCTTTCATCTTTACGCAGGACTTTAAGCTATCATCTGTGAGGCGTGAGCGGTGTTTGTTTTAACATAGTTCATGATGGAGCTGCTGACATAATGTGGATCCGAAGATCCATAACTGGCCTACCTGGGGTCAAAAGTCTCGATAAATGCACGGCGTTTCGGCGGGTATACCGGCTTCCGCGAGTGTGACGCTTATTTTGAGCGGTGAAAAAATAATATAATATAATTTTATTTTTATATTTCAAAATCACAATAATCTTCCAATTTAGAACTACAAGTTAAAAAAAGAACTAAACACAAAAATAAAATACACTTCAGCTAAATACTTCTAATTTATTTTCCCAAACCACCCGGAGCCGCAGTATAAGGACAAAAGAGCCGCATGCGGCTCCAGAGCCGCAGGTTGCCGACCCCTGTTGTAGGTAATAGGTATTCATGACTGTTTTAAAGTGGCTTATCTTCTCTGCTAATATGGAAGACAAGTAATCTATGTTACAGAAAAGAAAGCAATTTTAGTTCAACGTAGTGATTTTGTAAGTGGGTATAATTTGAAAATGGTTTTTAAACTAGTATAGTGGATGTTCTTTAAGTATTTAACATTTAAAGTGTGTGTCACTTTACGGAAGCCAACTTCAGTTTTGGTTTGGTCTCACCGTTGTAGGTCATAACACGAACAAGTCGTCAAGTCAAGCAGCTGAGGAAAGGGCTTAAGGAGACCATGGTATGGCCGCTTCTGACAGAGAGATCAGACATTCCTCTTTTCTTACCAAGGGAATCAGAGACTGCTCCCTGTTGTGAGGTAAGGTCAGGCCACATCTTTTAACATCTGAATAGTAAAGGTATTTGGTTAATTTATGAAGGATGAACATTAATTGTTGACACAAAACACTAATATACTATTTTGTATGCTTGGGTTAGTTGAACAGCTGGGTTACATTTAATAAAAATACACCTAATGTTGCTGATGCTCTTAAGACTACAAGATAAGTAAAGCTATAAAAGGACTGTGGCCTGCCACAGAAGATGAAGATGAGGAAGAAGAGGAATGCTCTCGAGGATAAATGCAGAGTGGCAGGCTACCTTCGGTCCTTCATTGAAAATGGTAAGTCTGCTGCGATAGGTATTTTGCCATTGGTTTTCTCTGATTGTACTTTGGTAAATTACATCCAGTCCAGTGATCTTGGGTCATTAACAAAGTACACTATAGTGTAATTTTGTTTTGTTATTTGCTCCATACTGCCTCCATGCAATACATAAAAAAACAGAGTGGTGGCATTATCAGTTGCACTAGAATTGTATGTAGACTACTTTTAGCTTTGTTAACATAAAAATATCTATAACAGCTACAACAGCAATTTGAGTGGGGCAAAAATGTCTGGTGCCCTGTATGTAAGTGGTCATCTTTTATGGTATTTCTCCATAAACGATTCAAAATAATGAATATAGGATGTCATTGTCATGTCAATCTTCTGTTGCAGCATCTTGTGCACAACGAAAAGCCCTCATCAAGTTTTGGACAGGATGGCAAGTCTTGCCGAGAGAAATGACTGTGGAAGTGGTCAACAGCAGTCTTCCAAAGTCTTCCACCTGTTTTGAAGTACTACGTCTTCCTGCACACTACTGTACCTATGAGTCATCTCTAATGGACATTCAGGTGTGTCTCAACTCTACTGACTCAGGTTTTGGTCTGGTTTAGGATTGATTCCATAACCACATGGTAAGATTAGACCATTTCTTCTTTCTTGCATCATTACTGTATTCAGTGTTCAAAGAAACGGACAATCTAGTGAGTTCTAGTTCCTTTTAATACACTTGACAGTGAAAAATGCACAGTACATGTGAGCATTTGTGGCTTTTTTATATAAACTGATAAACAGTTCAGATATCAAAATCAGTTGTTCACTGTACATTATAAATTACACAGTATGTTTTGTTTATACTCGCTACTGGTAAAAAAAAATCTTGTAGAAAAAATTATTTGAATTAAGATGTTACACTACTGTACTGTGTTCATTGTATTAAATCTGCTCAGAGTTGACATGTACTGTATATCCAACCAAGAAATGAATATCATTAAAGTGACAGCTGTATAAAACAAATCCTGTTTTATAGCCACTCACTGTTTTGTTGAAAATGAAATTGGTTATGCTGTTTTGAGTCAGTATTAGCTACAAAGCCATAGATGTAGAAATTAAAAAAAAAAAAAAATCCTCCTGACATAGAAACTGATTAAATGTGATAGTGTCTTTCTACAAGTGATTTTGAAGTATGGTTATGCAAGAAATAGGGTGTGAACATATTGCACCTGCTTACTTTGAAGAGTTAAGGTGTGGTATCAAACATAAGTTTGAGTGACTGAACAGTTTCACAGTAGGCATCCAAAGCTTGACTGAGTGAAACGTTGTTGTTTGGTAGCACAGCAGGGTCTCATTCATTCAGTGCACGTGGGAGCTGAATCTCAGGAATGGTGATCTCATTTGATGGGCGGTGATTATGTGGTCCTGTCCAGTCCACACCATAATCCTCATCAACCTGAAAGAGCATGCACATGTTTTAAATCTAAACTGAAGAGGTGTTTCCTGCAGCTGTTCCTAGATGGACTTATTGAGTCTGTCAGGGCCTATGTGAGTTTCTTAGGCATTGGCTACCAACTAATTATTCATTCACCCATTCTAGGTCAGGATTGGTTCTCTTCAGGTATAACAAATTTAACTTTGTTTAAAGTATTGCCATCTATACCTGACAGATGGGATAAAAGGAGAGAATGACATTTCCACTTACAGGAGAAATATTTGGTACACCAACTTGCACAGTAGAAATAAACTCATCTCAACTACAGATAGCAGAGTTTTACATACAAGAACAAATATGGATCAAATAGTCATGTACCTGTGACAAATCTTGTCCCTCCTTTCTGTGCAGCAACCAGAGGTGCAGGGGTGAATGGTTGTTTGCTTTTCTGAGTCCGTGCTGACTCCATGCTTCCTGGAATGACTGAAGATGATGTTGAATGTGATGCAAAAAGCATCTGTGCAGAGCAAACAAGTGAATTTTTTCACCAGGGTTGAGCAGTCCTTGAATCTCCAGCTGGGTGAAGATGTTTTCATATACATCCCTCCACAGGCGCTCAATGCTGATTTCCATCTATATGCCAAAGGTGATTTGCTGCTGATACACTGTACTGAAAACGCCTTGTAGTCTTAATAGATAACCGTCGCATCTTGACCCCTTCTGGATTGACTCGTCTCATTGAATCCATCAGTCGAAATCCTGATTAACAAACAGATCATGTCTTAGTACTAACAACTACAAAAAGACTGTATTGTAAACACTGTAATGCTTATGGGACAGATCTTCATTGTGTCAGGTAAGTATCCAGGTGCTGTACAGATTTAGTGAGGAGAGAGAATCGTGTACAGACTGGTTCAAACAGGAACATAACTGCATAACAATGATAAGAACATGCTAGTCATTTTTGATGCCTACATTAAAATATCACATCAAGGCCACACTGACACGTGCTTTCCAGGCCGGAAACTGGTGTTTGGATATTTTAACAATATCAGCTTACTTTGAATGTATATGGCTCTGGATCATAGATGTCCCATCATCCTTCTGCAGTCGGCATTTGGGTGATGACGCTGAATGTCCAGCACTTTTGAATCCAAATCCACATCTCCAATAGAGGAATACCTATCAGATTTTCTGCACATAAAACATTTTTTCATATTTTCATATAACAGCAAATCTCAAAGTTTTCCAATTAATACTGAAAGAACCAAGGATGTAAATGTATTCTTGTTTTAGCTTTACTGAAGAAACCAGAGAAAGTATGATATTTAAAACGCTGCTGTAATAGACAAAACCATTTCAATAAACTCGCTATTTATGCATTTATGCAATGCATTCAATGTCTGGATATAAGACTAATATCATTCTATCGTTGTATATATAGTGGTAAGAATCTGAGCAGCCATAATCAACGAGTTTGGTGTTTGATGATTTTATCTGACAGCTTTGGTCAAGTCCAGAAAACAGTACACCAGAGCCTATACGTCGGTAAGTTGGCTACCTTCTAGCACATTGATCTGGCCTCTGTGGCAGGTATTTAAACATCTAATGTTTTTAACACTTTAATGTTAGCATGTGATGGCCACAAAAGCATGTTATGTTTTATAACATTTTCTTTTTATCATTGGATCTATATTTTATAGGTTACCTTCAATATCCCAAACATCTGATGTGCAAGTA
This sequence comes from Neolamprologus brichardi, assembly GCF_056152115.1. Classification (NCBI taxonomy): domain Eukaryota; kingdom Metazoa; phylum Chordata; class Actinopteri; order Cichliformes; family Cichlidae; genus Neolamprologus; species Neolamprologus brichardi. The sequence goes on along the minus strand of NC_142112.1, from coordinate 15,179,014 downwards.
TATAATACTCTTTTGTATAACAATGTTGCATATTTAATTGTTAAGTTTCATTTACATGCCATTACATCTGCAGTTGTTATGGTATTGTGTTGTGTTTGTGTTTATGCTGAAGGTTCAGTGTGGTACAGAATCTCAAATGGCATCCACATCAGGAGAACATACTACAAGTTACAAGTTAGTCTTAAGTTATAAAATTACATGATTTCCCCTAGGGATCAATAAAGTATTTTGATTCTGATTGTGATTCTAAAATTTAAAAAATATAAAATGATATATCTTGTAAATAATTATAAAGTAATAAGCTCAGTGAAACTGTTTTGGTTTTGTTGTTGTTGTTTTTTTTTTAATTATAGAGGTTCTCTATCTAATCCATAACTTGAGCAAATTCAGTCATGGTGAAGTACTTCTGACCCAACCCAGCCAAATGTAGAGCCAGAATTACTATTACAGACTGAGAACCTTCACAGACATTACATAAAATGTATTTTAATCTTCTGTTTTTACTCTTCTTTCACAGTATGTATACCAATATCTATGCACCTGTCGTTATTGACAGCAGTTCTTCAGATGCTGAGGGAGAGGAGTTGCAAAAGGAAAACTGATAACTTTCATATCTTGAATAAGTACAATAAACCCATAATGTTTGACTTGCAGTTAACCTATTTATCAAATATTTCTTTACTAAAAATAGTGCTGGGTACTGCTGCTATTTTTGATCCTAACCTTTTACAGGAGCAAACATAGCTTAACTGTTCCTGAGAAGTTATTCTGCTGATGATTGTATTCAGAAAGAAAAGATTCTTAAAATTATTTGGTTGCTGATGATTGTTCTTCAGATCACTATTTTGCTTTTTAAAATGAATTAACAGAAAAAGGCCAATTGATAAAGCAAGAAAAATTACTTAAAAGATATTAAACCAAAAAAAAACCCATAAAGTGTAAATAGTGTAAATATTTTGTTGCTTTTCACTGACTGATTCTACAGTGATGAACCTGATGGATTGACGGCTGCAAATGTCATCTCAAATCTGGCTCTGAAGATCAACAAAACCTCCTGTAGCAGATTCAACATTAACCGAGCCAATGTCTGGGATGGTGCCTACCGAGGCTTCAGAAGGTCTTCATATAGTCCCAACTCTGGCATGATGGTGAAATTCTCTGATGACGTGGGACTGGCTGAAGAGGCAATAGACACAGGTGGGCCTACTCGAGAATTTCTCACCCTTTTGATGGAAGCCATAAGGACGAGAAGAATATTCGAAGGAAAAGGCTATGCCAAATATCTCACATTTCATATTAAAGGTATTTATTTTTTTCACTTTTTTTTCCATGGTCAAAATTGCTTTATTATAATGTAATGTCTTTATCTTTAGCTGCAGATGAAAATGAATATTTCTACGTTGGAAGAATGATTGCAGTTTCCATTGTCCATGGTGGTCCAGGGCCATGTTGTTTATCTCCAAACTTCTTTATGTACCTTGTTGGAAAAGACAAGACATTCGAGGCACCAATTGATGATATACCAGATGAAGAAATCAAGAAGGCTCTACTAGAGGTAAATTTATGATGTTATGATTATGACAAACGCCAATAAATGCAAATTTTTAGTCTTAGTTATCCACTTAACATAATATTAGTAACTAACTGATGCCTGAAAAGATTACTGATTGTGTAATCCAAGACTGTGTTAAATTGCACATTAATAGACAGCATGCGAAGGATGTCACTTGTGCGTGTGTGTGTGTGTAATATATATTTTTCTCTTTAGATAAAGAATGCAACATCTGTAAGTGAGCTCCGAGTAATCTCAGAAAAACACTCAAGCATGCTCCAGACAGCAGGATGCTATCGATTCATGAGGACACTGGAGGATAAGAAGAAGGTAGTAGCGGATTACATTCAGTGGTACTTCATCTACCGAAACCATCTTTCCATCCAAAGGTATAGAATTCAGACTATTATGTGCCCATTTAACATAATCTTTTCAGAAGAATAAATAATAAAAAATATATTCTAAATGCAAGACCTTTTTCAGGAGGACTTCTTTCTTGTAGCAGGATGAGTGTCTTAGCTAGATAAGAATGTTGGTTACTTTCTTAACACAGTAGTTTCCCATGTGAAGTTTTGCTTGCTTGCACAAATAACATTAAACATTTTATTAAAAATTAGACTGTTTTCTAGTTTCAGAGAGGGTCTAGCAACACTGGATTTTCTAAACGCCCTGGAACAGCATCCTTCACTCTTCTTCTCATTCATGTGCTACACTGAGACCAGGCTGACAGCTGATCTTCTTGAGAACATCTTCCATGTGCAATTTGGTCCACCTGGCAGCTCTAGGCGTCAAGAGGAGACAAGAGTACTAAGCTACTGGCAAGACTATCTGCTTTCTGTAGAAGGTATTAAATTTGTTTGAAAATGTTGAAATGAGTACATTTATGTCAGCAAAGTGTAATGGCCCCTTTTTTCTGTTTATTATCATTAGAAATAACTTTTTGTCTCTTTACATTCACAGAGAAAAATGGAAGTCTGTCTCCTGAAGACATCCTTATGTTTGCAACTGGACTGAGAGAAATTCCTCCTGCAGCAATTCAGCCAAAGCCACAATTTCTTTTCCAGACCACTTCACGCTTCCCTGTAGCAGATGTCTGTGCAAATACTATCAAAATCCCAGTGTTACACAATTATGAGGACTTCCAAGAAGCCATGGATTATGGCATCCAGAACTCTCCTGGGTTTGGGCTTCCCTAAGGTCCAAGTCCTTTTGCTTTTAAGCCACATTTATGGTTTTAGCAAACATTTGAAGTTTGTGATTTTAAAATCTGAAAATTTTGTTTCTAATAATTTATAATAATTTTGGTAACATAAAGTTTAATGCATCGCAGAAAGTTCAATCAGGTTTTGGAATTTCAAAAGCATAATATCATAGTTGGACAATTGAACAAGTTAGACATATTTCACTGTGTTAAGAAATTGCCAAAGTAACAAAATAAAACATTTCTGAAGTACTGAGACACGCTAGTATAATAACACAGGGAAAAAAATCTGATAAATTCAGTTAAAAGGCTTTATTTAATCAACCACTTCTGTGTTTGATTACATTTTTTGTAAGATATGCAAGTTGTTCTTGGAGTTAAAAAAAAAAGAAAAACCCACATAAATACAGGTCTTGCAGAATGCTTTTGTAAACCTTTGTTTGTAAAACAGATCTCCAAATTAATCAATGTGTTTGTTACAGTACCTAATTAAAAGGAACAAGTTATTTTGTACAGTATGGTCTTTTGATTTCTTCAGGTAGAAAGCGTACACGCTGAAAAGTTGACGGTAGTGAAACTATTTATATAAAAACTATGGTACTATTTTTTTCAATACTCATTAAAGTTGGTTTGTGACAATTAGTGTCAGTGGTAATTGTACCCACATCTAGCAGATGATTTTACTTCTAAAGTCCAGTCATATTTTTGAGTGTTATATAATTTTCAACTGCAGTAGTCCAGTTGACTGGTCGAGGGAGCTCACTCTGTCTTTCCAAGTTTGTGAAATGAACCTGGAGATTGTCGTCCCCACATAGACTGTACTGAGCAGGTAGAATGTCATCAAACTGGTGCAGGATTTCTTGAGGCACTTGGAATCCACACTCTCTTCCACCATATCTTAGGTCAGTCAGAAAAATGAACAAATTCAGTCACTTCTCCAGGTACTATCCTTCAAGGTTACAGCAAAAGCGCAAAGTCAATCTTATAATTAAAAGTCAGTTCTGGAAATTGTGATTTTAAAGAATCTTAATTATGCATATATCTACATTTGTCGTTTTTAGCCAAGATGTGATCCAAAGTTAAAATATGATTGTCTAACTTTTTTTTTTGTTGTTTTGGAAAAAAATATAAAAATAAAACGTATGTGCATGAAGTCAGAGAACAGAACTAATGGCAAAACACAAGTGGCAGCTTTAATTTCTATTCAGCAAAAAAGTGAAAACAACAAAACACACTATTCAATTGCTAAAGTGTGTGTAATACCTGCTGTGAGTAACAGTTAGGGCAAATTGTTAAACCTAAATGACATACTGCTTACTTAACTCAAGTGGTTAGGTCAAGAAAGAAAAGAGTGCACATAAGGCATGGACTGTTCCTGAAACATTTTATAAATGAACAAAAGGTGGAATAACAGCAAGCTGGACAGGTATCCTGCACATAGAATACACTATACTGAGGAAGAAAAAATTTAGTAAAACTATGAAATAAAATACATGGACTAAATACATACCTATGAGGCAGGTGATACATGGCTTCTGGTTTACCAGATGGACAACAAGATTGGCGCACAGGTCGGATGGTGTGAGTGTTCCAGAGATCTGTGTACTCGTCAAGCTCTTTTTGCAAGACATTGAGGAAGACATATCGTAGAAGGCATTTATGTTCATGACTGCCGTTGAAAAGATGCCTCTCCCTCAGGTCACTGAAGAGTTCAATCCAGAACTGAGTTCTAATGGTGGAATGACAAGGCATATAAAATTTAATAACACAAGTAATTCAATGTAATTGTCCTCTTTAAAAAAAAGTCGTAATCTTAAGAATATTGAACTGTGCGCAATTTCGTCCAAACAAAAGCTTATTCACATGTTCTGAAGTGTTTCATCAATGCACTGCAGGAAAAAAAAGCAACTTCACACAAATAACAAAATTTAACAATATGATTAATCTTTCTGTTCTTCCTGCATTTGGCGGTTGAACTTAAGAAAAGTTGTAATATACAGGTCTGTCCATATAAATGTACTATTTTGTTTCTACATGAACACTGAAGCTGTTATCACTTGTTAGATACCACACAGAAATCCAAAAGCGAGTGAAAACATCAGTATTTTTTTTTTGGCACACAAAGTCGAAGAAATGTCTGAAACAAACGACCTCCTCTAACAAATTTCTGTCATGTTGGATCAATGTTCTTATATTACTCATATTACAGTTCTCAAATTTGAAGAATCCCTTGTTCTTTTATTTATATGACTCCCTACAGGTAAACTATTTGATCTAGATGTTAGTTTGGTACTACGTAGGTACACAAATTTGAATAAATTTTACTCAATTTTAAATAGATAAAATTAGAAAAAAAAAAGTTTAACACGCACTATTGAAGCTACTGTGGTGTATATAAGTCATTATGAAGCAATTAAAAGGTGAGCAATAAATACTAGAACATAGGAAAGTGAAGTGCTTACCATTCTCTATAAAAGGTGCTAAAACTTGAATGTTAGTTCCACAGGACCCACAAAAAACTCCAATTTGCCCCACTAGCTGGATTCCACAATATGGACAATACATTGCCTGATGAAGACACAATGCCAAATTAAAACCTGAACACATTAACTGCAACACTCCTTAATGACTTTGACTTATTAGTATTTGTTCTCGAGTTTAAAAAAGCTTCATTTCTAAGGCTACATTAAACATTATCTTTGTTAGACTTATCTTTGAATGTATATTCCAGATATCTGTAGTATTATTAGAATCATGAGATTACAACACATTTACCTCTCCTCCACTTCTTTGAAGTGTCTCCCAGTCCCGCTGGTTAGCATGTTTTGATTCGTGCAACTGGTCCGTCGGGTTATTGTCTCCCCAGGAACATTTCCGTTGTGTTTGTTCCCATTTCCGTTGTGTTGTGTGTGCTTTTGCAGCGCTTTTCTTTTTGCAGTGTTTTTCTTTTTGCAGCATTTTTCTTTTTGCAAGTGTTTTCTGAAGTTGCAGTCCGTTTGGCCTCTCAGGGCCACCGTAAAATTTATATAGCAGAATGCAATATATTTCACAATAATGAGCATTTTTTTTCAAAATGTGTTCCATTATTTCACAATATCACTCTCACATTACATATCTGTGTCTTATTTATTCACATAGTTATTTATTTCATCATGACCTATTTATTTATTTCATTTTGAACACTTTGGAGTTCCATACAAAACACATACAAACTCCAAAACACATTTCTAGCATGAACTGAACTTCCAAAGCAGAGCTACTAGATCACTTAAATTACACAATTGAAAGCATGAAAGCATGTGTGTATTGTTTGTGTATTTATACACAGGCACTCATATATATTCAAATAATTAAAAGAAATGTTCATTTACCTGTTACTACCACACATCAAATCCGGTCATTGGTACTTGCTGGCTTGTGTAGCCACTAGGTAACAAAAGCTCAACACTGCCCCTAGCATCCTGGAGCACTTCTGTTGTCTTTTGTAGTGTTTTGAGTTTTTATTTCTTTCTCTCTCTCTCCCTCTGGCTCTGTTACTGTGCTACTGAGTGTAACTACCGCCCCTCCCCCCTCTGCCCAGCGTAAAGCACAAGGCTCAGTGCTGAGTGAAGCAGAAAAAAAGTGCCAGAGAGAGAGAGAGGCTGAGAGAAAGAAAAAAGCGCCTTGTATGGAACGCCAGGACTGCCATAGTGAATTAATTAAATACACCATTAAATAATTAATTAAATGTGGCAATAATTCATTAAAATCAGAAATAATTAAATACATAAATATTTACAACACATGTAATTAATTAATTAATGACACATTTAATTAATTTAGAATGAAGAGTAGACTGATATATTAAATATTCCTTTATTGGGTGTGAAAATCAGACCATGTCATAACTGCTTTAAGTCATACAGAATAGATATCAGAGCCTTAAACAGGCTGACTCCTGCTAAATGGGTCAAACTGGGCAGAAAGTATCCAAACACATAACATCCTTATAGAATATGATGTAACACTATAGATCAACTTACCTCAGAATACATAAAGCATATAAACAATTACAGCAATATGATGCAACAAACACAGCAGTAATACTAATCCAAAATACTCAAAGCTTCATAGAACTGAAACAAACATTTATTTTTAGCTCCATTCTGCTGCTGATACATACTTTAGGTTTCTGAACATTAAACTTGTTGCTGCCTTTCATAGTGTGTAACTTGAAGGCCCTGAGTACTTTCTCCCACACTGAAAACACTGGAATGATCAAATTATTTGATCATTACCTAATAAGACTGATTCAGGACAGACAGTTAGTTATTCTAAACTTTCCTAGCAGTCCTTCACAAACAGGGAACAGTCTGTCTATTCTCTCCATCTGTCAGCTGCTGCTGGCTCTTCCTCCTCCTCTTCCTCACACACTGCTGAGTTTGTCCTGGTGGATCATCAGGGGTGCAAAGCCTCACAGGTGATGTGCAGCAGTGGGTGACAGGTGAGGGTCTCAGGTGTATACACTGCTACAAACAGGAGGATTTAGTGTTTGTGTTATTACGAGTGCTAAACAAGAAGAGTTCCCAGATGATACAGTGGACACATGTGTGACTCCTGTGATTAAAGCATCTTTCTTTCAGCTTAACGAGTGAACCGTCAGCTCGTTCAAACACACGTTAAAGTCCGTTTGGCTCGACACCACTGAACAGAGGCAGCAATGTAACATAGCTAACATTAACAGTGCAGTGAATCCTGCTTGTGCCGTGATATTCAGGACTGCAAACCGAGCAGCATCACTGACTTTCAGCTTGTTGTGTTTGTGGATATATGACTGACTTTAATTATCCATAAAATTACGACTATTGTATTATTATATTTTAAAGGCTTTAAAACCAAGTAAAAGCTGAACGTACAAACATCACTAATGTCACATAACTTTGCCGACATGTGGCCAACAGTAATATTTTAATGTTCCTCATTATTAAACATTTGCACATAAATAAGTGACATAATATTCAGTACTTACTTTTCACAGTTACTCTTCGGCCGCTCCACTTCTGCCGTCTGCGGCAAAATTATCCACACCGACTGCCGCGCTATGAATTGTGGGATATGTTGGGCCACGAAGTCTACACTGCCACATCCTTAAAATTCAGGGAAATGAAGGATGCATGTGAGGGCCGCATTTCAAGCAGCCTTTGAATTGGGACAGCCTTCGGCGCGCCGCTGTGACGTAATCGGCCTTAAAATGCACCCTTTAAGGATACAGACTTGGGGCAGCCATGTATCCCAGAATGCATTTCAAATCACAGGCAGCAATGGTGGTGGTGTAGTTTTAATTCCCCGTTTTTCTGTCACCAACAACTTTAATAGTGTTTTAGCCGCGAATATCGCGGTGTAATCTTCACATGTATGGTCAGGTTGTCAACATAGAACATGTTTGCAAAAGTGCTCAGATGTTTTCAGAGATGTCACTCGCTCTGCTAACAGTCAGCTGACAGAGTGCACCGAGCTCACAGCCCCGGTGTTACAGCTTAACTGTTTATTTTGTGTGTATTCGTTTGTTTTGGAGGGGGGGGGGTTACGTTAACCGGTTTGTTTACATATTCCACTCTCCGTGTTCCACATGTTGCATTTGCAGATTCATTTTCACCGAACGATCGTCTCTTTCTGCCTGGTCTTGTGTCTCTGTGCTTCTGTAACATGAAGAACGAGCTGACGTGTTTCTCACGACACCAGCGATCAGCTCAACAGGCCCTCAGTTTACCTGCATGCATCCAATGTCCAATCACCAGCACACAGCTTTGAAACCTCACCTTAGTTTTAGCTCTCAGTGGTTAAACGCTGGACTTAATTCACTCGGGTTTTGTCCGTCGGGTCACGTTTACTTCGCTGTTTTATTTACAACTGAGCAAATCGGTTTGGCTGAGGTTAAAGTTACGTTTCATAACTGCATAGTTTTACAGACGTTTAATGGTCACTGGCACACGTGTTAGACTGAACCAGGGGCAATTCTAGGATCAGAGCTTTGGGGGTGCTGAGCACCCAGAGAGCTGCCCAGCCAGGCAAGATAAACTTTACACGTCACGATGAGACTTCTTCCCCATCTCTGTCAGTCCCTGCATCCTTAAATGTCTCCAGTTGTCCCAAGTTGTCTCTGAATGTCTCCTTGGTGCATTTAAACCCCTGTTCCTCCCTGTCCTTGTCGTCTGTTATCTTTGTCTCTGCTATCAGTCATCATAATTTTACCATCTCTGTGCAAGTCTGCAAATTTCTTTATTAAATCATAAGATTCTTAAATTCATCAAGTCTCTCTACCTGGGTCCTCGTCACAAAACATGACATCACTGTTTTGTACATTTTAACACAATTTAATCCCCACATTTGTGAAAGAAAAGCAAAACACTATGTGGAATATGGAGACACTCCTGGTTTATATGAGCAAAGTGAAACTCATCTTTTAGGGTTCGTGGAGATGAGTGTGAAGATCCAAACAATCCCTGTCAGTGATGGAGAAGCTTTGATGAAAAAAATTTGGCAAAAAGTTCACCAGCATGAAGGAAATGAAGTTCTCAAACTTTCCTTAGGAGGACCCCAGCACGCCTGCTTAAAGAAAAGTAAGTGTGCTGATGTGGATGCTTGCAGTGACTGCTGTATAGAGGCCATCCTGCTACACATGAAACATATCAGTGTCATAATTGTTAGCTTAGTCACGTGTTTGTTTATTATCCTTATTGTTTTATCTGGGACTGTTTGCAAACATCTCAGAGAGAGGAGACACCAGCATCTGAACAGAGACTCAAACCAGCAACCTGCAGGTCCCTGCTTGTCTGCTCCAGTTTTCTCCTCACTCATGTTGCCCACCAGTGATTTCTAGCTGCCCACCCACACAGCAGGCTAGAATATGCACTGAGCCTCAGCACCATGGTTGCAATACTTGGACATGTTTTCTTTATTAAATAATAAACCAGACCCCAAAAAGTAAACAGCTGTTATTGCTAGGCAACGGGAGCAGCATTTGGTGATGCAGCACCTGACATTCCTGACCATGTGGGCGGAGCTTGCATGGAATGGAATGTTTCGTAGAACTGCGCAACACAAGCACTTAGTTACAGCATTTTTCATTTTATCCAGACACAGCTAGAGACACATCTACAGCAGCATCTCTGTGCAGGACAGACGACAGTTGAAGAAAAAAACACATCGAAAACTTCACTTCTCTACAATACGTTGGTTCCTTTGTTTAAAAGGCCAAAATGAATCAAGGGAGATCGAGAAGAGGATTGGTGAGTGCGTCACCATACAGTACAGTACAGTCTGAGCTGATTAACCTACGAGAAGAATTTCAAATAATACAGGCTGAAAATGTCAAATTAAAAGAAGAGGCAGAAAGATCAAGAGGAGAAGCTAAAAATTCAAAGTTTGAAACTGAAGTAGTATTGAAGGAATTACTGCATGTGGGTCTAAAACTTAAAGGAGAGAAGATGGGAAAACAACAAGCAGAAAATGAGAATGAAAACATCAAGAAAGAACTGTTGGAAGCTCAAAAAGCATTGCAGGAAGAGAAAACCACAGCACAAGAAGCTAAAAATAAATATCAAACTGCAAAGAAGGAGGCCGAAAATGTGATGCAGGAATTACAGGAGGTGCAGGAAGCTTTTGAAGAGGAAAAAAGGAAAATGCAGTTGGCAACACAAGAAGCTGAAAATGTAACGGCTGAAGCTGAAATACTAAGGAAGGAATTACTGCATGTAAAGCAACAACTTGAGGAGGAGAAAAAACGTAAACATGAGGCAGAAAATGAGATTGAAAATATGAAGAAAGAATTGTTGGAAGCTCATAAAGTGTTGGAGGAAGAGAAAATTAAAATACAGGAAGCAAAGAAAGAAATGGAAAATACAAAGAGTTACACTCAAAACATGAAGAAGAAGTTGCTAGAAACAGAGGAAGCAACAGAAAAAGAGACACATGGAAAATGGGAGGCAAAACAGGAAAGTGAAACTCTGAAGAAGGAACTGATGAAAGTGCAAGAAGAACTTGCAGAAGAGAAAATTGAGGTGAAGGTATTCAAGAAAGAAACGACAGCCTCTGAGGTGACCAAGAAAGACTGCAAAGATGCACTTAAAGAAATACAAAAGCACAAAAAGGAAGCGAAAGAGCTCCTCAAACAGAAAGTCAAACTGGCCAAACAGCAGCTGAAAGAAAAATTTAAAGACACCGAGGAGCAGCTAAACAAAACCTTAAAGGAGCTGAAGGCAAAAGAAAAAGAAAAGAAAGCCGAGGACAGGAGGGGATTCTGGAGCAGACTGCTGAGAAAAAACTGACCCAGCAGCATCAAGTTTAAGGAGATCAATAGTTTCTTCCTCCTTCCCCCTCTCTCAACCTTTCTTTCACAAAAATCCCCCCAAACTTTACTTGGGACGTTTGTTTGTTTTTAAAAACTCTATTCTGAATACATGTACTGAAATACACAAATAAAATTGCCATAACTTGACCTCATGTTGCTTCTTTTCTTTTGTGTCTGTGGATGTAAAACAGTAACGCACTTTCTGCTCTGTGTGTTTTTAATTGTAAATAAATGCAATATATATTCATTTTAAAAACTTCTGCTCTAAATGCTTTTTTTAGCAAAATGCTTTTTTTGCCCCTTCCTGATTTCTTATGTTTTAACATGTTTGTTACATTTACATGTTTCCGATTTCAAGTGTTAACACAGATGGTCAGAGACAGAGGTTTGGACAGCTCTTTCCCTTTATTTGTATTTATTCAGGTTATTTTTATACTCAAAAATCCATCCACAAGCTTCAACGCGTCCAGAACTCTGCTGCCCGTATCATCACCAGGACCCCTTCTATCCACCACATTACTCCTGTTCTGCAGCAGCTTCATTGGCTCCCGGTCAAATATCGTATCAATTTCAAAATACTCTTGTACACATTTAAGGCTATTCATCATCTCTCCCCTCCATATCTTTCTGATCTGGTTAAGATCACCGCCCCATCTCGTTGTCTCAGATCTACGTCTTCCTTTTCACTCTCCGTGCCACCATGGGGAGCAGGGCTTTCAGCTGCTCTGCTCCACGACTCTGGAATTCCCTACCTCCTGATTTAAGAAATATCTCTTCCTTCTCTCTCTTTAAGTCCCAACTCAGAACTCACTTGTTCAAAATAGCTTATCCCAATAACCTCTCCACTCTGCTCTTTTAAATTAGTTTATGTCTTATGCTTTTATGATTATGTAAACTGCTTGCTTTTATGTTGCTTTATATTCTAATGTGTACAGTGACCTTGAGTGTTTTGAAAGGCGCTTTCAAATAAAATGTGTTATTATTATCTTTGAAATATCTCAGTGTGACACTGATACTGTACATGAGTGTGGTAGGCTTTGAAAACAGCATCAGCACAGTACACAGCAAAGGGGAAAGGAACAATTGTTCCTTTCAAATTTTATACAAAACACCTTTTGTTGATGATTAGTACAGCTGGATGAAGTAATGTGAGATCACTGGGTGGCTTAAAAGGGGCTACGCATCGATAGTAGAAACATTGATCGGCAACCCTTTGATTGGTCGGCGAAAATGTCGAAGGAGCGCGCTCAGTATTTTTCGGCAGCAGAGCAAGAACTCTTGATTGAGGGATTTCAGGAGTTTCAGAGTTTAATTAAAACGCAAGGGAACACTGCAAAGGCTGCAAAAGCAAGGAGAGAGGGCTGGCATAAAGTTGCTGACAAATTAAACTCGTAAGTAATTTATTATATTATATTACATTATATCATATTATATTATATTACATTATATCCTCTTTCACATTAGAGCCACAACAGGACCCACTAGAACATGGGAACAAGTAAAAGTGAAATATAAGAATATTCTACAGAATGGTAATATTTATCACTTATATTGCTTTTAGTCTCTTGAAAAGAGACCCTGAAATAATCTGTTTGTTTGTTTATAACAGCAACCAAGAAAAGGGCAGAGCAAAAAAAGACAGGTGGTGGTCCTGCATCCCCTCGTCACACCCCGGCAGAGGAGCTGGCCCTAGGGTTGAATGCCACCAGACCCATTGTTGAGGGCACCCCTGGGGGAAGCTCTTCCTTAGACCAGCAGCCGGGGTGCAGTAGCAGCAGCACCTTCATAACTGGTAAATGAGCTCATAATTCTATTTGTACAATGTAAAATATTTGGTTGTTGCCTTAATTAAAATGCTTTTTGTACTTTGACATTTATTGACATTGTGGGGTTTTTTTGTGTGTAGTTTTACAAAACACTCCATCACTTTTACCTGTTCCCATGGTGACTGAAGCATGCACGGTAAGTATATATATATCTTTTTTTAAAATTATTTAGACCAATAGGCTGTACCATATCCCTTTGTAACACCATTTTGTTTCCATTGCACAGGACAGTGAAGCAACCCTGTCAGATGACTGAGGATCTCCCTGTAAGTGCATGCATAATTTGGCCTGACTTTGTATCTACTTGTGTACTTCTATGTGTTTCTGACTGCAGTATGATTTGCAGGCAAAGAGGCCGGCAGAGAGGCCTGATACAGAGGTGGGCAGTCTTGTAATTAATTTTACTTCCTATATGACATATATTGACCATTAAATGTTGTCTCTACAATTGAAACAGGGTGACATTCGTTTGCTCTATAAGAGAAGTCTCCAGCAAAAAATGGAGTATACTGAGCTAAAGAAACAAAAGCTTCTAGGTGAAATCGAACTTCAAGCTCTAATGAGGCAAAAAGTTCAACTAGAAATTGAGTTGCTTCAAAAGGAACTTCAGAGTAAGTAAAAATACACTTTCATACAGAGCACTATTGATGACCTTGCGTGATACAGTATATATGATTTTTTTCCTGGCAAATGATGACTGGCTTTTTTTTTTTGATGAGACAGAAAAAGATGCTCAAATAAATTTCAATGAAAAATATGTTTTGTCATGTTTTTAATATTCGAAATTGTGTTGCACAATTCTGTCCCGTGCAGCTCTGCCACTACGTTGGTCCAAGTGCACTAGCTGGAGGTCATCATCAGGCTCCACCTCCACCACAGGAGTCCTCTCCTTTCTGATGGTGGCAATGTTGTGCAGTACGGCACATGCAACAATAATGTCGCATGCCCTGTCAGGTGCAACCCTCAGACTTTTCAGACACTGAAATCTTCCCTTTATTTGCCCAAAGGTCATTTCAATGCGTGCCCTTGTCCTGGCTAGAGCTGCATTGTAGCGGGTTTGTGGCCCAGGGTTGGGGTCAGGGAACGGTGTCATGAAGTACTGCCTGCATGCATAACCCCTGTCTCCAAGGAGAATCCCATCGTAGGCCCCTGTGTAATGGAGAAATGCTGTTATGTTAGGCCCAAAATAAGTATGAAATATCAAAATAAGTCTCTTTTTCTTACCACGCTCAAATAATGTGCATAACCCTGACTCTCTGAAAATTCTTGAGTCATGCACTGATCCGGGCCATTTAGCTTCCACATTTGTGATATGGCACATAGAGTCACACAACATCTAAGAGATTTCATTATATGTGAACACACTCCTTTTCATTATATATTACCATCTAAAATATTAGTATTACTCACCTGCACATTTATACTGTGAACCCCCTTTCGATTGACAAAATCCCCTTCATTGGGGCCTGGGGGGGCCTTGATCGCAATGTGTGTGCAGTCTATGGTACCAATCACATTAGGGAAGCCTGCGGACAATCGAGCTATAGTTACAGACATAGGTCATGATTGCATCACATTCATTATCGAATTTAATGTACCTGCAATAGAAAAAAAGCCCTGTTTGACAACCTGTGGTCTTAAGTGGCTTGGAAAAACCACAAACACACCCAGGAAATGCTTGAGTGCCAGGTATACTTTGCGAATGGAACGGCAGACAGCACTTTTGCCAATGTTCTCTGCGTCTCCAACAGCGTACAGAAACGTGCCACTCGCAAAGAAACGCAAGGCAATGCACACAGTTTGTGCAATTGTTAATGCCCGACTACGGTGAGTGGAACTCTTAACAAAGGGATCCAACAAGTTGGTTAAGTAAATAATACCCTCACCGGAAAATTGATATCTCTCTATGAGCACACTGTTGCGCTGAGCTAAAGGATCCTGTCTATCCCGCAATATACGCTGAATTCTGAAAACTCTCCTTATCAATCTTGCACCTTCCGCAATGGGTTGCTCGCGTACAAACGGACAGGACATGGCTGCGACAGACTTCCCAAATCCACCTTCGCTTTTATAGCCGTGGTGTCTCATCTTGATTACACAAAGTAATTTACTATTACTACTCTAAAATATGAATTACATCTGAAATAATCAAATACATGAAATAGAATGATTAATAGTACATTTCCCTTTTTTTAGGAAATGACCAGAAATGATCTGTATGAAATCAATAAAAGAATCAAATACTGCATTATCTTTAGTTACATTGATAATATTTATTTATGGAAAAACAGTGGAAAAATATCGCTGTTGCTTTCGTATAAATGAAGCGGACATACCTGAGTGGCCGCGATCTAATCCTGTTTACATAAAGTAAGCCTGCTCCCAAGCAGGTTTACGCTTACGGATCTGTTGCTATGACAGCAAGTCCCGGATGAGCTTCGGAGAACCGAACGATCCAAGATCACGCGAAATCGTCAACAATCAAATCCAGCTAACTTACTTAGCGAGGTACGAAGAACGAACCCCTGGATCAGTGTGGTTTCATCTAACAAAGGCAAACAGTGGACAACATAAGGCGTTCCCTACATGTTATGCAACTATACAAAACTTCTGATGGAGTTCTCTCTGATTTCCCAGGATGTATTTTGGATAGACTAAAATATTCACAATAGCCAGAGTTGACTGAATTCAAATATTTCTAAGATCCAATTATTACAATAAAACGGCCAGAAATTCACCCCGTTCCTTTCATTTCAGGGCTTTTCAATAATAGGAGATACTTACATGAAGTGGGACGCACTGATTCACATGCTGAGGATGTGACCTCCTCCTAAACTTACTCCGTCTGTTTTGAAACCAGGTTTTTACCTAAAATGGAAGAAAACAGAAAACATTTCATGAGTACAATGGACCCAAAATTCAATTTCTTATGTTGTAGTAAATTGAAAAACACTCACCTGTTTGTAGGTCAGTCTTGTCATCTCTGTCAGCTGTTTCATCTCTCTTGGGTCATAGTAATGTTTCACATTAAAGTGATGGACAAGAATATTCAACTGTCTCTCTGTGAACACCACCTTTCCTTTAGGTTTCTCTGGAGCAGTGCTGGGATCAAATTTGTCGTTTATTGGAAGAAAATGGATGGTATTGACTGAAACATTTACAATATATATAAAAAGAAGACTTCATCACTCTCCTACTTGCCTTAATCTAGGCACACCAACTTTGGGAAAAAAGAACAAAAAACAAAAAAAAAAGCAAAAAAGCGTGGATTATATGTTAATTCTTTTATATTTTTTTTAAACTTTAAATAATGCAGAGGTTCAGTGAGTCTCATCAAAACAGCCTCTGTTTACTATTTCAATGGCAATAAGATAAAAATTTACAAGCAAAAACAACCTGTAAAACAGGATAAAACATGCATGTAGCTTCCATGTTGAAAACTGCAGATGAGTTGGAAGTCTTTTAAATCTTTGTGAAAACCACCAGCATGTGGTTTGGCAAGACCAAGGTGGAAGAAATCCTCATCTGAAGCTTTGCTGAACACAGGGGCGATTTTAGCCCATTTTTGGGGGTGCTTCAGCACCCCCAAAATGAATCAAAGCACCCCCAAAGATTTCTTACTTTTTTTTGACAATATTTGTTGTTTGTGTGACACACTATTAAAAATATAAAAAATATACAGTACTTAATTGAGATGGAAGATTTAACAGCAAAAGTTTAGATAACCACCCCCCCCCTCCCAAAATGGTTTGTTCCAGCTCGGCTCTCCCCTGCTCTGCAGCGCCGTTGCTGCCAGAGCGATGGTGGCTGTTACGCAGCGGAGCGGAGGTGTGAGTGCCTGGCTTAAAACAGGACATATTAGCTGCATTTAACCTTCAGTTACTCTTTATATAGTTTGGTAGGAGTCAGACCATGTTTCTTTTTAGCTGAAAAACATTACACCCAGGTAACCTGCAGTGTTGAAAATGTCTTTTCCAACGATGTTTGCTACCCTACAATCCGTCCTGCTCTGTAGTAAAATCAGTGATATTTGACCGTCCCGTTGCGCCCATTGAAATTTATATAGCCTATTTAAAATCTAAAACTTAACATTATCTAGCCTGCTGTTGTTACTACTGTCCTGTTTGAAATGTAATGAGAGAAACTGGTTATTTTGTCATATGTGCATGTGCCGATATTGAACCCAAGTTACTAACTAGCTAACTGACTGGATGCAGTACAAAGAGGCAGCCAGGTTCATAATGGATATGAGGAAGTTTTTTCAAAAGAAGGAGCCACATTTAGGTAAAAGTGTAAAATCAAATGATCCATCAATAAAGGATAATGTTGGATCAGTGTTTCAATATTTGTATCCTTTATTAGATGTGCATGTGGTTTGGTTATTTGCGTTTTGGTTGAAAGTACACTGAGAGAGGACTTTTTTTTATTAGTGATCTTAATAGTATTTTTTTTTTAATCTAATTGAATACAATCTATTTGTGTATGATTGTCAGTCCAAAGAGGGAGAGGAAAGAGGAGAACATGAGGAGAAAGTACAAGATCAGGAAGAACCAGGTAAGGAAACAGACAGGGAGTACTAACAGGCAAGACAGAAACTGTTAAACTGGCAAATAAAAAAAACAACAACTAATTTTACTCATACAATCTGGAAGTTGTGTTCTCCCTATATTAAAGCTGCTATACAGAATCTGCTAAACAAACTGGGTTGTCAGCCCTGGACTGCATTACCATATTGAGCTTCAGTCAGAGAAAGTCGGGTTGCCAAAAACTTTTTGAAGCTCAAGAGTGAGGCTGGTGCCATTCCAGATATGTTAACATTGTACAATCTTCTGGATAATCAGATCTTCCCCAAACTGAAAACTGTTATTCAGGTTGCCCTAACAAACCCAGTTAGCAGCTGTAGCTGTGAGAGGTCTTTTAGTGTCTTGAGTCAGCTCCATACCTGGCTGAGAAGGACCATGGGTCAAAGCAGACTCCAGCACCTGGCTGTGATGTCAGTTGAGAAAGAGATGCTTCAGAGACTTGACCACCATAATGTGACAGATTTACCAACCTCAAGGTGAGGCGACATAGGTTAAAAGAAAAGAAAAAATCTGCAGAGCCATAGTAGTATCTGCAGTAAAGATCTTTTCATATATTGTATACATTGTACCAAAGGCCAAGTGTCTCCATTTTCTAATTTTTTAATAATATTTTGTACATTTCAAGGACTCTTCTATTTTTGGAGTGTATTTTTTATGTATCTATTTTATATTATACATACACATTAAAAGTGAATCTCTGTCCAAAAAATGCACTGAGTTTACTTTTTACTCACTATGAGCATCACTCATTATTCTCCCGCAGTAATTAAGGTTAGGATATGTTTTTTTTTATTCCAATCCATTCTTCTTTAGCAGCATTTAAATAACCTTTATCAGATTTGATGGTTTTGTTACAGACTTTTCAAAAAAGTGTTTTGCTTTTCTTTCACAAATGTGGGGATTAAATTGTGTTAAAATGTACAAAACAGTGATGTCATGTTTTGTGACGAGGACCCAGGCACAGAGAGACTTGATGAATTTAAGAAACTTGTGATTTAATAAAGAAATTTGCAGACTTGCACAGAGAGGGTAAAATTATGATGACTGATAATGGAGATGAAGTCAGCAGACGATGAGGACAGAGAGGAACAGGGGTTTAAATGCACCAAGGAGACATTCAGAGAGAACTCGGGACAACTGGAGACATTTAAGGATGCAGGGACTGACAGAGACAGGGAAGACGTCTCATTATGACGAGTAAAGTTTATCTTGCCTGGATGGGCAGCTCTCTGGGTGCTCAGCACCCCCAAAGCTCTGATCCTAGAATCGCCCCTGGCTGAACATAAGGATTTCTCTTAGGTCATCATGATTTGGTCTTTATCCTGATCAAGTTCAAAATGTTGTGGGCCAAAGATTTGTTTGTTGCTTTATAAATTATGTGTAGAGTTCTGAGGTCAACCAACTCTTTAAATGTAAGAGTATTTAATAAAAAGTGGATTTGGTGGTTCTGTTGACGTGGTTTTATTTATGATCCCTATTACACTTTGTGTGTGTTTTACAGGTTATCGATATATTCATAATGACCATGATGATTTGTGATTTATTATCACCGGAAGAAGTTTGTTCTTTCAGATAATTTATTTTAATTCTATGTTATTTATCATCAGACTCCTGAATGGTATGAGTTTTGTTTGCTCAGATTCAGTGTTAATCGATTATAGAAAAAGTCTTCAATTTCTTAAAGTAATTTTCTAGTTCATTCAGAAGTTGTTCCAAGTTACTTCGAAATAACTTTGTGTCATCTGCAAACCATATGACTTCTGTGTCTTTGAAATTACTTAGCTGAATGTACAATATCAATCCACATTGACTCAGTTAATGATTTATTCATTAATCTGTATTCAGGAGATTGAAAAACACCTTTTGTCATAATGCTTTTCAGAAACTCTCAAAGACAACATTACATGGATTATTAGACTCAGTGCTGCTCATTTATTGACTTGATTTTTCATTCCTGCAGCTCCTCTGTTCTGACAGCTCCACTCAGGCTCTGCTGGACGCCACCGTGCTCCTGCTGCAAGGCGCCTGGTTGCTGGTACGCTTCCCAGTCATGATCATGGTGGCACTGTGAGCAAGAACCTGGCAACCTCCAGCCACCATGCCCCATCGTAACATTCCTTGACAGATCCCAACACAGCCCTGATACAAACATACATGGCCATCAGCAGCATCCTACACTTTAATTGAGCTGACTTCAGGTGTTCAGTCAGGGGAAAGATTTAATAACATTGCACGTTTCATTTCAAGACTCTGTAGTCACAGAGCAGAGAGTAGAAAAGGTGACAATAAAATGTTTTTGGAGCTTTACTACCAAGTAATCAGCATCAGACTTGTTAACAATTAAAAGAAAACCCAACATTTAGAGTCTTAGGAAGATAATCACAGAGGCAAAAACTTTCCACTGTATCGTCTCAGGTTTCTTACAATGAAGTGTGAGGTAGGGTTGTTATTTGAGGTATTCCTGAGAAAATCTTTTTGTCCATTTGAAAGCTCCAGATTCTTTAGATTATCTGTCTCATACGTTGATTGTGAATATAGAGGATTGTAGCTCAAGTTTACATGGAAAGATAGAGGTCTAAAGTCTCTAAAACATTTGGATGTTCAGTCTCTGACAGAAGGTTTGGAGACATGTAGAAAGTTCAGTTTGAATGGGTGAAACAAATATTTTATTCACAGTTTCTCACACACAAGTAAGAGAATTTTCTTCATGTACAATATTTTTTTACAACAAATACAACAAAATGAAACAAAACATTTTGATGAATTCATCTCTTAATCTTATATACAGAATTTCTGATGGTGTTTTCCCTGATATCCCAGTATGTATTTTGGCTGTTTTGACTATTTACAGTAGCTGGAGCCTACTGAATTCTAATATTTCTAAAATCCATTGGATATTGAATACCCCCCTCCCCCTTTACTGAAAGCGATCAAATCTGAGACTCATGTTGAGCTACATGAAGACAATAAAAATAATTAAAAAAAGTCCAGGGTTGTTTATATTCCATTCAGTGCTGAACTGGTGTTCAAATCAAATTTTATTAGTCAAATACACAGTCATACAAAGTACAACATGCAGTGAAATTCCTGTGAAACCTAAAAGACAGTGAAAATACGTACATCAGGGACAAGAGGAAAAAAAGGAAACAGGTATGCAGGGGAGAGACGATGTTTGGGTTTGGTGCCTCCAATTTCACAGACAATCTAAATCTCTGTCACTCATCACCAGGTCTGTCAATTTCTTGTTGAAGAGCCGTGAGCTTCTCCAAGATTTTATCCATGTTGCGTTGAGAGTTCCATGAGAACAGTCTGAGTACTCACAGCTCTTCCCATTGCTTCGATCGTAGTGGCCATTTTTGCTGGGTTTTGAACAGCTGTGTCGTATTCGTGATGCCCGTTGCCTGGTGGCATTGACCAGCCAAACATCTGAGGGGAGTCGGGGAGGGTCCATTGAGGTCCAGCCGCAGAATTGCCCACAGCATGAGAATAGTGGGCCTGATTATTTGCACCCATTCTCATTGAATTTACCTGGTGCTGGGTGTACCGCTCCCTGAACGGGGGCTGTCTCTCTCCCTGAAACTGAAGGGGACAAGGGGACTGTCAGTAAAACGAGAATAGTTGTTTTAAATTATTGGCATTACACTTTTTTAAATACAGTCAAATACCCTAATAATGACAGAATCATAAACAATTCTGTTTAATAATAGGAGATACTTACATGAAGTGGGACGCCCTGATTCACATGCTGAGGATGTGAACTTCTAAAATTTCTCCGTTTGTTTTGAAACCAGGTTTTTACCTAAAATGGAAGAAAACAGAAAACATTTCATGAGTACAATGGACCCAAAATTCAATTTCTTATGTTGTAGTAAATTGAAAAACACTCACCTGTTTGTAGGTCAGCCCTGTCATCTCTGCCAACTGTTGCATCTCTCCTGGCTCATAGTAATGTTTCACATTAAACTGATGGACAAGAATATCCAACTGTCTCTCTGTGAACACCACCCGGGCCTTTCCTTTTGGTTTCTCTGGAGCAGTGCTGGGATGGTCCAGAGTGGCAGTGATGTTGCCATCCTGCCTTCTTGGGACAGCAAAATCTTGTTTCTGCTCTGAGACAAAGCTGGAAACTGTCTCAGAGGTAGCAAAGGTTTTGTTGCCCATCTCCTTTCTTAGAGCAGTCTCCGCCCATATAGAGAGTTCTTCCAAGGAAAGACTCCCTTCAAGCCCGCTGCCTGAACTCCACGAGTCTGTGAGGGTAAAGACACAAGAGGCCAAGTAAGAACAAGTCTATATGGTCCACATGGGTCAGTTGCTGATATGTTTTGGCACGACTGACTTTCTAACAGAAATAATAAAAAAGGGAATACTGATGAGTCTTAAACACAACAGTTTCACACAAACTTGGGGAAAAAAGTGGTCGGATATTTGTAGTGTGTTTCTCTTCTGAGACAGCAGGAAAAAAAGTTTTTAAAAAGGTAAATTGCTGAGCCTGAAACACAACAGTTTCCCAAAAAAGTGGAATATTTGTACATTATTCAGAACCAAGAGTGACTTCTGCCATCAGGATTTACAACAGAGTAAAAGAGTATTTTTGCAAGTTGTCTTAGAGGTTAGCCAACTCTGTTCATGTAGCTCACCAGGCAACAATGCTGAGTACATACCTGGAGAAAAGTGCATCCCATAATCTTCCATCTTTGAAATCCCAGTGATTAAAACAGGAAAGCTGGAGAAAGTATCTCTGCTGAAAGAGCTCCAAACCAAGCAGGAAGGTGAATTAAGACTTAAGAGCAATTCTCCTGGGCTTTTAAAGAGGTTTGTGGGTGTGGGCAGGAATGTGGGGGGGTTGAGCTTTTTCCTTTGTGAGCCACTTTACCCTACCAAGTTTCTACCAACTGGCATCATTTACATTTCTTTAAAATGCTGTTTCTGAGGTCTGAAAACAGAAAGTACAGTTAGAAAGCAGCCATACAAATGAGCTTAACCAAATCCTTTCAGCTCACAGTTTATAAAATCTCAAAACTGCAATGCCTAAAATTACTATTCTACTTTCAATTAAACCTCCTACCCATTACTTTAGTGTCTGTTTTAACTGCTCTTAAATTAGCAAAAAATAAATAAATTCAACATGTGAGTTCTTCCCACTCACATAGATCATTTTTGCAAATGCATCCTCACACTAATTTGATCTCCAGGCGTTCAGTTGCACCTTTGTGTAAACCCCCAAAGCATCTTTTTAAGGTCAAAACAAGTTTTTCAAACTCTGACAAACCATTAGAAAAAAAAATCTGACACTGAATATCACGATGACCACTGACCACTCGTTTTGTCTTCATTAACTTTATTAAATGAAACAGTTTAAAAGTGGCAACTGAAATTACATCAATTGAACTCAGCATCTTTGAAAATGTTTTAAAATAAGCAAAATTATACCAATATTACATACAACTAATGACTTACATAATTAAGATCTTTGTGATCATGTGGAGAACATTTGGAGTTTATAAGGTAGCACATGGTAGCTTTCACCTTTGAAATGCACCTCTACATTGTAAAAGTCTCTGACACTAAAACACCCACATAAGTCAATGTAAACAATACCAAGGCTAACGATCCACAACATTGCTCGTCATAAACCCACGGACACATGCATCTGGCCTCCTCTGGCTCATTCAGAATTAAAGAGACGCACCCAGTTCAGCCAGTGACCACTAAACATACGCTAATGTGTCTTTTAGAGTTCCTGTATCACACCCTGCTACCTCTGATTAATTAACAGGTCAATGCAGACAGATGGCACCAGGGCCATGAGAAATAAATAAAGGCTTCTGTGTTAACATGTCTTGATTTGAAGTAATTTCAAAGACACAGAAGTCATATTATGTGCAGATGACACAAAGTTATTGTGGAAGTAACTTGGAACAACTTCTGAATGAACTAGAAAAGGAATTTAACTGAATTCTCGGTTATTTCTATAATCAGTTAACACTGAGTCTGAGCAAAACAAAACTCATACTATTCAGGAGTATGATAAATAACAAAGAATTAAAAAAGTAATTATGTTGAGGTTCATTAAAAGTAACTCGTTAAATGTACATTTGTTTTGAAATCTCATGTTGTTATCTGGCTGTGCCATTACCATGGTGACGTGGACGCCATGGCAGGAAATACTTTGTGGACGCCTCTCCTTATATGTTCACTTTAAAAAAAAAAAAAAAAAAAGTTGCAGCTCGACGCTCCTGTTAAAATAGAGGAAGTTTTTGGCTCAATCAAGTGTATGCGAGCGGTAAGGCCCCAGGCTCAGACAGATTTCCAGCTGAGTTGTTAAAAAAAATTTAAAGACAAGCTAGCCCCTCTCCTTCTTGATCTATATAATGAATCTCTGAGAAAAGGCTGGCTGCCCCCCACTTTAACGAAAGCATCTATTTCAGTTTTACTGAAGAAAGGCAAAGAGCCTACGGCCTGTGAGTTCTACAGGCCCCTGTCTCTCCTAAATGTAGATTTTAAGATTTTGGCAAAACTACTTGCAATTCGGCTCGAGGCCGTTCTCCCACAGATTATCTCAAAGGAACAGAATGCACACGTACGGTGCTAAGCACAATTTTTTCTGCTCATTGTCCCACGTCTCCTGAGGTGATCATTTCTCTAGATGCAGAAAAGGCCTTTGATGGGGTTGAATGGGATTTAACTTTTTGCAGTACTGAATAGGTTAGGGTTTGGAAAAAGGTTTGTATCTTGGACCAAACTTCTTTATACATCCCCTCAGGCTTCTGTCATCACCAACTCGGTTCGATCTGAGTATTTCCCACTATGCTGTGGCACTCGACAGGGATGTCCTCTTTCTGCCCTTCTCTTTGCTTTAGCCATAGAACCTCTTTCTGTTGCTCTGAAATCCCTCTCTTCCTTTCATGGAATTATCCGTGCAGGTGTTGAACTTAAGGTATCCCTGTACGCAGATGACCTTCTTTTGTATGTAGTTGACCCCATATGTAGTCTTCCTCCAATTTTATCTGTCTTGGAAAAATTCAGCTCTTTTTCTGGCTATAAAATTAATTTACTCAAGAGTGAATGTTACCCTGTAAACTCTTTAGCGTTAACACTTGAGCAGTCTGACATTCCTTTTAAGCTCAGCCCCTCGGGTTTTAGGTACTTTGGAATTAACATTACACGAACTTTGCCTTTACTGTTTTCTGAGAATTGTGCCCCCCTGGTCTCACAATTTGCATTAGATTTCCAGAGGTAGAATTCACCCCCACTGTCACTAATTGGCAGGATTAATATTATCAAAATGAATGTGCTACCCAGATTTCTCTTTTTATGTCAGTGTATCCCCCTTTTTCTGCCCAAACAGTTTTTAAGTCCCTGGACCAGATGGTTTCTTCTTTTTTGTGTAATGGAAGAGCCCCTAGACTGAGGCTCTCTTTATTACAACAGTTTACCTCTAATGGGGGTCTTTCCCTACCAAATTTTTTAATGTACTACTGGTCTTCACATATTCATAAGCTGACCTACTGGCTAAATTCACCTGACCTGACTTGGTGTAAACTTGAAATTCAATCAATTTTTCCATATTTTTTCCACCTGCCTCCCTTATCTACTCATCACTGAGTAGTGTTGCTTCAAATCCCGTAGTGCTCTCTACACTTAAGATATGGTTTCAGTTCAGGTCGCATTTTAAATTCATATCCCCCTCTACCAGATTACCATTGTTAAGGAATCATCTATTTCCCCCTGCCACTACCAACAGCGCCTATTTGACATGGCACGAAAGAGGCATAAAAACCATGAGAGCCCTTTACAAAGATGATGTCTTTCTTGCGGATAGTTCTGTGAAACTATCCTCAAAATGTAACCTACCTCCTTCTCACTTGTTTCTCCATTTGCAAATTAGACTGTCTCATCACTGTTTCCAAATTTCCCAATTCTCCCTGCTGATCCATCATGGGTTGGCCTTCTGGTTGTTAGGCCTAATCAAAAATCACCTCTATCAAATATATATTGTATGCTTATGGTGACCAAATCTGATTCTTCAGGTAAAATCAGAACCGCCTGGGAGCGTGAATTAGGTGTTGAACTGTTTGAATCATGGTGGGATAAGGTGAATCTCATCATGCGTTCAGGTACACGATGTGCTAGGCTACAGCTTATACAGTTTAAAGTAATAAATACAGTCAATTTCTCAAAATCCCATTTATCTAAATGTTTTTCCTTCAATTATAGACCAATGTGACAGATGTCACACCTCCCCTTGCAATCTAAGCCATATGTTTTTCTTCTGTCCAAGTTTGAACAAATTTTGGACTGATTTCTTTTCTGTACTTTCAGGGGTTTTTGGAAGTCAGATCCGAGAAGACCCTTTAATTGCCATATTTGGAGTTCCAAAGATCCCCCTTAAAATAACTCCCCAGCAAACTAAGATCTTAGCTTTTTGTTCCCTTCTTGCTAGATGCTGTATTTTACTTCTTTGGAAATCTCCCATGTCTCCATCTGGATTGCAATTGCTTAATACTGTCCGGACATTCTTGAGGGTGGAGAAGATATCACTCACAGTGAAAGGTAGTTCTGAAAGATTTATCCACAAGTGGACACCCTTTGTGGAATATCTCAAATCTTTTCCTTAGAACAATGCAATTTACCCACCCTGCGACTAGATTGAAAAGAATTTGAAATGTACTCTTTGTTTTTTAAGGTAGGCATAGGCACTGAAGAAGTTTTTTGTCCGGAAACCCACCATCAAAGTACCAATTATCTCTGATGTCTGCAAATAAGAATAACCAGAACTCCAGACACTGGCTGCAAAGAAAATGCCTCCAGTATTCAATTCTTTCATTGGAAGTACTTCCTCCCTCCAGGTAACTCTCAAAGGTGTCGTAAAGAGCCACGGGCACAAGGAAACACTGAAAGCCTATAACATGGCCATTTTTAGTTCCAAGATCACCTCTTGCAAATCTACACCGCTTCTACGTAACACCCCCCGATCACTTTCAGATTACTACATATATCCATCGGTATGCGTGAAGCTACCAGAGCACTGCAACTGGTTGTCAATGAATTCAACCAAGACTTCCAGGTCAGAGTACGCTTTTGTGATGAGTGTGTCCCCTAAGAACCTGCGCTAAGAACTGTCTTCAGATGTTCTTCCAACAAATGATGACTTTGCTATGATTAAATACTGGTTGCATTTTTGTTTTGCTTTCATTGAGTCTCTAACATCATAATTTACAATATTTGATAGGATGTTAAAAAGTGAAAGTCATGAAATCTTGTGTTTAGCCTCTGACCCAGAATGTCACAGCAGAAATGGAGACTCGTCAGACCAGGAAACATTTCTCCAATCTCTTATTGTCTAATATTTGTGAGTCTGTTTCCTCAGTTTGCTATTCTTAGCTGACAATAGTGGTAGCCAGTGGGGTCTTCTGCTGCTTCTAGCCCATGTGCTTCAAGTTCTGACATGTTGTGCTCTCAGTGATGGTCTTCTGTATAGTTTGCTTTAAATGAGTGGTTATTTTTAGTCTCTGCTGCTTTCCTATCAGCATGAAGTCATCTGGTCTTTCTCCTTTGACCTCTGACATCAAGAAGCTCGTTTCACTCAGAGAAGTGCTGCTCACTAGATGTATCGCTGAGTTTAACATTCTTTTGTGCACTTTACATTAGTTTCTTCTCTTTGATTCACCACTCACTCTTTCAAGTTGTTTTCGATCTCGGTGAATCACTGAGATTTAAAGAAGGTTCCACACAAGCCCTGATCAAGTCCTAAATGTTGTGGGTCAAAGATTTGTTTGTTGCTTTATAAATTATGTGTAGAGTTCTGAGGTCAGTCAAGCCTTTAAATTTAAGAGTATTTAATTAAAAGGCAGAAAAGTGGGTTTGGTTTATTATCCTAATTCTATGTTATTTATCATCAGTTTATTAATGATATAATTTGTTTGACTCCCAAATAGTATGAGATTTGTTTTGCTCAGATTTAGTGTTAAATCATAGAAAAACCAAGTCTTCATTTTCTTAAATTCATTTTCTATTAGATGTCTGGGAAGGTTCCCAGTTATCCAGGTCATCGTAGTCTAAGGATTTTAGAAAGAAAATGACTTTTTTAGTTGCTTGCAGACGTTTCACCTCTCATCTGATAGGCTTTTTCAGTTCAAAGTGGTAGAGAGTCACAGATTTAATCCATATAGTGTTGCCCCAAGAGGGACAATAGACCCCATAACGATCCTGTACCTAGTCACACGAGCCAAGGTGTGAAAATGGGTGTAGGTCATATTCAGCCAAGGTTTCAGGTGAACTCATTTCACCTGAAGTTCATTCAGAAGTTTCAAGTTACTTCCAGAATAACTTTGTGTCATCTGCAAACAATATGACTTCTGTGTCTTTGAAATTACTTCAAATCAAGACATGTTAACACAAACACTTTTACCCGAATTTACCTCATGGCCCTGGTGCCATCTGTCTGCATTGACTTGATAATTAATCAGAGGTAGCAGGATGTGATACAGGAACTCTAAAAGACACATTAGCGTATGTTTAGTGGTCACTGGGTGAACTGGGTGCGTCTCTAATTCTGAATGAGCCAGAGGGGGCCAGATGCCTGCGTCTATTGGGTTTATGATGGGCATTGGTGTGGCTCATTAGCCTTGCTATTGTTTTACAATGTAGAGGTGAAACTACCATTTGCTACCTTATAAACTCAATAATGTTCTCCACATGATCAAAAATATCTAAATTAGAGGTGTAATTCATTATTTGTGTGTAATATTAGTATGATTTGGCTTATTTTAAAACATTTTGAACCTCAGGTTTCAATACTCACTGAAATAATACAGAACGTATGCAAAAATATATTTAAAGAGTAGCTGTATTTGCTCTGAAACATTTGAAATTATAAACTATTTGCACAAATCTTCTGATAATAGAAAGTAAATTAAACATCGGTGCAAAGATCAAACTGGTTGCTTGTCTGAAACAACCAGAGCAGGAAGTTAAATCAAAATCATCTAACACAGATCTAGTTGACATGAAAGCAGAACAATCTAAACTCATTAGATTTGTTTGTTTTATTAAATATATTTTTCACATTATATAGACCACCTTGTTTTGTTTTGGGTGGCTGTAGCTCAGGTGGTAGAGCAGGTCATCTACTGATCGGAAGGTTGGTGGTTCGATTCCTGGCTTCCCCTAGTCTGCATGCCAAATATCCTTGGGCAAGGTACTAACCCCAAATTGCTCTCCGATGCATCCATCGGAGTATGAATGTGTGTAAATGTTATCTAGAAAGCACTTAGAGAGATGTGCTTGTGCGAATGGGTGTGAATGGGTGAATGCACAAGTTGTGTAAAGCGCTTTGAGTGTTCAGAAGAGTAGAAAAGCGCTATATAAGAACCAGTCCATTTACCATTTACCATTTTAAACACACGATTAAATATGCAGACCTTGATAAATTGACTTAATTTCACTTGCCACTTTCAGACAGACTCATTTATTAAAGTTAATAAAGACAAAATGAGTGGTCAGCAGTCATTGTGATATTCTGTGCCACATTTGTGAATGGTTTGCATGAGTACAAAAACCATTTTTGTCTAAACAAGCTGCTGTGGGGGTTTACACAGAGGTGTAACTGAACGGCTGCAGGTCAAATTAGCGTGCGGATGTTTTTGCAAAAATGTTCTAAGTGAGTGGAAAGTTCTTTCTAATACTGCGTTAATTGATGCAAAACATGCAGTGAGTTCATTTCAGTAATTAGCTGCTAAGTGCTGCTCAAACATGAGCACACCAGTGAGGGAGCCAGTGATGTCCTCACAAAATATTTCTTTCAAAGTCACCAATACATTTATCTGCAATGACTTTTCCTCCAATGAGGACACTGGTAGAATGAAATAAAGCTTCTGTTAAATACTGTTAAAAAAAGACTCAGAAATCTCGCTGTGTCATGTCACACCCACCAACCAAAGGAAGAGTTTGACCTGTTTTGAGCTCAAGTCTCTCATCACAGGCTGATGTGTGCTTCCTCCTGCACACTGACACAGCTGGTGGATTTAGTTCAGTAGAAAGAAAACAGTTCCTACATTAAAATGTTAATAAAAGCAAAAAAAACAGACTTTGCAGCTGAGGAAAACCTTTGTTACTCTGAGAAACGCATCAAATCCATCTTGTTCCGATTTACTGTAGAGACTTATTTACAAAATTGGGAAAAGGAGAAGCCCCTCACCCCACACTTCAAGCCAGCTTTAGTAGATATTCTGTACCCAAGTTGGAGATCACACTTTGTCATTTCTTGAAGTACCAGTGCTTAAAAGAAAATCATTTTAGGCATTAAGTGTTTCATATTTTATAAAGTGTGAGGTGGAAGGATTTGGTAAAGCTCATTTGTATGGCTGCTTTCTAACTGTACTTTTTTTCAGACCTGAGAAACAGTATTTTAAACAAATGTAAATGATGCCAGTTGGTAGAAACAGCCTGACTGGTTGTAAAGAGACTCACGAAAGAAGAAGCTCAACACCCCACATTCCTGCCCACACCAACAAACCTCCTTAAAAGCCCAGAAGAATTGCTCTTAAGTCTTAATTCACCTTCCTGCTTGGTTTGGAGCTCTTTCATCAGAGATACTTTCTCCAGCTTTCCTGTTTCAATCACTGGGATTTCAAAGATGGAAGATTATGGGATGCACTTTTCTCCAGGTATGTACTCAGCATTGTTTTCTAGTGAGCTAATATGAACAGAGTTGGCTAACCTCGAAGACATCTTTGAGCAAAAATACCCTTTCACTCTGTGTTGTAAGTCCTGATTGCAGAAGTCACCATTTCTCCCTCCACAGCTGAACAGAGAGTCCACTTCAGGACCATCTGGGCTTTGAGTCCCTTTTTAAACTTTCTAATTGGCAACATCTGGTGGCACATTTTAATAATTCAGCAAGTAAAATCAAGTGAAATTGTGTGTGTGGGAAATTGATTAAGGCTCATCAGTTGTTCCCTTTTGTATTATTTTCTGTTAAAAAACTCAACTGTGCCAAAACATCAGTAGCCACGGTGACCCATGTGGACCATATATACTTGTGCTTACTTAGCCTCTGTCTTTCTATCCTCACAGACTTGTGGATTTCTGGCAGCAGCCTGCAAGGGAGTCTTCCCTTGGAAGACCTTGCAGCATGGGCTGAGGCAGCTCTCGCTAAGGAGATGAGCAACATGTCTGAGACTGCTGAAGCTATTTCCAGCTCCGTCACGGAGGAGGAACTGGTTTTTCGTGCCCCAAGAAACCAGGAGGGCAGCAACACTGTCACACGTACTACGTGTGTGAAGGAAGAAAAGGCCAAGGTGCTCAAAGGAAGGACCCGAGGGCTGTTCTCAGACAGCCAGTTAAAACCTCTTGTCCATCACTCTAATCAGAAACAATACCCTAAACCACAAGAGATGACAGAGTTGGCAGAGCTGACAGGACTGACCTACAAACAGGTGAGTGTTTTTCAAGGTTACTAGAACATAAGGAACTCAATTCGTTTTGAATTTTCGGTCTATTGTACTCTTTAAATTTCTTCCGTTTTCCTCCATCTTTAGGTGAAGACTTGGTTTCAAAATCGAAGGAGAAAGTTTAGGAGGATTCCAGATTCTCAGCATCTCAATCAGGGCGTCCCGCTTCATGTAAGTATCTCCAATTATTAAACAGAACTGTTTTTAATTCAGTCACTATCTGGGGAATTCATTTAATTAGATGAAGTGTATTGTTTATAATTTAAAACAAGAACTCTGTATTGTGGTTTTACTGACTGTGCATCTGTCTGTGATTCAGTTTCAGGGAGCGTCCTCACTCAGCGAACAACTGGACATCAGCTTCATGAGAAAGGGTGCAAATAATCAGGCCCACTATCCTGATGCTGTGGGCAATGTTGTCTCTGGACCTCAATTGACCCTCTACAACTCACCCCAGATGGTTGGCTGGTCGATCCCACCAGGCAACTGACATTATGATTGCAACACTGGTGTCTTAAGCACTGCATGGAATATGAACAACCCCGGACCTCACAGTTTTTATAGAGAAAGCGGAGAGCCTTGCTAACAGCTAAAGATGGCTGTGGCTACTGTTACGTTTCTTTCATTTCTCAACTATCATTCTGAAGCCTTAAGATAGGCATTTCTGATATACTGGACGCTAATTTTATTTTTTTATGATTTCATTTTAATGTAAAGTTATTTAAAAGTTAACGCAGAGGCAGGTTTGATAAAACTCAGTGAACTTCTTCGTCATTTACACTTTTACAAAACAAGGAAAAATTAGCTTGGTCATAGTTGGGCTTGTGTCAGTGATTGATAAAGTCCACTTTTTATATGGTGTAACTGTTGTAAAGTCAACATGAATCTGTAATGATTTTTCTTCCAATAAATGAGGACTTTGCTAAAACGAAATACTTTCTCCATGCGTCATTTTTATTGAGTCTCAACACATTTTTTGTTAAAAAGTATAATGAAATCTCGTGTTTGGTTTCTCATGTGGGTGTGTGCTTTCTTCTTCACACATCAGCCAAGGTGGAGAGCCTTACAACAGTTAATGTTCAATATCACAGATATTGTAAATAGTAGCTAGTATCAATGACTGAGCTGACAGAATATCAGGATTCTGATCTGTTCTGTTTTCTGTACTTTTAGTAAATGGTAGGCATGGGGTGAACATTAGGCCCTTTATCTTAAAACCCATTGATTTTAGAAATATTAGAATTCAATAGAATCTGTGGCTTCTGTAAATACCTTGATGCGTGCTCAATCATCCAGGTAAGGAAATCCCACAAAGTTGATTCTGTTCATCTGGACCTAACGCTTTCAGTAGGACAAAGGTTGTCAGTAGGACAAACTGGTGTATATCATGATTTTTATGGATATTTCTCACTGGTGAGTTGAGAACAGTTTTGCTTCTTCTGCTTTCATGTCAACTAGATCTGTGTTAGATGATTTTGATTTAACCTCCTGCTCTGGTTGTTTCAGACAAGCAACCAAGTTGATCTTTGCACCGATGTTTAATTTACTTTCTATTATCAGAAAATTTGTACACATAGCTTGTAATTCCAAATGTATCAGAGCAAATCCAGCTCCATTTTAAATATATGTTGCATGAAATCTGCATTATTTCAGTGAGTATTGAAACCTGATATGTATAAAATGTTTTAATATAAGCCAAATTATACCAATATTACATACAAACAATGACTTACACCTCTAATTTATATCTTTGTAATCATGTAGAGAACATTACTGAGTTTATAAGGTAGCAAATGGTAGTTTCACCTCTACATTGTAAAACAATAGCAAGGCTAATGAGCCACACCAACGCCCGTCATAAACCCCATAGACACATGCATCTGGCCCCCTCTGGCTCATTCAGAATTAGAGACGCACCTAGTTCACCCAGTGACCACTAAACATACGCTAATGTGGCTTTTAGAGTTCCTGTATCACACCCTGCTACCTCTGATTAATTATCAAATCAATGCAGACAGTTGGCACCAGGGCCATGAGAGATAAGTGAGGGTAAAGGTGTTTGTGTTGACATGTCTTAATTTGAAGTAACTGCAAAGACACAGAAGTCATACTGTTTGCAGATGATACAAAGTTCTTGTGGAAGTAACTTCTGAATGAACTAGAAAAATCAATTTAAGAAATTGAAGACTTTTTCTATAGTCAATTAACACTGAATCTGAGCAAAACAAAACTCACTATTTGGAAGACGTACAAATTTTATCATTAATAAACTCATGATAAATAACAGACTTAGGATCATAAATAAAACCACTTCACAGGAACCACACAATCCACTTTTTAGCCTTTTTATTAAATACACCTAAATGTAAAGACTACCTATATCTTTAATTGGTCGTATTAATATACTAAAAATGTCAATTTTGCCAAAATATCTCTACCTTTTTCAATCAATACCTCTCTCCCCACCAAACTCTTTCTTCTTAGATTTGCAAAAACTATTCCGAAACTTTATTTGGAATAACAGAAGACCAAGACTCAGAATCTCATCATTATACCTCCCTTATGAAAGAGGGGGTTTACAACTTCCAAATTTAAAGTGGTATTTTTGGGCTGCTCAAATCAGAGCGGCAATGTTTTATTTTGTTAATGAGCAAATTCCAGTGTGGGTTTCTATGTAGTCTACAGAAATCAAAATTCCCCCTAACTTATATCTTTACTCAGCCGACAGGAAGATACTAAATAAGCAAACTAAGAACCCCTTTCTAAAAAAAAAAAAAAAAAAACACTATAATGATCTGGTTTGAAATACATAACTACTTGGGAGAAATGATACAACTGTCTAGGTTCACTCCGATATTTGGTAATAACAACTTTCTTCCTGGTAGGGCGGATGCAGGTTTTAAATTTTGGTTCGATCAAGGTATAAGAAAAGTGTCTGATATATTTAGGAATAATACTCTTATGCCTTTTGAAGAAATTATAAGTACTTTTTCTATTCCTGTCCGACATTTTTTTAAATTTCTTCAATTAAGAAATTTTATCTTAACCACACAAGGTAACAGCTTAGAAATCCCCACCTACTCCTATCTAGAGAACACTGTTATAAAGCATCTAAATGGGAGAGGCCAAGTGTCTGCATTGTACAAATTATTTATGGAAAATTCCAAAGAATCATCACAGTCTATTTTAGAGGCTTGGAGAAATGATTTGCAAATGGATATATCTGATGATGAGTGGTATAAATCATGCTCCTTGGCCCAGAGTCAGACAATTATTGTGCAATCTCAGCTACTTCAATATAAATGGTTAACAAGACAATATATTACTCCATCAAAAATGCATCATTTTAACTCAAACATCCCAGACACCTGTATTAAGTGTGGAGTGGACAGGGGCACTTTATTTCACTGTATATGGGAGTGTCCACATGTGAAAATTTTTTGGGAAAGGTAATAAATCTGTTGAGTCAAATTATTGGTGATGTGATTCTACTTCATCCCAAAATATGTATTTTAAATATATACCTGAATAATTTTGTACCTGCTGCAAACAATAGAGCTCTGTTAACGATTGGACTTTTGGAAGCCAAGCGCTGTATTGCTATGTGTTGGAAAAATCAAAAAAATATGTGGACTATCTCAATGGCTTAATGGACTGACATCTATACTATCTATGGAGAAAATAACTTTTATATTAAGAAATAAACTGGACAAGTTTTGGGCTATATGGTCAAAATTCTACAACTTTCTGGAGAACTTACACACTGTGGACTTAACAGCCTGAAACTCTAACTTGATTTGTATATCTGTCCTTCCCTTTTGTTATGGTTTGCTTTGTTTCTATTTTTTTATATCTCTATATATATACATATATATATCTCTATATATATATATACATATATATATACATATATATATCTCTCTATATATATATATATATATATACATATATATATATACATATATATATCTCTCTATATATCTATATCTATATATCTATATATCTATATCTATATCTATATCTATATATATATATCTATATATATATATCTATATATATATATATATATATATATATATATATATATATATATATATATATATATATATATATATATATACATACATACACACGGTGGTTAAAACCAATAAATAAATGTTTTAAAAAATAAAACATTAAAGACTTGGTTGACCTCAGAATTCTACACATAATTTATAAAGTAACACAAATCTTTAGAACTTGATCAGAACAAGACCTGAAAGGAATCCTTATGTTCAGCAAGCTTGTAGTAAGTCTAATGTAACATATCAAGTCTTTGACGTTGATGAATTGATGTAGTTTAAAAAGTCATGAAAGAGAACATCATCAGAATTTTGGATATAACATTAAGAGATGAATTCATGAAATTGTGTTTTGTTTTATTTTGTTGTTCCAATATTTGTAAAAAAAATAATGTACATGAAGAATATTATCTGCCTTGTGTTTGAGAAACTGAGTAAAATATTAGTTTCACCAATTCAAAACTTTCTACGTGTCTCCATACCTTCTGTCAGAGACTGAACATCCAAATGTTCAGTCTCTGAACATTTGTACTAGCAAGCTAGTAGAACTGGGCCATTCAGAATTTGTCCATTCAGGGACACTCCCTGAAATGAAGCACCACAATCAAAGACAACTTGCAACTACTTCTTCTGTGGGTGATGCACCCCATGATGTGGAATGTACCACAATCCTCCATCACAGCGATCAAATTCTTCAGCAGGCACCTTCTCTGCATACCCTTTAGAAATGATTTCAGTCATAAAACTGGTGTAATCGACATGAAATGAACCATCCCTAATAAACTTCCGTTTAAGGCTCATAGCTCGCTGTTCTACAGCCTTCCTATTATTTGGCATTTTTACCCGATTGCACCTAAAAGGTAAACCAATGGTGTAATGACCATCAACTAACTTAACAGAGTCCATCACTGACTTCATAAACTGCTGATCTTCTCTAGACAAAGCAAACTGCTCATCCTGAATACATTCGGGAAAATCAGCCTTCATTTGACGTTCCCACAGCTCATCCAATCTTGCCACGGAAATGCTTGTCAGTCTTACAATCCTCTCTGAGAGGACCATTCACCGTCCAACCCAGCATAGTTTTTAATGCATAGGGACCTCCACCCTGACTTCTAACAACATCCCATGGCTCTAAAGCTTTGGGCACATTGGTCCCGATCAACAGGTCTACCCCGGAATTCATCTCCAGTATCATAATATGGCACAAATGTGGCCATCTATCGAGATCTTCCTGTCGGGGAATATTACATTGATGAACAGGCATGCTTTTCTGAGTAAATAAGTCAGGCAAGTCACAGTAGTGATCTAAATCCAAACCAACTACTTCCAAATCTGAAACAACATAACTACTGACCATTTTCTCCTGACCCATTGTCCGCAACAGAATGCCAGTTTTCCTTCCTGAAAGATTCAGCCTATTCATGAGCCCTTCAGTACAAAATGAAGCTGAGCTCCCAGGATCTAGAAAAGCATAGGTTATCAGTGACTGATTACCTTTCTTGGATTTCACTCTAACTGGTATTATGGACAGAGCACTATTTTGCTCACCGGCCCCAGTAACACCACTGCTTTGCACCGCACATGAAGGACCTTCATCTGGTGGTTCTCCCCCTCTTATAGTTTGCACTGAAACACTTTCCCTCTGCTTGGAGTGGATATGTAAGAGTGTGGGGCGTTTCTGTTTACAGACTTTACACAAGAGACGTTTCCTACAGTCCTTGCTTCTGTGCCCAATGCGCAGACAACCAAAACACACCATTCTCTTTCAAAAAAAGATAATCTTTCACAGTGCAACTTTCTTTCAAATGAAGGACACAAATCCAACATATGCCCTGCTCCACAAAACAAGCAAACCTTGGTCACAACTGAACCACTCTCTCGCCTCAACACTGGCTCAATCTTCCCTTCCACCTTGGCCACTGTAGTAGCAAAACTACTCCGCTTAGCCTTAGGGTAAAACTGAGACTTACCATTCCTCGCCTCTTTTCTGATGTCTGTTGGAGGATCCTGTATATCTCCAAACAATGGGTCACTTGCGATCTTACCTTTCGACAAACTCAACAACATCGCAAAAAACCACTTTACGTTGAAACCTCTCCTGCAGATCGCAGACAACATTCCTCCAGCTTCTGACCATTTCTCTTGGATGGCCTCTAGTATATTGCTCGAGAAAATATAAACAATCCTTAGCACTGTGAGCTTGACTCTCCACCATGTGCTCAAAAGCTCTCAAATGTTTGAAATTGCAAAGGAACACCATCAAATAACTGAATGTCACGCCTTGGTAGCAAAAACAGAGACTGCTGCTCAGCCAATAAAGTTGTAATTTCATTTTGTTTCTTCAAAACTGTTACTAGATGACCATGACCCTCACTACCTTGCGCTGTATGTGTAAGAGGTTTGGATTGTGCGTGAGACTGCGACATCATCTGAGTAGTTGAAACTGCACCTGGAAATACTTGATATAACTTCGTCTCTGACTGTTCCAACGAAACGACCTTAGGCTGAGAAATATTTTTAACCTCGGGCCTTACATCCAACACATGCGCTTGATGATCACTTGCATCAACACCCTGATATGGTCCTTCTGGTAACACAGGTTTGAACGTCGGAGCATTAGGATTTAAAATGCCTAAACTCCCCTGTTCTTGCTCTAAATACGAATTCATTCCATCAGATTTACCATTAGCAGCACTTGAGACTCGGGACATTTCAGAAGCTTTTAAAACATTCACCTTTGCTGCCGAAGCTGCTTTTTCAGTTTCTAAGTCAAGCAGCTCCTTTCTTTTCTTAAGCTGTTTCTTGTTCTTCCAAAGCATGCCTTCCTTTCAACAACCTCTGTCGAACAAGTAGGGCAGCCATATCAGCCTCTGCTGTTATGCGTGCTGACAAGGCAGATGAAACCATGGAGCTACTGAGTGATGATTTACTTTTCCTACAACTTTTGTTTCCAACATTTAGAGATGCTATCACTTGGATTAACATCATCTATCACAGCACCTTTACCAACATTCCCGGTATGCCTAGAAGCACCCGAACCCTTTCCAGCAGGTAATACATCAGAAGACTCAACACCAGGTGGATTTAAATGTGGCAAATCAAGCTCAGACACCTGATTTTTACTCTGAGGGTTTCCCTTTGCATCATGAAGCCATTTCTTTATCTCTTCCATAAACTCAGTATTATGTGCTCGCACACTCATAAACCAAGCAGTTTGTTTTTCTTGCTCTTCTTGAGGAAGCAAAGGAAGCAAGGTTTCATGCAGATGAGTTGTCTCATTAAGCAACACAGTCAAATTCTCTAACTGAGCCTGAACAGTGGAAACATTATCTTCAGATTGCTTTAATTCTTTAATAACCTTTATGACATTTTTAATTTTATTAATCTTAGTGTGACGTTCTTTTTGAAGCCTTTCAATCTGATTCTCCAAAGCCTTAGCAGTCGGTTTTGGCTGTCTTATCTTTCCATCCACATCACCACATTGTATTAATTGGTGTGTCTCCATTTTTCTTCAAAACATTACAAAATCCAAACTCTGAACTGCACCTATGCCACACAGCTTCATTCCAACACATCAACTTGATGACATTCCCTTCAATAAACCTTGGACACACACAATTAAAAGGAGCAATATCCCCCACTAGCTGCCTATTAAACCTAACTAACTCAACCTAGTCTTCCGTACATACTAGCGGTGGGTATTTATGTACCTCCATACCGTCAGCTGTGAGGAAGACAAACTGTCTTAAACACAAACTGCGGCGGTACTCCCAAGCCAATGGCTTCAGCCGCCTGATGCACAATAACTAGAAAGCAAATCAGTACAACGCCTAGCGCAGCTGTACTGCTGAAACCTAACAGGGGAACAAGACTCCTGAAAGAAATCTGTTTTGTGTAGCCAAAGGCTTAATCTAAAAGCTGCGTGGACAAAGGCAACAGCAAACTATAAAACTCTCACTAATAAAACTCATCTATATAGAAATAATCCAATAAAACCTACAAACTTTTCTGTTGACAATTTGTTGCGGCTCCTCCAACCTATGGCTGCGGCAGGCTAAACATGAGGACACCAATGACGCGCAACAATGAACACATAAAATACACTTCTGTACCATTTGCTCCTTTTATTCCACATGCAACTGTCCAATATACAAATCAGTGCCTGGGATTAACTATTAGACAAATGCAAAGACTGCACAAACAAATAACTACAACTCACCAATAACTGCACTAACTACTATGCCAAATTACAACATTGGCCTATGGCATCAATTAGTGCATAAATATACAAAAACCATCAAGTTCCAGTTAAAATACATCAAAATCATTCAAGCTGCGCTCAAGCTGCGGTCAACAAAAAGTTCTGCCTCATGCTCACCCTACCTTTCTGCTCATCAACATCAGGTGCTGTGAACAGGTGAGGGCAACCACATTTATCATCTACCACACCCATGACACACGCCCCACACCCGTGCACCAATACAGTGAGTCCATTTAAACCAACCCACTTAGTCAAAAAGGAACAACTCATATGGCTCCTACAACATTTTTATTTGATTAATCTAAAGTTGTTCTTCTGTGTCTGAAAACACTCACTCCCATTTACTCAACCTGTGTTGTCGGCTGCTGCTGTGGCCTACAGTAGCAGAAGACAACACTGCAACTGTAACGAAACTGATTACAGCATTATTTTTAAAACCTTTAGTGAATTTAACGTTCTTCAAAATTTTGTGTATGCTACTGTTGTATATAGTGTATTATGTTATTTATTTTGTAGTTGTTTATATTTTATTTCTATTTTTGGATTTTCTTCTGCTATCTCTACTTGAGCTGAGGCAATGCACAAATTTTCCTGCCGTCGATCAATAAAGTCTAATCTCCTCATTGACTGCATTTCTGATGGAGATGAGACTTCATGCAGGACAGAGGTGAGAGGCGTGACATCACGGTGCCGTGACAATAACCTGGTGCTTTACATCAGCAAAACCAAGGAGCTTATCGTGGGTTACAGGAAACCAGCAGTAGCAGAGGTGGAGAGAGTCAGCTGCTTCAGATTCCTAGGCATCAACATCAGCGAGGGTGTCATGCCATATTAAACCATTATACACCTTAATAGTAAAATAAAAAAAAATGTGTTTAAATTGCATGAATTAATATTTATTAACGTCTCTTTGTGACGTCATACTATGATACTGACTGCCACAAACAGAGCGTCCTCCTGTAACCATGGTTACGGGAGTTTGTTGCAAGAAGTGTTGTGAATCTCGCTGAGACAGGGAACCACTGAGAGCCTCAGATGAACCAATCAGCCAGATCGCTGTCTCCACTTCTCCTCCTCCTCCTTCGTTCCCTTTGTTTTTTAAGTACCTCATATATGTTAGGATTCTTTAGCTAGTTAGCCATCACATTAGCTAGTTAGCCATCACATTAGCAAACTGCTTCGGAGCACAGCTGCCGGAGTCGCGGGTTTTGTTGAATCAGGCGTTGGACCTGCTGGAGGAATGCTCTGCGATGATGGTGGAAAACAGCCGCCATTCAACCCATTTGAGAGCTTCAAAGAACCTGCTGCAGGTATGATTGAAAGTTTGACAACACCGACTTCAACGCCGGCGCTGAAGCTAAAACACTGTTGATGAGTCTGTGATTTATTAGTGATCGCTCACTTGTGTGCACGTGCATGTAGGTGAACGCTCGCGGCATGACGTCACACAGCTCAGTTCCTTTCTGCTTTGATCTCACAGTACGTGCCTTTGATCTTGCAGCACGTGACCTCCACTTGAGTCCCTAAATAGGGGTGAAACAGCGGGCTTTATACCCGAATCTTGCATTTTGCATTTTTAGTTGTCGTACGTTAAATGTACAGACCGCGATCTTCCCTTTCTGAAAGCTTTCTGAAAACGGATTTCCAAAGTAATTGTAGCGAAAGTAAGTCATTGACAATGTCTTTATCCAGTGTTAGAACCCCTACCCCCATTAATTCAGAGCCTTTTTCACCTGCTATCAGCGGGTGTTTCGATAGGCTCTCTGGATTACAGTGGGGCTTGATAGAAAATGGGATCTGGAACTCCGATGTCCAAGTAGCACTGGCTGATATGATTACTGATGTCATTCAGTCAGTTAGTGCAAGCACCATAAAAACTTTACTTCTAGGAGGTCAGGACCAATTAAATGATGCATCATTCCAGACATACCTTAGCATAGCCGTGACAAAAATAAGCCCCGTATTGGGAGGCTCTTTCTCAACCAGCTTTGCTGCTGCTCTTAATGTCACCCATGAGGAGTGTGAAAGCGCTGTGGTGCTGACACAGATGATTGAGGAGGAGATCTCAAATAAAGTCAACTCGGGTTGGGTTCTAGTCCCAGAAAACCCGGATTCTATTTATGTCACCAGAAAAATAACAAACATAAAAAACCTCCGATGCATGGTTTCTCATGCTTTCTCATGTCTGAAGACATATAAAGGTAAGCTGAGCGGCCTGTTCATGAGGGGGGCTTTACCCACTTCCTTTAGTTCAAGTGATGAGAGTCTTGAATCCAAGCTCTCTGAGATGGGAACAATTAAAGAAATAAGTATGGCTCTCATGAGGTGGAGTACAGACAGAGAGATAAGTAAAGATGATCAGGACTGTCACATAGAACTGCAACCCGTGGAGGAAAAAGAAAGTGATGAGTTTGCAGAAGCTGAGGAGAAAGCTCAAAGTGATGTTGAAACAATCCTCAACAATCTGAATTATTTACATGATGAAGATGATGCAGATAAAGCTGCAGTTGACATTGTAAATTTGTTAATTGCTAACATTGAGTATCCTGATGCAGAAGATATCACATTAAGTGAGAAGTGTAGCTCACCCAAGCCTGCTTTTGATGTGGACCTGGTGATCAAAAAGGTGAAAGACTTTTTTGCATCATGCGCCCTAATTATGAAACCAGATGAAGTAAAACAACACTTCTTCAGGTTTGCTAAAAAGGAATTTGAAAAAATGAACAGTGAGCTGAAAGATCATTTGAAGAAAAGCAAAGGATTTTTGACCTTTCAGAGACAACAGGCAAACTCCCCGGAGAGTGAGAGAGCTGACTCCAGGAAAAGCGAACACATGAATCCCTCAGAAGTTCCCAGAAAATCACCAACCTTAGAAACCACAGTTAAAAGTTCTTCTCCGCTCAAATTTACAACAGTCGTGCCGGTTCTGAATAAACTGTTTAGTAAATTAACCCAGGCAGGACACCTTGGCCTGACAAGTAAGGAGATGTTTTCAAGGGAGTTGACAGAAAATGTGTACGCCCATGTCGAGTCAACATATCCAGCCCCCACGATGCAAATGGGTAAAAGTCTCTCAGAGTCTGACTTCTCTAAGACTTCACAGGGTGACTGTAATGTACCCTCTGCTCCTGAGGTGCCATATGTGCTCGTAGAAGATTCAGTGGAAAGGTTCTTACAAAACCTTCTTTTCTGGTTGGAGAATGAAACTTTAACCCAAACTATTATAAATGACAAAATTTCTGGTGCCGTGGAAGATATAGTAAGAGTGCTGACCCCATCAAAGGAAGAAGTTATGATTGGACCAGATGCTGGTGAAACAAGCGACAGACTGTTTACATCACGGTCAAGTCCAGTTACTGATCTCACCAAACAGCCAGTCTGTGTGAGTGCAGAAGACCCGGACCTGGTTTCAAATACAAGCAGTGATCAGGCATCAGTGTCTCACTCTGAACCCACAGAGGGTCAAAGTCAGCCAGCAACCTCTGAAAACCCAGAGGAAGAGCTGTCAGAAACATTAGTTACATCACAGTCAAGTCCAGTTACTGATCTCACCAATCAGCCAGTCTGTGTGAGTGCAGAAGACCCGGACCTGGTTTCAAATACAAGCAGTGATCAGGCATCAGTGTCTCACGCTGAACCCACAGAGGGTCAAAGTCAGCCAGCAACCTCTGAAAACCCAGAGGAAGAACCGTCAGAAACATTAGTGTCACCTGATGATAGGCTAATTGCCAAACAATTTAGCACTCTTGTAGCCACGAGAATCGCAGGAAATTTGCACAAAAATGCCAGAAAACTTCTGGATCTAGAAAAATTAGACTTAGTTATCAACCGTCTGACAGATTTGGTACTTTCTGAAGTGAGATACACCGAATGCCTGGAAATTCTTAAAAATAGCGGGGTTGAATTAGTCAAGGCCACAGCTGAAGGCCTTATCAAGGAGTTTGGATCTGCAGACAAGTTCTTCGATGTAATGATATCAGAAGATTCATCTTTTGACTACACTATTCTGAAGCACCTAGCAATGAATCTCGGTGATCAGGCATCAGTGTCTCACACTGAACCCACAGAGGGTCAAAGTCAGCCAGCAACCTCTGAAAACCCAGAGGAAGAACCGTCAGAAACATTAGTGTCACCTGATGATAGGCTAATTGCCAAACAATTTAGCACTCTTGTAGCCACGAGAATCGCACAAAATTTGCACAAAAATGCCAGAAATCTTCTGGATCCAGAAAAATTAGACTTAGTTATCAACCGTCTGACAGATTTGGTACTTTCTGAAGATAGATGCACCGAATACCTAAAAATTCTTAATAATAACATGAATAAGTTAGTCAAGGCCACAGCTAAAGGCCTTATCAAGGAGTTTGGATCTGCAGAGAAGTTCTTCGATGTAATGTTGTCAGAAGATTCATCTTTTGACGACACTATTCTGATGCACATAGCAATGAATCTCGGTGGCTTCATGAATCCTCCAAAGAAATCCAAACTTGCCAGGTTTTTTTCAGCAGTGTTAAAAGCTTTTAAGAAGCTGTTCAGCTGCTGCTTTAAAGGCAGTACTGATGACTAAATTGTCATCTTGATTTTTTTCAAATACCTCTTTTAAAATCTTAAAGCAGTCTGGCCTCAGAGTTAACATCTGAGGTATATTTTATTTTAAAACTATTTCATTCGACTTTAGTTAGACTGAGAAATATTCTTCATCGTGTCTCCTCGTATTATCGTTACCATCACCCCCCACCGGCCGAGGCAGATGGCCGTCCCTTCTGAGCCTGGTTCTGCCGGAGGTTTCTGCCTGTTACAGGTAGTTTTTCCTCCCCACTGTCGCCAAGTGCTTGCTCATAAGGGATTATTAATTAATTGGGGTTTTCTTGCTGCTACTGAAGGGTCTCTATCTTACAGTATAAAGCAACTTGAGGAGACGGTTGTGATTTGATGCTATATTACAAATCTTAAATTCAACTGAATCTTAAAAACATGTAATATAGCATCACATCACCATCAAATCAAGAACTGAAAAATAAAACAAAATAAAAAACCAAACCTACATTGTGAACTGTTTGTGATTTGTCTTGTGCTTCCAAAATATATTGTCAAATATGAAAAGCTGCATTTATATGCTCTGGTCATTAGTACTGGTATTTTAATGTAAGCAAACACAAGGAACATACACCGATGTGTAAGTGCTACAGATGAAGAAGCAAGAGCGTTTGAACAGCCGGTTCCGCTCTCTTAATTCTCCGATAAGCCAGGGCCAAGCCAGCTCCGATCAGCAAGAACCCTGTAATCATGGTTCCAAATAGGTAGATATCTTCAGCGTCCTCGATCGACAGTCCCGCCAGGCACATGATCCTCCAGTTCTGCCACCCGTCCATCGTGTATCCGGCAGGGAAAGTCCCTCCAGGGCACTCGGGCTCTCCCGAACCCAGACTTCTCGTTGAGAAAAGGGTGTCAATAGCATTCAGAGACCAGTTGATCAAATCCATAATTCTCTTTAGGTTTTAGAGAACGACAGTGAGAGACTGTTCGAGGGAAAGTAATATACACGAGACAAGACAAGGACACAAGAGGCTAAGCAGGGAAGA
The DNA here is from genome assembly GCF_056152115.1 of Neolamprologus brichardi. Classification (NCBI taxonomy): domain Eukaryota; kingdom Metazoa; phylum Chordata; class Actinopteri; order Cichliformes; family Cichlidae; genus Neolamprologus; species Neolamprologus brichardi. The sequence goes on along the minus strand of NC_142112.1, from coordinate 15,134,162 downwards.
TAAGGGGAAGGAGGAGAGGAGAAAAGTGCGACCGCCTTCGCCAAGAGCCAAACGAGAACCTCGTTACCTGATCGCTGCCTGTACGCCGGCTGCCTGTACGCCGGCTGCCTGTACGCCGGCTGCCTGTACGCCGGCTGCCTGTACGCCGGCTGCCTGTACGCCGGCTGCCTGTACGCCGGCTTCCTCTACGCCGGCTGCGTTCCCATCACAGTGCAACCGCCTCACCCTCAGAACATCTCCACCACCCTGCCCACTGTTAAGATGATTGTCGAGGTCAGACTCTTAATTTGTCTGTTAAACCGATGCGGTTTCTCTTTCAGTCAGAACTCCAGGGCTCAAGCTCTCGCTCCCAGCTAATTCCAGACTCGTATGGCTCTGGCTGACTTCTGATCTCCTCTGGGGGAAAAAGGGAGCTTAATTTCTTCTTCTGTCTTTCTCTTTCTAATTGTGCAGGTGAGTCACTCATCTGTAAGCTGCTGCGCTCCAAAGAGGCCATGGCCACGATGGACATCAGGAACTGGCCCCCAGTGCTGGACACCAGTACAGCGTTTCATTCATATCTGCACAGGGAAATCACGCTCGCATTAAGTACTTTAATTTAACATAAATGCAGGTCGTGCACAGCCGCCTCACAATGCAGTCTGAGTAGTTCTGGTTGCAGATATAAACCTAAAGAATGCACATTAAATGAAATCCTCTGCTGTGATGAAACCTGCCTTTACAGCTCCATCACTCTGTGATTTATCGAAAAATAAAAACTTGCTGTAGCTGCAAGTCTGTGGAGTTCCCCACCACTGCTTTAGAGACTCAAAGCACCAGGAAGTGGGAATAATTTCTCCTATAATAAGGATTTTTAGGTCCCTGATAACAAAAATGAGCAGATTTTATCCAGTTTGGTAACGTTTACATCACTAGAGAAGAAAATATAGCCACATTATTATAATTACTATAGTTATTTTTGTATTTTTGGAAAAGTAACTTTGTAAACTTTGCCCAGTTTTGATACACATGGAGGTTTGCAGCAGAGACAGAATCATGTTTTCTGCTTATTTTAATGATATTTTAATGACTTTAGAAACCAGAAGCCTGATTGTTTGTTTTTTTACATTGAGACAAAGTTTACACAGAAGGACTATATAGGGTCTTTTTTAAAGTGACTTTCAGGGATTTAGGATCTCTGAAGAAAAACTATCAATTTTTATTACTTAGAGATTTTTCAACATCTAACAAGGAGACGAGGACAAAGTTAAATTGACCTGATTATTGCATAACTTTAAGAATTTGAATGTGAAGAGAAGAAAAGATCCATGAACGTAATGATTCAAAGGGTTCAAATATCTTTGAATGTATGTGCTTCAATATATTTTTCGGACTGAGGAAAACAGAAAAAAGGTTAAGTATTCTGAAGAGCGTAAGATTATGAAAAAACTAGAGATATGAAATATCCAGATTTTAGAGGCCCAGAGAGGTGAAGAGCAAAGCAGCAAACAGAGAAAGCTTTGTAAAGTAGCTTTATTTTTTATTTTTTTGTCAGCTGGCAGAAAGGCAGACAGATGTTTTTCTTGCCGTTTCTTCTCAGCAACGTTGCTGCAGTTCCTTCCCCAGGTGGAAGAGATGGACATCTCCTGGAACGACTTGATTGGTGGATTGGTTCATCCACTGTGCATAAGCCCTCAGTTTTACAGCTTTGATCATTCATTTTGATTTACTGGCTCACAGAGAAATTTCAAACTAACTCACAGAAAAAAAATCTGTCTTGAGAGGATAGCTTTAGCTAATTTATCTGAACTCTGTTTACTTTATGAGGTAAAGATGACCATATAAGGAATATCCTCTCTCTGTGAGATGATAAAGACTCAAGGGTAAAAAGACTGAATCTGTGTGTCTAAAGCGGGCTGAAGATTAGTTTACCTACACCGACCTCATTATTAGTTAGATGTATAGTATAGTTATATTATAGAAGAGAACATAAGGAGCAGCAGTTTGGATCCATTTTAACAGTGCTGTCAGTTGGTGTTTTATTATTTTCTTGTCTGTTTTTTTGCTGTCTCTTCGTTGATACATTTGTATGGATGAGGTTTTCCTGTTCATAAATATGGAACTCCAAAGTGTTCAAAATTAAATAAATAAATAAGTCATGATGAAATAAATAACTATGTGAATAAATAAGACACAGATATGTAATGTGAGAATGATATTGTGAAATAATGGAACACATTTTGAAAAAAATGCTCATTATTGTGAAATATATTACATTCTGCTATATAAATGTACTTATTATTGTGAAATATTATTTCATGGTCATTATTTTTCACAATAACAGAGATTATTCCTGAGGCATTTTATTTATTTCCAGCCGTTTATATTCCAAAATGTTGTTTTTTTTCAAAGTCAGTCTTTATTTCAAAATCCCGTTTTTCCCGATGGTCTATTTATTTCATAATGTGACTTTTCAGCAGAATTCCTTTGTCTGTCAATCAAGAAAGACAGGGCGGAGCCAGTTGTGTGATTGGTTGCTCCTTTACTCAGACATAAGTAATAGCACATGAATCGTCGATTTAGGTTTAATGGTGCAATGCGTCTCCTATGCAGCTGGCGGCAGTATGTAGCTCAAAATAAACTTAAGGCACCGATAAATGCAAAACACTGGGCGCGAATAACATTACAGGTGTATCAATTCTTGTGAAGGGCATGGCTGCAGGAAACAAGGCCCTTTCTGAGTTACTCAGAGAACTTGCTAACCGCTTAGATCATAGGTGTCAAACTCTGGCCCGCGGGCCAAATTTGGCCCGCAGCCTAATTACATTTGGCCCGCGAAGCCATACCAAATTATTATTAGAGCTGGCCTACTGGTATTATACAGCTAATATATATATTGTTTAGTATTAAGCTTTGCTTGTTCCATATTCAGTTTTTCAGCAAAACTTGTTTGAGTCCATAAGAAGAGATTCATTCTTATATCTGGAGGAAGATTTTTTTTTCAATAATATGAATGTTAGCCCGCGACCTTGTTCCAGTTTTGAATTTTTGCCCACTGTGTATTTGAGTTTGACACCCCTGGCTTAGATTGTACGTCTTCACCTCAGTTATTGCAGCAGTGTACTGGAGATGAAGTGGTCCCTGGTCCAAATTCTCATCACAACCGCTAGTGATGGTGAGATGAAGCCTCATGATGAACTGAAGCTTTCCACCCAATTTTGCGACTCATGGTTCGAAGCATTGTGATGATTCATTTGCTCTACTGCGCCATCAAGTGGACAATTCCAGTGAAGCGGGCTCTGTGATTATAATGATGTGTAAACCTCTAAACTGAATAAATAAATTGTTTTCTTGGTTATTTATCCCGAATATTGTCTCAGTATGTGTGATACAAAAGAGAAAGTGGAAACTATCAGGACAGAGTTTTGGTATGATTGTGTAACTGTTAGCCTCAGACAGTCAGTCAATAGTATAATTCAGATCATAGATCAGTACATTTGCATATTTTTATAACTATAAAAAGAAAGCTGACACTTTCGAGACTTTATCTAATGTGTAAGCATCACAGCAAATGCCTTAGATTAGAATCAGTGAGCTGTCGGCTCTCAGCCCCGACCGTGTCCACGCTGTTTGGTGAGAAAGGCGACATCTCACTGATTCTGATGCGTCAGCGCTTTGTGTTTACGTCTTTGTGCAGAATCGGTGTACCTGCTCTCATTTACTGTTTTAGCTGTTTGGTGGTTGTTGAAATGTAGTAATATTTATATTAAAAATCGATTCAGGATTTTAATGAATCGATATCACGTTATCCAAGCTAGAATCGATTTTAATCGATAATCAAAACCCGCTCCTAGTACCTGTGTAATCATGCTTATGTACATCTGGATAATGACACAAACTAGTATTTGGCGCTTCACTTTTTAATAAACTAAAAGACAAAAATCAGATTATAGGATCTGCAGTGTTGTTTATTTATATTATGGTGCTTATCATTTGTGATATTTATTACTGTGTGCATACTTTATTAGGAGAGATAAAATAAAATAAAAAATCTCTTCCTTCCTGGTTCCATCGAAGAAGAAATGCTCAAGTAACTATGTAACACATACGTAATCCAATTCCACAACACAGTGTGATGGGAAATCAGCTGTGTTTTTCTGCCCATTTTATTTCGAATCTGGCGCGAACCGGTGAACCAGTTCCTGAATCAGTCACGTGGTACGGACTGCCCGCGAGGCCTCGAACGTCACTGCTACGTAATCAAAGCAAGCCTCGATACGCGCTTCACAGAAACGCCCCCGAGATTACCCGACACACGATTCGACGCTTCGACACACAGGACACATCACTAACAACTGCACAGTGTTAACGTTAGCAAATGCTAACGCTATCACAGCTAGCTCCACTCCACGAAACGCTGTTCAGGGTAAGTAACAATATGTTATTACTGCTCAGTTAGTCTGTCTGTCTGCCAAAAATTAGCTTTTTAATCAGTTCAGTCACAGATTTTTTTAATACTGTTTTTTACGGTGGCCCTGAGAGGCCAAACGGACTGCAACTTCAGAAAACACTTGCAAAAAGAAAAATGCTGCAAAAAGAAAAATGCTGCAAAAAGAAAAACACTTGCAAAAAGAAAAATGCTGCAAAAAGAAAAACACTTGCAAAAAGAAAAATGCTACAAAAAGAAAAACGCTGCAAAAAGAAAAATGCTGCAAAAAGAAAAACGCTGCAAAAGCACACAAAGCACAACGGAAATAGGAAAAAAGACAACGGAAATGTTTCTGGGGAGACAATAACCAGACGGACCAGTTGCAAGAACCAAAACATGTATGTATGGCTGTATCCCGATTCAGGGACTGTTTCCCAATTCAGGGTCTACAGCCTTAAAGTACGCAGCCTTAACGGTCCTCAAGGGCCTCGTACTCAAAGACCGCTGAGGCCGGAAGTGCGAGGCTTGTAGGCTTGTAAAATGGGACGGTCTAGCCTCCGTCGCGCTGCCCAGGTTGCCTTGCAACCATGATACTAACAGCTGGAAACGTTTCATACAGCTTTGTTTGACAGAAATGAAGGAGAACATATTTTGTACATTTGTTTCTACATGAGCTCTGTGTGATTTGATAAGTATCTGAGGCTGAGACCACAGGACTGTAAAACATGATTGTTGGGCTTCATTTCTGTACTGAACAGTCACATAAGATTAGCTAGTAAATAACAATTAGCTAATGTTGTTCATGAGACTAAAGTCATTTCACTTTGGTAATGTAAATATAATATGGCCAATATTATATTAATCATTATTAGTTATTACAGCAGTGAACATGAACTCTGTGCCAAACACTGAGCTTCAGTAAAGATTCAAGTTGCATTTATTTATATTTCCTATCACCTTAAATCTTCACTTAAACACAAGTATCTGTGACAGTGTATATATAGATGTATTATATATAAGAGACAAATATTGTTCTTTTAATATGTTGGCATTACTAAATTTGGCTCAATGCTTATATATGTGTGGAAGAAGCAAATGTACGAGCTGTGATAACTGTTTCTGATAGAATCAAGAGTAGACTGATATATGAAATATTCCTTTATTGGGTGAGAAAATCAGACCATGTCATAACTGCTTTCAGTCATACAGAATAGATATCAGAGCCTTAAACAGGCTGACTTCTGTTAAATGGGTCAAACTGGGCAGAAAGTATCCAAACACATAACATCCTTATAGAATATGATGTAACTATAGATCAACTTACCTCAGAATATATAAAGCATATAAACAATTACAGCAATATGATGCAACAAACACAGCAGTAATACTAATCCAAAATACTCAAAGCTTCATAGAACTGAAACAAACATTTATTTTTAGCTCCATTCAGCTGCTGATACATACTTTAGGTTTCTGAATATTAAACTTGTTTCTGCCTTTCATAGTGTGTAACTTGAAGGCCCTGAGTACTTTCTCCCACACTGAAAACACTTGGATGATAAAATTATTTAAACATTACCTAATAAGACTGATTCAGGACAGACAATTAGTTATGTTAAACTTTCCTAGCAGTCCTTCACAAACAGGGAACAGTCTGTCTATTCTCTCCATCTGTCAGCTGCTGCTGGCTCTTCCTCCTCCTCTTCCTCACACACTGCTGAGTTTGTCCTGGTGGTTCATCAGGGGTGCAAAGCCTCACAGATGATGTGCAGCAGTGGGTCCTTCAGTCTGTCCTCACTCTGGACACTTGCAGTTGTCACACATGGAAATCAAATGTGTGATAAGCTGCAGGATTCAAACACAAGTGTAACTTATAAATACATGTTCATACTTTTATTACACAATCAGAGAGAAAGAAACAGAGAGAGAGTGCAGGACAGACAGACAGGTGACAGTCTCAGGTGTTTACACTGCTAAAAAACAGCACCAGAGAAGGAGGATTTAGTGTTTGTGGTATTACCAGTGCTAAACAAGAAGAGTTCCCAGATGGTACAGTGGACACATGTGTAACTCCTGTGATTAAAGCATTTTTCTTACAGCTTAAGGAGTGAACTGTCAGCTCGTTCAAACACACGATAAAGTCCGTTTGGCTTGACACCACCGAACAGAGGCAGCAATATAACATAGCTAACATTAACAGTGCAGTGAATCCTGCTTGTGCCGTGATATTCAGGAGTGCAAACCGAGCAGCATCACTGACTTTCAGCTTGTTGTGTTTGTGGATATATGACTGACTTTAATTATCCATAAAATTACGACTATTGTATTATTATATTTTAAAGGCTTTAAAACCAAGTAAAAGCTGAACGTACAAACATCACTAATGTCACATAACTTTGCCGACATGTGGCCAACAGTAATATTTTAATGTTCCTCATTATTAAACATTTGCACATAAATAAGTGACATAATATTCAGTACTTACTTTTCACAGTTACTCTTCGGCCACTCCACTTCTGCCGTCTGCGGCAAAATTATCCACACCGACTGCCGCGCTATGAATTGTGGGATATGTTGGTACCACGAAGTCTACACTGCCACATCCTTAAAATTCAGGGAAATGAAGGACGCATTTGAGGGCCGCATTTCAAGCAGCCTTTGAATTGGGACAGCCTTCGGCGCGCCGCTGTGATGTAATCGGCCTTAAAATGCAACCTTTAAGGATACAGCCTTGGGGCAGCCATGTATCCCAGAATGCATTTCAAATCACAGGCAGCAATGGTGGTGGTGTAGTTTTAATACCCCGTTTTTCTGTCACCAACTACACATTTAATAATGTTTTAGCCGCGAATATCGCGGTGTAATCTTCACATGTATGGTCAGGTTGTCAACATAGAACATGTTTGCAAAAGTGCTCAGATGTTTTCAGAGATGTCACTCGCTCTGCTAACAGTCAGCTGACAGAGTGCACCAAGCTCACAGCCCCGGTGTTACAGCTTAACTGTTTATAGAGATTGAAAATGTGACGTCATTCAAGGGTAAAACCGCAAAGAATTCTGGGAACTCGTGGCAAGAGGTACTAGCGCACGCAGGCTTTCAATTGAAATCAGTTACACAGCGATAAAAAGAAACACAAAAAACTGTCAAGAAGCGGTTGTATTATTAACTGCAATAGCCGGTCGCAAGACAGCCACGGGAAGCCGACGGGTAAAGAGATCGTTTTTTTATCGGATTACATCGTTGAAGAGAAATTATTCGAGCCTTGTTTCTGAAGTAAAAAGAGGCGACAGATGGCCTGGATTGCAGCCATTCAAAGACCAAATATAACGTCCCAGAACACTCCAGCTCACAGGTTAGTCTGCTCCAAACATTTCCACAAAGGTCAGTCTTCTGTTGTAGTTAATACGTCATTTTTCATAACATAATTGGTGATATAGGTTACAAGCAAGTCTGGCGTTGAACAGAAATTGTCGCGCTATGCTCCTTTGTTTATTGTGCATAAATAGTGAATTGTCCTGACACAATATTGCGTTTCGCTTCTGTTATTACCATGGTACATTGACAAAAACGTATACTTTTATTCACAGGATAAAACAGGTTTTTTTGTATCACTAATTGCCCAGTACGATTACAGCATACAATATTATTGTCACTGCTACATTTCTGTAATGCGAACCAGAAATTATTTCCACTACTAAATAATTACCGTTGAGCTCAGAGGTCCTATTAATAAATGGTTAACGAATGTGTATTTATGAAGACAATTTGTGAGACTGGTAAACTTATGATACATACGATGGTCTTTCGTTCTACACGGTGCATTTCAAGGTCCTGTACCCATCCGTCGGTAAAGTGTACTTGGGCTTGTTGCAGTGACCTGAAGTTACTGAACTTCATGAGTGTATGCACTCACTCCAAGAACCGTATAATTATAAATATGAGCGTGGTGAAAGTTGGGCAGCACGCTAACGTATTTTGTCCACTCTGTGTGCTCGTAAGGGTCTAAACCTTTCACTCCTTTGATTTTTTCCTCGTATCTTTTCTTTGACTTTTCATCAAGTCTGTCTTTGTACGGTCCAGCATTGTTCTCCTTCGTTTTGTACATAACTTTTTTGGGGGGCAAAGAAAAAGCAAGAAGGTATTGGAACCGGAGAATGAACGTTTTGCGGTGCTGCAAATGCTTGCATTTGATGTGGTACTTGGATTGTTTTGCCACGAGTTACCGGCATGCAATGCGCGAAGGTCACGCGGTCTGTCAATCTCTATTTTGTGTGTATTCGTTTGTTTTGGAGGGGGTGGGGGTTACGTTAACCGGTTTGTTTACATATTCCACTCTCCGTGTTCCACATGTTGCATTTGCAGATTCATTTTCACCGAACGATCGTCTCTTTCTGCCTGGTCTTGTGTCTCTGTGCTTCTGTAACATGAAGAACGAGCTGACGTGTTTCTCACGACACCAGCGATCAGCTCAACAGGCCCTCAGTTTACCTGCATGCATCCAATGTCCAATCACCAGCACACAGCTTTGAAACCTCACCTTAGTTTTAGCTCTCAGTTGTTAAACGCTGGACTTAATTCACTCGGGTTTTGTCCGTCGGGTCACGTTTACTTCGCTGTTTTATTTACAACTGAGCAAATCGGTTTGGCTGAGGTTAAAGTTACGTTTAACCTGCATAGTTTTACCGACGTTTAATGGTTCACTGGCACACGTGTTAGACTGAACCAGGGGCGATTCTAGGATCAGAGCTTTGGGGGTGCTGAGCACCCAGAGAGCTGTCCAGCCAGGCAAGATAAACTTTACACGTCACGATGAGACTTCTTCCCCATCTCTGTCAGTCCCTGCATCCTTAAATGTCTCCAGTTGTCCCAAGTTGTCTCTGAATGTCTCCTTGGTGCATTTAAACCCCTGTTCCTCCCTGTCCTCGTCGTCTGTTATCTTTGTCTCCGCTATCAGTCATCATAATTTTACCATCTCTGTGCAAGTCTGCAAATTTCTTTATTAAATCATAAGATTCTTAAATTCATCAAGTCTCTCTGCCTGGGTCCTCGTCACAAAACATGACATCACTGTTTTGTACATTTTAACACAATTTAATCCCCACATTTGTGAAAGAAAAGCAAAACACTATGTGGAATATGGAGACACTCCTGGTTTATATGAGCAAAGTGAAACTCATTTTTTAGGGTTCGTGGAGATGAGTGTGAAGATCCAAACAATCCCTGTCAGTGATGGAGAAGCTTTGATGAAAAAAATTTGGCAAAAAGTTCACCAGCATGAAGGAAATGAAGTTCTCAAACTTTCCTTAGGAGGACCCCAGCACGCCTGCTTAAAGAAAAGTAAGTGTGCTGATGTGGATGCTTGCAGTGACTGCTGTATAGAGGCCATCCTGCTACACATGAAACATATCAGTGTCATAATTGTTAGTTTAGTCATGTGTTTGTTTATTATCCTTATTGTTTTATCTGGGACTGTTTGCAAGCATCTCAGAGAGAGGAGACACCAGCATCTGAACAGAGACTCAGACCAGCAACCTGCAGGTCCCTGCTTGTCTGCTCCAGTTTTCTCCTCACTCATGTTGCCCACCAGTGATTTCTAGCTGCCCACCCACACAGCAGGCTAGAATATGCACTGAGCCTCAGCACCATGGTTGCAATACTTGGACATGTTTTCTTTATTCAATAATCAACCAGACCCCAAAAAGTAAACAGCTGTTATTGCTAGGCAACGGGAGCAGCATTTGGTGATGCAGCACCTGACATTCCTGACCATGTGGGCGGAGCTTGCATGGAATGGAATGTTTCGTAGAACTGCGCAACACAAGCACTTAGTTACAGCATTTTTCATTTTATCCAGACACAGCTAGAGACACATCTACAGCAGCATCTCTGTGCAGGACAGACGACAGTTGAAGAAAAAAACACTTCGAAAACTTCACTTCTCTACAATACGTTGGTTCCTTTGTTTAAAAGGCCAAAATGAATCAAGGGAGATCGAGAAGAGGATTGGTGAGTGCGTCACCATACAGTACAGTACAGTCTGAGCTGATTAACCTACGAGAAGAATTTCAAATAATACAGGCTGAAAATGTCAAATTAAAAGAAGAGGCAGAAAAATCAAGAGGAGAAGCTAAAAATTCAAAGTTTGAAACTGGAGTAGTATTGAAGGAATTACTGCATGTGGGTCTAAAACTTAAAGGAGAGAAGATGAGAAAACAACAAGCAGAAAATGAGAATGAAAACATCAAGAAAGAACTGTTGGAAGCTCAAAAAGCATTGCAGGAAGAGAAAACCACAGCACAAGAAGCTAAAAATAAATATCAAACTGCAAAGAAGGAGGCAGAAAATGTGATGCAGGAATTACAGGAGGTGCAGGAAGCTTTTGAAGAGGAAAAAAGGAAAATGCAGTTGGCAACACAAGAAGCTGAAAATGTAACGGCTGAAGCTGAAATACTAAGGAAGGAATTACTGCATGTAAAGCAACAACTTGAAGAGGAGAAAAAACGTAAACATGAGGCAGAAAATGAGATTGAAAATATGAAGAAAGAATTGTTGGAAGCTCATAAAGTGTTGGAGGGAGAGAAAATTAAAATACAGGAAGCAAAGAAAGAAATGGAAAATACAAAGAGTTACACTCAAAACATGAAGAAGAAGTTGCTGGAAACAGAGGAAGCAATAGAAAAAGAGACACATGGAAAATGGGAGGCAAAACAGGAAAGTGAAACTCTGAAGAAGGAACTGATGAAAGTGCAAGAAGAACTTGGAGAAGAGAAAATTGAGGTGAAGGTATTCAAGAAAGAAACGACAGCCTCTGAGGTGACCAAGAAAGACTGCAAAGATGCACTTAAAGAAATACAAAAGCACAAAAAGGAAGCGAAAGAGCTCCTCAAACAGAAAGTCAAACTGGCCAAACAGCAGCTGAAAGAAAAATTTAAAGGCGCCGAGGAGCAGCTAAACAAAACCTTAAAGGAGCTGAAGGCAAAAGAAAAGAAAGCCAAGGACAGGAGGGGATTCTGGAGCAGACTGCTGAGAAAAAACTGACCCAGCAGCATCAAGTTTAAGGAGATCAATAGTTTCTTCCTCCTTCCCCCTCTCTCAACCTTTCTTTCACAAAAATCCCCCCAAACTTTACTTGGGACGTTTGTTTGTTTTTAAAAACTCTATTCTGAATACATGTACTGAAATACACAAATAAAATTGCCATAACTTGACCTCATGTTGCTTCTTTTCTTGTGTGTCTGTGGATGTAAAACAGTAACACACTTTCTGCTCTGTGTGTTTTTAATTGTAAATAAATGCAATATATCTTCATTTTAAAAACTTCTGCTCTAAATATTTTTTTAGCAAAATGCTTTTTTTGCCCCTTCCTGATTTCTTATGTTTTAACATGTTTGTTACATTTACATGTTTCCGATTTCAAGTGTTAACACAGATGGTCAGAGACAGAGGTTTGGACAGCTCTTTCCCTTTATTTGTATTTATTCAGGTTATTTTTATACTCAAAAATCCATCCACAAGCTTCAACGCGTCCAGAACTCTGCTGCCCGTATCATCACCAGGACCCCTTCTATCCACCACATTACTCCTGTTCTGCAGCAGCTTCATTGGCTCCCGGTCAAATATCGTATCAATTTCAAAATACTCTTGTACACATTTAAGGCTATTCATCATCTCTCCCCTCCATATCTTTCTGATCTGGTTAAGATCACCGCCCCATCTCGTTGTCTCAGATCTTCTTCTTCCCTTTCACTCTCCGTCCCCTCCCCCCGTCTTGCCACCATGGGGAGCAGGGCTTTCAGCTGCTCTGCTCCACGACTCTGGAATTCCCTACCTCCTGATTTAAGAAATATCTCTTCCTTCTCTCTCTTTAAGTCCCAACTCAAAACTCACTTGTTTAAAATAGCTTATCCCACATAACCTCTCCACTCTGCTCTTTTAAATTAGTTTATGTCTTATGCTTTTATGACTGTGTAAACTGCTTGCTTTTATGTTGCTTTATATTCTAATGTGTACAGTGACCTTGAGTGTTTTGAAAGGCGCTTTCAAATAAAATGTGTTATTATTATCTTTGAAATATCTCAGTGTGACACTGATACTGTACATGAGTGTGGTAGGTTTTGAAAACAGCATCAGCACAGTACACAGCAAAGGGGAAAGGAACAATAGCAGCTGACGAGCAGCAGATAGATACTGCTCATGGCACCACTGGTGCAACTAGACTTGCAGTCAAGACCGCCTAAACTAAGACCAAGACCAGAGGGTATCGAGACCAAGACGAGACCAAGAACAAGTCGAGACAAAAAAGTCTTTAAACTGCAGCCAGATGCTGCTTCGTTTACGGATGTCAGGCATATTTATGTGTTTTTGCTTTCGCACAGCCCTCCTCACTTGACTTGACGCACTTGACTGTCACGTCCATCACCCTCTCTGTTTTTCACACAATGATATTATCCTATATCCTCGCATGTGATTGGCCACAATATGGAGGGATTGGAGCATAGCTGAGCCACTGTGTGAGAGCTGAGCAGCGAAAGGAAATAAAGTGAGGGTAGAAACAACTGATAGATTAATAGGCTCTGTTTGGAGTTTTGTTCAAAAAAGAATGACTTCATATATCCATCCATCTTCATCCGCTTTATCCGGGGCCGGGTCGCGGGGGCAGCACCCTAAGCAAAGAGGCCCAGACCTCCCTCTCCCCAGCCACCTCCTCCAGCTCATCCGGGGGAACACCAAGGCGTTCCCAGGCCAGCCGAGAGATATAATCTCTCCAGCGTGTCCTGGGTCTGCCCCGGGGCCTCCTCCCGGTGGGACATGCCTGGAACACCTCACCCAGGAGGCGCCCAGGGGGCATCCTTACCAGATGCCCAAACCACCTCAGCTGGCTCCTTTCGATGTGGAGAAGCAGCGGCTCTACTCTGAGCCCCTCCCGGATGGCCGAACTTCTCACCCTATCTCTAAGGGAGATGCCAGCCACCCTTCGGAGGAAGCTCATTTCCGCCGCTTGTATCCGCGATCTCGTCCTTTCGGTCACTACCCACAGCTCGTGGCCATAGGTGAGGGTAGGGACGTAGATCGACCGGTAAATTGAGAGCTTCGCTTTTACACTCAGCTCCCTCTTCACCACGACGGACCGGTGCAGCGTCCGCATTACTGCAGCTGCAGCCCCAATCCGTCTGTCGATCTCCGGCTCCCTTCTCCCATCACTCGCGAACAAGACCCCGAGATACTTGAACTCCTCCACTTGGGGCAGGACCTCATCCCCGACCCGGAGTGGGCACTCCACCCTTTTCCGGCTGAGAACCATGACCTCAGATTTGGAGGTGCTGATCCTCATTCCCGCTGCTTCACACTCGGCTGCGAACCGCTCCAGTGCGAGCTGGAGGCCCTCACCCGATGAAGCCAACAGAACCACATCATCCGCAAAAATCAGAGATGAGATCCTGAGGCCACCAAAGCGAAAGCCCTCCGCCACTTGGCTGCGCCTAGAAATCCTGTCCATAAAAATTATGAACAGAACCGGTGACAAAGGGCAGCCCTGGCGGAGCCCATCACCCACCGGGAACGAGTCCGACTTATTGCCGGCAATGCGGCAATAAGTCGGACTATATGACTTCATATAGGAAAAAATAAATATCACATATGCAGGACACCTTAAACTAGTTTTTTAATTAAGCAGCAAGGCAGAACAAAGTCGGGCTGTATCAAGACACGGGGACTAAACCCCAATTCAACCAGACCCAGAACTGATCTGGAATTAAAACAGGACTACAACAGTTCAAAATCAGGACTACTTAGGACTTAACCAAAACAGAACCAGGATCAAAACTAGATGATAGTAACACTAAAAATCATCATAGACCTGCACTACACTTATTTTTTAATTCTACCAAAGTAGACTATTTAGATTCATAAAAGTTTAGATAATTATTTAGCCTTGTTGTGCAAACAAGCCTGCATAACTTAATAAATATAGAATTTGAAAAGTAACAAATGGTATCTAAAAAGTTACACTAGGTACGAGATACATGTTCTGATGAGTTTTGGCAAACAACCATTTGACTAACATGTGTGTCTCACCTGCTCTTGTTCCCTCTCTGCTCCTCTCTCTCCCTCTCTGTTCCTCTCTCTCCCTCTCTGTTCCTCTCTCTCCCTCTCTCCCCCCTCTATTCGTCTCTCTCCCTCTCTCTCCCTCTCTTTTCCTCTCTCTCCCTCTCTGTTCCTCTCTCTCCCTCTCTCCCCCCTCTGTTCCTCTCTCTCCCTCTCTCTCCCTCTCTTTTCCTCTCTCTCCCTCTCTGTTCCTCTCTCTCCCTCTCTCCCCCCTCTGTTCCTCTCTCTCCCTCTCTCTCCCTCTCTCTCCCTCTCTCTCCCTCTTTGTTCCTCTCTCTCCTTTCTCTCCCTCTCTCTCCCTCTCTGCTCCTCTCTCTCCCTTTCTGTTCCTCTCTCTCCCTCTCTGTTCCTCTCTCTCCCTTTTTGTTCCTCTCTCTCCTCTCTCTCCCTCTCTCTCCCTCTTCGTTCCTCTCTCTCCCTCTCTGTTCCTCTCTCTCCCTTTTTGTTCCTCTCTCTCCTCTCTCTCCCTCTCTCTCCCTCTCTGTTCCTCTCTCTCCCTCTCTGCTCCTCTCTCTCCCTCTCTGTTCCTCTCTCTCCCTCTCTGTTCCTCTCTCTCCCTCTCTGCTCCTCTCTCTCCCTTTCTGTGCTGACAATCAAGCCAAACACCAACATCATCAAATATACAGTTGAAACCAGATATTTACACTCTTCAGATAAAAACACAAAAACCTTTTTAATTGTAACATCGAATCAGACTAAATGTTTATTTTTTAAGATAGATAAATATAAAAACATGTTTGTTAAATTTAAGAGTAAAGAGAAAATTGTCTGTACTTCTTAATTGCAAATGGCACCAAATTGTATTAAAAATTGAGCCACACTTATGGAGCTCCACAATTCTTTTCCTGGTGTTTTGGTTGACATCTCTTGATTTCCCAATGTCAAAGAAACAGGCTCCGTGTTTTGCCTTATATGCACCCACAGCTGTGCCACCAGTTTACTCACATGGACTCTACTAACCAATCAGAAGCTTCTTCAGCTCAGAATGGAATCGTCTGCAGTTTTCTTATTAATTAACAATAAACTTAGTGTATATGTACTCCTAAATTTGATGAAAGTGATAAAAATAGAAAGCTCTGTCTCTCTTTATTCTGACATTTAACTAATTCAAAATATATTTCAATATTTATTTATCTAAAACAAAACAAGTTTACTCTAAATTGATGTTGTACAGTAAAAAAATGTTCTTGTGTTTTCCATAAAGTGTATGTAAACATCTGGTTTCAACTGTGAATATACTGCTGTGAATTGAAATTCCTCGTTTTGCATAGAAATATACTGAACAACATACAAAGCATAATATATAAAATAACATGTACCCGAGTTTTTTTTAATATGAAGGCAATATGAGCAGAGAGCACAAACTTGTTGAGGGATTGGCTGTTAGTTCAGTGAGAGAGTAATTTGTAAAGAAAACTATTTTCACTAGCAGTCAAAACTAATGTGCACACTTATGTCTGCATTTTTATTTTGTTAAATATGAACAAAAGAACTGAAAGTATCGACCCACGTGATGTGGATCGGCACGAGCACATCACGATAATGACTGGGTAACAGACGTCTCCGAAAACGTCAGAGCACTTTTGCAAATATGCGATGTCTTGATAAACCAAATAGATATTTAAAGTTTATACGGCTACTTTCTCGCCTGAAAATATGTTAAAAGTTTATTTTGTGACGCAGAAAGATAAATTAGAGTAATATTGAAACTCAGTCGCGGCCTCCATTGTTGGAAACTGTTGCACTGAAATGTGAGATTTTAAAAAGGAGAATGTGGCTGTTTCCTGTGACTTGTTGGTTTTTGGGGATGATCCTCAGTTTGAGTTTCTTATGTTCAAATCCCAGATGAGCCCATTTGTTGTTTAAGACTTTGCCACCTCCCTGTTGATTACTGTAATTTGTTACTATCAGGATGTCCTAAAAACTCCACGGAAAGCGTTTAGCTTCAGAGAAAAACTGGCAGGAAACAGAAAGACAGCATTTTCTCTTATATTGACTTTTCTCCACTGGATTCCTGTTAAATCTAGAATTGAATATAAAATACTATTTTTTATATTACTATTTTTACTTTTAGCTTCTACTTTTTTACATCACACTGTGCACAATCTCTGTGGAATTAATCATAGAGTAAAAACTAGAATCAAACACAGAAACCGATGACTTTCTGAGCTTTCAAAACAATCTCTCATACATTCTTCAGTTTTTTTTACTCTGATGTGTGACTTTGGAAAAATGACACAAAGAATTGTTTGGCTTGTTGGTCTAGTTTCAATGGGAGAAATGTCCCTGTCTCCCTTGCAGGGAGTCGTCCCTTGGAAGAACTCGCTACACGGGTGGAGAGTGCTCTTTAAAAAGGAGCTGAGCAACAAAACCGGTGATACTTCTGAGGCTGTTTCCAGCTCTGTGTCAGAGCAGAAACAGGTTTTTGCTGTCCCAAGAAGTCAATATGGCAACATCACTGCCACTCTGCACGATCACAGCACTGCTCCAGAGAGACCTAAAGGAAAGGCCCAGGTGGTGTTCACAGAGAGACAGTTGGATATTCTTGTCCATCAGTTTCATTTGAAACATTACCATGAGCCAAGAGAGATTAAATAGTTGGAAGAGATGACAGGACTGACCAGGTGAGTGTTTTTCAGCTTACTAAAATATAAGAAATTGAATTCGTGTTCAATCTTGTCTCCATTGTACTGATTAGATGTTTTCTATTTTCTTTCATCTTTGGGTAAAAACTTGGTTTCAAAACAGAAGGAGAAAGTTTAGGAGGAGGTCACATCCTCAGCATCTCAATCAGGGTGTCTCATTTCATGTAAGTATCTCCTATTATTAAACTTTGATTCAGACATCTGGGTAATTCATTCATTAATTTCATTTGAAATGTATTGAGTATAATTTGAAACAAGAACTTTGTATTGGACAGCCCCCACTCAAGCAGCAGTACACCCAGCACCTGGAGATCAATTTAATCAGAAGTGGTGCAAATTATCAGGCTGTGGGCAATTTTGCAGTTGGACCTCAATGGATCTTCCCCACCTCACCACAGTTGTTTGGCTGGTTGATGCCACCAGGCAACGGCAATTATGAATTCAACCCTGTTGCCGGTATGAACAACAACAACTTGTGTTTTGAAAACACAGGTTTTGAAGGAGCAAGTGGAGAGCTTTGCCAGCAGCTAATGATCCTTTGATTACAAATATTGTAATGTATATCATATTTTTTGTATTGAGTTTGAATCTTCTTGTCTTCATGTAGCTCAACATAACAGAGTCTCAGATTTGATCTCTTCCAGTAAATGGGGGGTGAATTTGGATTTAAGAAATATTTGGATTCAGTCGACTCTGGCTATTGTAAATACATTTTAGTCAATCCAAAACACATACTGGGAAATCAGAGAGAACACATTCAGAAGTTTTGTATGAAACATTAAGAGATGAATTCATGAAAATGTGTTTTGTTTCAGTTTGTTGTACTTCCAGTATTTGTAAAAAATAATGTACATGAAGAATATTATCTGCCTTGTGTATGAGAAACTGTAAATAAAATATTTGTTTCACAAATTCAAAACTAACTTTGTCTCCAAACCTTCTGTCAGAGACTGAACATCCAAAAGTTTTAGAGACTTTATACCTCTTATCTTTCCATGTTAACTTGAGCTACAATCCTCTATACTCACAGTCAAAATATGAGACCCCGTGTCAAGCTCGTGTTGTCACAGTCTATGTCTCACTGTGTCTCTTGATTTATTTTTTACAAATATGTTTTACAAATAGAAAAACTCAATGTATCGACAACCGCTGCACATGTGAGATAAATCCACAGATACATAAATCATCAATCATCTTGTGGCCTTTCTGTTAGAGAGAGAGAGTATGAGTGTGTGTCTTTGTCACAATTGTATTTGATAATGAGGGCGGGAAGCTGCAATAATGGCCCCCAGGAGCCCAGATGGGGCTCCCCCAGACGAAGGCTGAGAATCACGGGGAACCACAGGCCAGGGGCAGCTGACTCCACTAGTGGCCGACCACCCCTTTGTATGACCTGCACCAGGCGCCCAAGAACACCTGCCTCCATGACCATGTCCCACAGGACCCAGGCCATGCACGATCACACACAGGCTAGTCATTCAAAACAACTTTTCTTTGTCGTCTCTTTTTCTTTATAAACTGGTGGTGTTGCCACAGTAGAGTGTCTCGTGGTTTGTGGGCTCATCTAAAGGTAAGCACCGAGCCAAGTTTAATGTGAGTTCAGTTAATCTTGAGTTTAGCTCCTGAATGAGGTCTTCTGGCACTCTCCTCAGTATTTGTTCACAGTTTATTGTGAACACATTGAGAGAAGAGTGAGCGAGTGTTTGGAGAAAAACACCAACTAATCATTAGCTCAACACGCTGGGAGAAGTCGAGCGTTTGCTCGCAGAAAGTTGGAGCAGAAAAGTCTTTTCTGCTGCAGTAGTATCAGGGTCACAATAAACTTTATTGTCCAGCTGCTGTGGATGAACACAAATGTGGAATTCAATTAATGAATTGATTATATCCATTTCTCTGATTCCCAACGAGGATAAGGACATGACAGGATGTGGGGAATATAGACCAATGTGAAATTGAAAACTGAAAACTATTGTGCTGATGAAAAGAAGCATTACAGTTGGTTAGTTTGGGGTGTGAAACTGGAGCTTTGTGGATTCAGTTAGTATCAAAACAAATGAAAGAAAAATCATTTTCTTCTAAACATTTGTTGGAGAATTCTTATTGTAAAAAGTGAAAGTTATACAATCTATAAAGTAGAATTAATTGGATGAGATTTTTGGAAAATTCTTATCAAAACTCTTCGTTGCCTCCACATTGCAGCTGCAAGCTTATTGTTAAGTAGTTGAATGTGGTTATAACCAAGAAATATGTAAGATCTAATGTCTTCACAGAGACAGAATGCCTGTAATTATCAGGCTGTACTCAAGCCCATTAATTAAATCTGAAAACTGTGCTGTGACTCCAAACCCAAGTACCCTCCTGGGAAATTATGGCTACACTTGGATCTGCTGATAGAGGAGTTAGTCAGTGTAACCTTTATTAAATCAGGCAAAACAACACATACTTATTTACTGTGGCGGCCTGCAGAGTGCAAAACCTCTTAAATAAATGGGGGTGAGGGTAAGCTGAAGCCATCTGATGTTTATGTTCATGAATATAACACACTGACACATTTTGACTTTGTTTTTATTGTTTATTAAAATACTTTTAAATGTCTAGTTTAGTTTAAGAACCATCAAGTCCAGCAGGTGGCGGTAATGCACCTTTAAGCTCTAACCCCCAAAGAAAACCCCAAAAGAACAAGAAGCCGCAGAGTTCCCGCTTCATTGCGTTTGTGTTTTCGTTTATTTTTCTTCCGCATCTAAAGTGAAGCACTAAGGTAACTTTGATCTGAGTTCAGTCAATCTTGAATTTAGCTCCTGAGTGAAGTTTTCTGTTGCTCTCCTCGGTCTCTGTTGTCAGTTATTTGTGAACCAGTTGAAAGAAAAAGCCTCTACATCAAGTCAAGCTGCTATAAACTAATTTAAAAGAAAATATTAACAAATGCTAATGAAACACTGAGAAGAAAACACAAGAAAGCTTTTATATTAGCTAAGTGTAGTCAGAGTTTCTATTATTTTATTAGTCTGTTACTAAGCGCTAGTTAGCATCTCTGTGTCACTGTGTGGCACCTGCATAGTTTTTGAATGCAGCGTGCTATCCAAGCTAGCTAGCTAGCTAGCCCCACCCTTCATCCATATAAGGCCACTTACAGCGCCAAAATAAATCCAAATATGTTGGCGGTAAAAGTGCTATAATGAAATCCATTTAAAAGAAAGGTAAAAATAAATGTATTCCGGGCTAAAAAACAGCTGCCTTTATCAGCGCAAAGTTGTGTCGGCCCACAGGGCATTTGATTGTAAAAACTGGCCTCACTCTGAGAGGCGTGTTGTTAGAATCATTTCAAAGATGATTTGATAAATTCTGATCAGTATTCAGTAAATGAGCCGGATTATCTGTTAGCAAAATAATAATGATAGGCCAGAGATACCAGAGATGCATTTTTAAAACAAATACAACCTCGAACCCTAAGAGGGGATCTGTGTTCTTATTACATTTAAAAGTACTGCAGATCTTTTAAAGCTCCAAACAAAACTGAAATGGAAGAACAAAGATATATAGAATAGTCTTTTATTGTCTTTGTACATATTCAACTAAATTGTGGGTTCTCCGCACCAACTGTGCATGGAAAACAATATAAATAGCAAGACAGTAAGAATAAATAACATATAAGAGGAGTATATACAAAGAGGAGGAAGGCGCACATTAGAGAACAGAATGCTTGAAAGTAGTGCAATGGACTTGATACAAGTAGAGAATCGGAGTGTGACTGAGTGATGAGGGTTACTCAGATCATGGCTCAGATTTCTAAACCCACTCGGATAGGATAATCTTCCACGGCACACCTGATCAGTTCTCACGGCACACGTATATATGCCGCGGCACAGTGGTTGGGAAACACTGTACTCTCCATTGTAATCCATTGATTGTTCTGTTTTCGTTCTTGGCCAGGGCTTATTTTAAATTGCTCTCCTGGTACTGGTGTGCCATACTGCTTGGTATCGGTGCTCAAACCTTTTGTGTTTGTTTCAAACAAGTTGTCCACCCAAGGAAGCTAAAATTTGTTCTTTGTGTTGTCAGATGAACATATGAGACACTTTGACTCTTCAGTGCAGTGTGGAGCCTAACAAAGTTCTGTTTTGTGTCCCAGCTGATCAGCAGGAGGAGAAGAGTCTGACGGAGCAGCAGAGGAACACTTAAGCTACTTGGACTCAGCTCAGCCACTGCAGAGAAAACAATGAGCTCAACACAGAAGGTGACAGATACTAGTGTTAAGAAATACTCCATTAAAAGCTGAAGTACTGATATATATTTTTTGCTAAACTAACTGAACCTTGTGCTATATTATTGTAATGTAATAATCACGGGGAAAAGAGTCTGACGGAGCAGCAGAGGAAATTTCAGCTACTTGGACTCAGCTCAGCCACTGCAGAGAAAACAATGAGTTCGACAAAGAAGGTGACAGATACTAGTATTAAGAAATACTCCATTAACCCTTTAAGGCCTATTGGAGCAGGAACACTCCGTTTTGCGTAACAATTTTAAAATCCCGGTAGAACTGCACTTAAGCTAACACAATTATTTTATTTAGGAATAGTTGTACTTACATCTTATGCCATCAGCTTGCCCTTGGTCACGATTTAATTCCACATATGTATTTGCAGAAATTGCATAAAAAGCACTTGCAGCAAAAAAAACATAACGTACCAGAAACACACTTTGCCGTTCATAACACTTCCTACGTTAGAATAGATGTCAGCGGGAACTATCGCATGTCTGACTTTACCTGCCAAAACCTGCCTTCAGGGATACCTATACTGGTGTTTTTAAAAGTCATGTTTGACTTTATTCTTTTCTGTATTGTTTCTGGGATGCTTAGAACTCAAATTGCACTGTTGGCAATAGTTTATTTTGATGCACATGCTGTTTGTTTTGCAAATTTGCATTGTAATTTTTATTTTTATTTTTCTTGCAGTATATAAAAATCTCAAAAATACTCAAAACAAATTTCCTGTGGTTGGAAACAATGTGCAACTTTTTTGCATTTACAGTTTTGAGGGATAAACCTCTGAAATTTCTTTAACTGGAAATATGTGTACAGGGCTTGCAAAATCGCTAGCCTGACGTCCCGGGGCTAGCGAATTTTCCAGTCGGGCTACCAAACTCTATCTCTGCCCTGCCCGTCGGGCTATCGTAGGAAGGAAAATATATGTCAATGCTTTTGCATTCTTTCGGAAATGTAGCTGGGTAATTATGCCATTGGCATCGGTGAGCCACTGTCAATATGAGACATATTGAAATCGTGTTTGAATTTGCGCTTGTTTTTTGCGCATTCGCTGTCAAAATAAAAAACGCGCACAAGATAAGAAGTTGCAACGCGTGTTTGCGTACATAAGATTTTCTGGAGGAGGACAGACATTTGTTTAGAACTCTTAAAGATGTCGATGCAAGCTCCTTTAAGCAATTACTTTGGTGTTCCTCCACCTCCAAAGAAATGTCAGAAGGAGTCCGAACCACAAAAGAAGCGCGTATTCTCGGAAAAGTGGTTGCAGGAGGTGAGCTGGCTTCAAACAAATGATGAACGCACAGAGATGTGGTGCAGAATGTGTCGTGAAAATCCCACTCTAGCGGGCAAAAACACTGCCTTTTATATGGACGCAAACGCACGTTGCAACTTCTTATCCGGTGCGCGTCTTTTAATTTGACAGCGAATGCGCACATGCGGACCACTTATGGGCACCCGTGTAAATAACATAATGTTCTGCTGGGTGTGTTGTTGGTTTTCCCTCGATTTCTGAGTCGACAAGCGCCTTTGTTACTGGGACCAGTCATTTTAAGAAAGGCCCCCATTAGAACCCATGAGAAATGCAAGAAATGCATTATTGCTCAGTCTGCAATATCTTTCCCGGAACAAACACCAATTGCAAATAACATACTAAAAATAAACCTGAAAATCCATTTAAAACAGCGTGCTATGTTGCAAAGAGTGAACTACCACTGGCACAATTTAGCAGTCTTTGCAAACTTCAAAAAGCAAATGGCCTAGATCTTGGTTCCACTTGCCTCTTACCCGTGACTTCAGTGGAAATTTCAAATTCAGGATCTGACACAGACTGATTCATGTTCTACACAGTTCTTACAAGTTCATTGAAATTTCTGTTCAATTAGAACCAAGTATTTGAGCTGATGATTGTAATTTTTATACAATGTTGTAATTTGTTTTTCAACAATTTTTTGATTAATGTTTTGTTTCCTTTACAATATTATACTTTAATGTGTAATATTGTAAGGGAAACAAAACATCAATCAAAAAATTGCTCTCTTTTTTATTTGGGCTACTTAAATTTATTTTGGGCTACCAAAAACTGAACAGTCCCTGCCCGAAGAGCTACCAGGGATTTTGAAATTTTGCGAGCCCTGGTGTAGAAACAGAACCAAAAAAACTGATTTAAACAAATTTTTGTATTTAATTGCAGTTTTTTTGCACTTTATGTAGTTACTATGGACTCAATGCATAGATAATATTAAGATTTGGGATCTAATGGTCATATTGATGTATAGCAACTTGAAATGATCCTAAAAATGGCATTAAGGGCATGTAAAAATATAAAGATTAGCTCTGGCAAACTTGGTTCTATGGTAGTTCTTAAAGGGTTAAAAGCTGAAGTACTGATATATATTTTATGCAAAACTAACTAAACCTTGTGCTATATTAATGTAATGTAATAATCATGTAATAATACAATGCCTACATTGTAGAGGGTGATTTTGCCTCTAAAGAGGAAAATGGGCAGGGAAGAGGTTAAAGTGGGATTCAGCAGGATTCAACCCTAAAATCAGCTGTAGTGGCTCAGTGTGGGGAAAAGAGTCACAGCTCACAATCATTTCTATTGAGAGCTCCAGTCGATTTTCTTAATGTACAGGCTGTGATCAGCTGACCTGCTGCTCTCTGTGGATGTACACAACTGAATTCAGCCAGATGTCTGCAGATGTTTCATGAGTTGTCCTGGCTGACTTCCATCCTCTACACCAGGGGTGTCAAACTCAACTGCACACGGGACCAAAACTCAAGGCACACTTTAGGTCGCAGGCCAAACAAGATAAACATTTATTGAACACACTAAAACCATGTTTTTTAAACATAAATATGAATAAAAACAGACAGGAATATTATTCCAGAATAAATAAACTTAAAAAATCAACTTTGACTTTAAATGTTTTGATCGTCATAAAAATATATCCTGTCAAAATTATGCAAGTTAGAAATATGAACATGCTGCCAAAAACCCCAGAAAAAATAAATGAAAACATACACAAGGTTGGAGCTGCATGTAGACGGAGCTGGGGCATTGCTGCAGGAATGGAACTAATAAACTGTGCGGGCCATTCAGTGTCGTACTTTGCCTTGAGTGTATCATTACACTGCAGCTCCATCTGAATCTGCACAGGTGCAGTTTCCACGTAAAGAAGCAGCTCGAAATTCTCTTTTTGTGCTTCACAGTCACCAAAGCGCCGCGAACTCAGTGCGCTCAGTTTATCAGCAAAGTGCACCGACTTGGTTCAACATCACTTGGCAACAGGGAAAGTGAGACAGGTTGCACTGGTGCATTTGTGACAGCTTCACTTGAAATGCCTTCACCGCATCATACATGCCATGTCCATTGTTAAACCTCCCAATTCTTTTGATCTTTGGGCTGAAGGAAGGACAATACTCGCTGTATAAATGCTCAATCAACAATCTTTTATTCCATACAATTCAACACTTTTGAGCATAAACCATCCGGAGGGGAGATGAGCGCGGGAGGGTGTCCGCCTGATCTCGAAGTGTCTTAGCGTTTCTCACATTCTTATAGCTTCAGCCCCCCTTCACCTAGTCATAAAACCTAAACATTCACATCTTTCTCTCTTACGGCGCCTAAGTGACGGCCTTCGCTCCCTGTTTTATCTCCTCCTGATGAGATGGGGCAGAAAACCTCTCCGGTATGCTCTGTTCTCTTCTAATCAGACAAATAAGGCCATGACTCTCTGAAAACAGTATTTCTTATACCTCAGCAGTATAATGCATCATAAAACAATATCATTCATTCACAATAAATCAGCAGTCTAATGTAATACAAATCAGTTTAATAACAAGCCTGTTTTGAAAATGTAAGGAGTAGAAAATACAGATTTTTTTTTTTAATGTAGCGAGTAAAAGTATAAAAAAACCCTCAGGTTACAGTCAGACTCTGACATCATCTTTCACTGAACCAAGCTAGTAACTGTTACATTTGATTTATTATTATCGAATAAATTAGACAATTATAGAAATTTAAAATAGGAAACAGCAACAGGAAATATAAAAAAGTACAGACCTAGTAAACATTTATTACTATTCTGAGTGTTAGCATTAATATTTGTGTACAAGCAGGAGAGATGGACATGATTTTAGATTGTTTGAACAATGATTAATTATTTTTAACACCAGGTTGGATGTAATGTGTTACTACTACCAGTAGGTGGGGATAAGAGACCTTTAAGGTGTTTGGTGCCACACTCCACCTTCAGGTTTAAAACTAGTGTTAATGGAGGGAGTTTGAAGCTTCTGTTTGTTCAATGACTGCATTTCACTCACTGCCTCTGTTTGTATCTCTGTCACTGCAGGACCAACATGGACCGAGAAGTCAGCGCTCTCAGGAGGCCGACAAACCTCACAGAAGAAAGAGAGAGAAAAAAAACACCTGTAACGAGTGTGGGAAGGATTTTACCTGGAAGTCTGAACTAAAACAACATCAGCTTATCCACACTGGAGAGAGACCGTTCAGCTGTGACTTGTGTGGAAAGTCGTTTTCCTGGAAGAATGCCCTAAAAACACACCAAGTCGTCCACAGTGGAGTTAAAGCTTACAGCTGTGATCAGTGTGGCAGAGCTTTTACTCACAGTAGCCACTTACAGAGACATCTAGTTACCCACTCTGGAATTAAGGCATATAGCTGTGACATCTGTGGAAAAACCTTCAGCCGGCTATGGAGCCGAAATATACACCTACGCATTCATTCCGGAGAAGATGTGTACTGGTGTGATCAGTGTGGCAAATACTTTACAACAGACGCACACTTACAAAGCCACATGTTTACCCACACTGAGGAGAGACCTTATCAATGTGACCTGTGTGAGAAGACTTTTAAAGCACCTCCTCACCTGAGACAACACCAACAGATCCACACCAGAAAGAGACTCTACAAGTGCAGTTACTGCGAGGTATGTATTTATATTTTACTCTTGTAAGTTCAGTCTGACTGTTTGGAACAAGTCTGCTCATTAAATTGTGTTAGCATGTTAGCACTTCTACTGCACCGAAGAGTAGCTCTGAGCCATTACTCAGATTTTCATTTCACTTATGATTTTTGTTTACACGATCATGAAAAACTGAAAATGCTGAAAATTGATATGTTGATGTTATTTAATCTTCAGGCAGCTTCGTGGTATATCATGGTGTTATTATTTCTGCATAAATGGCCTTTGGTTTACAGCGGCTCATTCCTCTGTCAGGTGTAAATAGAATAAAATAAAACATAAAATAAGTACAAAACCAAACCATTTAGTAATCTTCTCTTATGGCTAACAAAGTTGTATCGTTACGTAATGGTGTTACAGCTGTAGTATCATTGCTTACATATGGCTTTAGTACTTTTAAACATTAGTGTTAAAATATCCATTTGATGTTATAATTGCAGTGTCATTGGGGGTAATAGTTTTCCTTGTATCCTGGTCAGCTGAGTGTTATAACTGCACAATTACAGTGTTGTTAATGCAGTATTAAATTAGTATTATTGCAGTGTTACAGTAGTTTACCATGGGTACCCTAAAAACATTAGTGTGGTAGTACTTAAGTGTAAGTCAGATGTTACTGTAATATTAAAGAAGTATTACTGTAGTATTATGGTGGTATTATTGTAATTATTGTAGCCCAGTAAACTGAGTGTGTTATTTGAAACAGTAAAATGTAATTGGACGTCTGCAGAGATGCTCTTTATTTCAGGCGACGTTCAGGATAAAAGTGTTGAAGGACTGACTTACACTGTCTTTGTGTCTTTGTTTAGAAGCAGAGCGACACTGATGGATCCACTTCTCAACCCTGTCATCGCTGTGGTGGTAGGAAAGACTTTCGTTGTGACATCTGTGGAAAAACTTTCAGTCAGCAAGCCAGCCTAAAAATACATCAACGTAAACACACTGGAGACAAACTGAAAGACTGCAAAGAATGTGGGAGAAGCTTCCCCACATCAACTGAGTTAAAACAACATAAACTCTTTCACAGTGGGGTCAAAAAGCACCTCTGTGATCAGTGTGGGTCATCCTTCACCACTGCAGGTAACCTTAAAACACACAAACGAGTCCACACAGGAGAGAAACCATACAAGTGCAGACACTGTGACAAAAGCTTCTCACGTTCAGGTAGTCGTAATGAGCATGAACGTACACACATGGAAGGAAACTACAGCTGTGAGCAGTGTGACAAGAGCTTCAGTAATCTCAGTTCATACTCTGCACACAAACGATCCCACGTTACTAATAAACTGTTTCACTGTTACCAATGTGCCAAAACATTCACTTCATTATCTGCTCTGTGCAAACATCAGCGTGATCACGCAGGGCTGAAATCGTTCCCATCACAGGACGACAGTGAATCTGAAGAGAGAGAAACATCCTCTTCTGGTTTCAGAGTCCAACTTAAAACCCTGGAGATCAGGCTCCACAGAGTTCAGATCGGCTCTCCTTAAAGATCTAATGAGGCTATGAATCAAACTCTTCCTGTAGTTCAATTTTAATCTTTATAAATTGTTCTTCTGTAGTGTTTGTGTTCAGTGGTTACCTTTTTTTTTAAATGGTTGGATGAAAAGTCAGTTTCCTGTTCTCAAGTTTTTATTGATTGTATTTTGTTAAATAAAGTTCTTAAATAAAGTTTAAAAAAAAGTTAAATAAAGAATTGGTTGAACGACAAAGATTTTGAGCCATGATGTCATTTCCTGTATTTCAGAGTAAAGACTGAAGTAACAAATGGAAACATGTTTACAGTCATGGAATAAACACTGATGGGTCATCTGTAGGAAGTACTATTGTTGACCTGACAGACTCGACCTTGTTTACAAAGAAAGAAAGGAACTGATTACATGTGTCAGCAGAGGCTTTCAGGGTTGTTTAGAGTAGAGCTGATAGTCTTAAATAGAACACGGGGATTATGACAATTTACAACAATGATCTGAGAAAAATATCTTTTAACATGACCGGTACCGGTCCGTGAGTCGTTTGGTACCGGGCCGCGAGAGTTGAGGCTCAGGTGTGAAACGTATGGTTTTCAGGGTTTTTATCGGTTTTCAGCATTATTTTGTTATTGTTTTTTATCGTTAATTCGGTTTTCCTGGGTCTTTTCACGTGAAAAATTAAACTTCAAATCTGAACAAGCACCTAGCACGCTGCCATGGGAACTGAAATTCACAGAGAAACCACCGGATCCCCCCACTGATATGACCACCGGCCCCACTCCTGCTAAACAGGTGAAAATAGATTTTTTCAAATAGTTTTTTTTTTTCAAAAACGGTTGTATAGAATTACATTTTTGCTTGATGCGATTTCCCTAAAATTAAAAGATTAAAAATAATAAAACAATTTTTAAAAAGAGACTTTTCCATTTGACTGAATTTTTATATGATGGATTATGCATAAAAATAGAATTGGGCTGAAAGGTCTATTGCTTTATTAAGTATTCAGGTGTGTATCAAAAAGTAACTAAGTAATAAGTAAGTAATTACTTTTGAAATTAAGTAATCAGTAATGTAACGGTATAACCTTTTTTGAGAAGTAATGAGTAATAAGTAACTAATTACTTTTTTCCAATTAACTTTAACAACACTGATCCAAACACAAACACTAGAGAACAATCAGCCACCGCTTCTATTCTTACAAACGTCACAATTTGCAAAAGCACACAATAATAACAGTTTGAATGTTTTTATTCACATAAAAGTGTTTCTACATTTGAATCATTAACAACTGTCAGATTTAATGTGATTTCTAAACAGAGAAAATCTCAGCTTAGTGTTTTGTGTTCGCATTAGACCTGATATAACAAAGGAAAGAAAGAAAGAAAATATTTTTTTCTCATCAAAGTTTATAAATCAAGTGTACAGTTAGCTTTGATTTAGAAGCAGCACAGTATGAAAGAGATGTTTCACAGAACATTTACCAGAGACAGACGCTGACTAATATGCTACAGTTCATCTTTATTCTTTTCTAGTTGTGTTAGTGTTGCCATGACTCTGCGTAGTTTCTCTTCATTGTCATTGATTTCTGCAGCTGTTGTCTTAAAGTACTTATTCATGTACTCCTTGCCGGCTCCCACGAAAGTCTATAGGTCATCCATTAAATCCAGCACTGGTGTAAGCAGTGATGTAAAACATTTCACTGACTTCAAAAGTTCGTACAAAGGATCCATGAGACGTTTAACAACATCAAGGACAGCAGGAACATAGGCTTTGTCTAAATAAACCAAATTCATGTAACAAAATATACAAAAGTATGTAGCGTAAAGAGTGCAAACAGACTTTTGTATGATGGGAAATTGTTTTTTTGTTTTGGTTGTCATAGCAAAGCATGTTTTTCTGTTTGGAGTCTGTCAACATCCATGTCCACGACATGGTCATTGACAGACTCACCTTCCTTCTTGCTGTTTCCTTTTGTAATTTTTCAACGTTTCCCTTCAGCTCCTCCTGCAAAACCAGAAAGAACGTCAACAAACATGCATGTGAAACATGTAACTGGGACAAAATGAGCATTTTAAAAGTAAGGAGAAAAGCTTAACCAGTGATCGGACGGTCATGATTTAATGGTAAAGGTGGTTAATTAAAAGTTACATTCTTTATTAAAACAACAACAACAAAAAGAAAGTTAACAGTCAGTTTACCAGTTCGCCCTTGTTTATCAGTGAACTTGAAAGATGGAGCAGACAGCAAAATCATAACTAAGCCTTTGGTAGTTGTGACACCACTCATGGTCAACTGTGCTGCTGCCATCAAAGTTTCTGAAACACATGAGAAAGTATCAATAAGGATTTAAGGAAATAAAGATTTGTAAAGAAATGTACAAAGAGAACTTTCTAAGTTTAAGAGATGTTGCATGAAAATCTGCCTGCAATATGTTTTGAGTCAAAGCACCTCTTTCATTTGAATTTCAAAAAGTCACGTTCTGCTTACATGAAAATATCAACTTCTTTTACATGAACTACTGTGACCTTGAAAGACCTTCCACAGTGAGCAAAACAAAACAGAGACTATATTCAGAATATGCATGTGCGAGCATGGATTTATACTAGCTGTCTGTGTATCCTAAATGCACAGACACTGTGGGTACATCAGGGAGTGCATCAGAGATCAGATATAAGATAAGATAAGATAAAGATAAGAATAAATCGTTATTGTCATTGCACATTCATAATTGGTACAATAGTACAACGAAATTGGAAACTGTCCCACATCGGCACTAAACACAACTAAACACAACACAACATGTAGTGGATTTTTAAAAAGTGAAAATAAAAAAAGTATGAATTAATAAATGACACAATTAATGTTTATTGCGCATAAAACTAAAACTAAAACCTCTGGAAAAGGCTGCTGCTGCCATCGCTTGTAAAAGTGGACCAAGTGCTCAGCTTGAGAAAAAGTTGAGAAAACAGAGAAATTTGGAACAATAGGTTTTTAAAAATGCTGCAAATACTTTATATACAAAGTAATTCAACCCACAGGGAACACAGTCAGATGTGAGTCGCGCTTTCACTTTTGTTTTCAACAAAGTGTTTCTGTCCAGGCTGTACCCCGCCTCTCGTCCTATGACAGCTGGGATAGGCTCCAGCGCCCCCCGCGACCCTGAACAGGATAAGCTGAAGCGAATGGATGGATGGTTTCTGTTTGTCTAGTCTGCTTTATAGGAATAGAAGCCCATCAGCTATTGTTATGACCATGACAAAACACGCTTTTCTTTTAGGTTGACACTTCATAAAACGTGTCATAAGTGGATTCTGAATTATGTTATATATTTTTATTAGTGTTTAAGAAGTTCTAGCAAAGTTAGGATTATATTTACTTATTTAAATCATTTCCTTTAATTAAATATTAAAATTAAATCCAAGCTGATAAAAAGCTATAATGAATATATTCTGATGGCACTGGGTCAGACTAACAAATATCAATCTTGTTTTTGTAATAGAGGTGTCAGTACTGATAACTGAGTCTGTTATCTGGTGAAACGATAACTAGTTCAGTCCGGTTAAAATTGTGAATTATTGTATTTCAGCAACTACACAGGGGAGTGCAGATCTGCAAAGCTTTCTTTATCAACAGCTGGTCATTTTCCACAGTTACTTTTAGAGCAATGGGTTTGATGCACATAACAGATGTTTGTTTCAAATCAGCATTTGAAACAAACATCTTTGTACGTAGGAATATATCAGTTAATGGGTACTACATTACAAATACTGTCTATGATACACATAAAAGCAATTGCACATTTATAGCAATAATACATAGAAAAAAGCAGATCTGACAAGTTTTGGAATGTTTCAATGATTACTGTCTTGTTAGTATCATGTTTCTGTAAGCAGACAGGGAGAACTGTGTGGTGCCTCCTTAAGTTTGTTTTCTTTTGGTACAGTATGACTCTCAACTTGCTGTACTAGTTACATACTTGTAATTTTTTTCAGTTTAAGGGAAGAAAGAAAATAATATATACTAGGCTTTTATAAAGCATGTCTGCTATATTCAAATGATAGAAGATGTAGAAAGATTCTTTAAAAAAGTACACACAGAGCAGTTAGTATGATATGATTTATTTTAACTTTATTTATTTAGGGCCAGCCCTCATTGTTGTTGTTGAGAATTCAAGTTAAATAGAATGTGTCCTTACAGTATGTCCAATAAATCTCTACCGAATTAATCCTAGAATAAAATCTAGAATCAAGCACACACACAGATGATTCTCTGAGCATTCAAGACAATCTTTCACACATTCTTCATCATCTAGTTGCTCTGATGTGTGACTTTATGTAAAAAGACTTGCTGGACTGCTTGTGTGGCTCGTTGGTCTAGGGGTATGATTCTCGCTTTGGATGTGAGAGGTCCCGGGTTCAAATCCTGGACGAGCCCACGTGTTGTCTATCGAGCCTCTCAGCTGCCACATGTTGTTTAAGCTCCATTTGAAAGAATCTCTGCAGCTGCACACAATGTGAGTGAAGTTTGCCCTCCCACCTTCTTCAAATCCAACATAAGTGGTATCAAACATTTGTGCTTGGTTTGTGCTGCTAAAATTGTTGTTTGTGCTGCTTCTGTTTTAAAGATATTAATGAAAATGTAAAGGTCAAAAGGTCAACCAGCCCCCCCCACATTACCCAAATCAAAGAAAATTGATGTCAAACTGAGCGCGTGTGTGATTTCCCCGTTTTCCCTGGAGCCCTTGACCCCTGCCCCTGACGTCTTGTATATAGCACTAACCCCGCACTGTCTGTACAAACACTTGGTGAAGATCTGTAAATAAACCGTCTTTGTTTAAACGCTACTCATGAGTCCTGCGAGTGGATCCTCTAAGCAACCCGTGACACCTGATCTCTGTGACATCATCGATGCATTTTGGGATGTAGGCAGTAACAGTTTCTGTATATTCCTGAAAGTCTGTGGTGTTGTCGTGTGTGGCAGCCTGTGGTGGAAAAGCAGTCTTGCAGTGCCTCTGAGGACCCTTCTGGCCACACCTGTACCTGCTTACAGGTTTGGTTTGGTGACTTTGATCAGGGGGGAACCCATGGCACACCTAGGTTTCTGCCTGTACTGACCCTTATGCAAAATAGGTGGAATTAAGACACAGTTCCAAAAGCAAACACAACTGATCAGTGCTGAGAGCGGTCCTGTTGCTGAGGTTGGGGTGATCCTGTAATCTCTTATGAACTACCTCAAAACAAAATAATTTGCAGGACAAATGTTTGACATCAATTTTGTTCAATTTGAAGAAGATAGGGGGGCCAACTTCACTCACATGTGTTTATAAGGTTGGGAAAACCTGCAGTCAGCTGAGACTGAAGAAGTCACTTGGATGAGTGACGAAACGTTTCTCCAACTGAAAATGTCCAGATGAACAGAATCAACCTTTTGGGATTTACTTACCTGGATGATCAAGACGTTATTTTATTAAAAATTTTTAAAATGTTAGCAGCACAAACAACAATTTTTGCAGCACAAACCAGCACAAACGTAGCACAAACGTTTAACATCAATTTTCTTTGATTTGGGTAATGTGGGGGGGCTGGTTGACCTTTTGACCTTTACCTTTTCATTAATATCTTTAAAACAGAAGCAGCACAAACGACAATTTTAGCAGCACAAACCAGCACAAACATAGCACAACTGATTGACACCCATTTTGTTTGATTTAATTAATGTGGGGGGCTGGTTGACCTCTGATGACCTCTAGAAATTTTTATTAATATCTTTAAAATGATAGTAGCACAAACGAAAAATTTTGCAGCACAAACCAGCACTAACGTAGCACAAACGTTTGATACCACTTTTGTTGGATTTGAAGAAGGTGGGGGGCCAACTTCACTCACATCTGCACACATGTTCCCATAGTACCTCATACAGGGACAGCTAACAGATCTGATATGAATGATGTCATTAGCGTTGTTCTTGTTTTTTGATTGAGTTTGTGAAACAGTTGTACGTCTGGTCAGATTGTTTTGTATTTGTGTGTGGATTGAAGCACATGCCTGAGAGCACATC
The DNA here is from genome assembly GCF_056152115.1 of Neolamprologus brichardi. Taxonomy (NCBI): domain Eukaryota; kingdom Metazoa; phylum Chordata; class Actinopteri; order Cichliformes; family Cichlidae; genus Neolamprologus; species Neolamprologus brichardi. The sequence continues at coordinate 15,100,224 of NC_142112.1, read as the reverse complement.
AATCACTGCACATATTTGTTCAATCTTAGGTTATATTTGTGGATCATACTGTATTCATTTGTAACACTTTTGAGACAGATTTCTCTCCACATAAATGACCGATGTTCCCTGAATGCCTCACATACAGCTCCAGCACATTTTAACACAATCTTTCATACGTTTTTCTTTCATGCTTCATCTATTTGCTCTGACATTCAACATTGTTACAGCTGGTTCTCACCTGTGGTTCGTTGGTCTAGGGCAGGGGTCTCAAACTTCAATGAGCTGTGGGCCACTGCTGGCACTGTCATCTCATGTGAGGACCACTTTACTGTTCAAGTAGTACAAAAAACAAATAAACAAACAAGTAAACAGGCACAAATATTTCCGAAATGTGGTTTTGTGTTTGTTTTTACATTTCAAATCTTATAACAATCGTATAATCGTATAACAAGACAAAAGACTTAGACTTAGAACTTTTGTTGTCATTTTACAGTTGCTTGCACAATTAAATTATGTGACAAGACCACGAGATGCAAAAGTAAAAGACAATATACAAAGGAAGAAGAGAAAAAAAATAACCTTTCATTGAACTACCAAATAATCAAATTGGTACTCTCTTTCTGGCCAGACACATGGCAGCACTTCTGCTATAATTTTGTTCATATTTAAAAATAAAAATGCAGACATAAGTGTACATATTAGTTTTGTTGTCTTTACAAATAACTCTCTCACTGAACTAACACAGCCAATCCCTCAACAGGTTTGTGCTCCCTGCTCATATTGCCTTCATATTAAATCATTTTGTGCTTTTATTATTAATTATTTTAACCTTGCACTCAACAACAAACAAATACTCCCTAACAAAAAAAAGGAACTTCAGTGGCCAAAATGCATTATATTTCTTCAGGTCAATATATGGGTCACAAGTAGGAGGGAGGGAAGCCGCGAGTTTGAGACTCTTGCTAAGATCAAATGGTGGAGAGTCGCAGGTATTTATATACCAGTGGGAGTTGTCCCTCAGAGGAACCCAGGCACTCATCTTCTCAAGCTCCTTAGACTAACAGGCCCTGGATGACTGAGAACAGACAAAACTACTATCTTTTAGGCACTGGTGGGAGTTAAACCCAGGATCTCCTCTTTTCTAACTTTCCAGTTACAAGACAGGTACTTTAACCAACTAAGCTAATGCACCACATGAACTCAGATGAGTAACTGATGAATGCTTGAATGAAACAACCAGAGAAGGAGGTTCAGTGAAGAACATCTGACACATATCTACTTGACATGAAAGCAGTACAGTATCATTTGTTATTAGAGGAGGTCAAAGAAGTGTGTCAGTGAGAAATATCCATCAAAATTATTACTGTGGGTAAAAGCCTTGCTGCTTCAATTTGGACCGCTTGAAGACGATTTAAGGTAGCCTTAGACAGACAGGAAAAGAGTGCGTTACAACAGTCTAACCGGGAGGAAATGAAGGCATGGACAAGCATCTGCATTTCGCCTCCATGGAGACAATAGTCCTAAGTTTAGAGCTTAAATGAACAAAGCAGGAGCAGGTCACAGACTTGATATAAGCATCAAAAGAAAGAGACAGATCAAAATTTATCCCAAGTTTCTGAGCAGTAGCTTTTGTCAAGGAGTTGTCCAGGAAAGCACAGGATTTAGTCCCAATGATCTTGTTTTTGTTTTTGCACACCCAGCCTCCCAAACTGGGTGGTACTGGACTAAATGATTGTAGTGGTGAATGGGTAAGTAAAAGTTTTGGCCAAACAAGATGTATGTGAGACATTTACATGCTCAGTTGTAGCTACAGTTGGAACACAGATTATATTCTTCATGAATAGAATAATACAGAGAAGAGTGAACACAGTCAATGAGCTTGTCACTTCAGGAACTCATTAGGAATTTGAACCCAGGACCACACGGACAACATGAGGGAATCATATACCTACAGTTGTGAATGTGTCCTTACAGTATGTCAAATAAATCTCTACAGAATTAATCCTAGAATAAAATCTAGAATCAAGCACACAAACAGATGATTCTCTGAGCATTCAAGACAATCTTTCACACATTCTTCTTCATCTAGTTGCTCTGATGTGTGACTTTATGTAAAAAGACTTACTGGACTGTTTGTGTGGCTCGTTGGTCTAGGGGTATGATTCTCGCTTTGGGTGTGAGAGGTCCCGGGTTCAAATCCTGGACGAGCCCACGTGTTGTCTATCGAGCCTCTCAGCTGCCATATGTTGTTTAGGCTCCATTTAAAAGAATCTCTGCAGCTGCACACAATGTGAGTGAAGTTGGCCCTCCCACCTTCTTCAACTCCAACAAAAGTGGTATCAAATGTTAGTGCTGCTAAAATTGTTGTTTGTGCTGCTTCTCTTTTAAAGATATTAATGAAAATGTAAAGGTCAAAAGGTCAACCAGCCCCCCCACATTACCCAAATCAAACAAAATTGATGTCAAACTGAGCGCGTGTGTGATTTCCCTGTTTTCTCTGGACCCCTGCCCCTGACATCTTGTATATAGCACTAACCCCACACTGTCTGTACAAACACTTGGTGAAGATCTGTAAATAACCCGTCTTTGTTTAAACGCTACTCATGAGTCCTGCGAGTGGATCCTCTAAGCAACCCGTGACACCTGGTCTCTGTGACATCATCGATGCATTTTGGGATGTAGGCAGTAACAGTTTCTGTATATTCCTGAAAGTCTGTGGTGGAAAAGCAGTCTTCCAGTGCCTCTGAGGACCCTTCTGGCCACACCTGTACCTGCTTACAGGTTTGGTTTGGTGACTTTTATCAGGGGGGAACCCATGGCACACCTAGGTTTCTGCCTGTACTGACCCTTATGCAAAATAGGTGGAATTAAGACACAGTTTCAAAAGCAAACACAACTGATCAGTGCTGAGAGTGGTCCTGTTGCTGAGGTTGGGGTGATCCTGTAATCTCTTATGAACTACCTCCAACGCTTCTATGACTGGGATGCAAGTGAAGACAGATGTAACATCTCTCTCTCACTGTACATGTACTGTTTATAAAATTAGGGAAACATAACCTGCACAAACAAAATAATTTGCAGGACAAATGTTTGACATCAATTTTGTTCGATTTGAAGAAGGTAGGGGGGCCAACTTCACTCACATGTGTTTATAAGGTTGGGGAAACCTGCAGTCAGCTGAGACTGAAGAAGTCACTTGGATGAGTGACAAAACGTTTCTCCAACTGAAAATGTCCAGATGAACAGAATCAACCTTTTGGGATTTACTTACCTGGGTGATTAAGCACGCATCAAGACGTTATTTTATTAAAAATTTTTAAAATGCTAGCAGCACAAACAAAATTTTTTGCCGCACAAACCAGCACAAATGTTTGACATCAATTTTGTTTGATTCCATTAATGTGGGGGGGCTGGTTGACCTCTGTTGACCTCTAGAAATTTTTATTAATATCTTTAAAATGATAGTACCACATCCGAAAAATTTTGGATCACAAACCAGCACTAACGTAGCACAAATGTTTGATACCACTTTTGTTGGATTTGAAGAAGGTGGGGGGGCCAACTTCACTCACATCTGCACACATGTTCCCATAGTACCTCATACAGGGACAGCTAACAGATCTGATATGAATGATGTCATTAGCGTTGTTCTTGTTTTTTGATTGAGTTTGTGAAACAGTTGTACGTCTGGTCAGATTGTTTTGTATTTGTGTGTGGATTGAAGCACATGCCTGAGAGCACATCAATCACTGCACATATTTGTTAAATCTTAGTTTATATTTGTGGATCATACTATATTCATTTGTAACACTTTTGAGACAGATTTCTCGCCACATAAATGACCGATGTTCCCTGAATGCCTCACATACAGCTCCAGCACATTTCAATACAATCTTTCATACATTCTTCTCTCGTGCTTCATCTATATCCTCTAACATTTAATCAAGTGTAATAATACACATTGATTAAATGTCCCAAAGTAAAGAAATCTCTCTGTGAACCTTTAGTTTGCTGCCATCTTGTGGCAGCAGCTGGCTACTGTTATTTGCATATGTGCATGGTGGTTTTTTTATTTTACGTAATAATTTGAAACAAACCCATTAATTAAATTAGTAAGTTGAAGTAATATATGAAATATTAGTTTGGGTAAGTCCCAGATTTCAGTTTATTTGACAATAGCTTCATTTAATAAGAAGATGTGAGATCCAAATATATGCTTCTGTCGACACGTGTTCATTTTGATGAAGTTTACTGAACAAAGTTGAATCATCACAACAACCAAAATGTTAGCAACACATTATAAAGTTTATTATTGTAACTATGGTAACCATGTTTATGTTTGATTTAGCTGTTTTAGTCTTAGCTGCTAACTCAAACACATTCTGTAGGTGTCACATTTAGAAGACTGTAAGTTCACACACTTTCAGACTTTTGCAAACCAGAATTGGAGATTGCAAAGAGAAGGAGAAGTGTCTTGTAAAAACTTTACAAGTTATACAGATTATTTTCTCAAACAGCAACCAGTGCAAACATGTTTTGCTGGACTCTAAAAAGGAGAAAGGGACAGCCTGATATGTCATGTTTTTTCTTCTTCAGTTCTTATTTAATCACATGCTCTTTGATTTATTTGAATCCTATAATAAAGGAGGTTATTGTGGGTGTTGAAGAGGGGAAGGCCCCACTGAAAAAGTAAGATCTTTGCTCTGTGTAACATTTTTACTGTGATGAAAATTATGTTGATGTGTACATTTATAAATACACACATAAACATGCATGCACAGTTTTCTCGTTTGAAAGTAAATATTTGTCTGAATATTTGAGCTGAATCTGTTTTTGCTGTTATCAAATCCGCTTCTTTTAAATTCTTTCACCGACTCAGTGTGGTCAAAGCTCACAAAATCATCTTTATTCTACATTCCCGGAAAAGGAGAGCTGCAGACGCTAGCCAGCATCCACAGGTCTGAAGCATCACAAGCCAAAACGAGCATAACATAATCAGTCATACGTCACACATAGTCACACATAGTCACACATAGTTTCGATCAAAACAACTCTGCAGTGCACTCTGCCTAGTTTCACTTTTCTGTCTGCACCGCTTCCTGTTCTCTACACAAAGCGTGCAGAGTTTCCTGTCAGGACTCTGTGACCTTTTACACACTATATAACTCAAAGTGGCGTTTTCCTACACTGGCCTCTATAAAACAATATAAATAGAAAATAAGCACTAAGAATATATATTTATTTCGTAACACTGTGTAAGTTGTAGATTTCTTCCCTCTGTGGAGTCCACAGCTTCATGCAGTCGGTTCAGATGACTTTCTTGAGGCACTGAGTGTAGTTTGAGTGCATTACAGCAGACTGATCTTCTCTGTTATCGTTGTGTTTCCAGTGTGAGTGCACGAAAGGGTCTCATGGATCAACATGTGGTCCCTGGGACTCCAGCCAACTCTGCTGCACCAGCCTCACCTCGAGCTGAGACTCAGAGGAACAAAGCAAAGAAAGCTTCCTGGTGGCGCAAATAAGGTGAGTTTACCACTGCAGAAATAAATAAGTAACAGTTTTATTATTATTATTATCATTATTATTGTTCTAAATATATTTGTTTATCTTTATTATTAGTAGAAGTAATGTTGTTGTTTATGTTGTTATGGTTATATTTATTATTAGTAGTATTATTACTGGTATTTTTGACATTATTATTATTATAATTTTGTTGTTATTGTCATTATTATTATTAGTAGTACTAGTTATATTATATTATTATTTCAAATGTTATTGTTATTAATATTGTTGTTGTTAAGTAAAGTAAGTGTAAAGTAAGTGTATTGCATTTGTGCAGTGGTTACAGTGGTGACACTTATTAGACTCTGTAGGCTGTGCACCAGTTTTTCAGGGTCCTTGTAGGTGCAGTTGTTGCAACCACTGTAAATGTGACATCACAGAAAAAGTTTATTAAATCAGAAGAAGAAAGCACCTCTAATATGATGGCTGCACACCAGCTGGACCATTATAATCACATCACATCACATGAGTAACTTCAACATGATGACACTTCAAGGACTCCAAGAATGTTCATACAGGGAGGATAAATAAAGTTTTTGATTATTTATTATAAAAAAGAGATGATATATATATAATGCAGCGGGGACTCCACCAGCTAACATGTCAGTTAATTTGACACATTGATTTATTTATCATTTCTTTTTCTCTCTCAGCTTTTCAGCTCCACATTTTTGCCATTTCTTCCACACTCAACTCTTTTCTACAAGGTGAGCCCACAGTGAATGTAGGAGAGGGCAGGTGGCATTAAGAGATTTGATTGGGCAATCTAGGGGCCAGTTAGTTCTTCCTTTTGGTGAAAGCTGGGCTCTTCAATTCAGCAAGGTACAGCTCCAAAGATTCTGCAACATCAAACCCTCTGTCTGCTAATGTTACATCACCTGGGCTGAGGCAGTCCAGGTAATTTCAACAGTTTCTTAAAATTAGTTAATTTAGATATAAACAAAACGAGAAAAGTAACATTTGTCACTCTCTATCTTCACGATGGAAGATTCATGTTCTTCTCATAAGTGTTAGCAACAGTTCTAGAAAAGGAAACAGGTTTGTTCCAGTTTGCAGAAATGTTATTATAAATGTTCAAACTACTGCACTGTAAAATCTAATAAGTTCCCAGAACTCAAAAAAACTATGCAAACTCGTTACCTCCAAAAAGTTGAGTAAAGTTTACTTAAGATGACTGTTAGGACAACTTATTCATTGCAAGTATGCAGTACTAAGAATAACTTGATGTTCCTGAAGGTGCATTATGAATTGTTGACCCACTGACAAACATTTTGAGTTCTACTAAATTAAAAAACAATTTGTGGAAACCTGATTATGATTTAAAAAGAATGATTAACAACACTTCTTGTAATGGTGTTAAAATCCCAATGTTTATTTTCAAATGCAAAAGCTTGATAAAGCACTGCAAAGAAATAAAGATTTCCTTCAAGAGAAAGAACAGCAAGACATGAAACAGAAACATCTGGATTGCAAGCTTCAGAACATCGAGAAACACAACGAAGGCTTGCAAGTAATGCTTGATGAAGCATTGAACTGAACTCTAGATTTGCTTAAGGCATCGTAGTAGATGACTGAGGTGCTTCTCCTGGTTAGGACTCGCTCTCCATTGAGATTTTAATGGTTTCGCTTTTCATGCTTTTCATGATGAATAAAGAAATCCTTGAAGAGAAAGAAAAACTGGACATTAACCAGAGAGACATGCAGTGCCAACTCCAAGGTGTGCAGGAAAAATACGGAGCGCTGCTGACAAAGCTTGATGAAACACTACACAAATATCAAGAAGTGCTTCAAGACCAAGAACAACAGGAAATAAAGCAGAAAGAAGACAAAGAAATTCTCCAGGACTTTGAGACGAAAAACCAAAACCTGCAAAAACTTTATAACAAACTGAACTACAAAACAACTGAACTAGAAGAGGAAAAGGAAAAACTGCAAAACCAATGCTCAGAGATGCAGAGTAAGCTCAATGACATGCTGAGAAAAAACACAGAACTCGAGGAACTTTCAGACAACTTGAAGTGCAAAAACACTGAGATGCAGGTGCTAAAGCAACAACTAGAGAAAACAAACGAAGACCTGTGTACACTTCAGGAAATCGAGAGGAGAAGTCAGCAGTCAGAAGACACGCACAACAAATTACAACAGAATTATACAGAGCTGGACGAGGCAAAGCTAATGCAGGAGGCAACATCTAAAGAAATGAAAGAAAGGCTCGAAGACAAACAAGCCAAATTAGAAGAAGTGGAGAAAACATGCAAGAAACTTGAGCAGGAGAATACAGAAACAATCGATCAGTTGAGAACCCTCATCCTAGAGAAAAAAGTGCTCGTGGAAAAGCTCATGGAAAAGAAGAAAAAACGCTTCCGTTTCTTCTGGAGGAGGGACACTCCTGCTTTTTCTACTTTTTCTACTGCTAATGTCATCTCGTCTCCCTCCACCTCTGTTCCACCTTAATTTTCACCTCTCCTCTCCCTTTCTCTCCCGTTCTCTCCTGACACCTCTCCCTCCCCTGTCTCCCTTTAACTCCTAACACCTGTCCCATCTCCCTCCCCCTCTCTCTCTTTTCACCCTCACCCCCCAACCAGTCCAGACAGTTGACTGCCCCCTCTAGAGCCTGGTTCTGTCATAGGTTTCTTCCTTTAAAGGGAGTTTTTCCTATCCACAGTCGCACCTAGTGCTTGCTCAGAGGGGATTGTTGGGGTTTTCTCTCCTCTATCTCTTTTCTCCAGTTTTTTAGTGTTTTAATCACATTTAGTGTTACATTTTAGATCACAACAATAGGATATCCACAATTTAGGATTCAGACATTTGTTTTTTCCAATATCATAATCATTCTATGATTGAGGTGTTTACAGAACCAGCAGTTAGCAGCAATAACTTCAGTTCATCGACATTTGCAAGCATTTCTTTATACACAGCATTTCTGTCAGGTTGAGGTCTGGACTTCCATGCAGTAGATTTGCTGCTTTGCTTGGGCTCATTACCCTGTTGCATGGCCTAATTTAGGAGAAGCTTTAGCTGTCGGACAGACGGCCTCACATTTGACTCTAAAATACTTTGGCATACAGAGGAGTTCGTCGACTGCAAGCATTGCTTGTGTCTGCAGAACAAGCTCAAATCACCACACTTGAACCAGCGTACCTGACAGTGGATTTGAGGTGTTTGTGCTGTGTTTGATTTTTGCTAAAGGTACTGCTGTGCATTATGGCCAAACCTCCACTTTGGTCTCATCTTTTAAAAATATGTTGCTCCAGAAGCCTTCAAGGGCAAATTTGCAAACCTCAACTGAGTTGTTGTGTTCTTCTTAGAGACAATAAGCTTTGTCCTGGTGGCCCTTCGACACCAACCATACTTGTTTTGTCTTTTTCTAATTAAACTGTCATGAACATTAACATTTAACATGCTGTTTAAGGCCTGTAGAGGCTCAGATGCAGCTCTTGGGTATTGTGCAGTTTCTGTGAGCACTGAACAGTCTTTGGGGTGGATCTGAATGCTCCAGACTAGCAAACTTGCTCATGGTCAGTTAATCAATTGCATAGAGCCCTGTGATGAATTTTCACATTTACTCTGTGAATCTTCATTCTTCTAGCTAGTCTTTACTCTTCTAGAAACTTTCTTTGCTCAGATGTCTGCAGCATTGAATCTATGTCTTCTCCACTGCTATTCCAAACATGGTGCTGATGCAGGGGTTATTAGCACAGTAAGATTTAAGTGCACAAAATGTTCACATCATAATTGCATCCATTTTGACAACATCTCCAACACCACTGGCTGAAAGGCGGCCTCAAACCATGACGCAGCATCCACCGTGTTTTAAAGATGGCTGAAGACATTCACTGCTGTAGCGCTCTCCTGACCTCCTCTGTATATGATGATGATGATTTAGACTAAATTTGGAGGCATCACTCCATCAAACCTTTTGCCCCTGATTTTCACTCCAGTTCCTGAGTAACGTGGCATACCTCAGCTTCTTTTCCTTTTTTCATTCTTTAACACAATCCCTGCTAATGATGACATGTTCCAGTCTGTTTTCCCCCATCGAGCAAGTGTTAAACTGAATATTCCATGAATGCAGCCATTTACTCTTTCCTGCCTTGGAAGTCTTACCAGTGAGTCTCTGAATTCCTCTCACAATGCGGCCCATCCTATATTTCAAGTTTGCATTCATTGGAAAAAAGTCAATTAAAACAATGGGATAATGTCCAAATTCTCTGTGTCTTGTCCTGCATCTTCTCCCACGGTCTCTAGGCCCTGGAGTGGACTATCAAGCGTTTCCTCATTCATTGATGTAGTTTAATTCAATTCAAGTAGAGTTTTATTGTCAACCCAACAACATACACTCAAGTATACAGTGGGACGAAATATCGTCGTCCTGGATCAAAGGTGCAAACTGTAAAAACAATGAGAATGAGAATAAATAAATACAATAGTGCACAGAATATATACAATACAGGGAATCGAACAGTGCAATACAGGGTAGTGGAAGAATTGGGAGTTAGAGGAGAGTGTTATGTAGTCCAAGTGTGTGGAGAAGTTTTCAGTGCGGAGGAGGGAACCATGGTGTTCAGGAGCCAAACTGCTTTGTGGGGAAAAGTGCTATTGCACAATCTTGCTGACCTGCTCCTGATGACGCAGAGTCATCTTCTGGATGGAAGGGTGGTAAACAGTTGATGGGAAGGGTGATGCGGGTCAGCCATGATGCTAGTGGCTTTCCCAGTGAGGTGTAATTAACCTGTAGACTGGGTAGAGAGCTGCCAATAACACGCTCAGCGGTGCACACAATCCTCTGGAGGTCTCTGCGGTTGGACGCGTGGCAGTTTCCATACCAGACTGTGAAGCAGTGGGTTAGGATGCTCTGCATGGTACCTCTGTAGAAGGTGTTAAAGATGGGTTTGGGGATGTGCACCTTCTTCAGTCGTTTCTTGAAATGCAGTTGCTGCTGAGCTCTTTTTGTGACTGATTTGGTGTTGCTGGTCCAGGACAGGTCCAGGGGCGGATCTAGAGAAATGTTCCTAGGGTGGCATGGAAATCAAATTGGGTGGCAAAATCAAAGCCTTGTTTTAAACACATATGCAGGTGTGACATATGATTAATATGCATTAAGTATATGTTTCATATAATTATGGTCTATAACTTAATTATTTTCTATAGCCCACATAATTAAACATTTCAGTTACATAAAATGTGTCAATTTGTATTTTATATGCTATATAGCCTTTATAATAAATAAATATGTAACCAATGAGTATAAACTTCGCTTGCAAAATTTTGAACACCATAACAAATCTGGTCGATTCTAAGCTAACCAGTTAAAAATAAAGAAAGAAAAAACAACTATATGTGCTGTTGAAGATTTATCTGGCAAAATAATATATGACCCTGAAAGAATAAACAACATCTTTAGGGATTTCTATGAAACGTTATACTCACCACAAATAAACCCATTTAAAAATTATATTGATCTGTTTTTGGACTACGTAACTCTTCCAAAATTGCTAGACAGTCAAGAATGGCACTGGATTTGCCGCTGACACCAGGTGAACTCCAGGAAGCCCTGATAAGAATGCCTAATAATAAGGCTCCAGGTCCAGACGACTTTCCAGCAGAAGTGAGTGAACTTTGACAGAGTGAACTGGAAATTTTTACTTGCAACCAAATTTGGTTTTAGAAACTCTTTCATAAACTGGTTAAAAATATTATATAATTCCCCAAGAGCTTGTGTCAGGACAAATGACCAAACATCCTCCAGCTTTTGTCTCTTGAGGGGCACCAGGCAGGGATGCCCACTCTCCCCTTCACTGTTTGTAATTTTTATCGAACCACTAGCAGCAGCAATTACAGTAATTAGGGGCATAAAATGCAAGAATGTAGAAGATAAGATCAGTCTTCATGCAGACGATGTGTTGCTTTTTCTCCAAAACTCACAAACCAATCTCTCTGGGGTGATTACATTGATAAACTCTTTTTCAAGTGTTTCAGATTATTCAATAAACTGGTCAAAATCTACAGTTCTTCTAGTTAATTGCTCTCTGCGTAATTCTGTTGTCTCTTCTGTTTTTTCTTTTCTCAACAGGTGATCCAGGTGATTGTTTTTAAGTGCCCTTTCTCACTGTCCCTCTTCCCCTCTGTTTTCTTTCTCTCCCTCTCTTTCTTTCTATGTTTCTTTCTTTCTCCCTTTAATGTCCCCCAGTCATGTCTGTCCCATCTGTAACAACTGAAAATAAAATAAAATAAATACATAATAATAATAAAGGTCAATCAAATGGACCAATATGGCAAGGCCATAATGATCCACTTGGTAAAGTAAATCCGTTGGGCAACTTTCTTGGCCTTTAGAAAATAATTCTGATGGAACCAAACAAAAAAAGGAGCTGTATGTGAGGCATTCAGGGAACACTGGCCATTTATGTGGAGAGAAATCTGTCTCAAAAGACTTTCAAATGATACTCAATTGTATATAGCATTTTTATTCTATTTTATTCTACTGTATATAGTATTTTACTTTATTCTATTCTATTGTGTACAGTTGCGTACAATATCTTATTCTTATCTTATTCCAGTGTTTTTGTAATTTTTCTATGTAACTTTGCACTGTCCACTTCTGCTGTACCAATTAATTTCCCACGTGTGGGACTAATAAAGGTTATCTTAACTTATCTTAAACTAAATTTTTAAAAAAGTGTTCAGTGATTGATGAGTAACTTTTGAGGACTCACGAGTGTGCGCTTCAATCCACAGACAAAAACAAAACAATATGACCACACATAAAACATTTTGACAAATTCTATGAAACATTCACGCTCCAGTTTGTTTGTTATTCAGAGATTTCATGGCTTCATGGTGTAGATGAATGATTTTTTGCACAAACTGGGCCGAGTTTATCTGCAAAGCGACACAAGTTATTGTGAGGTTCATCAATCAACCAGTAAAAGTTCTAACCTTACTGAGTGGGACCAAGTATCTATCTATACTTTTCCTATGAAAAAACCTTCTAAAGCTGTCTATAGTTTTACTTCCAAAGTTCATCAGCAAACAGTTTGAATGCCTGTAATTATCAGGCTGTACTCAAGCCAATTAATTAATCTGAAAACTGCTGTGACTCCAAACCCAAGTACCCTCCTGGGAAATTATGGCTAATGTCACAATTGGATCTGCTGATAGAGAAGTGAGTCAGTGTAACCTTTATTAAATCAGGCAAAACAACACATACTTATTTACTGTGACGAACTGCAGAAAGCAAAACAATAAATAAATGGGGGTAAGGGTAAGCTGATGTCATCTGATGTTTATGTTCATGAATATAACACACGGACACATTTTGACTTTGTTTTTATTGTTTATTAAAATACTTTTAAATCTCTAGTTTAGTTTAAGAACCATCTAGTCCAGCAGGTGGCGGTAATGCACCTTAAAGCTCTAACCGCCAAAGAAAAACCCAAAAGAAGAAGAAGCCGCAGAGTTCCTGCTTCATTGCGTTTGTGTTTTAGTTTATTTTTCTTCCTCATCTAAAGTGAAGCACTAAGGTAACTTTGATCTGAGTTTAGTCAATGTTGAATTTAGCTCCTGAATGAAGTTTTCTGTTGCTCTCCTCGGTCTCTGTTATAAGTTATTTGTGAACCAGTTGAAAGAAAAAGCCTCTACATTAAACTAAACTAATTTAGAAGAAAATATTAACAAATGCTAATGAAACACTGAGAAGAAAAAAGAAGAAAGCTTTTAAATGAGCTAAGTGTAATCAGAGTTTCTATTATTTTATTAGTCTGTTACTAAGCGCTAGTTAGCATCTCTGTGTCACTGTGTGGCACCTGCACAGTTTTTGAATGCAGTGTGCTATCCAAGCTAGCTAGCTAGCTAGCGCCACCCTTCATCCATATAAGGTAACTTCGTCTCCAACATGTTGGCGGTAAAAGTGCTATAATGAAATCCATTTATGAGAAAGGTAAAAATAAATGTATTCCAGGCTAAAACACAGCTGCCTTTGTCTTATCAGCGCAAAGTTGTGTCGGCCCACAGGGCATGTGATTGTAAACATGGCCTCACTCTGAGAGGCCTGTTGTTAGAATCATTTCAAAGATGATTTGATAAATTCTGATCAGTATTCAGTAAATGAGTCCGATTAACTGTTAGCAAAATAATAATGATAGGCCAGAGATAACAGAGATGCATTTTTAAAACAAATACAGCCTCAAACCCTAAGCGGGGATCTGTGTTCTCATTACATTTAAAAGTACTGCAGATTTTTTAAAGCTCCAAACAAAACTGAAATGGAGGAACAAAGATATATAGAATAGAATAGTCTTTTATTGTCTTTGTACATATTCAACTAAATTGTGGGTGCTCCACACCAACTGTGCATGGAAAACAATATAAATAGTAAGACAGTAAGAATAAATAACATATAAGAGGAGTATATACAAAGAAGAGAAAGGCACACATTAGAGGACCGAATGCTTGAAAGTAGTACAGTGGACTTGATACAAGTAGAGAATCAGTGTGACTGAGTGATGAGGGTTACTCAGATCATGGTTCAGATTTCTAAACCCACTCAGATAGGATAATCTTCCACGGCACACGTATATATGCGGCGGCACAGTGGTTGGGAAACACTGTACTCTCCATTGTAATCCATTGATTGTTCTGTTTTCGTTCTTTGCCAGGGCTTTTTTTTAAAGAGGAATTGCTCTCCTGGTACTGGTGTGCCATACTGCTGAATTTGGTATCGGTGCTCAAACCTTTTGTGTATGTTTTAAACAAGTTATCCACCCAGGGAAGCTACAATTTGTTGTTTGTGCTCTCAGATGAACATATGAGACACTTTGACTCTTCAGTCCAGTGTGGAGCCTAACAAAGTTATGTTTTGTGTCCCAGCTGATCAGTAGGAGGAGAAGAGTCTGACGGAGCAGCAGGGGAACATTTAAGCTACTTGGACTCAGCTCAGCCACTGCAGAGAAAACAATGAGTTCGACAAAGAAGGTGACAGATACTAGTGTTAAGAAATACTCCATTAACCCTTTAAGGCCTATTGGAGCAGGAATGCTCCGTTTGCGTAACAATTTTAAAATCCCGGTTAAATGCACTTAAGCTAACACAATTATTTTATTTAGGAGGAGTTGTACTTACATCTTATGCCATCAGCTTGCCCTTGGTCACGGTTTCCTTCCACATATGTATTTGCAAAAATTGCATAAAAAGCACTTGCAGCAAAAAAACATAACGTACCAGAAACACGCTTTGCCGTTCATAGCACTTCCTACGTTAGAATAGATGTCAGCGCGATCTATCACATGTCCGACTTTACCTGCCAAAACCTGCCTTCAGCGATACCTATACTGGTGTTTTTAAAAGTCATGTTTGACTTTATTCTTTTCTGTATTGTTTCTGGGATGCTTATAACTCAAATTGCACTGTTGGCAATAGTTTACTTTGATGCAGATGCTGTTTGTTTTGCAAATTTGCATTGTAATATTTATTTTTGTTTTTCCTGCAGTATATAAAAATCTCAAAAATACTCAAAACAAATTTCCTGTGGTTGGAAACAATGTGCAACTTTTTTGCATTTACAGTTTTGAGGGATAATCCTCTAAAATTTCTCTAACTAGAAATATGTGTAAAAAACAAAACAAAAACGATTTAAATTTTTTTGTATTTTATTGCAGTTTTTTTGCACTTTATGTAGTTACTATGGACTTAATGTATAGATATTATTAACATTTGGGATATAATGGTCATATTGATGTATAGCAACTTGAAATGCTCCCAAAAATGGCATTAAGGGCATGTAAAAATTAGAGATGGACCGATCCGATATTAAGTTTCGGTATTGGTCCGATACTGACGTAAATTACTGGATCGGATATCAGAGAGAAATAAAAAATGTAATCCGATCCATTAAATATCAAAACAGCACCTCACAAAACTTGCGACATGGCGTAACTCGGCTCATAACCGTAGCACGTCGGATCAGTGTGCATCACGTGATAGAGCGGGTGTGTGTATTTGTAGCCTTGCTACCAATCCGGCATTTCATCTCCGAGGAAGTTATCCCAGAGAGAAGTAAAGCAAGTGTGTAAGTTCATCTCTGAATGTTTGTAAAGCATTCCCGTGATGGAACATATATGGAGCGACTGCCTCTTCTCTCTCCCTCCCTCTCCTGCTGCTACTTCAATCATGAAACTGATCAATGATCAGCTGATCGGCTTTTCTGTCGCGAGTCCGTCTCTCTTGTTTGTTTATCGCCCACTTTGCGCCAGAAAGAGGAAACCAGCGGCTGAACAACAGCAGCACGTTTAAGCTTGATAAGCTGTTGTTAGAATTTATTTAATATTACTTTCTACACCAGGATCCTTTTCTAGCTGACGGCTGGTAACTGTGCAGGGGCGGATCTAGCAAAGTTTAGCCAGGGGGGCTGATAGGGCAACAGGGAAAAGGGGGCACAAAGACATACTTTTCTTTCTTATTCTCATTTAAAATGTCTAGCTTTTAATAAATAATTATCCGAATCTTACACCCAAAGTTTTAATCTGATGTAAAATGTATAGAAGTCCATTACTGTATATAGTAACTATTAAGTCTAATATACCCTAGTAAGCTATAGTACTTTTCCTTTGGGAAGGGACCATCTGTGCAGTCTGCAATTCTGTTGAAGAAAGATGTTTAATCTATTTAATTATTCTTGAAAAATAATTGATTTCTGTGCTTTTTTTTTCACACTGCATCAAATTATAGTTGATTATGTTGATTAAGCATCATGAGGTGGAGGGTGGGTGGTTCCCTATCTATTTTATTTATTTATTTTGCTGGGAGTTTTAGAGCCTTATTATTTAGGTTGCTTACTATTTAAAATACCAGAATAGGGAGGATGGAGTACGTTTAAGTTTATTAGATTGAGCAGTATTGCTGAACTATGAAATATTTGGGTGCTGTGTATTTTTTGCATACAGGTAAAACAGTTTTATTGATTAAAAAATACACTATATCGGATTCATATCGGTATCGGCAGATATCCAAATTTATGGTATCGGTATCAGACATAAAAAAGTGGTATCTTGCCATCTGTAGTAAAAATATAAACATAAGCTCTGACAAACTTGGTTCTATGGTAGGTCTTAAAGGGTTAAAAGATGAAGTACTGATATATATTTTATGCAAAACTAACTAAACCTTGTGCTATATTATTGTAATGTAATAATCATTACATTACAATAATATAATGTAATGCATTGTAGAGGGTGCCAATGTAGGCACCCTCTACAATGCCTACATTGTAGAGGGTGACTTTATTTATTATTATTATTTATTTATTTATTTATATATTATTATTTATTATATAAATTTTATTTATTTATAAAACTCTATTGAGAACTTTTCCCCAACTCAGCCAACGGAACTAACGGAACTCTGTATGATAAGGAATGTCGCCAAACTCTGAATCATAGAAGGATGAAATTGACGGTGATTTAAACCTTTAAACTAAAATAATTAGATAAAATTTACGGTTAACGTTACAGTGATCGTTACATGCTCCATTTTTAGGACTTTACCACACAGCCTGGTGTATGATGCAGGATTGGATTTCATGTGTTACTGTTTAGGCTCAAATCGATTTGATCTTTGAAGCCCGCAGTGATGAAATAACTCCCCTAAAATGACTTAAACCAAAAGCAACAAGCCTGTTTTGAAAATGTAAGGAGTAAAAAATACAGATATATTTTTTTTAATGTAGCGAGTAAAAGTAAAAAAGCCCTTCAGGTTACAGTCAGACTCTGACATCATCCTTCACTGAACCAAGCTAGTAACTGTTACATTTGATTTATTATTATCGAATAAATTAGACAATTATAGAAATATATAATAGGAAACAGCAACAGGAAAATATAAAAAAGTACAGACCTGGTAAAAATTTATTACTATTCTGAGTGTTAGCATTAATATTTGTGTAAAAGCAGGAGGGATGGGCATAATTTTAGGGTGTTTGAACAATGATTAATTATCTTTAACACCAGGTTGGATGTAATGTGTTACTACTACCAGTAGGTGGGGATAAGAGACCTTTAAGGTGTTTGGTGCCACACTCCACCTTCAGGTTTAAAACTAGTGTTAATGGAGGGAGTTTGAAGCTTCAGTTTGTTCAATGACTGCATTTCACTCAGTGCCTCTGTTTGTATCTCTGTCACTGCAGGACCAACATAGACCGAGAAGTCAGCGCTCTCAGGAGGCCGACAAACCTCACAGAAGAAAGAGAGAGAAAAAAAACACCTGTGACGAGTGTGGGAAGGATTTTACCAGGAAGTCTGAACTAAAACAACATCAGCTCATCCACACTGGAGAGAGACCGTTCAGCTGTGACTTGTGTGGAAAGTCGTTTTCCTGGAAGAAAGCCCTGAAAACACACCAAGTCGTCCACAGTGGAATTAAAGCTTACAGCTGTGATCAGTGTGGCAGAGCTTTTACTCGAAGTAGCACCTTACAGAGTCATCTAGTTACCCACTCTGGAATTAAGGCATACAGCTGTGACATCTGTGGAAAAACTTTCAGCCAGCAAAGTTACAGAAATATACACCTACGCATTCACTCCGGAGAAGATGTGTACTGGTGTGATCAGTGTGGCAAATACTTTACAACAGACACACAGTTACAACGCCACATGTTTACCCACACTGAGGAGAGACCTTATCAATGTGACCTGTGTGAGAAGACTTTTAAAACTCCACAGTACCTGAGAAAACACCAACAGATCCACACCAGAAAGAGACTCTACAAGTGCAGTTACTGTGAGGTATGTATTTATATTTTATTCTTGTAAGTTCAGTCTGACTGTTTGGAACAAGTCTGCTCATTAAATTGTGTTAGCATGTTAGCACTTCTACTGCACCGAAGAGTAGCTCTGAGCCATTATTCAGATTTTCATTTCACTTATGATTTTTGTTTACACGATCATGAAAAACTAAAAATGCTGAAAATTGATATGTTGCTGTTATTTAATCTTCAGGCAGCTTCGTGGTATATCATGGTGTTATTATTTCTGCATAAATGGCCTTTGGTTTACAGCGGCTCATTCCTCTGTCAGGTGTAAATAGAATAAAATAAAACATAAATTAAGTACAAAACCAAACCATTCAGTAATCTTCTCTTATGGCTAACAAAGTTACGTTATCGTTACGTAATGGTGTTACAGCTATAGTATCATTGCTTACATATAGCTTTAGTACTTTTAAACATTAGTGTTAAAATACCCATTTAATGTTATAATTGCAGTGTCATTGGGGGTAATAGTTTTTCTTGTATCCCGGTCAGCTGAGTGTTATAACTGCACAATTACAGTGTTATTAATGCAGTATTAAATTAGTATTATTGCAGTGTTACAGTAGTTTACCATGGGTACCCTAAAAACAGTAGCATGGTAGTACTTAAGTGTAAGTCAGATGTTACTGTAATATTAAAGAAGTATTACTGTAGTATTATGGTGGTAGTATTGTAGTTATTGTAGCCCAGTAAACTGAGTGTGTTAATTGAAACAGTAAAATGTAATTGGACGTCTGCAGAGATGCTCTTTATTTCAGGCGATATTCAGGATAAAAGTGTTGAAGGACTGACTGACACTGTCTTTGTGTCTTTGTTTAGAAGCAGAGCGACACAGATGGATCCACTTCTCAACCCTGTCATCGCTGTGGTGGTGGGAAAGACTTTCGTTGTGACATCTGTGGAAAAACTTTCAGTCAGCAAGCCAGCCTAAAAATACATCAACGTAAACACACTGGAGACAAACTGAAAGACTGCAAAGAATGTGGGAGAAGCTTCCCCACATCAGGTGACTTAAAACGACATAAACTCTTTCACAGTGGGGTTAAAAAGCACCTCTGTGATCAGTGTGGGTCATCCTTCACCACTGCAAGTCAGCTTAAAACACACAAACGAGTCCACACAGGAGAGAAACCATACAAGTGCAGACACTGTGACAAAATCTTCTCACGTTCAGGTAATCGTAACGAGCATGAACGTACACACATGGAAGGAAACTACAGCTTTGAGCAGTGTGACAAGAGCTTCAGTAATCTCAGTTCATACTCTGCACACAAACAATCCCACGTTACTAATAAACTGTTTCACTGTTACCAATGTGCCAAAACATTCACTTCATTATCTGCTCTGTGCAAACATCAGCGCGATCACGCAGGGCTGAAATCGTTCCCATCACAGGATGACAGTGAATTAATGAATTCTGGTTTCAGAGTCCAACTTAAAACCCTGGAGATCAGGCTCCACAGAGCTCAGATCGGCTCTCCTTAAAGATCTAATGAGGTTATGAATCAAAATGTTTCTTTAGTTCATTGTTAATCTTTATAAATTGTTCTTCTTCTGTTTGTGTTCAGTGGTTACCTTTTTTTTCAATGGTTGGATGAAAAATCAGTTTCCTGTTGTTCAAGTTTGTATTGAATGTATTTTATTAAAGTTCTTAAATAAAGTTAAAACAAAAGTTAAATAAAGAATTGTTTGAACGACAAAGATTTTGAGCCATGATGTCATTTCCTGTATTTCAGAGTAAAGACTGAAGTGACAAATGGAAACATGTTTACAGTCATGGAATAAACACTGATGGGTCACCTGTAGGAAGTACTATTGCTGACCTGACAGACTTGACCTTGTTTACAAAGAAAGAAAGGAACTGATTACATGTGTCAGCAGAGGCTTTCAGGGTTGTTTAGAGTAGAGCTGATAGTGTTAAAGAGAACACGGGGATTATGACAATTTAACAAAATGATCTGAGAAAAATATCTGTTTCTTTCATTTTCACTGTATTCTGATCAAATTTCCAAGATTCTTTTAACATTTCAAAAGAAACCTGCAATTTGTCTTTCTTCCACTTTTGCTCTGCTCTCCTACACTGACGCCTGACTGCTCGGGTGGATTCATTTAACCAGGGCTCTGGAATATGTTTTGGGCGCCTGGTTTGGTTCACAGTGTTCAGGGTCTGAGTACAGGTTTCCTGGAACTGCAAAAGCAGCTCATCTGGGGTGGGCCCAATAAGTAATCTGAGGGTCGGTAAAGATTTTCTTTATAAAAGTGGAGGAGAAGAGAGCAGCGGCGGGGTGGAGCGCGAGCATTAAACTCATGCACAAGAGAAACAGGTTTGTGATGAGAGAACACTGAATCCCACATTTCCAAATATAAAACAGATAAACCATATGATAACACCAGGTCAAGAGTGTGCTCCTGCTGATGTGTAGGGCCTTCTACAGACTGTACAAGGTCAAATCACTGAATAAGATTTTAAAACTCTTGAGTAAGCAGTCCATCAGGGCAACAGACATGAATATTAAAATCACCAACTATTATAATCTGATCCTGTTTCGGCACAATTTCAGCCAAAAAGCATAAAAAGTCATTTAAAAAATCTTTGTTAAACTTAGGCGCCAATAGATTACTGCACACAGTAAGAGCATCCCAGTTCAAATATGAGAAGTTTAAAGCTGGAGGGGAAACCAGTACATGGAGTTGTTTGTTGTGAAAGTTTTTTATTAAAAACAGTCAATATTCCTCCTCCTCTACCTGATCTCGGAGCATTAAGAAACGAGCAGTCAGAGGGTAACAGTTCAGAAATAATGCTAGGCTCACCAACGCTCATCTGTGTCTCAGTCACAAACAGGAGATCCAATCCACTGGAAGAAAGAAAGTCATTTATAAAACCACACATTCATCAGAGCCATCCTTGTTGGAGCTGGAGCCTGGGCAGAAGTTGTCTCTGTAGCCCACGTTAATGGGCGCAAATTCAAAAGGTTTATTCCACGACCCCTGTTACGCCCCAGTCTAGGGGTACAGGAACATAACATAAGGGTTAGAAAGGAAGTGACCCCACCCTGGTCCCCAAAACCACACCCAGAAGCCAATTTCTTAAGTGAAAGGTGATTTATTGTCTAAACTGAAGCTGAACTCCAGGGTGAACAAAGGCCAAAATTACAAACAAAAGCCTATGTGAAACAGAAACCAAACAAAAGACAAATGCTACACCTAATCAATGTTCCCTCTAGTTGTTCATGTGTCTGAGCGAACACACAAACTCCCTGAGCGGTCCCTTGGACCACTGTGAGCAACAGCAGACATGTGCACTGTGGTCATGCCAGCATCGAATCCATCCAAGTTACATGGTTTATTAAAATAATCAAATTACAGCATTTACATTTCTGTTAGACTACTTTTAATTAACTGCTTTAGCCCACTTACAATGAAATTTTAAAAAAAATGTTCATGACCTGTGTAGTATGTTAGCTCTATTGGAAGTAAAAATAACTTGAACTCCAATTTTGAAAACAACTTTTTTTAATATATATAAAGCTCTGACTTGTATTATGAGTCTGTGGTCTGGGTGAGAGTCTTGTAACTCTGTCTGCAAAATACAGCATATAATGAGCAATGTTGGGCAATTAATTATGTCGTTACTTCTTCAAAAAAGTAACAGAGTTTTGAAAACAACAAAGTTTTTTGCAGCTGCTTACCTAAAAATGCAGCCAAGACGTTTTTATATAAACATTTCAAACTACTTACAGAACAATCAGCTGTTCTGCATCAAATCTGATGCCACACAAATTATTTGTGCCACTCCAAAAAATAATTTCTGTCCAATATGAGATAAAGGAGAACAACAGCCTAATACCTGCAGGCCCGACAACAGATGTATCACTCCTGTAACACCTGTAACATTCAGCAGTCGCCTCATTGTTCTGACACACACAACAAAACTATTGACTACACTACACACTAACTACACAAGATTTGCGCTAAACGTCGCAAATCTCTCACATCTCAAAACACCGCCGTAACTCCTAAAGCTTCCCCCCTTCCTAAACAACTGTTGCGATATCATTTTTACCTATGAAGCGCCTTGTATGGAACACCAGGCCTGCCATAATGAATGAATTAAATACACCATTAAATAATTAATTAAATGTGGCAATAATTCATTAAAATCAGAAATAATTAAATACATAAATATTTACAACACATGTAATTAATTAATGACGCATTTAATTAATTCTTGACATAATTAATTAATTAATAACACATTAAAATAATTATTGAAAGTTTTAAATAATTATTTAATGATTTATTTATTTAATTCATTTTGGCACTTTTGTCCCCTTCATCTCTCTCCTTGAAATAATTTTATCTGTCAGCCTCACCCATCAAACTAAGTGGGCGGGGTTAACGCTGCCATGCAGCTTCTCTAACATTTGATTGGTTGCCGTGCAAAGTAAGTCAATACAGGTCGATCCTAGATAATCGATTGCTTGTGTAGACTTGGGCTGTATCCCAATTCAGGGTCTGCAGCCTTAAAGTACGCAGCCTCAACGGTTCTCAAGGGCCACATACTCAAAGACCGCTAAGGCCGGAAGTGCGAGGCTTGTGAAATGGGACGGTCTAGCCTCCATTGCGCTGCCCAGGTTGCCTAGCAACCATGATAGCTGGAAACGTGGGGTTGACAGAAATGAAGGAGAACATATTTTGTTCGTTTGTTTGTTTCTACATGAGCTTTGTGTGATTTAATAAGTATCTGAGGCTGAGACCACAGGACTGTAAAACATGATCGTTGGGCTTCATATCTGTACTGAACAGCCATTTAAGATTAGCTAGTAAATAACAATTAGCTAATGTTGTTCATGAGACTAAAGTCAGTGTAAATATGAGATGGCCAATATTATAGTTATTATATTAATCATTATAAGTTATTACAGCAGTGAGTTTGAACTCTCAAATCAAATCCCTTCTATTGTCACATCACATGTGCAGGTACACTGGTACAGCACATGTGAGTGAACTCGGTGTCAAATACTGAGCTTCAGTAAAGATTCAAGTTGCAGTTATTTATATGTCCTATCACCTTAAATCTTCACTCAAAGACACTCAAGTATCTTTGACAGTTTATATGTAGATGTATTATATATCAGAGACAAATGTTGTTCCTTCAGTATGTTGGCATTACTAAATTTGGCTCAATGCTTACATATATGTGTAAAAAGCAAATGTAGGACTTGTGATAACTGTTTCTGATAGAATCAAGAGTAGACTGATATATTAAATATTCCTTTATTGGGTGTGAAAATCAGACCATGTCATAACTGCTTTAAGTCATACAGAATAGATATCAGAGCCTTAAACAGGCTGACTTCTGTTAAATGGGTCAAACTGGGCAGAAGGTATACAAACACATAACATCCTTATAGAATATGATGTAACACTATAGATCAACTTACCTCAGAATATATAAAGCATATAAACAATTACAGCAATATGATGCAACAAACACAGCAGTACTACTAATCCAAAATACTCAAAGCTTCATAGAACTGAAACAAACATTTATTTTTAGCTCCATTCTGCTGCTGATACATACTTTAGGTTTCTGAACATTAAACTTGTTGCTGCCTTTCATAGTGTGTAACTTGAAGGCCCTGAGTACTTTCTCCCACACTGAAAACACTGGAATGATCAAATTATTTGATCATTACCTAATAAGACTGATTCAGGACAGACAGTTCGTTATTCTAAACTTTCCTAGCAGTCCTTCACAAACAGGGAACAGTCTGTCTATTCTCTCCATCTGTCAGCTGCTGCTGGCTCTTCCTCCTCCTCTTCCTCACCAACTGCTGAGTTTGTCCTGGTGGATCATCAGGGGTGCAAAGCCTCACAGGTGATGTGCAGCAGTGGGTCCCTCAGTCTGTCCTCACTCTGGACACTTGCAGTTGTCACACATGGAAATCAAATGTGTGATAAGCTGCAGGATTCAAACACAAGTGTAACTTATAAATACATGTTCATACTTTTATTACACAATCAGAGAGAAAGAAAAAGAGAGAGTGCAGGACAGACACACAGGTGACAGTCTCAGGTGTTTACACTGCTACAAAACAGCACCAGAGAAGGAGGATTTAGTGTTTGTGTTATTACGAGTGCTAAACAAGAAGAGTTCCCAGCTGGTACAGTGGACACATGTGTGACTCCTGTGATTAAAGCATCTTTCGTTCAGCTTAACGAGTGAACCGTCAGCTCGTTCAAACACACGTTAAAGTCCGTTTGGCTCGACACCACCGAACAGGGGCAGCAATGTAACATAGCTAACATTAACAGTGCAGCTAAACTAAGTGTATTTTATCAAACATTCACACCATTTTAACACTCATGCAAGTAGCAAGCTGATTTTCATTGCGTAAGTTTATTTTCTTAGCCTGGTTTAATCAATGCCTATGCATTAATCTTCATGAGCTTGTCCTTGTAAGGTTAATGCATTTTCTGCTTGTGTATGTGATTTTGCATATGTTGCTTTTTACAGTGTTTCAGACTCCTTCACAATTCTCCACTTAAGCAGTCAGTTTTCTCTTTCCCCAAATTTGCTAACCCAAATTTTGACTTCCCACCTGAAATAACAGCATTCCTGGTCCTCAGCCAGAAGTTAGAGCTTGCTTGTGAGGTTCATGGACTCAGGTGCTGTGAACAACTCAACCAGAAACTTGCCTTAACATGTCCAGTGATGTTAACCTATAACTTTCTTCCGACCGCTACATGTGGAAAATTGATCCAGGTCTGCTTTGCCCCTGAAAATAACACAACTGAGACATTTTCATTATTATCATGAGTGCTTAAACTACCCGCTTCTCTCTCTCTGGTCAGAAATACTAACTTATGTCATGTATGTAAGCATGTTCTTCATTGCATTTTATGTATGTTAATGAAGTGTAAGCTGCTTCTTCATTGCATACTGTATGTGTGTTATAATCAGGTTTAATTCATGCATCTTTTCATTGATTTCTGCATTCAAACTATCTGACTTCTGATTCTTTCCAAAAATAATTTCACATGTAACACTTTGTGTATGTGTGTTTTCTATTTTCTGTTTACCTCTTTGTTGTGATCTGGGGGACATCTCTAAACCATCATGAGTTCAGGCTTCAATTTCAACCCAATTATACCCTGTATTTTCGCAGTCGAACTCGTCTGGGCTTCACCTCTCACCGGTCTCCGTCCTCTTTTCACAGTGTCCTGTGTTGTCTTGAAATCTCCAGCAAACACAATCCCAAGTCAACTGTTTGCTGCTTCTCTGTTTGTTCTCCGTTGATCTTTTCAGTATTTTCCTTTTAGATCAAGTCCCAGCATGGCAAAATATCACACTCAGTGCCTTCAGACAGTCATGTCACACTGCTCTTACCAGCCTGCAGTTCACCGTGCATGTTTTCATCACGTGGTTTCTGCTTCTCTGTTGACCCTTTCAGTCATCTCTTTCAAGATGTCCAGTGCTTTCCCACAGTTCTTTATCCCACTGTTAAACTGCCCAGCCTGTAATTCACAGTACATGTTGCATCACGTGCTTTTCTTACATGCTGCTGCTGGTGTCGTCAGTCGTCGTCAGTCTTAATGGTTCAGTTGCACTGTCTTTTGCCTGCTGTTAATTCTTCAAGTCCACGATGTTCTGTCGGTCTTCATCAGGAGATTAACTGTCCTTTAAGCTTCTTCTCAGGATGGGGACAAAGTGAGAGGTCAAGCTGTAAAATTTTAAGCCAAAACCTGGCCTGTTTTCTCCGAATTCTGTTAATCTATGGTTTTGCCGGTGTACTCAAGGTTCCAGGTTGAGAGAAGTCCACCTGTATGACACACTAAAGCATACAATTAATATCCTTTTCATTTCTTTTCTTAAAACCTCCATTTGCTTCATGTGCCCAGAGTTTAACTCGTCTGTTTCTCTCTCTGGGTGCTCCCTTGACACAGTCAGTTCCTTTTATGGGCATGCAGAGTTCCTGTCTCACACACCATTTCCTGTCGCACATGCAGCTGCTCATGCACCCTTATTTCACGCACACACACTTTTAACTATACTAAATTCTTTGCATTTGTCAGCATTCACATCACAGTCTTCAGCGTGCTCAACATTGCTCTTTCAGACATCAGGAATCGTCTCGCACACACCGCCTTTTCCCTCACACTTCCACTTTTCTGCTTACTCTACTATCCACTTTCGTAGTGTTTTTCTTACTTATTATTTTTGTACAAATCACACCCAATCACTCAAAACCTGCTTCTCACAGCATTCACACACTTAAACTGTGACAGGAGTTGAGGAATATAACTCAAAATACGCTTTCCTAAGAGTATTTTAGACATGCTTTTCATAATCAGAAAGAGCAAGTCAAAGAAAAATTGAAACCTCTATTAATTCTTACAGCACACACAAGAAATTAAAAAATAAAACACACCAGCATTTATTGCTGAAGAGAGGTTACTGCTGAAAGTAATATGTTAGTCTTAAGCATATACAATGCACTCAATATATTTATATATATATATCCAACTCAGTCAATTACTATACATCCACTACGGCAACTCAAAACTTTATTTATAGTCCTCTAATAAACATAAATGGCGTCTTAAACATAGGCATTTCAATAATGTTTGCATCACAATACTCTTTTCTTCTTCTATCCTTCTATCACTATTAGTCACAGAGCCCCCTACTGGTAACTGAGTATATGTTCATATTCAGTCCCCCTGTAAAGCAACCCTTCACCATCTTAGCAGTGTATGTAAACATAACATTTCTCCTCATTCTCACAGAATTCTACTACCTCAGTATTACTTACTTAACATGGTAACATTACTATTTGCGCATAACATTATCCGTAGTAAACTTTGCAACCAGACAGCATTTCAATGCTGCTTGCTGAACCTATTTCACTTATAACACTACTGGGTTGAACTATACCTGTGATCTTAACATACCCATCTTGTACATTTAAGGTTACTGTAGTAACTTAACAACCTTAAGTCACAAAACTTCACAAATAAATCACAGTAAATCAATCATCTATTATACTTGGCCTCAGAATTAGCTGTATAGAACCAACAGCTCAAGCGTGTTTTTTTCCCACTTTTTTTTTCTCTCTCTTTTTTAAAAAAAAAACAAAACTAATTTCATTACATAATCCTTGGTCCAAGCTGGTAACTGTCTCGGTCTGTTAGGAACAGAAGGTCTTTTAGGAGTTTCTCTTGTGTTGTTTTCAACCTCTTCACCAGCCCGCAACGGCTCAGCATTCTCTGCTCGGCAGAGTGAGAGACGGGCTGCATTCCATCGCTTTCCATCACTCAAGATGAAGGTGCTCAGTCCAGTCTGTTGCTGCACTGACAGTGGATCAGTGAACTGTCTCTCTCCCTTCCCCACTCGGAAAGGCTTACGTATCCGCACCCTGTCACCGACCACAAGCTGGGGAGGTTTTGCCCCCCTCTTAGCATCAGTGTAGCATTTACTCCTACGTTGCTGGTGAAAGACTCTGGCCCTGCATTGGTCATACTGTCCTGTGTCTTTGGGAAATGGCAGGACATTTAGCTTTGTTCTCATTGGTCTCCCTCTGAGAAGCTGGAATGGAGCTGCTCCAGTTGTTGCATGAGCTGTAGCACGGTAATTCTGTAGCATCTCTGTTACGGCGGGCTTCCACGGCTTCTGGGACACCTGTGCAGCCTGAACACAGTCCTTCAGTACTCCGTTGAATCTTTCAACACACCCGTTCACTTGAGGGTGGTACACACTTGTTCTAATTTCCTTCAGGAAATCAGCAAAGGCAGATGAAGTGAATTGTGGTCCATTATCTGTCGTAAGCTCACAAGGGTTTCCCTCCCGTGCAAAAACTGAAGACAAGAACCTAATAACAGTTTCTGTAGTAGCTGATGAAGTAAAGGCTACTTCTGGCCATTTGCTTAAGTAATCGACCAGTGTGATAGCAAACCTGCAGTCCTGCGACCCACGGTCAAAAGGTCCAACAATGTCAATGGCCACATGCTGAAAGGGACCATCTGGAAACTGAACCGGCTGTAGGGGAGCAGGAGCAGTTTTGGCCGTTTTGTCACACGATTGACAGACTGAGCACGATGACAGAATCGCATGGACTTCAGTATCCATGCATGGCCACCAGTAAAGCTCTCTGAGCCGCTGCTTTGTGCAAACTATGCCCTGGTGACCTTCGTGTGCGAGGCATATCACCTTTTCTCGCAGAGACCTTGAGACCACCAGACGTTTCCCCCGGAAAACCAAAGGTGACTCCCCAGCAAGTTCATGTTGCACCAGGAAATACGGCTGCATCTCAGGTGGGAGAGACCTTTTCACCTTAGGCCAGCCTGAGCGGATAACCGGTCGCAGCAGAGAAAGGTCAGGGCAGTCCTCACATTCAGCTTTAAAATACGTCAACAGTGTCGCTGTCAAGAGAGGAGAAACTTCAGCTATCTTCAAGAGAAGGTCTTTTTCAACATCAATGTCAGTGCTGGAGTACGTCAGTGGAACCCGTGAGAGGCAGTCTGCGATGACATTCTGAACACCAGGACGGAACTGCACATCGTACTGAAAACATATCAACCTTGCAGACCATTGTGTGATTCTCATGCCCGCTCTGTTCATACTTTTGGTGCTGAGAAGGGTAGTAAGAGCTTGGTGGTCAGTACGAAGCGTGAATCTGCGGCCCCATACATATGCACGCCATCTTTCCACCACCCAGACACAGGCTAATGCCTCCTTTTCTGTGGTGGAATACTTTCTTTCAGCTGGAGACAGTGTTCGGAAGGCAAACGCCACAACCCGCTCTACTTGATCTGGATCTAACTGCGTCAACACAGCTCCTAGCCTGTAGTCTGATGCATCTGTGGTGATAAAAGCAGGTAAGTCAGGGTCATAGATGGCAAGTGCAGGACTTTCCAGAAGGAGTTTTTTCAGGTTACTGAAGCTCTCATGTGCTGCCTCGTTCCACTGGAGTTCAACTTTCATGTCTGTTTTTAGCAACTGTCGCAGTGGCTCCACCAGTGTAGCATAATCTGGAATAAATTTACTGAACCAGGATGACAAACCCAGGAACGAGCGCAATGCAGCCATATCCTTTGGAGCAGGAGCCTCAGCAATAGCAGTAAGGTGATGTTGGCTTGGACGTAGGCCTTCCTTTGACATTACATGGCCCAGGAATGTAATGTGTGACTGGCAGAAGGAACTTTTCCCAGTATTAATCTGCAGGCCGACGTCTCTGAGACGTTGGAGGACAGCTTGCAGGCGTGTATAATAAATAAATAAATTTTTATTTATATAGCACCTTTCAAGACAATCACAAAGTGCTGCACATAAGATTACAAGTCATAAAAAGATTTAAAAAGAGAAAATAAAACAGGCAAAAAATTAACCAAAAGCAGTTTTAAAAGGGTAAGTTTTGAGTTGTTTTTTTAAAAAACAGCTACTGAGTCCGCAGTTCTTAATGTTTTGGGGTTCCACAGTTCCACACAGAGTTACACAGTCTAGGGGCCACAGTGGCAAAAGCTCTATCACCCTTAGTCCTCCTCTTAGTATTTTTTCTTTTCATGCACCTCCTTTGATGTTCCATAGACGATGATGTCATCCAAGTAGTTGCGAACACCAGGCAGATATTTCAGGACCGTTTGCATCATTTTCTGGAAAGCCGAAGGTGCTGATGCTAGGCCAAATGGAACACGTGTGAACTGGAACAGTCCCTCATGAGTGATAAAAGCAGTCAGCTTGCGGCTCTCCAGATGCAAAGGTAATTGGTGGTATGCTGAGCTCAGGTCAATCTGGCTGTAGTGAGTGGCACCCGCCAACTCAGAAAACAGATTCTCCATGTGAGGAAGAGGATGGCAGTCAGCAATGATGCTCTTATTGGGTTCACGAAGGTCAACACACAGTCTCAACTCCCTTTTGCGCTTCCGGGTCACGACCAGAGGACTCACCCACTCAGCTGCATCAATCCTTTCAATTATGCCAGCTTTGCGTAAACGAGAGAGTTCCGCTGATACCTCTGTACGTAGACTTAATGGCAGGCGTCTCAGCTTTTGACGTACAGGCTGCACATTGTTGTTTACCTGTACTTTATGGATGAACCCTTTAACACATCCAAGTTGAGCTGGTGGAATAGGATCAACATTGTATAACTTCCGGTTAGTAGAATCCGGCTCATCTGCAGTTTCGTCCTGAATGCGGTCCACTTTGCCTCTGACGATGCAGACGTTCAGTGCTCTAATGAGGTCGAGGCCTAATAGCAGGGAACCAGCTTTGACAATGTAGAAGGAAGCAGGAACTTTTTCATTCTGTGCATGCAGTGCAACTGATGCAGGCAGACAACCCATCACAGCTAACTCATCTTTAGCACAAGTAACTAGTTTGACTTTAGGTCGCACCAGTGAACAGTCTGCAAAATACTGTCTGTAGATAGTTTCTGGCAGAATACACACAGAAGCTCCAGTGTCTACTATCAGCTCTACCGTCTTAGAACCACCTTGTACAGTTTCAATGTCGACAGTGCAGGTAAGCTTATCTTGAATAGCTGCCATCATTTTAGCATCTTGCACGCACAGTACTGCCAATTCTGGAACCATGTGGTAAACGGAATCGGCGGCTCACCCACATGTGCAAGAAAAGATGGTGGACTCGGAACTGATGGACTCATCCTCGTCGCCAATTTGTGGTGTTTTCGACAGAACGGAGACGGGCTTGGTTTATAATGGAACGTGTATTCAGCAGTAGTTAGCCATCCAAAACATATCACAATACTCTTTTTGTCTTCTATCCTTCTATCACTATTAGTCAGAGCCCCCTACTGGTAACTGAGTATATGTTCATATTCAGTTGCCCTGTAAAGCAACCCTTCACCATCTTAGCAGTGTATGTAAACATAACAGTGTCCCAATCCGAAGTGTACTCCAAATGCGCAGTTCATGTCCCCAAATTTGAAGGGTGGGTCCGGTATAGAGTTTGTGGCCCCATATATCCCAGGATTCCTAGCACGGCGGTGGGTGTGGATATTTTTTCCGGAGGAAAAAAAAACATCACAGGATGGCTGAAGCGGGGCGGCCAAAAACTAAACTCTTAAAAGTAAGTACTGAATATGTCACTTATTTAAGTGCAAGTGTTTAATAACAAAGAACATTAAAACATTACTGTTGGCAAAGTAGTGATGTTAGTACTTGTAGCATTAACGTGGCTTTAAAGCTTTTACTTTAAAATATACACCGTTCAATAGTTGACCTTAATTTTACAGAGTATGTGATTTTATGGATAATTAAAGTCAGTCATATATTGTGAGATTATTGTATTATCTTATGTCATGTTATACATTATACCTCTAAAGACTGAAATCATTGTGTAGTTTTAAGTTGCATTTAACTCTGGACTTAGAAGGTGACAACTATTAGATTTATTAGACTGATTTGTATTACATTAGACTGCTGATTTATTGTGAATGAATTACATTGTTTTATGATGCATTATACTGCTGTAAGATATATAAGAAATACTGTTTTCTATTTCAGGTATTCCTGGGAAAATCTTTTTGTCTATTTGAAAGCTCCAGATTCTTTAGATTATCTGTCTCATACGTTGATTGTGAATATAGAGGATTGTAGCTAAAGTTAACATGGAAAGATAGAGGTCTAAAGTCTCTAAAACATTTGGATGTTCAGTCTCTGACAGAAGGTTTGGAGACATGTAGAAAGTTCAGTTTGAATGGGTGAAACTAATATTTTATTCACAGTTTCTCACACACAAGGAAGAGAATTTTCTTCATGTACAATATTTTTTACAACAAATACAACAAAATGAAACAAAACACATTTTGATGAATTCATCTCTTAATCTTATATACAGAATTTCTGATGGTGTTTTCCCTGATATCCCAGTATGTATTTTAGCTATTTTGACTATTTACAGTAGCTGGAGCCTACTGAATTCTAATATTTCTAAAATCCATTGGATATTGAATACCCCCCTCCCCCTTTACTGAAAGCGATCAAATCTGAGACTCTATGTTGAGCTACATGAAGACAATAAAAATATAATAAAAAAAGTCCAGGGTTGTTTATATTCCATTCAGTGCTGAACTGGTGTTCAAATCAAATTTTATTAGTCAAATACACAGTCATACAAAGTACAACATGCAGTGAAATTCCTTTGTCCTGGGGCTGCGGATGTAGCCGCACCAGGAAGAAACCAAAAAGACAAAAAGACAGTGAAAATACGTACATCAGGGACAAGAGGAAAAAAAGGAAACAGGTATGCAGGGGAGAGACGATGTTTGGGTTTGGTGCCTCCAATTTCAGAGACAGTCTAAATGTCTGTCACTCATCACCAGGTCTGTCAATTTCTTGTTGTAGAGCCGTGAGCTTCTCCAAGATTTTATCCATGTTGCGTTGAGAGTTCCATGAGAACAGTCTGAGTACTCACAGCTCTTCCCATTGCTTCGATTGTAGTGGCCATTTTTGCTGGGTTTTGAACAGCTGTGTCGTATTCGTGATGCCCGTTGCCTGGTGGCATTGACCAGCCAAACATCTGAGGGGAGTCGGGGAGGGTCCATTGAGGTCCAGCCGCAGAATTGCCCACAGCATGAGAATAGTGGGCCTGATTATTTGCACCCATTCTCATTGAATTTACCTGGTGCTGGGTGTACCGCTCCCTGAATGGGGGCTGTCTCTCTCCCTGAAACTGAAGGGGACAAGGGGACTGTCAGTAAAACGAGAATAGTTGTTTTAAATTATTGGCATTACACTTTTTTAAATACAGTCAAATACCCTAATAATGACAGAATCATAAACAATTCTGTTTAATAATAGGAGATACTTACATGAAGTGGGACGCCCTGATTCACATGCTGAAGATGTGAACTCCTCCTAAACTTACTCCGTTTGTTTTGAAACCAGGTTTTCACCTAAAATGGAAGAAAACAGAAAACATTTCATGAGTACAATGGACCCAAAATTCAATTTCTTATGTTGTAGTAAATTGAAAAACACTCACCTGTTTGTAGGTCAGCCCTGTCATCTCTGCCAACTGTTTCATCTCTCCTGGCTCATAGTAATGTTTCAGATTAAACTGATGGACAAGAATATCCAACTGTCTCTCTGTGAACACCACCCGGGCCTTTCCTTTAGGTTTCTCTGGAGCAGTGCTGGGATGGTCCAGTGTGGCAGTGATGTTGCCATCCTGGCTTCTTGGGACAGCAAAATCTTGTTTCTGCTCTGAGACAGAGCTGGAAACTGTCTCAGAGGTAGCAAAGGTTTTGTTGCCCATCTCCTTTCTTAGAGCAGTCTCTGCCCATGTAGAGAGTTCTTCCAAGGAAAGACTCCCTTCAAGCCCGCTGCCTGAACTCCACGAGTCTGTGAGGGTAAAGACACAAGAGGCCAAGTAAGAACAAGTCTATATGGTCCACATGGGTCAGTTGCTGATATGTTTTGGCACGATTGACTTTGTAACAGAAATAATAAAAAAGGGAATACTGATGAGTTTTAAACACAACAGTTTCACACAAACTTGGGGAAAAAAGTGGTCGGATATTTGTAGTGTTTGTTTCTCTTCTGAGACAGCAGGAAAAAAAGTTTTTAAAAAGGTAAATTGCTGAGCCTGAAACACAACAGTTTCCCAAAAAAAGTGGAATATTTGTACATTATTCAGAACCAAGAGTGACTTCTGCCATCAGGATTTACAACACAGAGTGAAAGAGTATTTTTGCAAGTTGTCTTAGATGTTAGCCAACTCTGTTCATGTAGCTCACTAGGCAACAATGCTGAGTACATACCTGGAGAAAAGTGCATCCCATAATCTTCCATCTTTGAAATCCCAGTGATTAAAACAGGAGAGCTGGAGAAAGTATCTCTGCTGAAAGAGCTCCAAACCAAGCAGGAAGGTGAATTAGGACTTAAGAGCAATTCTCCTGGGCTTTTAAAGAGGTTTGTGGGTGTGGGCAGGAATGTGGGGGGTTGAGCTTCTTCCTTTGTGAGCCACTTTACCCTACCAAGTTTCTACCAACTGGCATCGTTTACATTTCTTTAAAATGCTGTTTCTGAGGTCTGAAAACAGAAAGTACAGTTAGAAAGCAGCCATACAAATGAGCTTTACCAAATCCTTTCAGCTCACAGTTTATAAAATCTCAAAACTGCAATGCCTAAAATTACTATTCTACTTTCAATTAAACCTCCTACCCATTACTTTAGTGTCCATTTTAACTGCTCTTAAATTAGCAAAAAATAAATAAATTCAACACCAAATTCAGTTCGGTGGGTCTTTCATTTGGTCGTTCTTTGGTTTTTCAGTCAGTGGGTGAGTGATAGCAAGATTAAGTGGAAAGTGTCTATGTGAGTGGAAAGTTCTTCCCACTCACATAGATCATTTTTGCAAATGCATCCTCACACTAATTTGATCTCCAGGCGTTCAGTTGCACCTTTGTGTAAACCCCCAAAGCATCTTTTTAAGGTCAAAACAGGTTTTTCAAACTCTGACAAACCATTAAAAAAATCTGACACTGAATATCACGATGACCACTGACCACTCGTTTTGTCTTCATTAACTTTATTAAATGAAACAGTTTAAAAGTGGCAACTGAAATTACATCAATTGAACTCAGCATCTTTGAAAATGTTTTAAAATAAGCAAAATTATACCAATATTACATACAACTAATGACTTACATAATTAAGATCTTTGTGATCATGTGGAGAACATTTGGAGTTTATAAGGTAGCACATGGTAGCTTTCACCTTTGAAATGCACCTCTACATTGTAAAAGTCTCTGACACTAAAACACCCACATAAGTCAATGTAAACAATAGCAAGGCTAACGATCCACAACAACGCTCGTCATAAACCCACGGACACATGCATCTGGCCTCCTCTGGCTCATTCAGAATTAAAGAGACGCACCCAGTTCAGCCAGTGACCACTAAACATACGCTAATGTGTCTTTTAGAGTTCCTGTATCACACCCTGCTGCCTCTGATTAATTATCAGGTCAATGCAGACAGATGGCACCATGGCCATGAGAAATAAATAAAGGTTTCTGTGTTAACATATCTTGATTTGAAGTAATTTCAAAGACACAGAAGTCATATTATGTGCAGATGACACAAAGTTATTGTGGAAGTAACTTGGAACAACTTCTGAATGAACTAGAAAATGAATTGAACTGAATTCTCGGTTATTTCTATAATCAGTTAACACTGAGTCTGAGCAAAACAAAACTCATACTATTCAGGAGTCTGATAAATAACAAAGAATTAAAAAAGTAATTATGTTGAGGTTCATTAAAAGTAACTCGTTAAATGTACATATGTTTTGAAATCTCATGTTGTTATCTGGCTGTGCCATTACCATGGTGACGTGGACGCCATGGCAGGAAATACTTGGTGGACGCCTCTCCTTATATGTTCACTTTAAAAAAAAAAAAAAAGAAGTTGCAGCTCGACGCTCCTGTTAAAATAGAGGAAGTTTTTGGCTCAATCAAGTGTATGCGAGCGGTAAGGCCCCAGGCTCAGACAGATTTCCAGCTGAGTTGTTAAAAAAATTTAAAGACAAGCTAGCCCCTCTCCTTCTTGATCTATATAATGAATCTCTGAGAAAAGGCTGGCTGCCCCCCACTTTAACGAAGGCATCTATTTCAGTTTTACTGAAGAAAGGCAAAGAGCCTACGGCCTGTGAGTCCTACAGGCCCGTCTCTCCTAAATGTAGATTTTAAGATTTTGGCAAAACTGCTTGCAATTCGGCTCGAGGCCGTTCTCCCACAGATTATCTCAAAGGAACAGAATGCACACGTACGGTGCTAAGCACAATTTTTTCTGCTCATTGTCCCACGTCTCCTGAGGTGATCATTTCTCTAGGTGCAGAAAAGGCCTTTGATGGGGTTGAACGGGATTTAACTTTTTGCTGTACTGAATAGGTTTGGAAAAAGGTTTGTGTCTTGGACCAAACTTCTTTATACATCCCCTCAGGCTTCTGTCATCACCAACTCAGTTCGATCTGAGTATTTCCCACTATGCTGTGGCACTCGACAGGGATGTCCTCTTTCTCCCCTTCTCTTTGCTTTAGCCATAAAACCTCTTTCTGTTGCTCTGAAATCCCTCTCTTCCTTTCATGGAATTATCCGTGCAGGTGTTGAACTTAAGGTATCCCTGTACGCAGATGACCTTCTTTTGTATGCAGTTGACCCCATATGTAGTCTTCCTCCAATTTTATCTCTCTTGGAAAAATTCAGCTCTTTTTCTGGCTATAAAATTAATTTACTCAAGAGTAAATGTTACCCTGTAAAGCGTTAACACTTGAGCAGTCTGACATTCCTTTTAAGCCCAGCCCCTCGGGGTTTAGGTACTTTGGAATTAACATTACACGAACTTTGCCTTTACTGTTTTCTGAGAATTGTGCCCCCCTGGTCTCACAATTTGCATTAGATTTCCAGAGGTAGAATTCACCCCCACTGTCACTAATTGGCAGGATTAATATTATCAAAATGAATGTGCTACCCAGATTTCTCTTTTTATGTCAGTGTATCCCCCTTTTTCTGCCCAAACAGTTTTTAAGTCCCTGGACCAGATGGTTTCTTCTTTTTTGTGGAATGGAAGAGCCCCTAGACTGAGGCTCTCTTTATTACAACAGTTTACCTCTAATGGGGGTCTTTCCCTACCAAATTTTTTAATGTACTACTGGTCTTCACATATTCATAAGCTGACCTACTGGCTAAATTCACCTGACCTGATTTGGTGTAAACTTGAAATTCAATCAATTTTTCCATATTTTTTCACCAGCCTCCCTTATCTACTCATCACTGAATAGTGTTGCTTCAAATCCCGTAGTGCTCTCTACACTTAAGATATGGTTTCAGTTCAGGTCGCATTTTAAATTCATATCCCCCTCTACCAGATTACCATTGTTAAGGAATCATCTATTTCCCCCTGCCACTACCAACAGGGCCTATTTGACATGGCACGAAAGAGGCATAAAAACCATGAGAGCCCTTTACAAAGATGATGTCTTTCTTAGTTTCACAGAACTATCCTCAAAATGTAACCTACCTCCTTCTCACTTTTTTCTCTATTAGACTGTGTCTCATCACTGTTTCCAAATTTCCCAATTCTCCCTGCTGATCCATCATGGGTTGACCTTCTGGATGTTAGGCCTAATCAAAAATCACCTCTATCAAATATATATTGTATGCTTATGGTGACCAAATCTGATTCTTCAGGTAAAATCAGAACCGCCTGGGAGCGTGAATTAGGTGTTGAACTGTTTGAATCATGGTGGGATAAGGTGAATCTTATCATGCGTTCAGGTACACGATGTGCTAGGCTACAGCTTATACAGTTTAAAGTAATAAATAGAGTCAATTTCTCAAAATCCCGTTTATCTAAATTTTTTCCTTCAATTATAGACCAATGTGACAGATGTCACACCTCCCCTTGCAATCTAAGCCATATGTTTTTCTTCTGTCCAAGTTTGAACCAATTTTGGCTGATTTCTTTTCTGTACTTTCAGGGGTTTTTGGAAGTTAGATCCGAGAAGACCCTTTAATTGCCATATTTGGAGTTCCAAAGATCCCTCTTAATATAACTCCCCAGCAAACTAAGACCTTAGCTTTTTGTTCCCTTCTTGGTAGATGCTGTATTTTACTTCTTTGGAAATCTCCCACGTCTCCATCTGCATTGCAATTGCTTAATACTGTCCGGACATTCTTGAGGGTGGAGAAGATATCACTCACAGTGAAAGGTAGTTCTGAAAGATTTATCCACAAGTGGACACCCTTTGTGGAATATCTCAAATCTTTTCCTTAGAACAATGCAATTTACCCACCCTGCGACTAGATTGAAAAGAATTTGAAATGTACTCTTTTTTTAAGGTAGGCATAGGCACTGAAGAAGTTTTTTTTCCGGAAACCCACCATCAAAGTACCCATTGTCTCTGATGTCTGCAAATAAGAATAACCAGAACTCCAGACACTGGCTGTGAAGAAAATGCCACCAGTATTCAATTCTTTCATTGGAAGTACTTCCTCCCTCCAGGTAACTCTCAAAGGTGTCGTAAAGAGCCACGGGCACAAGGAAACACTGAAAGCATATAACATGGCCATTTTCAGTTCCAAGATCACCTCTTACAACTCTACACTGCTGCACCGCTTCTACGTAACACCCCCGATCACTTTCAGATTACTATTTGTTGTGTATGCATTAAGACAGGTTATTTTTCTCGACAAACCATCAACACTCTCATTGATTCAGATGCAATATGGTTTCAGTTTGCCGTAGGAGTACAGGTGCCAGATGAAGTTCAGCCCTTTTGAAAAATAGTTCGCCTTCGCCTGAGACGTCTTGTGTGCCTGAATGCCACCCCTCAGGGATCCAGCTCATTTATTGTTTTTTGATGATGAGTGAGTATAGGGGTGGGATTTAATAAGTTTTCTTCGTCCCACTCCTTTTTCAGGCAATTTTTCTTTTTTGTTTTGTGCATTTTATGTTCAATATAGGTATTTGTTGTGCCTGAAAATGAACAAATAAATGAAATGAAATGAAATTAACACCAAGCGCACATCCTCTTTCCTCACGCGTAGTCAATGTTCTCTGCATTTAGCATATATCCATCGGTACGCGTGAAGCTACCAGAGTACTGCAACTGGTTGTCAATGAATTCAACCAAGACTTCCAGGTCAGAGTACGCTTTTGTGACGCGTGTGTCCCCTAAGAACCTGCGCTAAGAACTCTCTTCAGATGTCTCTCACTTTTGTAAAACTTGTGTGTACTGCCAAGCACTGTTTTAATATATAAAGATATTAAAACCGAGAGTCCAATCTCAAAATTAAAATCTACTTACTTTTTAGCCTTTTTATTAAATACTCTTAAATTTAAAGACTTTGTTGACCTCAGAACTCAACACATAATTTATAAAGCAACAAACAAATCTTTGGCCAAAACATTTAGAACTTGATCAGGATAAAGACCAAATCATGATGACCTGAGAGAAATCCTTATGTTCAGCAAAGCTTCAGATGAGGATTTCTTCCACCTTGGTCTTGCCAGACCACATGCTGGTGGTTTTCACAAAGATTTAATAGACTTCCTACTCATCTGCAGTTTTCAACATGGAAGCTACATGCATGTTTTATCCTGTTTTACTGTTTTATTTCTTGTAGATTTTATCTTCTTGCCATTTAAATATAAAACAGAGGCGGCTTTGATAAGACTCAGTGAATCTCAGTTAAAATAAAACAATAAGAAACACATTAACATGTAATGTACATCTTTTTTTCCCCTCTTTTCCCCAGAGTTGGTGGGGCAGATGAAGGCTCGAGTAGCAGACTGATAAAGTCAACTTTTTATATATATTGTAAATGTTGCAGTCAGTGCCATCCATTTTCTTCCAACAAATGACGACTTTGCTATGATTAAATACTGTCTGCTTTTTTGTTTTGCTTTCATTGAGTCTCTAACATCATAATTTACAATATTTGATAGGATGTTAAAAAGTGAAAGTCGTGAAATCTTGTGTTTAGCCTCTGACCCAGAATGTCACAGCAGAAATGGAGACTCATCAGACCAGGAAACATTTCTCCAATCTCTTATTGTCTAATATTTGTGAGTCTGTTTCCTCAGTTTGCTGTTCTTAGCTGAAAGCTGTTGTAGCCATTGTGGTCTTCTACTGCTTCTAGCCCATGTGCTTCAAGTTCTGATATGTTGTGCTCTCAGTGATGGTCTTCTGTATAGTTTGCTTTAAATGAGTGGTTATTTTTAGTCTCTGCTGCCTTTCTATCAGCATGAAGTCATCTGGTCTTTCTCCTTTGACCTCTGACATCAAGAAGCTCGTTTCACTCAGAGAAGTGCTGCTCACTAGATGTATCGCGGCGTTTTACATTCTTTTGTGCACTTTACATTAGTTTCTGTAATTTCTTCTCTTTGATTCACCACTCACTCTTTCAAGTTGTTTTCTATCTCGGTGAATCACTGAGATTTAAAGAAGGTTCCACACAAGCCCTGATCCAGTCCTAAATGTTGTGGGTCAAAGATTTGGTTGTTGCTTTATAAATTATGTGTAGAGTTCTGAGGTCAGTCAAGCCTTTAAATTTAAGAGTATTTAATTAAAAGGCAGAAAAGTGGGTTTGGTTTATTATCCTAATTCTATGTTATTTATCATCAGTTTATTAATGATATAATTTGTTTGACTCCCAAATAGTATGAGATTTGTTTTGCTCAGATTCAGTGTTAAATCATTATAGAAAAACCAAGTCTTCAATTTCTTAAATTCATTTTCTAGTAGATGTCTGGGAAGGTTCCCAGTTATCCAGGTCATCGTAGTCTAAGGATTTTAGAAAGAAAATGACCTTTTTAGTTGCTTGCAGACTTTTCACCTCTCATCTGATAGGCTTTTTCAGTTCAAAGTGGTAGAGAGTCACAGATTTAATCCATATAGTGTTGCCCAAAGAGGGACAATAGACCCCATAACGATCCTCTACCTAGTCACACAAGCCAAGGTGTGAAAACGGGTGTAGGTCATATTCAGCCAAGGTTTCAGGTGAACTCATTTCACCTCAACTTCATTCAGAAGTTTCAAGTTA
This sequence comes from Neolamprologus brichardi, assembly GCF_056152115.1. Taxonomy (NCBI): domain Eukaryota; kingdom Metazoa; phylum Chordata; class Actinopteri; order Cichliformes; family Cichlidae; genus Neolamprologus; species Neolamprologus brichardi. Next base: position 15,059,305 of record NC_142112.1, on the reverse strand, counting down.
CTTCCAGAATAACTTTGTGTCATCTGCAAACAATATGACTTCTGTGTCTTTGAAATTACTTCAAATCAAGACATGTTAACACAAACACTTTTACCCGAATTTACCTCATGGCCCTGGTGCCATCTGTCTGCATTGACTTGATAATTAATCAGAGGTAGCAGGGTGTGATACAGGAACTCTAAAAGACACATTAGCGTATGTTTAGTGGTCACTGGGTGAACTGGGTGCGTCTCGAATTCGGAATGAGCCAGAGGGCGCCAGATGCGTTGATGTGGGTCGTTAGCCTTGCTTTTGTTGACCTTGGCTTATGTGGGTGATTTAATTTCACTTTTCACACATTTAGAGGTGCTTTTCAAAGAAAGGGTAAACTACCATTTGCTACCTTATGAACTCTGTAATGTTCTCCACATGATTACAAAGATCTAAATTAGAGGTGTAAGACATTATTTGTATGTAATATTGGTATAATTTGGCTTATTTTAAAACATTTTATAAATATCAGGTTTTAATACTAATACAGATTTTGTTTAAAATATATTTACAGAGCAGCTGTATTTGCTTTGATACATTTGAAATTATAAACTATGTGCACAAATCTCCTGATAATAGAAAGTAAATTAATCATCGGTGCAAAGATCAAACTGGTTGCTTGTCTGAAACAAACAGAGCAGGAAGTTAAATCAATTCAATTCAATTTTATTTATATAGCGCCAAATCACAACAAATGTCGCCTCAAGGCGCTTCATAGATACAGAGAAAAGCCCAACAATCATATGACCCCCTATGAGCAAGCACTTTGGCGACAGTGGGAAGGAAAAACTCCCTTTTAACAGGAAGAAACCTCCGGCAGAACCAGGCTCAGGGAGGGGCGGCCATCTGCTGCGAACGGTTGGGGTGAGAGAAGGAAGACAGGATAAAAGACATGCTGTGGAAGAGAGACAGAGATTAATAACAGATATGATTCAATACAGAGAGGTCTATTAACACATAGTGAGTGAGAAAGGTGACTAGAAAGGAAAAACTCAATGCATCATGGGAATCCCCCGGCAGCCTACATCTATTGCAGCATAACTAAGGGAGGATTCAGGGTCACCTGGTCCAGCCCTAACTATATGCTTTAGCAAAAAGGAAAGTTTTAAGCCTAATCTTAAAAGTAGAGATAGTGTCTGTCTCCCGAATCCAAACTGGAAGCTGGTTCCACAGAAGAGGGGCCTGAAAACTGAAGGCTCTCCCTCCCATTCTACTTTTAAATACTCTAGGAACAACAAGTAGGCCTGCAGAGTGGGAGCGAAGTGCTCTAATAGGGTGATATGGTACTACAAGGTCATTAAGATAAGATGGGGCCTGATTATTTAAGACCTTGTATGTGAGGAGCAGGATTTTGAATTCAATTTTGGATTTAACAGGAAGCCAATGAAGGGAAGCCAAAACAGGAGAAATATGCTCTCTCTTTCTAGTCCCTGTCAGTACTCTTGCTGCAGCATTTTGGATTAACTGAAGGCTTTTCAGTGAGTTTTTTGGACATCCTGATAATAATGAATTGCAGTAGTCCAGCCTGGAAGTAATAAATGCATGAACTAGTTTTTCAGCGTCACTCTGAGACAGGATATTTCTAATTTTAGAGATGTTGCGCAAATGGAAGAACGCAGTCTTACATATTTGTTTAATATGTGCGTTGAAGGACCTATCCTGGTCAAAAATGACTCCAAGGTTCCTCACAGTGTTACTGGAGGCCAAGGTAATGCCATCCAGAGTAAGAATCTGGTTAGATACCATATTTCTAAGCTTTTCAGCGCCGAGTACAATGACCTCAGTTTTATCTGAGTTAAGAAGCAGAAAGTTAGTGGCCATCCAAGTCTTTATGTCTTTAAGACATTTCTGCAGTTTAACTAATTGGTGTGTGTTATCTGGCTTCATGGACAGATAGAGCTGGGTGTCATCTGCATAGCAGTGAAAATGTATGCTATGTCTTCTAATGATGCTGCCTAGGGGAAGCATGTATAATGTAAACAGAATTGGTCCTAGCACTGAACCCTGTGGAACTCCATAATTAACCTCAGTGTGTGAAGAGGACTCTCCATTTACATGCACAAATTGGAGTCTATTAGATAGATATGATACAAACCACTGCAGTGCAATACCTGTAATACCTACAGCATGTTCTAATCGCTCTAATAGGATATTATGGTCAACAGTATCGAATGCTGCACTAAGGTCAAGAAGGACAAGCACAGAGATGAGTCCACTGTCAGAGGCCATAAGAAGATCATTTGTAACCTTCACTAAAGCTGTTTCTGTGCTGTGATGAACTCTGAAACCTGACTGAAACTCTTCAAATAAACCATTCCTCTGCAGATGATCTGTTAGCTGTTTGACAACTACTCTTTCAAGGATTTTTGATATGAAAGGAAGGTTGGAGATTGGCCTATAATTAGCTAAGACTGCTGGGTCTAGAGATGGCTTTTTGAGTAAAGGTTTAACTGCAGCCACCTTGAAGGCCTGTGGTACATAGACGATTATTAGAGATAGGTTGATCATATTTAAGATCGAAGAATTAATCAATGGCAGGACTTCTTTGAGCAGTTTTGTAGGAATGGGGTCTAAAAGACACGTTGATGGTTTGGAGGAAGTAATTATTGAAGTTAACTCAGAAAGATCAATTGGAGAAAAAGAGTAACTTAACATCAATGGAACTAAGAGTAGCTGTAGATAATATTACATCTGTGGGATGATTATTGGTAATTTTTTCTCTAATGATAAAAATTTTATTTGTGAAGAAGTTCATGAAGTCATCACTAGTTAACGTTAAAGGGATGGTTGGCTCAAAAGAGCTCTGACTTTTTGTCAGCCTGGCTACAGTGCTGAAGAGAAACCTGGGGTTGTTCTTATTTTCTTCAATCAGTGATGAGTAGTAAGCTGTTCTGGCTTTGCGGAGGGCTTTCTTATAAAGCAACAAACTATTTCTCCAGGCTAAATGATGATCCTCTAAATTTGTGACACGCCATTTCCTCTCCAGATTACAAGTCATCTGCTTTAGGGTACGTGTTTGAGAATTATACCACGGGGTCAGGTACTTCTGATTAGAGACCTTAGTTTTCACTGGAGCTACAGTATCCAGAGTCGTACGTAGTGAGGAGGTGAAATTATTAACAAGATAATCGACCTCTGTTGGGGTAGCGTTCAGATAGCTGCTCTGCTCTGTGTTGGTACAGGGCATTGACGATGATAACAGTGGCTGGATTATATTCTTAAACTTAGTTACAGCGCTTTCAGAAAGACATCTACTTTGATAAAGTCCACTCTCCACTGCTGCGTAATCAATTATTGTAAATGTAAATGTTATCAAGAAATGATCAGACAGGAGAGGGTTTTCAGGAAACACTGTTAAATGTTCAGTTTCTATGCCATATATTAAAACAAGATCTAGAGTGTGATTAAAGTGGTGGGTGGGTTCTTTTACATTTTGAGAGAAACCAATTGAGTCTAACGACAGATTAAATGCCATGTTGAGGCTGTCATTTTTAGCATCAACATGGATGTTAAAATCACCCACAATAATTATTTTATCTGAGCTCAGAACTAAATTAGATATAAAGTCTGAGAAATCAGACAGAAACTCTGTGTAAGGCCCAGGTGGACGATAGATGATAACAAGTAAGACTGGTGTCTGAGTTTCACAGCTGGGGTGGACAATGTTAAGCATCAGGCTTTCAAATGAATTAAAAGTCTGTCTTGGTCTTTCATTAATTAATAGACTGGTGTGAAAAATTGCTGCCACACCGCCCCCTCGACCTGTGCTTCGAGATTTCTGGTAGTTAGAATGACTCGGGGGTGTTGATTCATTTAAACTAACATAATCATCCTGCTGCAACCAGGTTTCTGTAAGGCAGAGTAAATCAATTTGTTGATCAATTATTAATTCATGTACTAACAGAGACTTGGAGGAGAGAGACCTAATATTTAATAATCCACATTTCACTGTTTTACTCTTTGGTTCAGATGTGGATACTGTATTGACATGAAAGCAGAACAATCTAAACTCATTAGATTTGTTTGTTTTATTAAATAAATTTTTCACATTATATAGACCACCTCATTTCGTTTTAAACACATGATTAACTATGCAGACCTTGATAAATTGACTTAATTTCACTTGCCACTTTCAGACACTCATTTATTAAAGTTAATAAAGACAAAATGAGTGGTCAGCGGTCATTGTGATATTCTGTGCCACATTTGTGAATAGTTTGCATGAGTACAAAAACCATTTTTGCCTCAACAAGCTGCTGTGGGGTTTTACACAGAGGTGTAACTGAACGGCTGCAGGTCAAATTAGCGTGAGGATGTTTTTGCAAAAATGTTCTATGTGAGTGGAAAGTTCTTTCTAATACTGAGTTAATTGATGCAAAACATGCAGTGAGTTCATTTCAGTAATTAGCTGCTAAGTGCTGCTCAAACATGAGCACACCAGTGAGGGAGCCAGTGATGTCCTCACCAAAATATTTCTTTCAAAGTCACCAATACATTTATCTGCAACGGCAGCACGGTGGCACGGTGGTTAGCACTGTTGCCGCACAGCAAGAAGGTCCTGAGTTCAATTCCAACATCAGGCCGGGGTCTTTCTGTGTGGAGTTTGCATGTCCTCCCCGTGTTTGCGTGGGTTCCCTCCGGGCACTCTGGCTTCCTCCCACCATCCAAAGACATGCAGCTTGTGGGGATAGGTTAATTGGATAATCCAAATTGTGTGAATGTGCGAATGAGTGTGAGTGCGAATGGTTGTCTGTCCCTGTGTGTTGGCCCTGCGACAGACTGGCGTCCTGTCCAGGGTGTACCCCGCCTCTCGCCCTATGACAGCTGGGATAGGCTCCAGCGCCCCCCGCGACCCTGAAAAGGATAAGCGGAAGCGAATGGATGGACTTTTCCTCCAATGAGGACCAGTGTTGGGACTAACGCGTTATTAAGTAACGCGTTACAGTAACTACGTTATTATTGTGGTAACGAGCACGGTAACTAGTTATTATGCCAAAATCAGGAACGCGTTAGTGGTTACTGGGATTTAGATAGGGTCGTTACTCGTTACTTCGTGTGGTGGCTATCGCGGAGCTTCCACAGATTCAATAACATTAGCAAGTGGTGGAGGCAGCAGGTGGATGAGGGAAAGGGGACGCAGAAGGAAAAGAGACCCGAGGCGGCCGCCGGTCCAAGTGTGAACTGAACTTCAGGTAAGAAGTTATGACCTGCAGTCTATCTGGGTCAGATATAAACCAAGTTTAGGTGGAGTTTATTTTCGTTATTCTGACTTTTTCCATACTGCGTACTAGCTAGCATGACGGAGTTTCTATACAGCTGGGTGGGTGCTATGAAGTTAAGGATGTTGAACTTTATTTTGTTCATAAATTATTAGAGTTGCCAACCTTCCCGTCTGGTATTCAGAGAAAATATTACGCCTTTCTTATTGAGGTGAAAAGGAACAGTTTGTCCCGTAATTCAGCTACAATGAAAAAAGACACAAAGCTGAGTTATTCTGTGTTTGCTGCACAGCTGCCTCTTCTTCTTTCATTCTCTCCCCTCTCTCTCCTGTTTCTACTTCAATCATGAAAACTGATCAATGATCAGCTGATCGGCTCTCTTGTTTGTTTATCGCCCACTTTGCGCCAGAAAGAGGAAACCAGCCGATGTCGCGTTAAACAACAGCAGCACGTTTAAGCTTGATCAGTTGTTGTTAGAATTTATTTAATATTAATTTCTAGTATCAGCTGATGTTTGCTGGAGCCACAGCTGCAAAAAAGCTGCTGGTCATGATGTCGGTTTGGTTATCTGGTGAGAGGGAAACATGAAGATGAAACCAGGAGATGTCCTTACTGAATCATCAGAGCTGAACAGGTGATGGAGAAACAAGTTCATCTTTTAGGTGACATAAATGAGTTGAAGGGAAGTTATGAACTGTTTCTGAGAGACAGATAACCCCAGGATCCTTTTTTAGGTAGCTGACAGCTGGTAACTGTGCAGGTGCGGATCTAGCAAAGTTTTGCCAGGGGGGCCAGGTAGGGCATTAAAAGGGAGAGGGGGGCACAAAGAAATAATTTTCTTTCTTATTCTCATTTAAAATGTCTCGCTTTTAAAAAAATAATTATCTGAATCTTACAACAAAGGATTGATAGATTGATGCATATATACCATCAAAACAGTGTACATCACTGTCACAACAGCATTTGTTTTCATTCAAAGGCTTTATGATTTTTCCTAAAATGGTGGGCCAGTCTCTAGTCAAAATGCCCGGGCCGATTTTTTGTCCCCGTCCAGCCCTGTATGCAGCTCATCTGCAGTCTGGTGTTACCTACATCTTCCTATTCAGAAGGCAGAATTTCTGAGTTCTGAGTACAATCAAAGCACCACGACTGCAGTTTTTGTGTTGGATGTAAAAGGCGCACATGACGCTGTGACGTAGGCTAGAATCATGGAAGCAGTCAATGACGGTCCAGGCGTGGGATTTCTCTCGTGGAAATATGCACATTATCTTTTCCTTTCTATTGGTAGGTGGCACAGTGCACTTGTGGCAGGTAAGCAAGCTAGAGGACTGGCAAAGTTATGGAAGCAACACATTAACAAGAGAATTCGGAGTAAAACCAAAGTTACTTTCCCTAGTAACTAGTTACTTTGAAAGTAACGAGTAACTTGAAGTAACTGAGTTACTTTTGATAGAACTAGTAATGTAACTAAGTTACTATTTTAAAGTAACTTACCCAACACTGATGAGGACACTGGTAGAATGAAATACTGCTTCTGTTAAATACTGTTAAAGACTTAGAAATCTCGCTGTGTCATGTCACACCCACCAACCAAAAGGAAGAGTTTGACCTGTTTTGAGCTCAAGTCTCTCATCACAGGCTGATGTGTGCTTCCTCCTACACACTGACACAGCTGGTGGATGTAGTTCAGTAGAAAGAAAACAGTTCCTACATTAAAATGTTAATAAAAGCAAAAAAACCAGACTTTGCAGCTGAGGAAAACCTTTGTTACTCGGAGAAACGCATCAAATCCATCTTGTTCCGATTTACTGTAGAGACTTATTTACAAAATTGGGAAAAGGAGAAGCCCCTCACCCCACACTTCAAGCCAGCTTTAGTAGAGATTCTGTACCCAGGTTGGAGATCACACTTTGTCATTTCTTGAAGTACCAGTGCTTAAAAGATAAAATAAATTTAGGCATTAAGTGTTTCATATTTTATAAAGTGTGAGGTGGAAGGATTTGGTAAAGCTCATTTGTATGGCTGCTTTCTAACTGTACTTTCTTTTTCCAGACCTGAGAAACAGCATTTTAAAGAAATGATGCCAGTTGGTAGAAACAGCCTGACTGGTTGTAAAGAGACTCACAAAAGAAGAAGCTCAATCCTGCACATTCTTGCCCACACCCACAAACGTCCTTAAAAGCCCAGGAGAATTGCTCTTACCGTATTTTCGCAACTATAAGGCGCACATAAAAGCCTTAGATTTTCTTTAAAAAGTGCGGCGCGCCCTATAGTGCAGTGCGCCCTTTGTGTGTTGTAAGGAGGACGTAGTAGAGAACACCATGAGAACGTTAAAGGGTGAAGTGTGGGCGTTGATTGTATATACACCGGGACAATCGCACATAAAAAGGACAGGTGTGTGCGTTATACGGAACATCGTTGTTTTAACAACTCTGAAAATGGCAAAGAGCTTATGAAGCACAGTTTAAACTGAAGGCCATCAGCTACGCTGAGGAAAATGGAAATCGAGCAGCCGCGAAAGAATTTAAGATTAATGAATCGATGGTTCGCAAGTGGAGGAACCTGGAAAACAAGCTCCGACAGGTCAAGAAGACGCAGCTGAGTTTCCGCAGACATAAGGCGAGATGGCCCAAGTTGGAGGAAAGACTCGAGCAGTGGATCAACGAGCAAAGAACGTGTGGGAGAAGCGTTTCGACGGTCACCATTCGACTAAAAGCAGTTTCACTAGCAGAAGAAATGAAAATTGAACATTTCCAAGGAGGTCCGTCTTGGTGCTTTTGTTTCATGAAACTGTGCCATTTTTCCATCCGGACCAGGACTACGGTAGCGGAGCAACTTCCAGCGGATTATAATGAAAAGCTGGCCATCTTCCGCTCCTACTGCAGCAAACACATCGCCGACAAACACATCCAGCCCAGCCACATCACTAACATGGACGAGGTGCCGCTCACTTTCGACATCCCGGTGAGTCACAATGTGGAGAAGAAGGGGACCAGCACGGTAGCGATACACACAACGGGGCACGAAAAGTCTTCTTTTACTGTTGTGCTTGGCTGCCATGCTAATGCACAGAAACTGCCGCCTATGGTGATTTTTAAGAGAAAGACTTTGCCTAAAGAGAAGTTTCCAGCAGGAATCATAATTAAGGCAAATGAAAAGGGCTGGATGGATGAGGAAATGATGAAAGAGTGGCTGAGGGAGGTGTATGTAAAGAGACCAGGTGGTTTTTTCCACACATCACCATCGCTATTGATCTGTGACTCTATGCGTGCCCATCTCACAGCCGATGTGAAAAAACAAGTGAAACAAATGAACTGTGAGCTTGCGGTCATTCCGGGAGGCCTGACAAAGGAACTCCAACCGCTGGACATTGGTGTGAACCGGCCGTTCAACCTAAGGCTGCGAGTGGCGTGGGAGCGATGGATGACCGATGGAGACCACAGTTTCACTAAGAGTGGAAGGCAGCGCCGGGCGAGTTACGCCACAATTTGCGAATGGATTGTAGATGCTTGGGCTAACATGTCTGCTGGCACTGTTGTTCGAGCTTTCGCAAAAGCTGGCATCATTTCCGAGGAGCCGCACGGAACGGAAAGTGACTCTGAAGGTGAAGAAAGTGAACCTGGAATGTTTGATGGAGATTTAGCGCAGCTGTTCAATTCAGACACAGAGGACTTCGATGGGTTTGATTGATGACAATTACCGGTAATAAAAATGTTAGTACCAAACTCAGTTTTGCTCCCGCTTCATTTTTTAAATACGCACACTTGTATGCGCCCTATAATCAGGTGCACCTTACGTGTGTGTTAAATACAGTAATGGCACACATAACTGAGACTGCGCCTTTTAGTACGGTGCGTCTTATGGTCGTGAAAATACGGTAAGTCTTAATTCACCTTCCTGCTTGGTTTGGAGCTCTTTCATCAGAGATACTTTCTCCAGCTTTCCTGTTTCAATCCCTGGGATTTCAAAGATGGAAGATTATGGGATGCACTTTTCTCCAGGTATGTACTCAGCATTGTTGCTCAGTGAGCTAATATGAATAGAGTTGGCTAACCTCTAAGACAACTTGCAAAATTACTCTTTCACTCTGTGTTGTGAGTCCTGATGGCAGAAGTCACCATTTCTCCCTCCACAGCTGAACAGAGTCCACGTTAAATCCTTTTTGGTTTTAAAGAATGTACAAATACCCGACTTCTTTTTTTTCTACTTTGTGGGAAACTTTTGTGTTTAAGATTCATTGTGTTGATGCTCAGTCATCAGGTAAGTAAATCCCTGAAGGTTGATTCAGTTCAACTGGATGTAATGTTTTCAATGGGAGAAATGTTTTGTGACTTCTTCAGTCTGAGACCTTTTGGGATTTAAGACTCATCAATTTAACTTTTGTTTATTTTTTCTGTTAGAAAGTCAGTCGTGCCAAAACATATCAGCAACTGACCCATGTGGACCATATAGACTTGTTCTTACTTGGCCTCTTGTGTCTTTACCCTCACAGACTCGTGGAGTTCAGGCAGCGGCCCTGAAGGGAGTCTTTCCTTGGAAGAACTCGCTACATGGGCGGAGACTGCTCTAAAAATGGAGATGATCAACAAAACCTTTGCTACCTCTGAGGCAGTTTCCAGCTCTGTCTCAGAGCAGAAACAAGATTTTGCTGTCCCAAGAAGCCGGGGTGGCAACATCACTGCCACTCTGGACCATCCCAGCACTGCTCCAGAGAAACCTAAAGGAAAGGCCCGGGTGGTGTTCACAGAGAGACAGTTGGATATTCTTGTCCATCAGTTTAATTTGAAATGTTACTATGAGCCAAGAGAGATGAAAGAGTTGGCAGAGATGACAGGACTGACCTACAAACAGGTGAGTGTTTCTCAACTTACTAGAATCTAAGAAATTGAATTTTGGGTCCATTGTACTCATGAAATGTTTTCTGTTTTCTTCCATCTTTAGGTAAAAACTTGGTTTCAAAACAGATGGAGTAAGTTTAGGAGGAGGTCACATCCTCAGCATGTGAATCAGGGCGTCCCACTTCATGTAAGTATCTCCTATTATTGAAAAGCACTGTTTCTGCTTTCTGTCATTATCTGGGGAATTGACTGTATTTAAAAAAGTGTAATGCCAATAATTTAAAACAACTATTCTCATTTTACTGAAAATCCTCTTGTCCCCTTCAGTTTCAGGGAGAGAGACATCTATTATTAAAAAGCATTGTTTCTGATTCTGTCATTATCTGGGGAATTGATTGAAGTATTCTTGAAGTGTTCTTATTTTACTGACAGTCCACCTGTCTGTGATTCAGTTTCAGGGAGAGGGACAGCCCCCATTCAGGCAGCAGTACACCGAGCACCAGGAGGTAAACTCAATCTCAAATGGTGTAAACCATCAGGGCCCCTATCATCATGCTGTGGACAGTTTTGCTCCTGGACGTCAATGGACCTTCCCCAACTCGCCCCAGATGTTTGGCTGGTCGATGCCACCAGGCAACGGCCAGTATGAATTTAACCCTGCTGCTGGTATGAATGTACATGAAGAATACAATATGCCTTTTGTATGAGAAACTGTAAATAAAATATTTACACCCATTCAAAACTGAACTTTCTCCCCCCCTCCCCCTCTTTATTTATAGAGTTTTTAACATGTAAGTTGACATATCAGGCCCAATAAAGCAAGTACCACAGATACAAAGATATATCTCAATACAGATTAGGCCATTAAAGTTAGGATGATAACAAATAAAAGGGGGAAAAACACACAGAGAACAAAACAAAAGAAAAAGCAAAGAACCCCCCCCCCAGAACCAGAACAAAAGAAAACCCCATGGTACTAAAGTTTAGTCTGTTGGAAGTGTTTTCAATGAACTGAAGTAAATAATAAAAGGCTGCCACATCTGTGAGAACTTATTAACATTTCCTCTGAGTCTGAATTTTATTTTCTCCACTTTTAAAAAGAACATAACATCTTCCAGCCAACGTGATCGGGCTGGAGGGTGATGAGCTTTCCAACACAGCAAAATTCTACGTCGTGCCAGCAGTGAAGTGAACAAAACATCCAGCTTTTTATGACTAAGGTTTAGGGTGGCATCTTCAGAAACACCAGAAACACCGAACTAGTGGGCATGGTATGAGTGTAACGCTCAAAACATCAGAGAACACTTCAAAATTAAAAGTCCAGTATAACTTAAGTAGCGGGCAGGCAAAAAAAACAAAACAAAACAAAACAAAAAACAGGCGATGGATCTGTTGCACAGGTCAGGAATGCTGGGGTATATTTTAGACAATCTAGATGTTGAGAAGTGTAATCTGTATACCGTCTTAAACTGAATAAGGGAGAGTCTTGCACATGAGGCTGAAGTATGAATTTTGTCAATTATTTTGTCCCAGTAACCTTCCCCAAACGTAAGACCCAGTTCCTTTTTCCAACTCAAAGCATTTATTTGGTTGAGTAATTGCCCGATGCCATAATTAAAGTATATACTTGTGATATTAGAGCCTTACTGTGAGGCTTCAACTGGAATAAGTCTTCCCACCAAGGCTTGAGAGGCTGACTTGGAAACTCTGGCAAGATAGAAGATGCACAGTGTCTTATTTTAAAGTAGCAGAAGAAATGATACAAGGGCAAATCATACAAAGAACAAAGGTCACTAAAGCTGAGAAAAATGTTATCTTTAAAAAAAGTCATAAAAACATTTGATACCTTTTCTTGCGCATATGTAAAAGGAGGAGTCCACCAACGATGGGGGGGAAGAGGTAGTTGTTGCAGATTAGGGTCAGAGCAGAAGCAGAGACTGAATTGATACCATATTTTTAGAGAGCCAATTACAACAGGGTTGTCTGTGAATCGTAACAGGGAAACAGGAAGGGATGAAAATAATAGTGCTTAGAGTGAGAAAGAAAAACACGATTGAGTCTCAAGGCAACACAAAGTAGCTTGAGGATCATTCAGCCAATAGGTATACTTTTCAATGTTGGCTGCCCAATAATAAAACATCAAGTTGGGCAGAGCAAGACCCCCACTGAGCTTAACCTGTTGTAGTGAGGTCATACAAATCCTGGGGGTCTTGTTTGCCCATATAAAAGATGAAACCATTCGATTCACAGATATGAAAAAGGATTTAGGTAAAAACAGTGGGATACACTGAAAAAGATAAAGAAATTTGGGTAGAATATTCATTTTTATAATATTAATCCTGCCAAGAAGTGATACAGGAAGGTTTGCCCTCCTTTGAAAAGACAACTGTACATAGGTCAGCAAAGGGTTAAAATTTGATGTTTGCAAAGCTTTAAATGAACTGGTAATATGCACTCCTAGATATCTAAAGCCTGAAGAAGCCAGTTGGAAATCAAAATCGGTTTGCTAAAGCTCTTGTGCAGCTGGGTTTATGGGAAAACATTCACTTTTTTGTATATTAATCTTGTACCCAGAGAAAGAGCCAAAATGTAGAAGTATTGTCATTATAGAGGATAAATGAATTGTTGGATTTGTAACATATAGTAATAAGTCACCTGCATATAAAGCAACCCTATGTTCCGTACCAACACAAATAACCCCTTGAAACAGAGGAGAGGTTCTGAAAGCCACAGACAGAGGCTCTATTGCTAAAGTGAAAAGTAAAGGTGAGAGTAAAATACTCTGAAACCAGTGTTAGTACAAACAGATGCCAGTGGCGTAGTATATAAAAGATGAATCCAAGATATAAAATTGTTACCAAAACCAAATTTCCTCCAGACTCCAAAAAGATACTCCCATTATACTCGATCGAATGCTTTTTCAGCATCCAATGAGCTTACCACCTCATAACGGTGCTATGATTTTTGGAATATATTATATTAAGAAGGGACCGTATACTAAAAAAAGGAATGTCTTCCTTTAATATAGCCTGTCTGTTCGTCTGATATAATAGAAGGGAGAACTCTTTCCAAACGGGTTGCTAGCAGTTCGGATAAGATTTTAAAGTCTACATTAAGAAGACTTATTGGTCGATAGGAGCTACAATAGGTAGGATCCTTTCCTTCTTTATGCAGTATGAGATAGAAGCCTGTCTTAGTGTCTGAGGGAGAGAGCCTTGTTTCAATGACTCCTTTGTTAAGAAACTGGTTCATATCTGTGGAATTGGAGGGGAACTATGATGCATACAGAGCACTATAAAATGACTCAAAAATTGAGTTGATTTCAGTTGGATCAGAAGTCAAAGTTCCCGATTCATTTTTAATTTGCAAAATTTGGCGAGATGCCAATTGGTGACGTAGCTGGTGGGCTAGCACACGAGAGGCTTTATTACCATGTTCATAATAGTTGCCACGGGACCGTAATATCAATTGCTCTGCATCAGGCGTCGACAGGAGACTGAACTCCGAATGCAGGTTAAGATGCTGCTTATACATTTCAGTTGAGGGAGTTTGAGCGTGTTGCCGGTCTAGAGCTTGAATTTTGGCAGAAAGTTCATTTTGCTTAGCTTTCTTTGATTTAGATAGGTGAGATAAATAGGAAATTATTTGGCCTCTGAGGTAAGCTTTAAGTGTTTCCCATAGTAGAGAATTTGAGATTTCCTCTAAAACATTCGTAGTTAAGAAACCATCAATTGCAGATGAGATATAGTCACAGAAAGCTGAATCAGGCAAGAGTAGAGAATTCAACCTCCATGGATGCTGAGGTCTATAGCCAGGGGACAATACCATATGCAGGACTAATGGAGCATGATCAGATATAACAATTGGAATATATTCAGAGTTGCAAACTTTAGAAGCCATGGAGACATTTATAAAAAAGTAATCGATGCGAGAATATGTGTGATGAACATTTGAAAAAAGGAATATTCTCTGGCTTGGGGATTAAAAAAACCTCCAAGGATCAATGTATCCATTTTGGGTCATAAAGTGTGAGAAAGCCCTGGACATAGCAGATGATGCTTTAGAGCCAGTGGCAGATTTGACTAAAGCTGGGTCAATAACGCAGTTTAAATCACCTTGAAGATCAGGAGGTGCGTCTTTAAGTCAGGAATCATCCTCAAAAGATTATTAGCAAACACAGCATTGTCAAAGTTTGGGGCATAGACGTTCACTAAGACAACTGGGTTATTCATGAGGGTTCCTACAACAATTAGATATTGTCCATTTTTGTCAGCAATCTCCGTCTGGCCACCACAGAAAGCTTAACAGATCTGAGTCATCTCTTTGTACTCTGACCTGATAAAACATGGATTCAATGTCTACCATGAGCACCACAGGTTCTTTTCGGAACCTAGTTATGACCTCAACTAGCAAGCTAATGAGAACTGGGCCTTTCAGAAGTTGTCCATTCAGAGACACTCCCTGAAATGAAGCACCACAATCAAAGACAACTCGCAACTACTTCTTCTGTGGGTGATGCACCCCATGATGTGGAATGTACCACAATCCTCCATCACAGCGATCAAATTCTTCAGCAGGCACCTTCTCTGCATACCCTTTAGAAATGATTTCAGTCATAAAACTGGTGTAATCGACATGAAATGAACCATCCCTAATAAACTTCCGTTTAAGGCTCATAGCTCGCTGTTCTACAGCCTTCCTATTATTTGGCATTTTTACCCGATTGCACTCAAAAGGTAAACCAATGGTGTAATGACCATCAACCAACTTAACAGAGTCCATCACTGACTTCATAAACTGCTGATCTTCTCTAGACAAAGCAAACTGCTCATCCTGAATACATTCGGGAAAATCAGCCTTCATTTGACGTTCCCACAGCTCATCCAATCTTGCCACGGAAATGCTTGTCAGTCTTACAATCCTCTCTGAGAGGACCATTCACCGTCCAACCCAGCATAGTTTTTACTGCATAGGGACCTCCATCCTGACTTCTAACAACATCCCATGGCTCTAAAACCTTGGGCACATTGGTCCCGATCAACAGGTCTACCCCGGAATTTATCTCCAGTATCTTAATATGGCGCAAATGTGGCCATCTATTGAGATCTTCCTGTCGGGGAATATTACATTGATGAACAGGCATGCTTTTCTGAGTAAATAAGTCAGGCAAGTCACAGTAGTGATCTAAATCCAAACCAGCTACTTCCAAATCTGAAACAATATAACTACTGACCATTTTCTCCTGACCCATTGTCCCCAAAAGAATGCCAGTTTTCCTTTCTGAAAGATTTAGCCTATTCATGAGCCCTTCAGTACAAAATGAAGCTGAACTCCCAGGATCTAGAAAAGCATAGGTTATCAGTGACCGATTACCTTTCTTGGACTTCACTCTAACTGGTATTACGGATAGAGCACTATTTTGGTCACCGGCCCCAGTAACACCACTGCTTTGCACCGCACATGAAGGACCTTCATCTGGTGGTTCTCCCCCTCCTATATTTGCACTGAAAGACTTTCCCTCTGCTTGGAGTGGATATGTAAGAGTGTGGGGTGTTTCTGTTTACAGACTTTACACAAGAGATGTTTCCTACAGTCCTTGCTTCTGTACCCAATGCGCAGACAACTAAAACACACCATTCTCTTTCAAAAAAGATAATCTTTCACAGTGCAACTTTCTTTCAAATGAAGGACACAAATCCAACATATGCCCTGTTCCACAAAACAAGCAAACCTTGGTCACAACTGAACCACTCTCTCGCCTCAACACTGGCTCAATCTTCCCTTCCACCTTGGCCACTGTAGTAGCAAAACTACTCTGCTTAGCCTTAGGGTAAAACTGAGACTTACCATTCCTCGCCTCTTTTCTGATGTCTGTTGGAGGATCCTGTATATATCCAAACAATGGGTCACTTGCGATCTTAACTTGTCTTTCGACAAACTCAACAACATCGCAAAAAAAACACTTTACGTTGAAACCTCTCCTGCAGATCGCAGACAACATTCCTCCACTTATCCCTGAGCTTATAAGGCAACTTTTTTTTTTATAACTGCTTGCATATTAGCAGAGACATCCAACTCATGCAAGGACTCAACGTCTCCCATTGCATTACAACATTGCCTTAATAAAAACCCATATTCCTGCAAAGCCTTCACATCATCAGATTTTATAGGAGGCCATTTACTGACCCTTTCAATGTAGGCAGCAGCAATTCTCAGCGAATTGCCAAAGTTCTCTTGGAGCAAAGATTTAGCTTTAGCATATCCATACTCAACAGGCATATACTGACAGCTTCTGACCATTTCTCTTGGATGGCCTCTAGTATATTGCTCGAGAAAATATAAACAATCCTTAGCACTGTGAGCTTGACACTCCACCATGTGCTCAAAAGCTCTCATAAATGTTTGATATTGCAAAGGATCACCATCAAATAATGTCACGCCTTGGTAGCAAAAACAGAGACTGCTGCTCAGCCAATAAAGTTGTAATTTCATTTTGTTTCTTCAAAACTGACTAGATGATTATGACCCTCACTACCTTGTGCTGTATGTGTAAGAGGATTTGATTGTGCGTGAGACTGCGACATCATCTGAGTAGTTGAAACTGCACCTGGAAATACTTGATATAACTTAGTCTCTGACTGTTCCAACGAAACGACCTTAGGCTGAGAAATATTTTTAACCTTGGGCCTCACATCCAATACATGCGCTTGATGATCACTTGCATCAACACTCTGATATGGTCCTTCTGGTAACACAGGTTTGAACGTCGGAGCATTAGGATTTAAAAACGCCTAAACTCCCCTGTTCTTGCTCCAAATATGAATTCATTCCATCAGATTTACCATTAGCAGCACTTGAGACACAGGACATTTCAGAAGCTTTTAAAACATTCACCTTTGCTGCTGAAGCTGCCATTTCCGTTTCTAAGTCAAGCAGCTCCTTTCTTTTCTTAAGCTGTATTTCTTGTTCTTCCAAAGCATGCCTTTCTTTCAACAACCTCTGTCGAACAAGAAGGGCAGCCATATCAGCCTCTGCCATTATGCGTGCTGACAAGGCAGATGAAACCATGGAGCTACTGAGTGATGATTTGCTTTTCCTACAACTTCTGTTTCCAACATTAGAGATGCTATCACTTGGATTAACATCATCTATCACAGCACCTTTACTAACATTCCCGGTGTGCCTAGAAGCACCAGAACCCTTTCCAGTAGGTAATACATCAGAAGAATCAACACCAGGTAGATTTAAATGTGGCAAATCAAGCTCAGACACCTGATTTTTACTGTGAGGGTTTCCCTTTGCATCATGAAGCCATTTCTTTATCTCTTCCATAAACTCAATATTATGTGCCCGCACACTTACAAACCAAGCAGTTTGTTTTTCTTGCTCTTCTTGAGGAAGCAAAGGAAGCAAGGTTTCATGCAGATGAGTTGTCTCATTAAGCAACACAGACAAATTCTCTAACTGAGCCTGAACAGTGGAAACATTATCTTCAGATTGCTTTAATTCTTTAATAACCTTTATGACCTTTTTAATTTTATTAATCTTAGTATGACGTTCTGTTTGAAGCTTTTCAATCTGATTCTCCAAAGCCTTAGCAGTCGGTTTCGGCTGTCTTATCTTTCCATCACCACATTGTATTAATTGGTGTGTCTCCATTTTTCTTCAAAACATTACAAAATCCAAACTCTGAACTGCACCTATGCCACACAGCTTCATTCCAACACATCAACTTGATGACATTCCCTTCAATAAACCTTAGACACACACACAATTAACAGGAGCAATATCCCCCACTATCTGCCTATTAAACCTAACTAACTCAACCTAGTCTTCCGTACATACTAGCGGTGGGTATTTATGTACCTCCATACCGTCAGCTGTGAGGAAGACAAACTGTCTTAAACACAAACTGCGGCGGTACTCCCAAGCCAATGGCTTCAGCCGCCTGATGCACAATAACTAGAAAGCAAATCAGTACAACGCCTAGCGCAGCTGTACTGCTGAAACCTAACAGGGGAACATGACTCCTGAAAGAAATCTGTTTTGTGTAGCCAAAGGCTTAATCTAAAAGCTGCGTGGACAAAGGCAACAGCAAACTATAAAACTCTCACTAATAAAACTCATCTATATATAAATAATCCAATAAAACCTACAAACTTTTCTGTTGACAATATGTTGCGGCTCCTCCAACCTATGGCTGCGGCAGGCTAAACATGAGGACACCGATGACGCGCAACAATGAACACATAAAATACACTTCTGTACCATTTGCTCCTTTTATTCCACATGCAACTGTCCAATATACAAATCAGTGCCTGGGATTAACTATTAGACAAATGCACAGACTGCACAAACAAATAACTACAACTCACCAATAACTGCACTAACTACTATGCCAAATTACAACATTGGCCTATGGCATCAATTAGTGCATAAATATACAAAAACCATCAAGTTCCAGTTAAAATACATCAAAATCATTCAAGCTGCGCTCAAGCTGCGGTCAACAAAAAGTTCTGCCTCATGCTCACCCTACCTTTCTGCTCATCAACATCAGGTGCTGTGAACAGGTGAGGGCAACCACATTTATCATCTACCACACCCATGAGACACGCCCCACACCCGTGCACCAATACAGTGAGTCCATTTAAACCAACCCACTTAGTCAAAAAGGAACAACTCATATGGCTCCTACAACATTTATATTTGATTAATCTAAAGTTGTTCTTCTGTGTCTGAAAACACTCACTCCCATTTACTCAACCTGTGTTGTCGGCTGCTGCTGTGGCCTACATTAGCAGAAGACAACACTGCAACTGTAACGAAACTGATTACAGCATTATTTTTAAAACCTTTAGTGAATTTAACGTTCTTCAAAATTTTGTGTATGCTACTGTTGTATATAGTGTATTATGTTATTTATTTTGTAGTTGTTTATATTTTATTTCTATTTTTGGATTTTCTTCTGCTATCTCTACTTGAGCTGAGGCAATGCACAAATTTTCCTGCCGTCGATCAATAAAGTCTAATCTCCTCATTGACTGCATTTCTGATGGAGATGAGACTTCATGCAGGACAGAGGTGAGAGGCGTGACATCACTGTGCCGTGACAATAACCTGGTGCTTTACATCAGCAAAACCAAGGAGCTTATCGTGGGTTACAGGAAACCAGCAGTAGCAGAGGTGGAGAGAGTCAGCTGCTTCAGATTCCTAGGCATCAACATCAGCGAGGGTGTCATGCCATATTAAACCATTATACACCTTAATAGTAAAATAAAAAAAATGTGTTTAAATTGCATGAATTAATATTTATTAACGTCTCTTTGTGACGTCATACTATGATAATGACTGCCACAAACAGAGCGTCCTCCTGTAACCATGGTTACGGGAGTTTGTTGCAAGAAGTGTTGTGAATCTCGCTGAGACAGGGAACCACTGAGAGCTTAGATGAACCAATCAGCCAGATCGCTGTCTCCACTTCTCCTCCTCCTCCTTCGTTCCCTTTGTTTTTTAAGTACCTCATATATGTTAGGATTCTTTAGCTAGTTAGCCATCACATTAGCTAGTTAGCCATCACATTAGCAAACTGCTTCGGAGCACAGCTGCCGGAGTCGCGGGTTTTGTTGAATCAGGCGTTGGACCTGCTGGAGGAATGCTCTGCGATGATGGTGGAAAACAGCCGCCATTCAACCCATTTGAGAGCTTCAAAGAACTGGCTGCAGGTATGATTGAAAGTTTGACAACACCGACTTCAACGCCGGCGTTGATGCGTCTGTGATTTATTAGTGATCGCTCACTTGTGTGCACGTGCATGTAGGTGAACGCTCGCGGCATGACGTCACACAGCTCAGTTCCTTTCTGCTTTGATCTTACAGTACGTGCCTTTGATCTTGCAGCACGTGACCTCCACTTGAGTCCCTAAATAGGGGTGAAACAGCGGGCTTTATACCTGAATCTTGCATTTTGCATTTTTAGTTGTCGTACGTTAAATGTACAGACCGCGATCTTCCCTTTCTGAAAGCTTTCTGAAAACGGATTTCCAAAGTAATTGTAGCGAAAGTAAGTCATTGACAATGTCTTTATCCAGTGTTAGAACCCCTACCCCCATTAATTCAGAGCCTTTTTCACCTGCTATCAGCGGGTGTTTCGATAGGCTCTCTGGATTACAGTGGGGCTTGATAGAAAATGGGATCTGGAACTCCGATGTCCAAGTAGCACTGGCTGATATGATTACTGATGTCATTCAGTCAGTTAGTGCAAGCACCATAAAAACTTTACTTCTAGGAGGTCAGGACCAATTAAATGATGCATCATTCCAGACATACCTTAGCATAGCCGTGACAAAAATAAGCCCCGTATTGGGAGACTCTTTCTCAACCAGCTTTGCTGCTGCTCTTAATGTCACCCATGAGGAGTGTGAAAGCGCTGTGGTGCTGACACAGATGATTGAGGAGGAGATCTCAAATAAAGTCAACTCGGGTTGGGTTCTAGTCCCAGAAAACCCGGATTCTATTTATGTCACCAGAAAAATAACAAAAATAAAAAACCTCAGATGCATGGTTTCTCATGCTTTCTCATGTCTGAAGACATATAAAGGTAAGCTGAGCGGCCTGTTCATGAGGGGGGCTTTACCCACTTCCTTTAGTTCAAGTGATGAGAGTCTTGAATCCAAGCTCTCTGAGATGGGAACAATTAAAGAAATAAGTATGGCTCTCATGAGGTGGAGTACAGACAGAGAGATAAGTAAAGATGATCAGGACTGTCACATAGAACTGCAACCCGTGGAGGAAAAAGAAAGTGATGAGTTTGCAGAAGCTGAGGAGAAAGCTCAAAGTGATGTTGAAACAATCCTCAACAATCTGAATTATTTACATGATGAAGATGATGCAGATAAAGCTGCAGTTGACATTGTAAATTTGTTAATTGCTAACATTGAGTATCCTGATGCAGAAGATATCACATTAAGTGAGAAGTGTAGCTCACCCAAGCCTGCTTTTGATGTGGACCTGGTGATCAAAAAGGTGAAAGACTTTTTTGCATCATGCACCCTAATTATGAAACCAGATGAAGTAAAACAACACTTCTTCAGGTTTGCTAAAAAGGAATTTGAAAAAATGAACAGTGAGCTGAAAGATCATTTGAAGAAAAGCAAAGGATTTTTGACCTTTCAGAGACAACAGGCAAACTCCCCGGAGAGTGAGAGAGCTGACTCCAGGAAAAGCGAACACATGAATCCCTCAGAAGTTCCCAGAAAATCACCAACCTTAGAAACCACAGTTAAAAGTTCTTCTCCGCTCAAATTTACAACAGTCGTGCCAGTTCTGAATAAACTGTTTAGTAAATTAACCCAGGCAGGACACCTTGGCCTGACAAGTAAGGAGATGTTTTCAAGGGAGTTGACAGAAAATGTGTACGCCCATGTCGAGTCAACATATCCAGCCCCCACGATGCAAATGGGTAAAAGTCTCTCAGAGTCTGACTTCTCTAAGACTTCACAGGGTGACTGTAATGTACCCTCTGCTCCTGAGGTGCCATATGTGCTCGTAGAAGATTCAGTGGAAAGGTTCTTACAAAACCTTCTTTTCTGGTTGGAGAATGAAACTTTAACCCAAACTATTATAAATGACAAAATTTCTGGTGCCGTGGAAGATATAGTAAGAGTGCTGACCCCATCAAAGGAAGAAGTTATGATTGGACCAGATGCTGGTGAAACAAGCGACAGACTGTTTACATCACGGTCAAGTCCAGTTACTGATCTCACCAAACAGCCAGTCTGTGTGAGTGCAGAAGACCCGGACCTGGTTTCAAATACAAGCAGTGATCAGGCATCAGTGTCTCACTCTGAACCCACAGAGGGTCAAAGTCAGCCAGCAACCTCTGAAAACCCAGAGGAAGAGCTGTCAGAAACATTAGTTACATCACAGTCAAGTCCAGTTACTGATCTCACCAATCAGCCAGTCTGTGTGAGTGCAGAAGACCCGGACCTGGTTTCAAATACAAGCAGTGATCAGGCATCAGTGTCTCATTCTGAACCCACAGAGGGTCAAAGTCAGCCAGCAACCTCTGAAAACCCAGAGGAAGAACCGTCAGAAACATTAGTGTCACCTGATGATAGGCTAATTGCCAAACAATTTAGCACTCTTGTAGCCACGAGAATCGCAGGAAATTTGCACAAAAATGCCAGAAAACTTCTGGATCTAGAAAAATTAGACTTAGTTATCAACCGTCTGACAGATTTGGTACTTTCTGAAGTGAGATACACCGAATGCCTGGAAATTCTTAAAAATAGCGGGGTTGAATTAGTCAAGGCCACAGCTGAAGGCCTTATCAAGGAGTTTGGATCTGCAGACAAGTTCTTCGATGTAATGATATCAGAAGATTCATCTTTTGACTACACTATTCTGAAGCACCTAGCAATGAATCTCGGTGATCAGGCATCAGTGTCTCACACTGAACCCACAGAGGGTCAAAGTCAGCCAGCAACCTCTGAAAACCCAGAGGAAGAACCGTCAGAAACATTAGTGTCACCTGATGATAGGCTAATTGCCAAACAATTTAGCACTCTTGTAGCCACGAGAATCGCAGAAAATTTGCACAAAAATGTCAGAAATCTTCTGGATCCAGAAAAATTAGACTTAGTTATCAACCGTCTGACAGATTTGGTACTTTCTGAAGATAGATGCACCGAATACCTAAAAATTCTTAATAATAACATGAATAAGTTAGTCAAGGCCACAGCTAAAGGCCTTATCAAGGAGTTTGGATCTGCAGAGAAGTTCTTCGATGTAATGTTGTCAGAAGATTCATCTTTTGACGACACTATTCTGATGCACATAGCAATGAATCTCGGTGGCTTCATGAATCCTCCAAAGAAATCCAAACTTGCCAGGTTTTTTTCAGCAGTGTTAAAAGCTTTTAAGAAGCTGTTCAGCTGCTGCTTTAAAGGCAGTACTGATGACTAAATTGTCATCTTGATTTTTTTCAAATACCTCTTTTAAAATCTTAAAGCAGTCTGGCCTCAGAGTTAACATCTGAGGTATATTTTATTTTAAAACTATTTCATTCGACTTTAGTTAGACTGAGAAATATTCTTCATCGTGTCTCCTCGTATTATCGTTACCACCACCCCCCACCGGCCGAGGCAGATGGCCGTCCCTTCTGAGCCTGGTTCTGCCGGAGGTTTCTGCCTGTTACAGGTAGTTTTTCCTCCCCACTGTCGCCAAGTGCTTGCTCATAAGGGATTATTAATTAATTGGGGGTTTTCTTGCTGCTACTGAAGGGTCTCTATCTTACAGTATAAAGCAACTTGAGGAGACGGTTGTGATTTGATGCTATATTACAAATCTTAAATTCAACTGAATCTTAAAAACATGTAATATAGCATCACATCACCATCAAATCAAGAACTGAAAAATAAAACAAAATAAAAAACCAAACCTACATTGTGAACTGTTTGTGATTTGTCTTGTGCTTCCAAAATATATTGTCAAATATGAAAAGCTGCATTTATATGCTCTGGTCATTAGTACTGGTATTTTAATGTAAGCAAACACAAGGAACATACACCGATGTGTAAATACTACAGATGAAGAAGCAAGAGCGTTTGAACAGCCGGTTCCGCTCTCTCAATTCTCCGATAAGCCAGGGCCAAGCCAGCTCCGATCAGCAAGAACCCTGTTATCATGGTTCCAAATAGGTAGATATCTTCAGCGTCCTCGATCGACAGTCCCGCCAGGCACATGATCCTCCAGTTCTGCCACCCGTCCATCGTGTATCCGGCAGGGAAAGTCCCTCCAGGGCACTCGGGCTCTCCCGAACCCAGACTTCTCGTTGAGAAAAGGGTGTCAATAGCATTCAGAGACCAGTTGATCAAATCCATAATTCTCTTTAGGTTTTAGAGAACGACAGTGAGAGACTGTTCGAGGGAAAGTAATATACACGAGACAAGACAAGGACACAAGAGGCTAAGCAGGGAAGATAAGGGGAAGGAGGAGAGGAGAAAAGTGCGACCGCCTTCGCCAAGAGCCAAACGAGAACCTCGTTACCTGATCGCTGCCTGTACGCCGGCTGCCTGTACGCCGGCTGCCTGTACGCCGGCTTCCTCTACGCCGGCTGCGTTCCCATCACAGTGCGACCGCCTCACCCTCAGAACATCTCCACCACCCTGCCCACTGTTAAGATGATTGTCGAGGTCAGACTCTTAATTTGTCTATTAAACCGATGCGGTTTCTCTTTCAGTCAGAACTCCAGGGCTCAAGCTCTCGCTCCCAGCTAATTCCATACTCGTATGGCTCTGGCTGACTTCTGATCTCCTCTGGGGGAAAAAGGGAGCTTAATTTCTTCTTCTGTCTTTCTCTTTCTAATTGTGCAGGTGAGTCACTCATCTGTAAGCTGCTGCGCTCCAAAGAGGCCATGGCCACGATGGACATCAGGAACTGGCCCCTAGTGCTGGACACCACTACAGCGTTTCATTCATATCCGCACAGGGAAATCACGCTCACATTAAGTACTTTAATTTAACATAAATGCAGGTCGTGCACAGCCGCCTCACAATGCAGTCTGAGTAGTTCTGGTTGCAGATATAAACCTAAAGAATGCACATTAAATGAAATCCTCTGCTGTGATGAAACCTGCCTTTACAGCTCCATCACTCTGTGATTTATCGAAAAATAAAAACTTGCTGTAGCTGCAAGTCTGTGGAGTTCCCCACCACTGCTTTAGAGAATCAAAGCACCAGGAAGTGGGAATAATTTCTCCTATAATAAGGATTTTTAGGTCCCTGATAACAAAAATGAGCAGATTTTATCCAGTTTGGTAACGTTTACATCACTAGAGAAGAAAATATAGCCACATTATTATAATTACTATGGTTATTTTTGTATTTTTGGAAAAGTAACTTTGTAAACTTTGCCCAGTTTTGATACACATGGAGGTTTGCAGCAGAGACAGAATCATGTTTTCTGCTTATTTTAATGATATTTTAATGACTTTAGAAACCAGAAGCCTGATTGTTTGTTTTTTTACATTGAGACAAAGTTTACACAGAAGGACTATATAGGGTCTTTTTTAAAGTGACTTTCAGGGATTTAGGATCTCTGAAGAAAAACTATCAATTTTTATTACTTAGAGATTTTTCAACATCTAACAAGGAGACGAGGACAAAGTTAAATTGACCTGATTTTTGCATAACTTTAAGAATTTGAATGTGAAGAGAAGAAAAGATCCATGAACGTAATGATTCAAAGGGTTCAAATATCTTTGAATGTATGTGCTTCAATATATTTTTCGGACTGAGGAAAACAGAAAAAAGGTTAAGTATTCTGAAGAGCGTAAGATTATGAAAAAACTAGAGATATGAAATATCCAGATTTTAGAGGCCCAGAGAGGTGAAGAGCAAAGCAGCAAACAGAGAAAGCTTTGTAAAGTAGCTTTATTTTTTATTTTTTTGTCAGCTGGCAGAAAGGCAGACAGATGTTTTTCTTGCCGTTTCTTCTCAGCAACGTTGCTGCAGTTCCTTCCCCAGGTGGAAGAGATGGACATCTCCTGGAACGACTTGATTGGTGGATTGGTTCATCCACTGTGCATAAGCCCTCAGTTTTACGGCTTTGATCATTTATTTTGATTTACTGGCTCACAGAGAAATTTCAAACTAACTCACAGAAAAAAAATCTGTCTTGAGAGGATAGCTTTAGCTAATTTATCTGAACTCTGTTTACTTTATGAGGTAAAGATGACCATATAAGGAATATCCTCTCTCTGTGAGATGATAAAGACTCAAGGGTAAAAAGACTGAATCTGTGTGTCTAAAGCGGGCTGAAGATTAGTTTACCTACACCGACCTCATTATTAGTTAGATGTATAGTATAGTTATATTATAGAAGAGAACATAAGGAGCAGCAGTTTGGATCCATTTTAACAGTGCTGTCAGTTGGTGTTTTATTATTTTCTTGTCTGTTTTTTTGCTGTCTCTTCGTTGATACATTTGTATGGATGAGGTTTTCCTGTTCATAAATATGGAACTCCAAAGTGTTCAAAATTAAATAAATAAATAAGTCATGATGAAATAAATAACTATGTGAATAAATAAGACACAGATATGTAATGTGAGAATGATATTGTGAAATAATGGAACACATTTTGAAAAAAATGCTCATTATTGTGAAATATATTACATTCTGCTATATAAATGTACTTATTATTGTGAAATATTATTTCATGGTCATTATTTTTCACAATAACAGAGATTATTCCTGAGGCATTTTATTTATTTCCAGCCGTTTATATTCCAAAATGTTGTTTTTTTTCAAAGTCAGTCTTTATTTCAAAATCCCGTTTTTCCTGATGGTCTATTTATTTCATAATGTGACTTTTCAGCAGAATTCCTTTGTCTGTCAATCAAGAAAGACAGGGCGGAGCCAGTTGTGGGATTGGTTGCTCCTTTACTCAGACATAAGTAATAGCACATGAATCGTCGATTTAGGTTTAATGGTGCAATGCGTCTCCTATGCAGCTGGCGGCAGTATGTAGCTCAAAATAAACTTAAGGCACCGATAAATGCAAAACACTGGGCGCGAATAACGTTACAGGTGTATCAATTCTTGTGAAGGGCATGGCTGCAGGAAACAAGTCCCTTTCTGAGTTACTCAGAGAACTTGCTAACCGCTTAGATCATAGGTGTCAAACTCTGGCCCGCGGGCCAAATTTGGCCCGCAGCCTAATTACATTTGGCCCGCGAAGCCATACTAAATTATTATCAGAGCTGGCCTACTGGTATTATACAGCTAATATATATATTGTTTAGTATTAAGCTTTGCTTGTTCCATATTCAGTTTTTCAGCAAAACTTGTTTGAGTCCATAAGAAGAGATTCATTCTTATATCTGGAGGAAGATTTTTTTTTCAATAATATGAATGTTAGCCCGCGACCTTGTTCCAGTTTTGAATTTTTGCCCACTGTGTATTTGAGTTTGACACCCCTGGCTTAGATTGTACGTCTTCACCTCAGTTATTGCAGCAGTGTACTGGAGATGAAGTGGTCCCTGGTCCAAATTCTCATCACAACCGCTAGTGATGGTGAGATGAAGCCTCATGATGAACTGAAGCTTTCCACCCAATTTTGCGACTCATGGTTCGAAGCATTGTGATGATTCATTTGCTCTACTGCGCCATCAAGTGGACAATTCCATTGAAGCGGGCTCTGTGATTATAATGATGTGTAAACCTCTAAACTGAATAAATAAATTGTTTTCTTGGTTATTTATCCCGAATATTGTCTCAGTATGTGTGATACAAAAGAGAAAGTGGAAACTATCAGGACAGAGTTTTGGTATGATTGTGTAACTGTTAGCCTCAGACAGTCAGTCAATAGTATAATTCAGATCATAGATCAGTACATTTGCATATTTTTATAACTATAAAAAGAAAGCTGACACTTTCGAGACTTTATCTAATGTGTAAGCATCACAGCAGATGCCTTAGATTAGAATCAGTGAGCTGTCGGCTTTCAGCCCCGACCGTGTCAGTAGTAATACAATGGCACTTTTTTTGCCCCCCCCCCCCCCCTCCCACCCCCACCCCACCCCACCCCGTTTGGTCGGATTCGTGCGTGTGCGCATGCGCGTTCAGATGTGCTCGGCGCATGCGCATTCAGGTGTGAAAAACACACCCTCTGGGCGGTAACGACTCCTCCTAGTGGGATGGCTTAGGTTATATAGGTATAAAAGTGATCCTTTCACATTCTAAGACCATCACCGCCACGGCCTAAGGAGCACAGACACATCGCGCTAAGGACCCCACCGACTCATTGACCTAAGGAGCACAGAATACCATCTGTATCAACCATGACACCCAGCCAGGACATCGCCCATGCCACAGGCGTTCTAGGTATGTCTACAGGAGTATGCAGCCGGGGTCCTCAACGTAAAAAGCAACGCTGTGAAAATGCCGTAGATGGGACTGTATTTAAGTTAGAATATCGCGGCGCTGAAGGGTATGTGTATACCATTAAATATACCGAAGGGACAGTTGTGCTTGGTGTAGATTGTGGCGAGGGATTGTTTTGGGGGGAACCCCAAAGCATCTCTACCAAAAACTGGAAGCTCTTCCGGACCGTAGTGTGTGCGGACCTGGACAATGTGGGCTTCCCAGAGGTGCTGTATGTTTCCCAGTGGAACAGTGCATCAGGCCCTGAGCTTTACAGGGTTGAGGCTGATCGTTTCAATCGCAACCCTGAAGACTTTATTTTTCTCAGTGTATGTGATGACAGGGATAGTCTTATTGCTTACAGAGGGCTTGAAAACTGGAGGTTAAATCCTTACCCTCTAAACCTTGAAGAGCGCACAAGATGGTTTAAGGACTTGTTTTTTATACAGTGGTGCGACTGGAGAGGTTTGTCGCGTCTGTTTAGCCAGATTGACGACGCGATCAAGAGGGACAGACTCAACACTGCGTACGAGAGTATTAGAAAACGCCTTGTTTTTGACGATCTGGCGAGTTGTCCGAAGACTGGTTTGCCTGCTACCCTGTGCAAACCTAAAATCATAAGACCTTCCGACAACTAAACAATAAACTGGTAGGTTTAATGTGCGGGGTGTGTGTGGGGTTGCGTGTGTATCTATGTGACAAATTAAGAGCTTATGGTTTTCATTTTACAGAGAATGACACGCCGTCGTGGGACCTATCAGAGTCACCATCAATAGGGCTGCTAATCCCGACCCCCCAGACTCCACCACCCTCACCATCATGCTCGCAGGACCCCCTCATATCAGACCTGTGGGAGGAAACTGTAATCGACATCAAACTCGCAACTCTCCACCTGTTGATGTTGGCGCTGAATGAGTTTCTACAAGAGACATGTTACGGATGCCAAACAGGCCACCCCAGTCAGGTGCAACACAGCTGCTTGCAGGAATTGTCTGAGTATTTCTTCGACACCTACTATGACGATGTGATGATAAGGCTCAAGACTGACCGATTCATCCCAGCCATCCGGCTGTTTGTACGCTCAAACACCACAGATGGGACTGGAACACAAATCCGCAGAGTTGCAGAACACCTCATGTGTGAACTGAGATCAGAGCGAAATATAGTATGCGCCATTAATGACAACATTGTGGACCTGCTAGAAGCAAGTACTTGCGCCCGACGTGTTAAACCTGCCATGCTCCGCATGATTGGAAACTACTGGGGTGGGAGACACCTGGTTTAATGTGTGGTGTTCAAGTATCCATTGTCTGTGATTGTGTCTGTGTGAAAATTAAATAAAAAGACGTGTTAACACTAACTTCTTAGTCATTTGTGGTTTGCACAGTCATGGAAAGCACATTGCATAAAATATATCATGATCCAGCCCATCCTGCGGGGTTGGCCAGTTTAAATAAGCTACGTATAGCGGCAGGGGAGGCATCAGGTGTAACACCTCCAATATCTCAGGTCAAACATTATTTAGAACAAGACGACACTTACACACTCCATAAACCTGTGAGGATCCATTTCCCCAGAAATAGAGTATTGGTGACAGGGGTCGACAAACAGTTTCAAGCCGATCTGGTTGACATGTGTGAATATGTGGCAGATAATGATAATGTGAGATATCTGCTAACATGTATAGATGTATTCTCAAAATACGCATGGGTTAGATGCCTAACAAACAAGACAGCGAATGTTGTATCATCTGCTTTTGAGGATATACTTAGTGAGGGTAGGATCCCTGTGAAACTACAAACAGATGAAGGCAAAGAGTTTTATAATACAACCTTTAAACAGCTAATGAAGCGATATAATATCAAGCATTTCTCAACAGCTAGCGAGGTTAAATGCAGTATTGTCGAGAGATTCAATCGTACCTTCAAGGGCAGAATGTGGAAGTACTTAACATCAGCCAACTCCCGGAGATATGTAGATGTCATACCAGATCTCACACAAGCATATAACAATGCTTATCACAGATCTATCCAAATGGCTCCGGCAGAGGTGAATAAGGATAATGAGAAGTCGGTCTTTAACGCGCTGTACAAAACGAGGCCTCAGAAGGAACTGTGCTTTAAATTTAATATTGGTGACACTGTACGAATATCAAAACTGAGAGGAAAGTTTCGAAAAGGATACGAGCAGACCTACACCGATGAGATTTTCACAGTCAAGGAACGTATAGGGAGACAGCCCCCAGTGTACAGACTAGCGGATCTAGCAGGAGAGGTATTGAAAGGGTCATTTTATGAGCCTGAGATACAACGTGTGGTTGTTGATGAAAACAAAACATTTAAAATTGAAAACATATTGGCTAGAAAAAAAGTGGGTCGGAAAAAGCATGTGCTAGTGAAATGGCTAGGATGGCCCGACAGCTTTAATTCGTGGATTCCAGAAAAAGACATCGTTGAGGCGTAATTAACTCAGATGACACAGCTCTACACACATTCATTCAACACTGAGCATAGACGGAGAAAGCATGAATAAAAAGAACAACAACAATGCAGGCTTCTATGTAAGCCTCTTCTCGAATGCTTCGGCGCATGTTTACCCGGGTAATAAGATATCTAATTTTAGAACAAAGCTAGCAAAACCTATTGTTTTGGATCAGCCGTATGAGGTTGCTGTTATAGAGATACAGTACCCACGCATATGGATGTCTTTTCCACAATCAGATTCGCAAGTGGAAATTCATGACCCAGTCAAAGATGGAACCATCGCCGTAACCATGATCGAACTGTCTGTGGGTCATTATGCATCTGTGGAACAGATAATAAAAGAATTTAATTTTAAATGTCAGCAGTACCAAACCACTGGAGACCTTAAAATGCAATACAACACAGTTACTAACCATGCCTGTGTTATGGGACCTAGGGGCACTATTCTCACATTTAGAGGGAGACTGGCGGAAATCCTAGGATTCAAAACAGGAGAGCCGTTTGTACTTCATTATAAAAACACATATGCCCCGCACCCCGCAGACATATACGGGGGAAAATATAACATCTTTATTTATGCAGATATCGTTGATTACCAGCTTGTGGGTGACGCCCACGCGAGGCTATTAAGAGCTATAAATATCACGGACGATGACCGCCGCCTGCCTATTCTACAATTTGACAGCCCACACTACACACCTGTGTCAAAGACATTGATCGACGACATAGAAATTGATTTGAAAGACGATCGAAATCAACACATACCCTTTTTATACGGCAAGGTGTTTGTCAAGTTACACTTCCGACCGATAACCCACCATTTTTGAAAAAAAAAGGATGGCCGTCTACAGCACTGATGACTCAAAATATGTAAAATACTACTTATCACAAGCTGCGGAACAACCCACCCAGCACTGACCCATATTGCGTACTGGTCCCAACATACCCTCCGAGCTCTCCACCAGCCTGTGCAAAAAAAGTGCCATTGTATTACTACTCGTGTCCACGCTGTTTGGTGAGAAAGGCGACATCTCACTGATTCTGATGCGTCAGCGCTTTGTGTTTACGTCTTTGTGCAGAATCGGTGTACCTGCTCTCATTTACTGTTTTAGCTGTTTGGTGGTTGTTGAAATGTAGTAATATTTATATTAAAAATCGATTCAGGATTTTAATGAATCGATATCACGTTATCCAAGCTAGAATCGATTTTAATCGATAATCAAAACCCGCTCCTAGTACCTGTGTAATCATGCTTATGTACATCTGGATAATGACACAAACTAGTATTTGGCGCTTCACTTTTTAATAAACTAAAAGACAAAAATCAGATTATAGGATCTGCAGTGTTGTTTATTTATATTATGGTGCTTATCATTTGTGATATTTATTACTGTGTGCATACTTTATTAGGAGAGATAAAATAAAATAAAAAATCTCTTCCTTCCTGGTTCCATCGAAGAAGAAATGCTCAAGTAACTATGTAACACATACGTAATCCAATTCCACAACACAGTGTGATGGGAAATCAGCTGTGTTTTTCTGCCCATTTTATTTCGAATCTGGCACGAACCGGTGAACCAGTTCCTGAATCAGTCACGTGGTACGGACTGCCCGCGAGGCCTCGAACGTCACTGCTACGTAATCAAAGCAAGCCTCGATACGCGCTTCACAGAAACGCCCCCGAGATTACCCGACACACGATTCGACGCTTCGACACACAGGACACATCACTAACAACTGCACAGTGTTAACGTTAGCAAATGCTAACGCTATCACAGCTAGCTCCACTCCACGAAACGCTGTTCAGGGTAAGTAACAATATGTTATTACTGCTCAGTTAGTCTGTCTGTCTGCCAAAAATTAGCTTTTTAATCAGTTCAGTCACAGATTTTTTTAATACTGTTTTTTACGGTGGCCCTGAGAGGCCAAACGGACTGCAACTTCAGAAAACACTTGCAAAAAGAAAAATGCTGCAAAAAGAAAAATGCTGCAAAAAGAAAAAACACTTGCAAAAAGAAAAATGCTGCAAAAAGAAAAACACTTGCAAAAAGAAAAATGCTACAAAAAGAAAAACACTTGCAAAAAGAAAAATGCTGCAAAAAGAAAAACACTTGCAAAAAGAAAAATGCTACAAAAAGAAAAACGCTGCAAAAAGAAAAATGCTGCAAAAAGAAAAACGCTGCAAAAGCACACAAAGCACAACGGAAATAGGAAAAAAGACAACGGAAATGTTTCTGGGGAGACAATAACCAGACGGACCAGTTGCAAGAACCAAAACATGTATGTATGGCTGTATCCCAATTCAGGGACTGTTTCCCAATTCAGGGTCTACAGCCTTAAAGTACGCAGCCTTAACGGTCCTCAAGGGCCTCGTACTCAAAGACCGCTGAGGCCGGAAGTGCGAGGCTTGTAGGCTTGTGAAATGGGACGGTCTAGCCTCCGTCGCGCTGCCCAGGTTGCCTAGCAACCATGATACTAACAGCTGGAAACGTTTCATACAGCTTTGTTTGACAGAAATGAAGGAGAACATATTTTGTACATTTGTTTCTACATGAGCTCTGTGTGATTTGATAAGTATCTGAGGCTGAGACCACAGGACTGTAAAACATGATTGTTGGGCTTCATTTCTGTACTGAACAGTCACATAAGATTAGCTAGTAAATAACAATTAGCTAATGTTGTTCATGAGACTAAAGTCATTTCACTTTGGTAATGTAAATATAATATGGCCAATATTATATTAATCATTATTAGTTATTACAGCAGTGAACATGAACTCTGTGCCAAACACTGAGCTTCAGTAAAGATTCAAGTTGCATTTATTTATATTTCCTATCACCTTAAATCTTCACTTAAAGACAAGTATCTGTGACAGTGTATATATAGATGTATTATATATAAGAGACAAATATTGTTCTTTTAATATGTTGGCATTACTAAATTTGGCTCAATGCTTATATATGTGTGGAAGAAGCAAATGTACGAGCTGTGATAACCGTTTCTGATAGAATCAAGAGTAGACTGATATATGAAATATTCCTTTATTGGGTGAGAAAATCAGACCATGTCATAACTGCTTTCAGTCATACAGAATAGATATCAGAGCCTTAAACAGGCTGACTTCTGTTAAATGGGTCAAACTGGGCAGAAAGTATCCAAACACATAACATCCTTATAGAATATGATGTAACACTATAGATCAACTTACCTCAGAATATATAAAGCATATAAACAATTACAGCAATATGATGCAACAAACACAGCAGTAATACTAATCCAAAATACTCAAAGCTTCATAGAACTGAAACAAACATTTATTTTTAGCTCCATTCTGCTGCTGATACATACTTTAGGTTTCTGAATATTAAACTTGTTTCTGCCTTTCATAGTGTGTAACATGAAGGCCCTGAGTACTTTCTCCCACACTGAAAACACTGGGATGATCAAATTATTTGAACATTACCTAATAAGACTGATTCAGGACAGACAATTAGTTATGTTAAACTTTCCTAGCAGTCCTTCACAAACAGGGAACAGTCTGTCTATTCTCTCCATCTGTCAGCTGCTGCTGGCTCTTCCTCCTCCTCTTCATCACACACTGCTGCGTTTGTCCTGGTGGATCATCAGGGGTGCAAAGCCTCACAGATGATGTGCAGCAGTGGGTCCTTCAGTCTGTCCTCACTCTGGACACTTGCAGTTGTCACACATGGAAATCAAATGTGTGATAAGCTGCAGGATTCAAACACAAGTGTAACTTATAAATACATGTTCATACTTTTATTACACAATCAGAGAGAAAGAAACAGAGAGAGAGTGCAGGACAGACAGACAGGTGACAGTCTCAGGTGTAGACACTGCTACAAAACAGCACCAGAAAAGGAGGATTTAGTGTTTGTGTTATTACCAGTGCTAAACAAGAAGAGTTCCCAGATGGTACAGTGGACACATGTGTAACTCCTGTGATTAAAGCATTTTTCTTACAGCTTAAGGAGTGAACTGTCAGCTCGTTCAAACACACGTTAAAGTCCCTTTGGCTTGACACCACCGAACAGAGGCAGCAATATAACATAGCTAACATTAACAGTGCAGTGAATCCTGCTTGTGCCGTGATATTCAGGAGTGCAAACCGAGCAGCATCACTGACTTTCAGCTTGTTGTGTTTGTGGATATATGACTGACTTTAATTATCCATAAAATTACGACTATTGTATTCTTTGACTTTTCATCAAGTCTGTCTTTGTACGGTCCGGCATTGTTCTCCTTCGTTTTGTACATAACTTTTTTGGGGGGCAAAGAAAAAGCAAGAAGGTATTGGAACCGGAGAATTAACGTTTTGCGGTGCTGCAAATGCTTGCATTTGATGTGGTACTTGGATTGTTTTGCCACGAGTTACCGGCATGCAATGCGCGAAGGTCACGCGGTCTGTCAATCTCTATTTTGTGTGTATTCGTTTGTTTTGGAGGGGGTGGGGGTTACGTTAACCGGTTTGTTTACATATTCCACTCTCCGTGTTCCACATGTTGCATTTGCAGATTCATTTTCACCGAACGATCGTCTCTTTCTGCCTGGTCTTGTATCTCTGTGCTTCTGTAAAATAAAGAACGAGCTGACGTGTTTCTCACGACACCAGCGATCAGCTCAACAGGCCCTCAGTTTACCTGCATGCATCCAAAGTCCAATCACCAGCACACAGCTTTGAAACCTCACCTTAGTTTTAGCTCTCAGTTGTTAAACGCTGGACTTAATTCACTCGGGTTTTGTCCGTCGGGTCACGTTTACTTCGCTGTTTTATTTACAACTGAGCAAATCGGTTTGGCTGAGGTTAAAGTTACGTTTAACCTGCATAGTTTTACCGACGTTTAATGGTTCACTGGCACACGTGTTAGACTGAACCAGGGGCGATTCTAGGATCAGAGCTTTGGGGGTGCTGAGCACCCAGAGAGCTGTCCAGCCAGGCAAGATAAACTTTACACGTCACGATGAGACTTCTTCCCCATCTCTGTCAGTCCCTGCATCCTTAAATGTCTCCAGTTGTCCCAAGTTGTCTCTGAATGTCTCCTTGGTGCATTTAAACCCCTGTTCCTCCCTGTCCTCGTCGTCTGTTATCTTTGTCTCCGCTATCAGTCATCATAATTTTACCATCTCTGTGCAAGTCTGCAAATTTCTTTATTAAATCATAAGATTCTTAAATTCATCAAGTCTCTCTGCCTGGGTCCTCGTCACAAAACATGACATCACTGTTTTGTACATTTTAACACAATTTAATCCCCACATTTGTGAAAGAAAAGCAAAACACTATGTGGAATATGGAGACACTCCTGGTTTATATGAGCAAAGTGAAACTCATTTTTTAGGGTTCGTGGAGATGAGTGTGAAGATCCAAACAATCCCTGTCAGTGATGGAGAAGCTTTGATGAAAAAAATTTGGCAAAAAGTTCACCAGCATGAAGGAAATGAAGTTCTCAAACTTTCCTTAGGAGGACCCCAGCACGCCTGCTTAAAGAAAAGTAAGTGTGCTGATGTGGATGCTTGCAGTGACTGCTGTATAGAGGCCATCCTGCTACACATGAAACATATCAGTGTCATAATTGTTAGTTTAGTCATGTGTTTGTTTATTATCCTTATTGTTTTATCTGGGACTGTTTGCAAGCATCTCAGAGAGAGGAGACACCAGCATCTGAACAGAGACTCAAACCAGCAACCTGCAGGTCCCTGCTTGTCTGCTCCAGTTTTCTCCTCACTCATGTTGCCCACCAGTGATTTCTAGCTGCCCACCCACACAGCAGGCTAGAATATGCACTGAGCCTCAGCACCATGGTTGCAATACTTGGACATGTTTTCTTTATTCAATAATCAACCAGACCCCAAAAAGTAAACAGCTGTTATTGCTAGGCAACGGGAGCAGCATTTGGTGATGCAGCACCTGACATTCCTGACCATGTGGGCGGAGCTTGCATGGAATGGAATGTTTCGTAGAACTGCGCAACACAAGCACTTAGTTACAGCATTTTTCATTTTATCCAGACACAGCTAGAGACACATCTACAGCAGCATCTCTGTGCAGGACAGACGACAGTTGAAGAAAAAAACTTCGAAAACTTCACTTCTCTACAATACGTTGGTTCCTTTGTTTAAAAGGCCAAAATGAATCAAGGGAGATCGAGAAGAGGATTGGTGAGTGCGTCACCATACAGTACAGTACAGTCTGAGCTGATTAACCTACGAGAAGAATTTCAAATAATACAGGCTGAAAATGTCAAATTAAAAGAAGAGGCAGAAAAATCAAGAGGAGAAGCTAAAAATTCAAAGTTTGAAACTGGAGTAGTATTGAAGGAATTACTGCATGTGGGTCTAAAACTTAAAGGAGAGAAGATGAGAAAACAACAAGCAGAAAATGAGAATGAAAACATCAAGAAAGAACTGTTGGAAGCTCAAAAAGCATTGCAGGAAGAGAAAACCACAGCACAAGAAGCTAAAAATAAATATCAAACTGCAAAGAAGGAGGCAGAAAATGTGATGCAGGAATTACAGGAGGTGCAGGAAGCTTTTGAAGAGGAAAAAAGGAAAATGCAGTTGGCAACACAAGAAGCTGAAAGTGTAACGGCTGAAGCTGAAATACTAAGGAAGGAATTACTGCATGTAAAGCAACAACTTGAAGAGGAGAAAAAACGTAAACATGAGGCAGAAAATGAGATTGAAAATATGAAGAAAGAATTGTTGGAAGCTCATAAAGTGTTGGAGGGAGAGAAAATTAAAATACAGGAAGCAAAGAAAGAAATGGAAAATACAAAGAGTTACACTCAAAACATGAAGAAGAAGTTGCTGGAAACAGAGGAAGCAATAGAAAAAGAGACACATGGAAAATGGGAGGCAAAACAGGAAAGTGAAACTCTGAAGAAGGAACTGATGAAAGTGCAAGAAGAACTTGGAGAAGAGAAAATTGAGGTGAAGGTATTCAAGAAAGAAACGACAGCCTCTGAGGTGACCAAGAAAGACTGCAAAGATGCACTTAAAGAAATACAAAAGCACAAAAAGGAAGCGAAAGAGCTCCTCAAACAGAAAGTCAAACTGGCCAAACAGCAGCTGAAAGAAAAATTTAAAGGCGCCGAGGAGC
This sequence comes from Neolamprologus brichardi, assembly GCF_056152115.1. Classification (NCBI taxonomy): domain Eukaryota; kingdom Metazoa; phylum Chordata; class Actinopteri; order Cichliformes; family Cichlidae; genus Neolamprologus; species Neolamprologus brichardi. The sequence continues at coordinate 15,021,697 of NC_142112.1, read as the reverse complement.
AGCTAAACAAAACCTTAAAGGAGCTGAAGGCAAAAGAAAAAGAAAAGAAAGCCGAGGACAGGAGGGGATTCTGGAGCAGACTGCTGAGAAAAAACTGACCCAGCAGCATCAAGTTTAAGGAGATCAATAGTTTCTTCCTCCTTCCCCCTCTCTCAACCTTTCTTTCACAAAAATCCCCCCAAACTTTACTTGGGACGTTTGTTTGTTTTTAAAAACTCTATTCTGAATACATGTACTGAAATACACAAATAAAATTGCCATAACTTGACCTCATGTTGCTTCTTTTCTTGTGTGTCTGTGGATGTAAAACAGTAACACACTTTCTGCTCTGTGTGTTTTTAATTGTAAATAAATGCAATATATCTTCATTTTAAAAACTTCTGCTCTAAATATTTTTTTAGCAAAATGCTTTTTTTGCCCCTTCCTGATTTCTTATGTTTTAACATGTTTGTTACATTTACATGTTTCCGATTTCAAGTGTTAACACAGATGGTCAGAGACAGAGGTTTGGACAGCTCTTTCCCTTTATTTGTATTTATTCAGGTTATTTTTATACTCAAAAATCCATCCACAAGCTTCAACGTGTCCAGAACTCTGCTGCCCGTATCATCACCAGGACCCCTTCTATCCACCACATTACTCCTGTTCTGCAGCAGCTTCATTGGCTCCCGGTCAAATATCGTATCAATTTCAAAATACTCTTGTACACATTTAAGGCTATTCATCATCTCTCCCCTCCATATCTTTCTGATCTGGTTAAGATCACCGCCCCATCTCGTTGTCTCAGATCTTCTTCTTCCCTTTCACTCTCCGTCCCCTCCCCCCGTCTTGCCACCATGGGGAGCAGGGCTTTCAGCTGCTCTGCTCCACGACTCTGGAATTCCCTACCTCCTGATTTAAGAAATATCTCTTCCTTCTCTCTCTTTAGGTCCCAACTCAAAACTCACTTGTTTAAAATAGCTTATCCCAATAACCTCTCCACTCTGTTCTTTTAAATTAGTTTATGTCTTATGCTTTTATGACTGTGTAAACTGCTTGCTTTTATGTTGCTTTATATTCTAATGTGTACAGTGACCTTGAGTGTTTTGAAAGGCGCTTTCAAATAAAATGTGTTATTATTATCTTTGAAATATCTCAGTGTGACACTGATACTGTACATGAGTGTGGTAGGTTTTGAAAACAGCATCAGCACAGTACACAGCAAAGGGGAAAGGAACAATAGCAGCTGACGAGCAGCAGATAGATACTGCTCATGGCACCACTGGTGCAACTAGACTTGCAGTCAAGACCGCCTAAACTAAGACCAAGACCAGAGGGTATCGAGACCAAGACGAGACCAAGAACAAGTCGAGACAAAAAAGTCTTTAAACTGCAGCCAGATGCTGCTTCGTTTACGGATGTCAGGCATATTTATGTGTTTTTGCTTTCGCACAGCCCTCCTCACTTGACTTGACGCACTTGACTGTCACGTCCATCACCCTCTCTGTTTTTCACACAATGATATTATCCTATATCCTCGCATGTGATTGGCCACAATATGGAGGGATTGGAGCATAGCTGAGCCACTGTGTGAGAGCTGAGCAGCGAAAGGAAATAAAGTGAGGGTAGAAACAACTGATAGATTAATAGGCTCTGTTTGGAGTTTTGTTCAAAAAAGAATGACTTCATATAGGAAAAAATAAATATCACATATGCAGGACACCTTAAACTAGTTTTTTAATTAAGCAGCAAGGCAGAACAAAGTCGGGCTGTATCAAGACACGGGGACTAAACCCCAATTCAACCAGACCCAGAACTGATCTGGAATTAAAACAGGACTACAACAGTTCAAAATCAGGACTACTTAGGACTTAACCAAAACAGAACCAGAATCAAAACTAGATGATAGTAACACTAAAAATCATCATAGACCTGCACTACACTTATTTTTTAATTCTACCAAAGTAGACTATTTAGATTCATAAAAGTTTAGATAATTATTTAGCCTTGTTGTGCAAACAAGCCTGCATAACTTAATAAATATAGAATTTGAAAAGTAACAAATGGTATCTAAAAAGTTACACTAGGTACGAGATACATGTTCTGATGAGTTTTGGCAAACAACCATTTGACTAACATGTGTGTCTCACCTGCTCTTGTTCCCTCTCTGTTCCTCTCTCTCCCTCTCTGTTCCTCTCTCTCCCTCTCTGTTCCTCTCTCTCCCTCTCTGTTCCTCTCTCTCCCTCTCTGTTCCTCTCTCTCCCTCTCTGTTCCTCTCTCTCCCTCTCTCCCCCCTCTGTTCCTCTCTCTCCCTCTCTCTCCCTCTCTTTTCCTCTCTCTCCCTCTCTGGTCCTCTCTCTCCCTCTCTCCCCCCTCTGTTCCTCTCTCTCCCTCTCTCTCCCTCTCTCTCCCTCTCTCTCCCTCTTTGTTCCTCTCTCTCCCTCTCTGTTCGTCTCGCTCCCATTCTCTCTCTCTTTGTTCCTCTCTCTCCTTTCTCTCCCTCTCTCTCCCTCTCTGCTCCCCTCTCTCCCTTTCTGTTCCTCTCTCTCCCTCTCTGTTCCTCTCTCTCCCTTTTTGTTCCTCTCTCTCCTCTCTCTCCCTCTCTCTCCCTCTTCGTTCCTCTCTCTCCCTCTTCGTTCCTCTCTCTCCCTCTCTGTTCCTCTCTCTCCCTTTTTGTTCCTCTCTCTCCTCTCTCTCCCTCTCTCTCCCTCTCTCTCCCTCTCTGCTCCTCTCTCTCCCTCTCTGTTCCTCTCTCTCCCTCTCTGTTCCTCTCTCTCCCTCTCTGCTCCTCTCTCCCCCTCTCTGTTCCTCTCTCTCCCTTTTTGTTCCTCTCTCTCCTCTCTCTCCCTCTCTCTCCCTCTCTCTCCCTCTCTGTTCCTCTCTCTCCTTCTCTGTTCCTCTCTCTCCCTCTCTGCTCCTCTCTCTCCCTCTCTGTTCCTCTCTCTCCTTCTCTGTTCCTCTCTCTCCCTCTCTGCTCCTCTCTCTCCCTTTCTGTGCTGACAATCAAGCCAAACACCAACATCATCAATATACAGTTGAAACCAGATATTTACACTCTTTAGATAAAAACACAAAAACCTTTTTAATTGTAACATCAAATCAGACTAAATGTTTATTTTTTTTAGATAGATAAATATAAAAACATATTTGTTAAATTTAAGAGTAAAGAGAAAATTGTCTGTACTTCTTAATTGCAAATGGCACCAAATTGTATTAAAAATTGAGCCACACTTATGGAGCTCCACAATTCTTTTCCTGGTGTTTTGGTTGACATCTCTTGATTTCCCCATGTCAAAGAAACAGGCTCTGTGTTTTGCCTTATATGCACCCACAGCTGTGCCACCAGTTTACTCACATGGACTCTACTAACCAATCAGAAGCTTCTTCAGCTCAGAATGGAATCGTCTGCAGTTTTCTTATTAATTAACAATAAACTTAGTGTATATGTACTCCTAAATTTGATGAAAGTGATAAAAATAGACAGCTTTGTCTCTCTTTCTGACATTTAACTAATTCAAAATATATTTCAATATTTATTTATCTAAAACAAAACAAGTTTACTCTAAATTGATGTTGTACAGTAAAAAAATGTTCTTGTGTTTTCCATAAAGTGTATGTAAACATCTGGTTTCAACTGTGAATATACTGCTGTGAATTGAAATTCCTCGTTTTGCATAGAAATATACTGAACAACATACAAAGCATAATATATAAAATAACATGTACCCGAGTTTTTTTTAATATGAAGGCAATATGAGCAGAGAGCACAAACTTGTTGAGGGATTGGCTGTTAGTTCAGTGAGAGAGTAATTTGTAAAGAAAACTATTTTCACTAGCAGTCAAAACTAATGTGCACACATATGTCTGCATTTTTATTTTGTTAAATATGAACAAAAGAACTGAAAGTATCGACCCACGTGATGTGGATCGGCACGAGCACATCACGATAATGACTGGGTAACAGACGTCTCCGAAAACGTCAGAGCACTTTTGCAAATATGCGATGTCTTGATAAACCAAATAGATATTTGACGTTTATACGGCTACTTTCTCGCCTGAAAATATGTTAAAAGTTTATTTTGTGACGCAGAAAGATAAATTAGAGTAATATTGAAACTCAGTCGCGGCCTCCATTGTTGGAAACTGTTGCACTGAAATGTGAGATTTTAAAAAGGAGAATGTGGCTGTTTCCTGTGACTTGTTGGTTTTTGGGGATGATCCTCAGTTTGAGTTTCTTATGTTCAAATCCCAGATGAGCCCATTTGTTGTTTAAGACTTTGCCACCTCCCTGTTGATTACTGTAATTTGTTACTATCAGGATGTCCTAAAAACTCCACGGAAAGCGTTTAGCTTCAGAGAAAAACTGGCAGGAAACAGAAAGACAGCATTTTCTCTTATATTGACTTTTCTCCACTGGATTCCTGTTAAATCGAGAATTGAATATAAAATACTATTTTTTATATTACTATTTTTACTTTTAGCTTCTACTTTTTTACATCACACTGTGCACAATCTCTGTGGAATTAATCATAGAGTAAAAACTAGAATCAAACACAGAAACCGATGACTTTCTGAGCTTTCAAAACAATCTTTCATACATTCTTCATTTTTTTTACTCTGATGTGTGACTTTGGGAAAATGACACAAAGAATTGTTTGGCTTGTTGGTCTAGTTTCAATGGGAGAAATGTCCCTGTCTCCCTTGCAGGGAGTCGTCCCTTGGAAGAACTCGCTACACGGGTGGAGAGTGCTCTTTAAAAAGGAGCTGAGCAACAAAACCGGTGATACTTCTGAGGCTGTTTCCAGCTCTGTGTCAGAGCAGAAACAGGTTTTTGCTGTCCCAAGAAGCCAATATGGCAACATCACTGCCACTCTGCACGATCCCAGCACTGCTCCAGAGAAACCTAAAGGAACGGCCCAGGTGGTGTTCACAGAGAGACAGTTAAATATTCTTGTCCATTAGTTTCATTTGAAACATTACCATGAGCCAAGAGAGATTAAATAGTTGGAAGCGATGACAGGACTGACCTACAAACAGGTGAGTGTTTTTCAGCTTACTGAACATAAGAAATTGAATTCGTGTTCAATCTTGTCTCCATTGTACTGATTCGATGTTTTCTATTTTCTTTCATCTTTGGGTAAAAACTTGGTTTCAAAACAGAAGGAGAAAGTTTAGTAGGAGGTCACATCCTCAGCATCTCAATCAGGGTGTCTCATTTCATGTAAGTATCTCCTATTATTAAACTTTGATTCAGACATCTGGGTAATTCATTCATTAATTTCATTTGAAATGTATTGAGTATAATTTGAAACAAGAACTTTGTATTGGACAGCCCCACTCAAGCAGCAGTACACCCAGCACCTGGAGATCAATTTAATCAGAAGTGGTGCAAATTATCAGGCTGTGGGCAATTTTATGGTTGGACCTCAATGGATCTTTCCCACCTCACCCCAGTTGTTTGGCTGGTTGATGCCACCAGGCAACGGCAATTATGAATTCAACCCTGTTGCCGGTATAAACAACAACAACTTGTGTTTTCACAACACAGGTTTTGAAGGAGCAAGTGGAGAGCCTTGCCAGCAGCTAATGATCCTTTGATTACAAATATTGTGATTTATATCAGAATTTTTGTATTAAGTTTGAATCTTCTTGTCTTCATGTAGCTCAACATAACAGAGTCTCAGATTTGATCTCTTCCAGTAAATGGGGGGCGAATTTGGATTTAAGAAATATTTGGATTCAGTCGACCCTGGCTATTGTAAATACATTTTAGTCAATCCAAAACACATACTGGGAAATCAGAGAGAACACATTCAGAAGTTTTGTATGAAACATTAAGAGATGAATTCATGAAAATGTGTTTTGTTTCAGTTTGTTGTATCTTCCAGTATTTGTAAAAAATAATGTACATGAAGAATATTATCTGCCTTGTGTATGAGAAACTGTAAATAAAATATTTGTTTCACAAATTCAAAACTAACTTTGTCTCCAAACCTTCTGTCAGAGACTGAACATCCAAAAGTTTTAGAGACTTTAGACCTCTTATCTTTCCATGTTAACTTGAGCTACAATCCTCTATACTCACAGTCAAAGTATGAGACCCCGTGTCAAGCTCGTGTTGTCACAGTCTACGACTCACTGTGTCTCTTGATTTATTTTTTACGAATATGTTTTACAAATAGAAAAACTCAATGTATCGAAACTCTTAGTTGCCTCCACATTGCAGCTGCAGGCTTATTGTTAAGTAGTTGAATGTGGTTTTAACCAAGAAATATGTAAGATCTAATGTCTTCATAGAGACAGAATGCCATAGAATTACAGGCAGTTTGAATGCCTGTAATTATCAGGCTGTACTCAAGCCCATTAATTAAATCTGAAAACTGTGCTGTGACTCCAAACCCAAGTACCCTCCTGGGAAATTATGGCTACACTTGGATCTGCTGATAGAGAAGTTAGTCAGTGTAACCTTTATTAAATCAGGCAAAACAACACATACTTATTTACTGTGGCGACCTCCAGAGAGCAAAACCTCTTAAATAAATGGGGGTAAGGGTAAGCTGAAGCCATCTGATGTTTATGTTCATGAATATAACACACTGACACATTTTGACTTTGTTTTTATTGTTTATTAAAATACTTTTAAATCTCTAGTTTAGTTTAAGAACCATCTAGTCCAGCAGGTGGCGGTAATGCACCTTAAAGCTCTAACCGCCAAAGAAAAACCCAAAAGAAGAAGAAGCCGCAGAGTTCCCGCTCAATTGCGTTTGTGTTTTAGTTTATTTTTCTTCCTCATCTAAAGTTAAGCACTAAGGTAACTTTGATCTGAGTTCAGTCAATCTTGAATTTAGCTCCTGAGTGAAGTTTTCTGTTGCTCTCCTCGGTCTCTGTTGTCAGTTATTTGTGAACCAGTTGAAAGAAAAAGCCTCTACATCAAGTCAAGCTGCTATAAACTAATTTAAAAGAAAATATTAACAAATGATAATGAAACACTGAGAAGAAAACAGAAGAAAGCTTTTATATTAGCTAAGTGTAATCAGAGTTTCTATTATTTTATTAGTCTGTTACTAAGCGCTAGTTAGCATCTCTGTGTCACTGTGTGGCACCTGCACAGTTTTTGAATGCAGCGTGCTATCCAAGCTAGCTAGCTAGCGCCACCCTTCATCCATATAAGGTCACTTACAGCGCCAAAAAAATCCAAATATGTTGGCGGTAAAAGTGCTATAATGAAATCCATTTAAAAGAAAGGTAAAAATAAATGTATTCCAGGCTAAAACACAGCTGCCTCTATCAGCGCAAAGTTGTGTCGGCCCACAGGGCATTTGATTGTAAAAACTGGCCTCACTCTGAGAGGCCAGTTTTTTTTATCTGTTAGCAAAATAATAATGATAGGCCAGAGATACCAGAGATGCATTTTTAAAACAAATACAGCCTCGAACCCTAAGCGGGGATCTGTGTTCTTATCACATTTAAAAATACTGCAGATCTTTTAAAGCTCCAAACAAAACTGAAATGGAAGAACAAAGATATATAGAATAGTCTTTTATTGTCTTTGTACATATTCAACTAAATTGTGGGTGCTCCGCACCAACTGTGCATGGAAAACAATATAAATAGCAAGACAGTAAGAATAAATAACATATAAGAGGAGTATATACAAAGAGGAGGAAGGCGCACATTAGAGGACCGAATGCTTGAAAGTAGTGCAATGGACTTGATACAAGTAGAGAATCGGAGTGTGACTGAGTGATGAGGGTTACTCAGATCATGGCTCAGATTTCTAAACCCACTCAGATGGGATAATCTTCCACGGCACACCTGATCAGTTCTTACGGCACACGTATATATGCCGCGGCACAGTGGTTGGGAAACAATGTACTCTCCATTGTAATCCATTGATTGTTCTGTTTTCGTTCTTGGCCAGGGCTTTTTTTAAAGAGGAATTGCTATCCTGGTACTGGTGTGCCATAGTGCTTGGTATCGGTGCTCAAACCTTTTGTGTTTGTTTCAAACAAGTTGTCCACCCAAGGAAGCTAAAATTTGTTCTTTGTGTTGTCAGATGAACATATGAGACAGTTTGACTCTTCAGTGCAGTGTGGAGCTTAACACAGTTCTGTTTTGTGTCCCAGCTGATCAGCAGGAGGAGAAGAGTCTGACGGAGCAGCAGAGGAAATTTCAGCTACTTGGACTCAGCTCAGCCACTGCAGAGAAAACAATGAGTTCGACAAAGAAGGTGACAGATACTAGTGTTAAGAAATACTCCATTAACCCTTTAAGGCCTATTGGAGCAGGAACACTCCGTTTTGCGTAACAATTTTAAAATCCCGGTAGAACTGCACTTAAGCGAACACAATTATTTTATTTAGGAATAGTTGTAGTTACATCTTATGCCATCAGCTTGCCCTTGGTCACGATTTCCTTCCACATATGTATTTGCAGAAATTGCATAAAAAGCACTTGCAGCAAAAAAACATAACGTACCAGAAACACACTTTGCCGTTCATAGCACTTCCTACGTTAGAATAGATGTCAGCGCGAACTATCACATGTCCGACTTTACCTGCCAAAACCTGCCTTCAGGGATACCTATACTGGTGTTTTTAAAAGTCATGTTTGACTTTATTGTTTTCTGTATTGTTTCTGGGATGCTTAGAACTCAAATTGCACTGTTGGCAATAGTTTATTTTGATGCACATGCTGTTTGTTTTGCTAATTTGCATTATAATATTTATTTTTGTTTTTCCTGCAGTATATAAAAATCTCAAAAATACTCAAAACAAATTTCCTGTGGGTGGAAACAATGTGCAACTTTTTTGCATTTACACTTTTGAGGGATAAACCTCTGAAATTTCTTTAACTAGAAATATGTGTACAGGGCTTGCAAAATCGCTAGCCCGACGTCCCGGGGCTAGCGAATTTTCCAGTCGGACTACCAATCTCTATCTCTGCCCTGCCCGTAGGGCTATCGTAGGAAGGAAAATATATGTCAATGCTTTTGCATTCTTTCGGAAATGTAGCTGGGTAATTATGTCATTGGCATCGTTGAGCCACTGTCAATATGTGACATATTGAAATCGTGTTTGAATTTTCGCTTTTTTTTTGCTTTCACTTTGCAATCGCGCGAACTGTGTATAGAGAGCGACAGCACTGATTGGTGAGTGATGATAATTTGCGCACCAATTCCTCTGACATCGTCTTATCAATCGTTAGCTTACTATGCAAACGTGACAAGTGAAATCTCCGCAGCAAGCTTAAACATGTGAGAGGTTGATCGCGCAGAGAATCGCTGAGCGTTATGTGAGTGCGTGTGTAAAAGCAGCAGGATATATATTTTAGGTCTGCTGAGCCAAATAAGACAGGTCAGGGTGAAGAAGGGACAGCCAAAGAAAAGCTTACCACAAAACGGAAAAGTTATGACAAATCAGACTATAAGGCAAAAAGAAAGTGCAGCTTTATGGTTTTATGGACAAAAGAATTTCTGTGGCTGCAATATGACGAGCTAAATAACCAGGGCTGCACATAAGTGGTCCGCAGGTGCGCATTCGCTGTCAAAATAAAAAACGCGCACAAGATAAGAAGTTGCAACGCGTGTTTGCGTACATAAGGTTTTCTGGAGGAGGACAGACATTTGTTTAGAACTCTTAAAGATGTCGAAGAAGCAAGCTCCTTTAAGCAATTACTTTGGTGTTCCTCCACCTCCAAAGAAATGTCAGAAGGAGTCCGAACCACAAAAGAAGCGCGTATTTTCGGAAAAGTGGTTGCAGGAGGTGAGCTGGCTTCAAACAAATGATGAACGCACAGAGATGTGGTGCAGAATGTGTCGTGAAAATCCCACTCTAGCGGGCAAAAACACCGCCTTTTATGTGGACGCAAACGCACGTTGCAACTTCTTATCTGGTGCGCGTCTTTTAATTTGACAGCGAATGCGCACATGCGGACCACTTATGTGCACCCGTGTAAATAACATAATGTTCTGCCGGGTGTGTTGTTGGTTTTCCCTCGATTTCTGAGTCGACAAGCGCCTTTGTTACTGGGACCAGTCATTTTAAGAAAGGCCCCCATTAGAACCCATGAGAAATGCAAGAAATGCATTATTGCTCAGTCTGCAATATCTTTCCCGGAACAAACACCAATTGCAAATAACATACTAAAAATAAACCTGAAAATCCATTTAAAACAGCGTGCTATGTTGCAAAGAGTGAACTACCACTGGCACAATTTAGCAGTCTTTGCAAACTTCAAAAAGCAAATGGCCTAGATCTTGGTTCCACTTGCCTCTTACCCGTGACTTCAGTGGAAATTTCAAATTCAGGATCTGACACAGACTGATTCATGTTCTACACAGTTCTTACAAGTTCATTGAAATTTCTGTTCAATTAGAACCAAGTATTTGAGTTGATGATTGTAATTTTTATACAATGTTGTAATTTGTTTTTCAACAATTTTTTGATTAATGTTTTGTTTCCTTTACAATATTATACTTTAATGTGTAATATTGTAAAGGAAACAAAACATCAATCAAAAAATTGCTCTCTTTTTTATTCGGGCTACTTAAATTTATTTTGGGCTACCAAAAACTGAAGAGTCCCTGCCCGAAGGGCTACCAGGGATTTTGAAATTTTGCGAGCCCTGGTGTAGAAACAGAACCAACAAAACTGATTTAAACAAATTTTTGTATTTAATTGCAGTTTGTTTGCACTTTATGTAGTTACTATGGACTCAATGCATAGATAATATTAAGATTTGGGATCTAATGGGCATATTGATGTATAGCAACTTGAAATGATCCCAAAAATGGCATTAAGGGCATGTAAAAATATAAAGATTAGCTCTGGCAAACTTGGTTCTATGGTAGTTCTTAAAGGGTTAAAAGCTGAAGTACTGATATATATTTTATGCAAAACTAACTGAACCTTGTGCTATATTAATGTAATGTAATAATCATGTAATAATACAATGCCTACATTGTAGAGGGTGACTTTGCCTCTAAAGAGGAAAATGGGCAGGGAAGAGGTTAAAGTGGGATTCAGCAGGATTCAACCCTAAAATCAGCTGTAGTGGCTCAGTGTGGGGAAAAGAGTCACAGCTCACAATCATTTCTATTGAGAGCTCCAGTCGATTTTCTTAATGTACAGGCTGTGATCAGCTGACCTGCTGCTCTCTGTGGATGTACACAACTGAATTCAGCCAGATGTCTGCAGATGTTTCATGAGTTGTCCTGGCTGATTTCCATCCTCTACACCAGGGGTGTCAAACTCAACTGCACACGGGACCAAAACTCAAGGCACACTTTAGGTCGCAGGCCAAACAAGATAAACATTTATTGAACACACTAAAACCATGTTTTTTAAACATAAATATGAATAAAAACAGACAGGAATATTATTCCAGAATAAATAAACTTAAAAAATCAACTTTAACTTTAAATGTTTTGATCGTCATAAAAATATATCCTGTCAAAATTATGCAAGTTAGAAATATGAACATGCTGCCAAAAACCCCAGAAAAAATAAATGAAAACATACACAAGGTTGGAGCTGCATGTAGACGGAGCTGGGGCATTGCTGCAGGAATGGAACTAATAAACTGTGCGGGCCATTCAGTGTCGTACTTTGCCTTGAGTGTACCATTACACTGCAGCTCCATCTGAAACTGCACAGGTGCAGTTTCCACGTAAAGAAGAAGCTTGAAATTCTCTGTTTGTGCTTCACAGTCACCAAAGCGCCGTGCGAACTCAGTGCGCTCAGTTTATCAGCAAAGTGCGCCGACTTGGTTCAACATTACTTGGCAACAGGGAAAGTGAGACGGGTTGCACTGGTGCATTTGTGACAGCTTCACTTGAAATGCCTTCACCGCATCATACATGCCATGTCCATTGTTCAATCTCCCAATTCTTTTGATCTTTGGGCTGAAGGAAGGACAATACTCGGTGTATAAATGCTCAATCAACAATCATTTTATTTCATACAATTCAACACTTTTGAGCATAAACCATCTGGAGGGGAGATGAGCGCGGGAGGGTGTCCGCCTGATCTCGAAGTGTCTGAGCGTTTCACACATTCTTATAGCTTCAGCCCCCCTCCACCTAGTCATAAAAACCTAAACATTCACATTCTTTCTCTCTTACGGCGCCTAAGTGACGGCCTTGGCTCCCTGTTTTATCTCCTCCTGATGAGATGGGGCAGAAAACCTCTCCGGTATACTCTGTTCTCTTCTAATCAGACAAATAAGGCCATGACTCTCTGAAAACAGTATTTCTTATACCTCAGCAGTATAATGCATCATAAAACAATATCATTCATTCACAATAAATCAGCAGTCTAATGTAATACAAATCAGTTTAATAACAAGCCTGTTTTGAAAATGTAAGGAGTAGAAAATACAGATTTTTTTTTTTAATGTAGCGAGTAAAAGTAAAAAAAAAACCCTCAGGTTACAGTCAGACTCTGACATCATCTTTCACTGAACCAAGCTAGTAACTGTTACATTTGATTTATTATTATCGAATAAATTAGACAATTATAGAAATTTAAAATAGGAAACAGCAACAGGAAATATAAAAAAGTACAGACCTGGTAAACATTTATTACTATTCTGAGTGTTAGCATTAATATTTGTGTAAAAGCAGGAGAGATGGGCATGATTTTAGAGTGTTTGAACAATGATTAATTATCTTTAACACCAGGTTGGCTGTAATGTGTTACTACTACCAGTAGGTGGGGATAAGAGACCTTTAAGGTGTTTGGTGCCACACTCCACCTTCAGGTTTAAAACTAGTGTTAATGGAGGGAGTTTGAAGCTTCAGTTTGTTCAATGACTGCATTTCACTCACTGCCTCTGTTTGTATCTCTGTCACTGCAGGACCAACATGGACCGAGAAGTCAGCGCTCTCAGGAGGCCGACAAACCTCACAGAAGAAAGAGAGAGAAAAAAAACACCTGTGACGAGTGTGGGAAGGATTTTACTAGGAAGTCTGAACTAAAACAACATCAGCACATCCACACTGGAGAGAGACCGTTCAGCTGTGACTTGTGTGGAAAGTCGTTTTCCTGGAAGAAAGCCCTGAAAACACACCAAGTCGTCCACAGTGGAGTTAAAGCTTACAGCTGTGATCAGTGTGGCAGAGCTTTTGCTCACAGTAGCAGTTTACAGAGTCATCTAGTTACCCACTCTGGAATTAAGGCATACAGCTGTGACATCTGTGGAAAAACTTTCAGCCAGCTAAGGTACCGAAATATACACCTACGCATTCACTCCGGAGAAGATGTGTACTGGTGTGATCAGTGTGGCAAATACTTTACAACAGACGCACAGTTACAAAGCCACATGTTTACCCACACTGAGGAGAGACCTTATCAATGTGACCTGTGTGAGAAGACTTTTAAAACTCCACAGTGCCTGAGAGTACACCAACAGATCCACACCAGAAAGAGACTCTACAAGTGCAGTTACTGTGAGGTATGTATTTTTATTTTACTCTTGTAAGTGACTGTTTGGAACAAGTCTGCTCATTAAATTGTGTTAGCATGTTAGCACTTCTACTGCACCGAAGAGTAGCTCTGAGCCATTATTCAGATTTTCATTTCACTTATGATTTTTATTTAGACGATCATGAAAAACTGAAAATGCTGAAAATTGATATGTTGCTGTTATTTAATCTTCAGGCAGCTTCGTGGTATATCATGGTGTTATTATTTCTGCATAAATGGCCTTTGGTTTACAGCGGCTCATTCCTCTGTCAGGTGTAAATAGAATAAAATAAAACATAAATTAAGTACAAAACCAAACCATTCAGTAATCTTCTCTTATGGTTAACAAAGTTGTATCGTTACGTAATGGTGTTACAGCTGTAGTATCATTGCTTACATATGACTTTAGTACTTTTAAACATTAGTGTTAAAATACCCATTTAATGTTATAATTGCAGTGTCATTGGGGGTAATAGTTTTTCTTGTATCCCGGTCAGCTGAGTGTTATAACTGCACAATTACAGTGTTATTAATGCAGTATTAAATTAGTATTATTGCAGTGTTACAGTAGTTTACCATGGGTACCCTAAAAACATTAGTGTGGTAGTACTTAAGTGTAAGTCCGATGTTACTGTAATATTAAATAAGTATTACTGTAGTATTATGGTGGTAGTATTGTTGTTATTGTAACCCAGTAAACTGAGTGTGTTAATTGAAACAGTAAAATGTAATTGGATGTCTGCAGAGATGCTCTTTATTTCAGGCGACGTTCAGGATAAAAGTGTTGAAGGACTGACTTACACTGTCTTTGTGTCTTTGTTTAGAAGCAGAGCGACACAGATGGATCCACTTCTCAACCCTGTCATCGCTGTGGTGGTGGGAAAGACTTTCGTTGTGACATCTGTGGAAAAAATTTCAGTCAGCAAGCCAGCCTAAAAATACATCAACGTAAACACACTGGAGACAAACTGAAATACTGCAAAGAATGTGGGAGAAGCTTCCCCACATCAACTGAGTTAAAACGACATGAACTCTTTCACAGTGGGGTCAAAAAGCACCTCTGTGATCAGTGTGGGTCATCCTTCACCACTGCAGATCACCTTAAAAGACACAAACGAGTCCACACAGGAGAGAAAACATACAAGTGCAGACACTGTGACAAAAGTTTCTCACGTTCAGGTAGTCGTAACAAACATGAACGTACACACATGGAAGGAAACTACAGCTGTGAGCAGTGTGACAAGAGCTTCAGTAATCTCAGTTCATACTCTGCACACAAACAATCCCACGTTACTAATAAACTGTTTCACTGTTACCAATGTGCCAAAACATTCACGTCATTATCTGCTCTGTGCAAACATCAGCGTGATCACGCAGGGCTGAAATCGTTCCCATCACAGGACGACAGTGAATCTGAAGAGAGAGAAACATCCTCTGGTTTCAGAGTCCAACTTAAAACCCTGGAGATCAGGCTCCACAGAGTTCAGATCGGCTCTCCTTAAAGATCTGATGAGGCTATGAATCAAAATGTTCCTGTAGTTCAATGTTAATCTTTATAAATTGTTCTTCTTCTGTTTGTGTTCAGTGGTTACGTTTTTTTTTCAATGGTTGGATGAAAAGTCAGTTTCCTGTTCTTCAAGTTTGTATTGAATGTATTTTATTAAAGTTCTTAAATAAAGTTAAAAATAAAAGTTAAATAAAGAATTGTTTGAACGACAAAGATTTTGAGCCATGATGTCATTTCCTGTATTTCAGAGTAAAGACTGAAGTAACAAATGAAAACATGTTTACAGTCATGGAATAAACACTGATGGGTCATCTGTAGGAAGTACTATTGCTGACCTGACAGACTCGACCTTGTTTACAAAGAAAGAAAGGAACTGATTACATGTGTCAGCAGAGGCTTTCAGGGTTGTTTAGAGTAGAGCTGATAGTGTTAAAGAGAACACGGGGATTTTGACAATTTAACACAATAATCTGAGAAAAATATCTGTTTCTTTCATTTTCACTGTATTCTGATCAAATTTCCAACATTCTTTTAACATTTCAAAAGAAACCTGCAATTTGTCTTTCTTCCACTTTCAATCTGCTCTCCTACACTGACGCCTGACTGCTCGGGTGGATTCATTTAACCAGGGCTGAGGAATATGTTTTGGGTTCACAGTGTTCAGGGTCTGAGTACAGGTTTCCTGGAACTGCAAAAGCAGCTCATCTGGGGTGGGCCCAATAAGTAATCTGAGGGTCGGTAAAGATTTTCTTTATAAAAGTGGAGGAGAAGAGAGCAGCGGCGGGGTGGAGCGCGAGCATTAAACTCATGCACAAGAGAAACAGGTTTGTGATGAGAGAACACTGAATCCCACATTTCCAAATATAAAACAGATAAACCATGTGATAATACCAGGTCAAGAGTGTGCTCCTGCTGATGTGTAGGGCCTTCTACAGACTGTACAAGGTCAAAACACTGAATAAGATTTTAAAACTCTTGAGCAAGCAGTCCATCAGGGCAACAGACATGAATATTAAAATCACCAACTATTATAATCTGATCCTGTTTCAGCACAATTTCAGCCAAAAAACATAAAAAGTCATTTAAAAAATCTTTGTTAAACTTAGGTGCTGATAGATTACTGCACACAGTAAGAGCGTCCCAGTTCAAATATGAGAAGTTTAAAGCTGGAGGGGAAACCAGTACATGGAGTTGTTTGTAGTGAAAATTTTTTCTTAAAAACAGTCATATTCCTCCTCCTCTACCTGATCTCGGAGCATTAAGAAACGAGCAGTCAGAGGGTAACAGTTCAGAAATAATGCTAGGCTCACCAACGCTCATCTGTGTCTCAGTCACAAACAGGAGATCCAATCCACTGGAAGAAAGAAAGTCATTTATAAAACCACACATTCATCAGAGCCATCTTTGTTGGAGCTGGAGCCTGGGCAGAAGTTGTCTCTGTAGCCCACGTTAATGGGCGCAAATTCAAAAGGTTTATTCCACGACCCCTGTTACGCCCCAGTCTAGGGGTACAGGAACATAACATAAGGGTTAGAAAGGAAGTGACCCCACCCTGGTCCCCAAAACCACACCCAAGTGAAAGGTGATTTATTGTCTGAACTGAAGCTGAACTCCAGGGTGAACAAAGGCCAAAATTACAAACAAAAGCCTATGTGAAACAGAAACCAAACAAAAGACAAATGCTACACCTAATCAATGTTCCCTCTAGTTTTTCATGTGTCTGAGCGAACACACAAACTCCCTGAGCGGTCCCTTGGACCACTGTGAGCAACAGCAGACATGTGCACTGTGGTCATGCCAGCATCGAATCCATCCAAGTTACATGGTTTATTAAAATAATCAAATTACAGCATTTACATTTCTGTTAGACTACTTTTAATTAACTGCTTTAGCCCACTTACAATGAAATTTTAAAAAAAATGTTCATGACCTGTGTAGTATGTTAGCTCTATTGGAAGTAAAAATAACTTGAACTCCAATTTTGAAAACAACTTTTTTTAATATATATAAAGCTCTGACTTGTATTATGAGTCTGTGGTCTGGGTGAGAGTCTTGTAACTCTGTCTGCAAAATACAGCATATAATGAGCAATGTTGGGCAATTAATTATGTCGTTACTTCTTCAAAAAAGTAACAGAGTTTTGAAAACAACAAAGTTTTTTGCAGCTGCTTACCTAAAAATGCAGCCAAGACGTTTTTATATAAACATTTCAAACTACTTACAGAACAATCAGCTGTTCTGCATCAAATCTGATGCCACACAAATTATTTGTGCCACTCCAAAAAATAATTTCTGTCCAATATGAGATAAAGGAGAACAACAGCCTAATACCTGCAGGCCCGACAACAGATGTATCACTCCTGTAACACCTGTAACATTCAGCAGTCGCCTCATTGTTCTGACACACACAACAAAACTATTGACTACACTACACACTAACTACACAAGATTTGCGCTAAACGTCGCAAATCTCTCACATCTCAAAACACCGCCGTAACTCCTAAAGCTTCCCCCCTTCCTAAACAACTGTTGCGATATCATTTTTACCTATGAAGCGCCTTGTATGGAACACCAGGCCTGCCATAATGAATGAATTAAATACACCATTAAATAATTAATTAAATGTGGCAATAATTCATTAAAATCAGAAATAATTAAATACATAAATATTTACAACACATGTAATTAATTAATGACGCATTTAATTAATTCTTGACATAATTAATTAATTAATAACACATTAAAATAATTATTGAAAGTTTTAAATAATTATTTAATGATTTATTTATTTAATTCATTTTGGCACTTTTGTCCCCTTCATCTCTCTCCTTGAAATAATTTTATCTGTCAGCCTCACCCATCAAACTAAGTGGGCGGGGTTAACGCTGCCATGCAGCTTCTCTAACATTTGATTGGTTGCCGTGCAAAGTAAGTCAATACAGGTCGATCCTAGATAATCGATTGCTTGTGTAGACTTGGGCTGTATCCCAATTCAGGGTCTGCAGCCTTAAAGTACGCAGCCTCAACGGTTCTCAAGGGCCGCATACTCAAAGACCGCTAAGGCCAGAAGTGCGAGGCTTGTGAAATGGGACGGTCTAGCCTCCATTGCGCTGCCCAGGTTGCCTAGCAACCATGATAGCTGGAAACGTGGGGTTGACAGAAATGAAGGAGAACATATTTTGTTCGTTTGTTTGTTTCTACATGAGCTTTGTGTGATTTAATAAGTATCTGAGGCTGAGACCACAGGACTGTAAAACATGATCGTTGGGCTTCATATCTTTACTGAACAGCCATTTAAGATTAGCTAGTAAATAACAAATAGTTAATGTTGTTCATGAGACAAAAGTCAGTGTAAATATGAGTTGGCCAATATTATAGTTATTATATTAATCATTATAAGTTATTACAGCAGTGAGTTTGAACTCTCAAATCAAATCCCTTCTATTGTCACATCACATGTGCAGGTACACTGGTACAGCACATGTGAGTGAACTCTGTGTCAAATACTGAGCTTCAGTAAAGATTCAAGTTGCATTTATTTATATGTCCTATCACCTTAAATCTTCACTCAAAGACACTCAAGTATCTTTGACAGTTTATATGTAGATGTATCATATATCAGAGACAAATGTTGTTCCTTCAGTATGTTGGCATTACTAAATTTGGCTCAGTGCTTACAGATATGTGTAAAAAGCAAATGTACGAGCTGTGATAACTGTTTCTGATAGAATCAAGAGTAGACTGATATATTAAATATTCCTTTATTGGGTGTGAAAATCAGACCATGTCATAACTGCTTTAAGTCATACAGAATAGATATCAGAGCCTTAAACAGGCTGACTTCTGTTAAATGGGTCAAACTGGGCAGAAGGTATACAAACACATAACATCCTTATAGAATATGATGTAACACTATAGATCAACTTACCTCAGAATATATAAAGCATATAAACAATTACAGCAATATGATGCAACAAACACAGCAGTAATACTAATCCAAAATACTCAAAGCTTCATAGAACTGAAACAAACATTTATTTTTAGCTCCATTCTGCTGCTGATACATACTTTAGGTTTCTGAACATTAAACTTGTTGCTGCCTTTCATAGTGTGTAACTTGAAGGCCCTGAGTACTTTCTCCCACACTGAAAACACTGGAATGATCAAATTATTTGATCATTACCTAATAAGACTGATTCAGGACAGACAATTAGTTATTCTAAACTTTCCTAGCAATCCTTCACAAACAGGGAACAGTCTGTCTATTCTCTCCATCTGTCAGCTGCTGCTGGCTCTTCCTCCTCCTCTTCATCACACACTGTTGAGTTTGTCCTGGTGGATCATCAGGGGTGCAAAGCCTCACAGATGATGTGCAGCAGTGGGTCCCTCAGTCTGTCCTCACTCTGGACACTTGCAGTTGTCACACATGGAAATCAAATGTGTGATAAGCTGCAGGATTCAAACACAAGTGTAACTTATAAATACATGTTCATACTTTTATTACACAATCAGAGAGAAAGAAAAAGAGAGAGTGCAGGACAGACAGACAGGTGACCGTCTCAGGTGTTTACACTGCTACAAAACAGCACCAGAGAAGGAGGATTTAGTGTTTGTGTTATTACGAGTGCTAAACAAGAAGAGTTCCCAGCTGGTACAGTGGACACATGTGTGACTCCTGTGATTAAAGCATCTTTCGTTCAGCTTAACGAGTGAACCGTCAGCTCGTTCAAACACACGTTAAAGTCCGTTTGGCTCGACACCACCGAACAGGGGCAGCAATGTAACATAGCTAACATTAACAGTGCAGCTAAACTAAGTGTATTTTATCAAACATTCACACCATTTTAACACTCATGCAAGTAGCAAGCTGATTTTCATTGCATATGTTTATTTTCTTAGCCTGGTTTAATCAGTGCCTATGCATTAATCTTCATGAGCTTGTCCTTGTAAGGTTAATGCATTTTCTGCTTGTGTATGTGATTTTGCATATGTTGCTTTTTACAGTGTTTCAGACTCCTTCACAATTCTCCACTTAAGCAGTCAGTTTTCTCTTTCCCCAAATTTGCTAACCCAAATTTTGACTTCCCACCTGAAATAACAGCATTCCTGGTCCTCAGCCAGAAGTTAAAGCTTGCTTGTGAGGTTCATGGACTCAGGTGCTGTGAACAATTCAACCAGAAACTTGCCTTAACATGTCCAGTGATGTTAACCTATAACTTTCTTCTGACCGCTGCATGTGGAAAATTGATCCAGGTCTGCTTTGCCCCTGAAAATAACACAACTGAGACATTTTCATTATTATCATGAGTGCTTAAACTACCCGCTTCTCTCTCTCTGGTCAGAAATACTAACTTATGTCATGTATGTAAGCATGTTCTTCATTGCATTTTATGTATGTTAATGAAGTGTAAGCTGCTTCTTCATTGCATATGTATGTTATAATCAGGTTTAATTCATGCATCTTTTCATTGATTTCTGCATTCAAACTATCTGACTTCTGATTCTTTCCAAAAATAATTTCACATGTAACACTTTGTGTATGTGTGTTTTCTATTTTCTGTTTACCTCTTTGTTGTGATCTGGGGGACATCTCTAAACCATCATGAGTTCAGGCTTCAATTTCAACCCAATTATACCCTGTATTTTCGCAGTCGAACTCGTCTGGGCTTCACCTCTCACCGGTCTCCGTCCTCTTTTCACAGTGTCCTGTGTTGTCTTGAAATCTCCAGCAAACACAATCCCAAGTCAACTGTTTGCTGCTTCTCTGTTTGTTCTCCGTTGATCTTTTCAGTATTTTCCTTTTAGATCAAGTCCCAGCATGGCAAAATATCACACTCAGTGCCTTCAGACAGTTATGTCACACTGCTCTTACCAGCCTGCAGTTCACCGTGCATGTTTTCATCACGTGGTTTCTGCTTCTCTGTTGACCCTTTCAGTCATCTCTTTCAAGATTACTCCAAGCATGGCAAATCTGAAAATCAGTGTCCAGTGCTTTCCCACAGTTCTTTATCCCACTGCTCAACTGCCCAGCCTGTAATTCACAGTACATGTTGCATCACGTGCTTTTCTTACATGCTGCTGCTGGTGTCGTCAGTCGTCGTCAGTGTTAATGGTTCAGTTGCACTGTCTTTTGCCTGCTGTTAATTCTTCAAGTCCACGATGTTCTGTCGGTCTTCATCAGGAGATTAACTGTCCTTTAAGCTTCTTCTCAGGATGGGGACAAAGTGAGAGGTCAAGCTGTAAAATTTTAAGCCAAAACCTGGCCTGTTTTCCTCCGAATTCTGTTAATCTATGGTTTTGCCGGTGTACTCAAGGTTCCAGGTTGAGAGAAGTCCACCTGTATGACACACTAAAGCATACAATTAATATCCTTTTCATTTCTTTTCTTAAAACCTCCATTTGCTTCATCTGCCCAGAGTTTAACTCGTCTGTTTCTCTCTCTGGGTGCTCCCTTGACACAGTCAGTTCCTTTTATGGGCATGCAGAGTTCCTGTCTCACACACCATTTCCTGTCGCACATGCAGCTGCTCAGAGCCATACTTTCTGTTCCTCTTTCCTATTTTACAGCCTAATCAAACTCTTTAGTTCTACTAAGTCTTGATCTAAAAACAATGCACCCTTATTTCACGCACACACACTTTTAACTATACTAAATTCTTTGCATTTGTCAGCATTCACATCACAGTCTTCAGCGTGCTCAACATTGCTCTTTCAGACATCAGGAATCGTCTCGCACACACCGCCTTTTCCCTCACACTTCCACTTTTCCGCTTACTCTACTATCCACTTTCGTAGTGTTTTTCTTACTTATTATTTTTGTACAAATCACACCCAATCACTCAAAACCTGCTTCTCACAGCATTCACACACTTAAACTGTGACAGGAGTTGAGGAATATAACTCAAAATACGCTTTCCTAAGAGTATTTTAGACATGCTTTTCATAATCAGAAAGAGCAAGTCAAAGAAAAATTGAAACCTCTATTAATTCTTACAGCACACACAAGAAATTAAAAAATAAAACACACCAGCATTTATTGCTGAAGAGAGGTTACTACTGAAAGTAATATGTTAGTCTTAAGCATATACAATGCACTCAATATATTTATATATATATATCCAACTCAGTCAATTACTATACATCCACTACGGCAACTCAAAACTTTATTTGTAGTCCTCTAATAAACATAAATGGCGTCTTAAACATACGCATTTCAATAATGTTTGCATCACAATACTCTTTTCTTCTTCTATCCTTCTATCACTATTAGTCACAGAGCCCCCTACTGGTAACTGAGTATATGTTCATATTTAGTCCCCCTGTAAAGCAACCCTTCACCATCTTAGCAGTGTATGTAAACATAACATTTCTCCTCATTCTCACAGAATTCTACTACCTCAGTATTACTTACTTAACATGGTAACATTACTATTTGCGCATAACATTATCCGTAGTAAACTTTGCAACCAGACAGCATTTCAATGCTGCTTGCTGAACCTATTTCACTTATAACACTACTGGGTTGAACTATACCTGTGATCTTAACATACCCATCTTGTACATTTAAGGTTACTGTAGTAACTTAACAACCTTAAGTCACAAAACTTCACAAAAAATCACAGTAAATCAATCATCTATTATACTTGGCCTCAGAATTAGCTGTATAGAACCAACAGCTCAAGCGTGTTTTTTTCCCACTTTTTTTTTCTCTCTCTTTTTTAAAAAAAAAACAAAACTAATTTCATTACATAATCCTTGGTCCAAGCTGGTAACTGTCTCGGTCTGTTAGGAACAGAAGGTCTTTTAGGAGTTTCTCTTGTGTTGTTTTCAACCTCTTCACCAGCCTGCAACGGCTCAGCATTCTCTGCTCGGCAGAGTGAGAGACGGGCTGCATTCCATCGCTTTCCATCACTCAAGATGAAGGTGCTCAGTCCAGTCTGTTGCTGCACTGACAGTGGATCAGTGAACTGTCTCTCTCCCTTCCCCACTTGGAAAGGCTTACGTATCCGCACCCTGTCACCGACCACAAGCTGGGGAGGTTTTGCCCCCCTCTTAGCATCAGTGTAGCATTTACTCCTACGTTGCTGGTGAAAGACTCTGGCCCTGCATTGGTCATACTGTCCTGTGTCTTTGGGAAATGGCAGGACATTTAGCTTTGTTCTCATTGGTCTCCCTCTGAGAAGCTGGAATGGAGCTGCTCCAGTTGTTGCATGAGCTGTAGCACGGTAATTCTGTAGCATCTCTGTTACGGCGGGCTTCCACGGCTTCTGGGACACCTGTGCAGCCTGAACACAGTCCTTCAGTACTCCGTTGAATCTTTCAACACACCCGTTCACTTGAGGGTGGTACACACTTGTTCTAATTTCCTTCAGGAAATCAGCAAAGGCAGATGAAGTGAATTGTGGTCCATTATCTGTCGTAAGCTCACAAGGGTTTCCCTCCCGTGCAAAAACTGAAGACAAGAACCTAATAACAGTTTCTGTAGTAGCTGATGAAGTAAAGGCTACTTCTGGCCATTTGCTTAAGTAATCGACCAGTGTGATAGCAAACCTGCAGTCCTGCGACCCACGGTCAAAAGGTCCAACAATGTCAATGGCCACATGCTGAAAGGGACCATCTGGAAACTGAACCGGCTGTAGGGGAGCAGGAGCAGTTTTGGCCGTTTTGTCACACGATTGACAGACTGAGCACAATGACAGAATCGCATGGACTTCAGTATCCATGCATGGCCACCAGTAAAGCTCTCTGAGCCGCTGCTTTGTGCGAACTATGCCCTGGTGACCTTCGTGTGTGAGGCATATCACCTTTTCTCGCAGAGACCTTGGGACCACCAGACATTTCGCCCGGAAAACCAAAGGTGACTCCACAGCAAGTTCATGTTGCACCAGGAAATACGGCTGCATCTCAGGTGGGAGAGACCTTTTCACCTTAGGCCAGCCTGAGCAGATAACCTGTCGCAGCAGAGAAAGGTCAGGGCAGTCCTCACATTCAGCTTTAAAATACGTCAACAGTGTCGCTGTCAAGAGAGGAGAAACTTCAGCTATCTCCAAGAGAAGGTCTTTTTCAACATCAATGTCAGTACTGGAGTACGTCAGGGGAACCCGTGAGAGGCAGTCTGCGATGACATTCTGAACACCAGGACGGAACTGCACATCGTACTGAAAACATATCAACCTTGCAGAATATTGTGCGATTCTTATGCCCGCTCTGTTCATACTTTTGGTGCTGAGAAGGGTAGTAAGAGCTTGGTGGTCAGTACGAAGCGTGAATCTGCGGCCCCATACATATGCACGCCATCTTTCCACCACCCAGACACAGGCTAATGCCTCCTTTTCTGTGGTGGAATACTTTCTTTCAGCAGGAGACAGTGTTCGGGAGGCGAACGCCACAACCCGCTCTACTTGATCTGGATCTAACTGCGTCAACACAGCTCCGAGCCTGTAGTCTGATGCATCTGTGGTGATAAAAGCAGGTAAGTCAGGGTCATAGATGGCAAGTGCAGGACTTTCCAGAAGGAGTTTTTTCAGGTTACTGAAGCTCTCATGTGCTGCCTCGTTCCACTGGAGTTCAACTTTCATGTCTGTTTTCAGCAACTGTCGCAGTGGCTCCACCAGTGTAGCATAATCTGGAATAAATTTACTGAACCAGGATGACAAACCCAGGAACGAGCGCAATGCAGCCATATCCTTTGGAGCAGGAGCCTCAGCAATAGCAGTAAGGTGATGTTGGCTTGGACGTAGGCCTTCCTTTGAGATTACATGGCCCAGGAATGTAATGTGTGACTGGCAGAAGGAACTTTTCCCAGTATTAATCTGCAGGCCGACGTCTCTGAGACGTTGGAGGACAGCTTGCAGGCGTGTATAATAAATAAATAAATTTTTATTTATATAGCACCTTTCAAGACAATCACAAAGTGCTGCACATAAGATTACAAGTCATAAAAAGATTTAAAAAGAGAAAATAAAACAGGCAAAAAATTAACCAAAAGCAGTTTTAAAAGGGTAAGTTTTGAGTTGTTTTTTTAAAAAACAGCTACTGAGTCCGCAGTTCTTAATGTTTTGGGGTTCCACAGTTCCACACAGAGTTACACAGTCTAGGGGGCCACAGTGGCAAAAGCTCTATCACCCTTAGTCCTCCTCTTAGTATTTTTTCTTTTCATGCACCTCCTTTGATGTTCCATAGACAATGATTTCATCTAAGTAGTTGCGAACACCAGGCAGATATTTCAGGACCGTTTGCATCATTTTCTGGAAAGCCGAAGGTGCTGATGCTAGGCCAAATGGAACACGTGTGAACTGGAACAGTCCCTCATGAGTGATAAAAGCAGTCAGCTTGCGGCTCTCCAGATGCAAAGGTAATTGGTGGTATGCTGAGCTCAGGTCAATCTGGCTGTAGTGAGTGGCACCCACCAACTCAGAAAACAGATTCTCTATGTGAGGAAGAGGATGGCAGTCAGCAATGATGCTCTTATTGGGTTCACGAAGGTCAACACACAGTCTCAACTCCCTTTTGCGCTTCCGGGTCACGACCAGAGGACTCACCCACTCAGCTGCATCAATCCTTTCAATTATGCCAGCTTTGCGTAAACGAGAGAGTTCCGCTGATACCTCTGTACGTACACTTAATGGCAGGCGTCTCAGCTTTTGACGTACAGGCTGCACATTGTTGTTTACCTGTACTTTATGGATGAATCCTTTAACACATCCAAGTTGAGCTGGTGGAATAGGATCAACATTGTATAACTTCCGGTTAGTAGAATCCGGCTCATCTGCAGTTTCATCCTGAATGCGGTCCACTTTGCCTCTGACGATGCAGACGTTCAGTGCTCTAATGAGGTCGAGGCCTAATAGCGGGGAACCAGCTTTGACAATGTAGAAGGAAGCAGGAACTTTTTCATTCTGTGCATGCAGTGCAACTGATGCAGGCAGACAACCCATCACAGCTAACTCATCTTTAGCACAAGTAACTAGTTTGACTTTAGGTCGCACCAGTGAACAGTCTGCAAAATACTGTCTGTAGATAGTTTCTGGCAGAATACACACAGAAGCTCCAGTGTCTACTATCAGCTCTACCGTCTTAGAACCACCTTGTACAGTTTCAATGTCGACAGTGCAGGTAAGCTTATCTTGAATAGCTGCCATCATTTTAGCATCTTGCACGCACAGTACTGCCAATTCTGGAACCATGTGGTAAACGGAATCGGCGGCTCACCCACATGTGGAAGAAAAGATGGTGAAATCGGAACTGATGGACTCATCCTCGTCGCCAATTTGTGGTGTTTTCGACAGAACGGAGACGGGCTTGGTTTATAATGGAACGTGTATTCAGCAGTAGTTAGCCATCCAAAACATATCACAAAACTCTTTTTTTCTTCTATCCTTCTATCACTATTAGTCAGAGCCCCCTACTGGTAACTGAGTATATGTTCATATTCAGTCGCCCTGTAAAGTAACCCTTCACCATCTTAGCAGTGTATGTAAACATAACAGTGTCCCAATCCGAAGTGTACTCCAAATGCGCAGTTCATGTCCCCAAATTTGAAGGGTGGGTCCGGTGTAGAGTTTGTGGCCCCATATATCCCAGGATTCCTAGCGCGGCGGTGGGTGTGGATATTTTTTCCGAAGGAAAAAACAAACAAAAAAACAAAAACAGGATGGCTGAAGCGGGGCGGCCAAAAACTAAACTCTTAAAAGTAAGTACTGAATATGTCACTTATTTAAGTGCGAGTGTTTAAGAACATTAAGACATTACTGTTGGCAAAGTAGTGATGTTAGTACTTGTAGAATTAACGTGGCTTTAAAGCCTTTACTTTAAAATATACACCGTTCAATAGTTGACCTTAATTTTACAGAGTATGTGATTTTATGGATAATTAAAGTCAGTCATATATTGTGAGATTATTGTATTATCTTATGTCATGTTATACATTATACCTCTAAAGACTGAAATCATTGTGTAGTTTTAAGTTGCATTTAACTCTGGACTTAGAAGGTGACAACTATTAGATTTATTAGACTGATTTGTATTACATTAGACTGCTGATTTATTGTGAATGAATTACATTGTTTTATGATGCATTATACTGCTGTAAGATATATAAGAAATACTGTTTTCTATTTCAGGTATTCCTGGGAAAATCTTTTTGTCCATTTGAAAGCTCCAGATTCTTTAGATTGACTGTCTCATACGTTGATTGTGAATATAGAAGATTGTAGCTCAAGTTAACATGGAAAGATAGAGGTCTAAAGTCTCTAAAACATTTGGATGTTCAGTCTCTGACAGAAGGTTTGGAGACATGTAGAAAGTTCAGTTTGAATGGGTGAAACAAATATTTTATTCAGTTTCTCACACACAAGGAAGAGAATTTTCTTCATGTACAATATTTTTTACAACAAAATGAAACAAAACACATTTTGATGAATTCATCTCTTAATCTTATATACAGAATTTCTGATTGTGTTTTCTCTGATATCCCAGTATGTATTTTAGCTATTTTGACTATTTACAGTAGCTGGAGCCTACTGAATTCTAATATTTCTAAAATCCGTTGGATATTGAATACCCCCCTCCCCCTTTACTGAAAGCGATCAAATCTGAGACTCTTCATGTTGAGCTACATGAAGACAATAAAAATATAATAAAAAAGTCCAGGGTTGTTTATATTCCATTCAGTGCTGAACTGGTGTTCAAATCAAATTTTATTAGTCAAATACACAGTCATACAAAGTACAACATGCAGTGAAATTCCTGTGTCCTGGGGCTGCGGATGTAGCCGCACCAGGAAGAAACCAAAAAGACAAAAAGACCGTGAAAATACGTACATCAGGGACAAGAGGGGAAAAAAGGAAACAGGTATGCAGGGGAGAGACGATGTTTGGGTTTGGTGCCTCCAATTTCAGAGACAGTCTAAATGTCTGTCACTCATCACCAGGTCTGTCAATTTCTTGTTAAAGAGCCGTGAGCTTCTCCAAGATTTTATCCATGTTGCGTTGAGAGTTCCATGAAAACAGTCTGAGTACTCACAGCTCTTCCCATTGCTTCGATCGTAGTGGCCATTTTTGCTGGGTTTTGAACAGCTGTGTCGTATTCGTGATGCCCGTTGCCTGGTGGCATTGACCAGCCAAACATCTGAGGGGAGTCAGGAGGGGTCCATTGAGGTCCAGCCGCAGAATTGCCCACAGCATGAGAATAGTGGGCCTGATTATTTGCACCCATTCTCATTGAATTTACCTGGTGCTGGGTGTACTGCTCCCTGAACGGGGGCTGTCTCTCTCCCTGAAACTGAAGGGGACAAGGGGACTGTCAGTAAAACGAGAATAGTTGTTTTAAATTATTGGCATTACACTTTTTTAAATACAGTCAAATACCCTAATAATGACAGAATCATAAACAATTCTGATTAATAATAGGAGATACTTACATGAAGTGGGACATCCTGATTCACATGCTGAAGATGTGAACTCCTCCTAAACTTACTCCGTTTGTTTTGAAACCAGGTTTTAACCTAAAATGGAAGAAAACAGAAAACATTTCATGAGTACAATGGACCCAAAATTCAATTTCTTATGTTGTAGTAAATTGAAAGACACTCACCTGTTTGTAGGTCAGCCCTGTCATCTCTGCCAACTGTTTCATCTCTCCTGGCTCATGGTAATGTTTCACATTAAACTGATGGACAAGAATATCCAACTGTCTCTCTGTGAACACCACCCGGGCCTTTCCTTTAGGTTTCTCTGGAGCAGTGCTGGGATGGTCCAGAGTGGCAGTGATGTTGCCATCCTGGCTTCTTGGGACAGCAAAATCTTGTTTCTGCTCTGAGAAAGAGCTGGAAACTGTCTCAGAGGTAGCAAAGGTTTTGTTGCCCATCTCCTTTCTTAGAGCAGTCTCTGCCCATATAGAGAGTTCTTCCAAGGAAAGACTCCCTTCAA
Organism: Neolamprologus brichardi; assembly: GCF_056152115.1. Taxonomy (NCBI): domain Eukaryota; kingdom Metazoa; phylum Chordata; class Actinopteri; order Cichliformes; family Cichlidae; genus Neolamprologus; species Neolamprologus brichardi. Next base: position 14,992,817 of record NC_142112.1, on the reverse strand, counting down.
GCCCGCTGCCTGAACTCCACGAGTCTGTGAGGGTAAAGACACAAGAGGCCAAGTAAGAACAAGTCTATATGGTCCACATGGGTCAGTTGCTGATATGTTTTGGCACGATTGACTTTGTAACAGAAATAATAAAAAAGGGAATATTGATGAGTTTTAAACACAACAGTTTCACACAAACTTGGGGAAAAAAGTGGTCAGATATTTGTAGTGTGTTTCTCTTCTGAGACAGCAGGAAAAAAAGTTTTTAAAAAGGTAAATTGCTGAGCCTGAAACACAACAGTTTCCCAAAAAAGTGGAATATTTGTACATTATTCAGAACCAAGAGTGACTTCTGCCATCAGGACTTACAACACAGAGTGAAAGAGTATTTTTGCAAGTTGTCTTAGATGTTAGCCAACTCTGTTCATGTAGCTCACCAGGCAACAATGCTGAGTACATACCTGGAGAAAAGTGCATCCCATAATCTTCCATCTTTGAAATCCCAGTGATTAAAACAGGAAAGCTGGAGAAAGTATCTCTGCTGAAAGAGCTCCAAACCAAGCAGGAAGGTGAATTAAGACTTAAGAGCAATTCTCCTGGGCTTTTAAAGAGGTTTGTGGGTGTGGGCAGGAATGTGGGGGGTTGAGCTTCTTCCTTTGTGAGCCACTTTACCCTACCAAGTTTCTACCAACTGGCATCATTTACATTTCTTTAAAATGCTGTTTCTGAGGTCTGAAAACAGAAAGTACAGTTAGAAAGCAGCCATACAAATGAGCTTTACCAAATCCTTTCAGCTCACAGTTTATAAAATCTCAAAACTGCAATGCCTAAAATTACTATTCTACTTTCAATTAAACCTCCTACCCATTACTTTAGTGTCCATTTTAACTGCTCTTAAATTAGCAAAAAATAAATAAATTCAACACCAAATTCAGTTCGGTGGGTCTTTCATTTGGTCGTTCTTTGGTTTTTCAGTCAGTGGGTGAGTGATAGCAAGATTAAGTGGAAAGTGTCTATGTGAGTGGAAAGTTCTTCCCACTCACATAGATCATTTTTGCAAATGCATCCTCACACTAATTTGATCCCCAGGCGTTCAGTTGCACCTTTGTGTAAACCCCCAAAGCATCTTTTTAAGGTCAAAACAAGTTTTTCAAACTCTGACAAACCATTAAAAAAATCTGACACTGAATATCATGATGACCACTGACCACTCGTTTTGTCTTCATTAACTTTATTAAATGAAACAGTTTAAAAGTGGCAACTGAAATTACATCAATTGAACTCAGCATCTTTGAAAATGTTTTAAAATAAGCAAAATTATACCAATATTACATACAACTAATGACTTACATAACTAAGATCTTTGTGATCATGTGGAGAACATTTGGAGTTTATAAGGTAGCACATGGTAGCTTTCACCTTTGAAATGCACCTCTACATTGTAAAAGTCTCTGACACTAAAACACCCACATAAGTCAATGTAAACAATACCAAGGCTAACGATCCACAACAACGCTCGTCATAAACCCACGGACACATGCATCTGGCCTCTGGCTCATTCAGAATTAAAGAGACGCACCCAGTTCAGCCAGTGACCACTAAACATACGCTAATGTGTCTTTTAGAGTTCCTGTATCACACCCTGCTACCTCTGATTAATTATCAGGTCAATGCAGACAGATGGCACCAGGGCCATGAGAAATAAATAAAGGTTTCTGTGTTAACATGTCTTGATTTGAAGTAATTTCAAAGTCATATTATGTGCAGATGACACAAAGTTATTGTGGAAGTAACTTGGAACAACCTCTGAATGAACTAGAAAATGAATTTAACTGAATTCTCGGTTATTTCTATAATCAGTTAACACTGAGTCTGAGCAAAACAAAACTCATACTATTCAGGAGTATGATAAATAATTACTTTTTAAATTCTTTGTTATGTTGAGGTTCATTAAAAGTAACTTGTTAAATGTACATATGTTTTGAAATCTCATGTTGTCATCTGGCTGTGCCATTACCATGGTGACGTGGACGCCATGGCAGGAAATACTTGGTGGACGCCTCTCCTTATATGTTCACTTTTTAAAAAAAAAAAAAAAAAGTTGCAGCTTGACGCTCCTGTTAAAATAGAGGAAGTTTTTGGCTCAATCAAGTGTATGCGAGCGGTAAGGCCCCAGGCTCAGACAGATTTCTAGCAGAGTTGTTAAAAAAATTTAAAGACAAGCTAGCCCCTCTCCTTCTTGATCTATATAATGAATCTCTGAGAAAAGGCTGGCTGCCCCCCACTTTAACGAAGGCATCTATTTCAGTTTTACTGAAGAAAGGCAAAGAGCCTACGGCCTGTGAGTCCTACAGGCCCCTGTCTCTCCTAAATGTAGATTAAGATTTTGGCAAAACTACTTGCAATTCGGCTCGAGGCCGTTCTCTAGTGATGTGCGGATCGATCCTGAAATATCGATTCCTCCGATACCAATCATTTATGTTCTATAATCGATTCTCACATTAAAATATCGATATTTTAGTAATTTAGGGTAAATTTGTAGTTTATCATTAACAGGAACACAGTGGAAAGAAATTATAACATTCGGATTGTCTACATTCAAAGGAACTACTTCCTCTTCCGCCTTTCATAGTCATGTGCGAAATACGGCTGCATAAATGTCTCTGTCTACAGAAAGCCGGGTAGTAGGTCACGAGCTCCCTCGGTGGAGGGTGAATATAACTGGGCGCTGACGTAAACTCACTTCTGAAAACCCCGGAGGAACCCTCCCAATGGATTAATAAAGTTAAATTTAATTTAATCCAATCTAATAACTTTAATCTCAGCCAAACTGATTTACTCGCGAACAAATAAAACACTGAAAAAGCCAAACAATAACATTTTTAAGTTATCTAAGTGACTTATATATCATGTTTAACTCGAGTAGCGAAAGACCGCGGGGGTTTGAAAACAATGTGTCAGTTGGCTCAGATATTTGAAGTTTACACAGCTACATTCTCACCTGAAAATATGTTAAAAGTTTTTTGCGACACAGAAAGAGAAATAAGAGTTTTAATAAAACTAAGTAGCTGCCGCCATTGTTGGAAACTGGAATTGGCTGGGCCCTCTATGAATTCTGTGATATGGTTTTTCAATTTTGTTGTCCGGGTGGAAAATCGGGAGAAATTTGGGAGAATGGTGGCTCCGGGAGATTTTCGGGAAGGGCACTGAAATTCGGTATTCTCCCGGAAAAATCGGGAGGGTTGGCATGTATGGTAACATATGGCAACATCACTAACCTTGTCAAACACCTCAGAGTAAATCATATCACAGAATATGAGGAGTGTATGTTGAGGAGAACTGAAGAGGACGACAGGGACAGGGGCTGCTAGGGCGAGACAGACGTCTCTCACGGAGTCCTTTAGTGCTGCAGGCAGGCAAGGTGTTCAAATAGGCACAACTTCAGTTTTTTTTATTTCTATATGATGAACCCTGCATTATTAAGTGATAAGAACAAGTAATCTGTCCTGATGTCCTGTGTCTGATGCCCTGTAATCATTATGACGTTATAATTTGAGATACAATAAATAAAATATGTTTTTGTACAAAGTATCGGTATCGGATCAGTATCGTCGATACCACCCTGAATATTACTTGGTATTGGATCGGAATGGAAATCAGTGGTATCGCACATCACTACCGTTCTCCCACAGATTATCTCAAAGGAACAGAATGCACGCGTGCGGTGCTAAGCACAATTTTTTCTGCTCATTGTCCCACGTCTCCTGAGGTGATCATTTCTCTAGATGCAGAAAAGGCCTTTGATGGGGTTGAATGGGATTTAACTTTTTGCTGTACTGAATAGGTTTGGGTTTGGAGAAAGGTTTGTGTCTTGGACCAAACTTCTTTATACATCCCCTCAGGCTTCTGTCATCACCAACTCAGTTCGATCTGAGTATTTCCCACTTTGCTGTGGCACTCGACAGGGATGTCCTCTTTCTCCCCTTCTCTTTGCTTTAGCCATAGAACCTCTTTCTGTTGCTCTGAAATCCCTCTCTTCCTTTCATGGAATTATCCGTGCAGGTGTTGAACTTAAGGTATCCCTGTACGCAGATGACCTTCTTTTGTATGCAGTTGACCCAATATGTAGTCTTCCTCCAATTTTATCTGTCTTGGAAAAATTCAGCTCTTTTTCTGGCTATAAAATTAATTTACTCAAGAGGGAATGTTACCCTGTAAACTCTTTAGCGTTAACACTTGAGCAGTCTGACATTCCTTTTAAGCTCAGCCCCTCGGGGTTTAGGTACTTTGGAATTAATATTACACGAACTTTGCCTTTACTGTTTTCTGAGAATTGTGCCCCCCTGGTCTCACAATTTGCATTAGATTTCCAGAGGTAGAATTCACTCCCACTGTCACTAATTGGCAGGATTAATATTATCAAAATGAATGTGCTACCCCGATTTCTCTTTTTATGTCAGTGTATCCCCCTTTTTCTGCCCAAACAGTTTTTAAGCCCCTGGACCAGATGGTTTCTTCTTTTTTGTGGAATGGAAGAGCCCCTAGACTGAGGCTCTCTTTATTACAACAGTTTACCTCTAATGGGGGTCTTTCCCTACCAAATTCTTTAATGTACTACTGGTCTTCACCTATTCATAAGCTGACCTACTGGCTAAATTCACCTGACCTGATTTGGTGTAAACTTGAAATTCAATCAATTTTTCCATATTTTTTCACCTGCCTCCCTTATCTACTCATCACTGAATAGCGTTGCTTCAAATCCCGTAGTGCTCTCTACACTTAAGATATGGTTTCAGTTCAGGTCGCATTTTAAATTCATATCCCCCTCTACCAGATTACCATTGTTAAGGAATCATCTATTTCCCCCTGCCACTACCAACGGCGCCTATTTGACGTGGCACGAAAGAGGCATAAAAACCATGAGAGCCCTTTACAAAGATGATGTCTTTCTTAGTTTCATAGAACTATCCCCAAAATGTAACCTACCTCCTTCTCACTTGTTTCTCTATTTGCAAATTAGACTGTGCCTCATCACTGTTTCCAAATTTCCCAATTCTCCCTGCTGATCCATCATGGGTTGACCTTCTGGTTGTTAGGCCTAATCAAAAATCACCTCTATCAAATATATATTGTATGCTTATGGTGACCAAATCTGATTCTTCAGGTAAAATCAGAACCGCCTGGGAGCGTGAATTAGGTGTTGAACTGTTTAAATCATGGTGGGATAAGGTGAATCTCATCATGCGTTCAGGTACACGATGTGCTAGGCTACAGCTTATACAGTTTAAAGTAATAAATAGAGTCAATTTCTCAAAATCCCGTTTATCTAAATTTTTTCCTTCAATTATAGACCAATGTGACGGATGTCACACCTCCCCTTGCAATCTAAGCCATATGTTTTTCTTCTGTCCAAGTTTGAACAAATTTTGGACTGATTTCTTTTCTGTACTTTCAGGGGTTTTTGGAAGTTAGATCCGAGAAGACCCTTTAATTGCCATATTTGGAGTTCCAAAGATCCCTCTTAATATAACTCCCCAGCAAACTAAGATCTTAGCTTATTGTTCCCTTCTTGCTAGATGCTGTATTTTACTTCTTTGGAAATCTCCCACGTCTCCATCTGCATTGCAATGGCTTAATACTGTCCGGACATTCTTGAGGGTGGAGAAGGTATCACTCACAGTGAAAGGTAGTTCTGAAAGATTTATCCACAAGTGGACACCCTTTGTGGAATATCTCAAATATTTTCCTTAGAACAATGCAATTTACCCACCCTGCGACTAGATTGAAAAGAATTTGAATTGTACTCTGTTTTTTAAGGTAGGCATAGGCACTGAAGAAGTTTTTTTGTCCGGCAACCCACCATCAAAGTACCCATTGTCTCTGATGTCTGCAAATAAGAATAACCAGAACTCCAGACACTGGCTGCAAAGAAAATGCCACCAGTATTCAATTCTTTCATTGGAAGTACTTCCTCCCTCCAGGTAACTCTCAAAGGTGTCGTAAAGAGCCACGGGCACAAGGAAACACTGAAAGCATATAACATGGCCATTTTCAGTTCCAAGATCACCTCTTACAACTCTACACCGCTGCACCGCTTCTACGTAACACCCCCCCCATCACTTTCAGATTACTATTTGTTGTGTATGCCTTAAGACAGGTTATTTTTCTCGACAAACCATCAACACTCTCATTGATTCAGATGCCATATGGTTTCAGTTTGCCGTAGGAGTACAGGTGCCAGATGAAGTTCAGCCCTTTTGAAAAATAGTTTGCCTTCGCCTGAGACGTCTTGTGTGCCTCAATGCCACCCCTCAGGGATCCAGCTCATTCAACACCAAGCGCACATCCTCTTTCCTCACGCGTAGTCAATGTTCTCTGCATTTAGCATATATCCATCGGTACGCGTGAAGCTACCAGAGTACTGCAACTGGTTGTCAATGAATTCAACCAAGACTTCCAGGTCAGAGTACGCTTTTGTGACGAGTGTGTCCCCTAAGAACCTGCGCTAAGAACTCTCTTCAGATGTCTCTCACTTTTATAAAACTTGTGTGTACTGCCAAGCACTGTTTTAATATATAAAGATATTAAAACAGAGTCCAATCTCAGAATTAAAATCTACTTACTTTTTAGCCTTTTTATTAAATACTCTTAAATTTAAATACTTTGTTGACCTCAGAACTCTACACATAATTTATAAAGCAACAAACAAATCTTTGGCCAAAACATTTAGAACTTGATCAGGATGAAGACCAAATCATGATGACCTGAGAGAAATCCTTATGTTCAGCAAAGCTTCAGATGAAGATTTCTTCCACCTTGGTCTTGCCAGACCACATGCTGGTGGTTTTCACAAAGATTTAATAGACTTCCAACTCATCTGCAGTTTTCAACATGGAAGCTACATGCATGTTTTATCCTGTTTTACTTCTTGTAGATTTTATCTTCTTGCCATTTAAATATAAAACAGAGGCGGCTTTGATAAGACTCAGTGAATCTCAGTTAAAATAAAACAATAAGAAAAACATTAACATGTAATGTACATCTTTTTTTCCCTTCTTTTCCCCAGAGTTGGTGGGGCAGATGAAGGCTCGAGGCTGATAAAGTCAACTTTTTATATATATTGTAAATGTTGCAGTCAGTGCCATCCATTTTCTTCCAACAAATGACGACTTTGCTATGATTAAATACTGTCTGCATTTTTGTTTTGCTTTCATTGAGTCTCTAACATCATAATTTACAATATTTGATAGGATGTTAAAAAGTGAAAGTCATGAAATCTTGTGTTTAGCCTCTGACCCAGAATGTCACAGCAGAAATGGAGACTCATCAGACCAGGAAACATTTCTCCAATCTCTTATTGTCTAATATTTGTGAGTCTGTTTCCTCAGTTTGCTGTTCTTAGCTGAAAGCTGTTGTAGCCATTGTGGTCTTCTGCTGCTTCTAGCCCATGTGCTTCAAGTTCTGACATGTTGTGCTCTCAGTGATGGTCTTCTGTATAGTTTGCTTTAAATGAGTGGTTATTTTTAGTCTCTGCTGCCTTCCTATCAGCATGAAGTCATCTGGTCTTTCTCCTTTGACCTCTGACATCAAGAAGCTCGTTTCACTCAGAGAAGTGCTGCTCACTAGATGTATCGCGGAGTTTTACATTCTTTTGTGCACTTTACATTAGTTTCTTTAATTTCTTCTCTTTGATTCACCACTCACTCTTTCAAGTTGTTTTCTATCTCGGTGAATCACTGAGATTTAAAGAAGGTTCCACACAAGCCCTGATCAAGTCCTAAATGTTGTGGGTCAAAGACTTGTTTGTTGCTTTATAAATTACGTGTAAAGTTCTGAGGTCAGTCAAGCCTTTAAATTTAAGAGTATTTAATGAAAAGGCTAAAAAGTGGGTTTGGTTTATTATCCTAATTCTATGTTTTTTTATCATCAGTTTATTAATGATATAATTTGTTTGACTCCCAAATAGTATGAGATTTGTTTTGCTCAGATTCAGTGTTAAATCCTTATAGAAAAACCAAGTCTTCAATTTCTTAAATTCATTTTCTAGTAGATGTCTGGGAAGGTTCCCAGTTATCCAGGTCATCGTAGTCTAAGGATTTTAGAAAGAAAATGACCTTTTTAGTTGCTTGCAGACGTTTCACCTCTCATCTGATAGGCTTTTTCAGTTCAAAGTGGTAGAGAGTCACAGATTTAATCCATATAGTGTTGCCCCAAGAGGGACAATAGACCCCATAACGATCCTCTACCTAGTCACACGAGCCAAGGTGTGAAAACGGGTGTAGGTCATATTCAGCCAAGGTTTCAGGTGAACTCATTTCACCTCAAGTTCATTCAGAAGTTTCAAGTTACTTCCAGAATAACTTTGTGTCATCTGCAAACAATATGACTCCTGTGTCTTTGAAATTACTTCAAATCAAGACATGTTAACACAAACACTTTTACCCGAATTTACCTCATGGCCCTGGTGCCATCTGTCCCCATAATTAATCAGAGGTAGCAGGATGTGATACAGGAACTCTAAAAGACACATTAGCGTATGTTAAGTGGTCACTGGGTGAACTGGGTGCGTCTCGAATTCGGAATGAGCCAGAGAAGGCCAGATGCGTTGATGTGGGTCGTTAGCCTTGCTTTTGTTGACCTTGGCTTATGTGGGTGATTTAATTTCACTTTTCACACATTTAGAGGTGCTTTTCAAAGAAAGGGTAAACTACCATTTGCTACCTTATGAACTCAGTAATGTTCTCCACATGATTACAAAGATCTAAATTAGAGGTGTAAGTCATTATTTGTATGTAATATTGGTATAATTTGGCTTATTTTAAAACATTTTATAAATATCAGGTTTCAATACTAATACAGATTTTGTTTAAAATATATTTAAAGAGCAGCTGTATTTGCTCTGACACATTTGAAATTATAAACTATGTGCACAAATCTCCTGATAATAGAAAGTAAATTAATCATCAGTGCAAAGATCAAACTGGTTGCTTGTCTGAAACAAACAGAGCAGGAAGTTAAATCAAAATCATCTAACACAGATCTAGTTGACATGAAAGCAGAACAATCTAAACTCATTAGATTTGTTTGTTTTATTAAATAAATTTTTCACATTATATAGACCACCTCATTTCGTTTTAAACACATGATTAACTATGCAGACCTTGATAAACTGACTTAGTTTCATTTGCCACTTTCAGACACTGATTTATTAAAGTTAATAAAGACAAAATGAGTGGTCAGCGGTCATTGTGATATTCTGTGCCACATTTGTGAATGGTTTGCATGAGTACAAAAACCATTTTTGCCTCAACAAGCTGCTGTGGGGTTTTACACAGAGGTCTAAGTGAACGGCTGCAGGTCAAATTAGCGTGAGGATGTTTTTGCAAAAATGTTTTATGTGAGTGGAAAGTTCTTTGGGTGATCTAATACTGCGTTAATTGATGCAAACATGCAGTGAGTTCATTTCAGTAATTAGCTGCCAAGTGCTGCTCAAACATGAGCACACCAGTGAGGGGAGCCAGTCATGTCCTCACCAAAATATTTCTTTCAAAGTCACCAATACATTTATCTGCAACGGCAGCACGGTGGTTAGCGCTGTTGCCGCACAGCAAGAAGGTCCGGAGTTCAATTCCAACATCAGGCCGGGGTCTTTCTGTGTGGAGTTTGCATGTTCTCCCCGTGTTTGTGTGGGTTCCCTCCGGGCACTCTGGCTTCCTCCCACCATCCAAAGACATGCAGCTTGTGGGGATAGGTTAATTGGATAATCCAAATTGTGTGAATGTGCAAATGAGTGTGAGTGCGAATGTTTGTCTGTCCCTGTGTGTTGGCCCTGCGACAGACTGGCGACCTGTCCAGGGTGTACCCCGCCTCTCGCCCTATGACAGCTGGGATAGGCTCCAGCGCCCCCTGCGACCCTGAAAAGGATAAGCGGAAGCGAATGGATGGACTTTTCCTCCAATGAGGACACTGGTAGAATGAAATACTGCTTCTGTTAAATACTGTTAAAGACTCAGAAATCTCGCTGTGTCATGTCACACCCACCAACCAAAAGGAAGAGTTTGACCTGTTTTGAGCTCAAGTCTCTCATCACAAGCTGATGTGTGCTTCCTCCTGCACACTGACACAGCTGGTGGATTTAGTTCAGTAGAAAGAAAACAGTTCCTACATTAAAATGTTAATAAAAGCAAAAAAAACAAAACAAAACAAAAAAAACAAAAAAAAAAACAGTTCCTACATTAAAATGTTAATAAAAGCAAAAAAACAAAAAAACAAAAAAAAAAAACAGACTTTGCAGCTGAGGAAAACCTTTGTTACTCTGAGAAACACATCGAATCCATCTTGTTCCGATTTACTGTAGAGACTTATTTACAAAACTGGGAAAAGGAGAAGCCCCTCACCCCACACTTCAAGCCAGCTTTAGTAGATATTCTGTACCCAGGTTGGAGATCACACTTTGTCATTTCTTGAAGTACCAGTGCTTAAAAGATAAAATAATTTTAGGCATTAAGTGTTTCATATTTTATAAAGTGTGAGGTGGAAGGATTTGGTAAAGCTCATTTGTATGGCTGCTTTCTAACTGTACTTTTTTTTTCAGACCTGAGAAACAGCATTTCAAAGAAATGATGCCAGTTGGTAGAAACAGCCTGACTGGTTGTAAAGAGACTCACAAAAGAAGAAGCTCAATCCCGCACAGTCTTGCCCACACCCACAAACGTCCTTAAAAGCCCAGGAGAATTGCTCTTACCGTATTTTCGCAACTATAAGGCGCACATAAAAGCCTTAGATTTTCTTTAAAAAGTGCGGCGCGCCCTATAGTGCAGTGCGCCCTTTGTGTGTTGTAAGGAGGACGTAGTAGAGAACACCATGAGAACGTTAAAGGGTGAAGTGTGGGCGTTGATTGTATATACCAGGACAATCGCACATAAAAGGACAGGTGTGTGCGTTATACGGAACATCGTTGTTTTAACAACTCTGAAAATGGCAAAGAGCTTATGAAGCACAGTTTAAACTGAAGGCCATCACCTACGCTGAGGAAAATGGAAATCGAGCAGCCGCGAAAGAATTTAAGATTAATGAATCGATGGTTCGCAAGTGGAGGAAGCTGGAAAACAAGCTCCGACAGGTCAAGAAGACGCAGCTGAGTTTCCGCAGACATAAGGCGAGATGGCCCGAGTTGGAGGAAAGACTCGAGCAGTGGATCAACGAGCAAAGAACGAGTGGGAGAAGCGTTTCGACGATCACCATTCGACTAAAAGCAGTTTCACTAGCAGAAGAAATGAAAATTGAACATTTCCAAGGAGGTCCGTCTTGGTGCTTTTGTTTCATGAAACTGTGCCATTTTTCCATCCGGACCAGGACTACGGTAGCGGAGCAACTTCCAGCGGATTATAATGAAAAGCTGGCCATCTTCCGCTCCTACTGCAGCAAACACATCGCCGACAAACACATCCAGCCCAGCCACATCACTAACATGGACGAGGTGCCGCTCACTTTCGACATCCCGGTGAGTCACACTGTGGAGAAGAAGGGGACCAGCACGGTAGCAATACACACAACGGGGCACGAAAAGTCTTCTTTTAATGTTGTGCTTGGCTGCCATGCTAATGCACAGAAACTGCCACCTATGGTGATTTTTAAGAGAAAGACTTTGCCTAAAGAGAAGTTTCCAGCAGGAATCATAATTAAGGCAAATGAAAAGGGCTGGATGGATGAGGAAATGATGAAAGAGTGGCTGAGGGAGGTGTATGTAAAGAGACCAGGTGGTTTTTTCCACGCATCACCATCGCTATTGATCTGTGACTCTATGCGTGCCCATCTCACAGCCGATGTGAAAAAACAAGTGAAACAAATGAACTGTGAGCTTGCGGTCATTCCGGGAGGCCTGACAAAGGAACTCCAACCGCTGGACATTGGTGTGAACCGGCCGTTCAACGTAAGGCTGCGAGCGGCGTGGGAGCGATGGATGACCGATGGAGACCACAGTTTCACTAAGAGTGGAAGGCAGCGCCGGGCGAGTTACGCCACAATTTGCGAATGGATTGTAGATGCTTGGGCTAACATGTCTGCTGGCACTGTTGTTCGAGCTTTCGCAAAAGCTGGCATCATTTCCGAGGAGCCGCACGGAACGGAAAGTGACTCTGAAGGTGAAGAAAGTGAACCTGGAATGTTTGATGGAGATTTAGCGCAGCTGTTCAATTCAGACACAGAGGACTTTGATGGGTTTGATTGATGACAATTACCGGTAATAAAAATGTTAGTACCAAACTCAGTTTTGCTCCCGCTTCATTTTTTAAATACGCACACTTGTATGCGCCCTATAATCAGGTGCGCCTTATGTGTGTGTTAAATACAGTAATGGCACACATAACTGAGACTGCGCCTTTTAGTACGGTGCGTCTTATGGTCGTGAAAATACAGTAAGTCTTAATTCACCTTCCTGCTTGGTTTGGAGCTCTTTCATCAGAGATACTTTCTCCAGCTTTCCTGTTTCAATCACTGGGATTTCAAAGATGGAAGATTATGGGATGCACTTTTCTCCAGGTATGTACTCAGCATTGTTGCTCAGTGAGCTAATATGAACAGAGTTGGCTAACCTCTAAGACAACTTGCAAAAATACTCTTTCACTCTGTGTTGTGAGTCCTGATGGCAGAAGTCACCATTTCTCCCTCCACAGCTGAACAGAGTCCACGTTAAATCCTTTTTGGTTTTAAAGAATGTACAAATATCCGACTAATTTTTTTTCTACTTTGTGGGAAACTTTTGTGTTTAAGATTCATTGTGTTGATGCTCAGTCATCAGGTAAGTAAATCCCTGAAGGTTGATTCAGTTCACCTGGATGTAATGTTTTCAATGGGAGAAATGTTTTGTGACTTCTTCAGTCTGAGACCTTTTGGGATTTAAGACTCATCAATTTAGCTTTTATTTTTTCTGTTAGAAAGTCAGTCGTGCCAAAACATATCAGCAACTGACCCATGTGGACCATATAGACTTGTTCTTACTTGTCCTCTTGTCTCTTTACCCTCACAGACTCGTGGAGTTCAGGCAGCGGCCCTGAAGGGAGTCTTTCCTTGGAAGAACTCGCTACATGGGCAGAGACTGCTCTAAAAATGGAGATGAACAAAAAAAACTGCTGATACCTCTGAGGCAGTTTCCAGTTCAGTCTCAGAGCAGAAACAAGATTTTGCTGTCCCAAGAAGCCAGGATGGCAACATCACTGCCACTCTGGACCATCCCAGCACTGCTCCAGAGAAACCTAAAGGAAAGGCCCGGGTGGTGTTCACAGAGAGACAGTTGGATATTCTTGTCCATCAGTTTAATTTGAAACGTTGCTATGAGCCAAGAGAGATGAAAGAGTTGGCAGAGATGACAGGACTGACCTACAAACAGGTGAGTGTTTTTCAACTTACTAGAATCTAAGAAATTGAATTTTGGGTCCATTGTACTCATGAAATGTTTTCCGTTTTCTTCCATCTTTAGGTAAAAACTTGGTTTCAAAACAGATGGAGTAAGTTTAGGAGGTGGTCACATCCTCAGCATGTGAATCAGGGCGTCCCACTTCATGTAAGTATCTCCTATTATTGAAAAGCACCATTTCTGCTTCTGTCATTATCTGGGGAATTGACTGTATTTAAAAAAGTGTAATGCCAATAATTTAAAACAACTATTCTCGTTTTACTGACAGCCCTCTTGTCCCCTTCAGTTTCAGGGAGAGAGACATCTCCCATTAGAGTATCTCCTATTATTAAAAAGCACCGTTTCTGATTCTGTCATTATCTGGGGAATTGATTGAAGTATTCTTGAAGTACTCTTATTTTACTGACAGTCCACCTGTCTGTGATTCAGTTTCAGGGAGAGGGACAGCCCCCATTCAGGCAGCAGTACACCGAGCACCAGGAGGTAAACTCAATCTCAAATGGTGTAAACCATCAGGGCCCCTATCATCATGCTGTGGACAGTTTTGCTCCTGGACGTCAATGGACCTTCCCCAACTCGCCCCAGATGTTTGGCTGGTCGATGCCACCAGGCAACGGCCAGTATGAATTTAACCCTGCTGCTGGTATGAATGTACATGAAGAATACAATATGCCTTTTGTATGAGAAACTGTAAATAAAATATTTACACACATTCAAAACTGAACTTTCTCCCCCCTCCCCCTCTTTATTTATAGAGTTTTTACATGTAAGTTGACATATCAGGCCCAATAAAGCAAGTACCACAGATAAAGATATATCTCAATACAGATTAGGCCATTAAAGTTAGGATGATAACAAATAAAATAAAAATAAAAGGGGGAAAAACACACAGAGAACAAAACAAAAGAAAAAGCAAAGAAAAAGCAAAACAAACAAAAAAACTACGTCGTGCCAGCAGTGAAGTGAACAAAACATCCAGCTGTTTATGACTAAGGTTCAGGGTGGCATCTTCAGAAACACCAGAAACACCAAACTAGTGGGCATGGTTGGAGTGTAACGCTCAAAACACGAGAGAACACTTCAAAATAAAAAGTCCAGTATAACTTAAGTAGCGGGCAGGCAAAAAACAGGCGTTGCATCTGTTGCACAGGTCAGGAATGCTGGGGTATATTTTAGATAATCTAGATGTTGAGAAGTGTAATCTGTATACTGTCTTAAACTGAATAAGGGAGAGTCTTGCACATGAGGCTGAAGTATGAATTTTGTAAATTATTTTGTCCCAGTAACCTTCCCCAAATGTAAGACCCAGTTCCTTTTCCCGACTCAAAGCAATTATTTGGTTGAGTAATTGCCCGATGCCATAATTAAAGTATATACTTGTGATATTAGAGCCTTACTGTGAGGCTTCAACTGGAATAAGTCTTCCCACCAAGGCTTGAGAGGCTGACTTGGAAACTCTGGCAAGATAGAAGATGCAGTGTCTTATTTGAAAGTAGCAGAACAAATGATACAAGGGCAAATCATACAAAGAACAAAGGTCACTAAAGCTGAGAAAAATGTTATCTTTAAAAAAAGTCATAAAAACATTTGATACCTTTTCTTGCGCATATGTAAAAGGAGGAGTCCACCAACGATGGGGGGGAAGAGGTAGTTGTTGCAGATTAGGGTCAGAGCAGAAGCAGAGACTGAATTGAAACCATATTTTTAGAGAGCCAATTACAACAGGGTTGTCTGTGAATCGTAACAGGGAAACAGGAAGGGATGAAAATAATAGTGCTGAGAGTGAGAAAGAAAAACACGATTGAGTCTCAAGGCAACACAAAGTAGCTTGAGGATTATTCAGCCAATAGGTATACTTTTGAATGTTGGCTGCCAAATAATAAAACATCAAGTTGGGCAGAGCAAGACCCCCACTGAGCTTAACCTGTCGCAGTGAGGTCATACAAATCCTGGGGGTGTTATTTGCCCATATAAAAGATGAAACCATTTGATTCACAGATTTGAAAAAGGATTTAGGTAAAAACAGTGGGATACACTGAAAAAGATAAAGAAATTTGGGTAGAATATTCATTTTTATAATATTAATCCTGCCAAGAAGTGATACAGGAAGGTTTGCCCTCCTTTGAAAAGACAACTTTACATAGGTCAGCAAAGGGTTAAAATTTGCTATTCGCAAAGCTTTAAATGAACTGGTAATATGCACTCCTAGATATCTAAAGCCTGAAGAAGCTAGTTGGAAATCAAAATCGGTTTGTCTAAGCTCTTGTGCAGCTGGGTTTATGGGAAAACATTCACTTTTTTGTATATTAATCTTGTACCCAGAGAAAGAGCCAAAATGTAGAAGTATTTTCATTATAGAGGATAAATGAATTGTTGGATTTGTAACATATAATAATAAGTCACCTGCATATAAAGCAACCCTATGTTCCATACCAACACAAATAACCCCTTGAAACAGGAGAGGTTCTGAGAGCCACAGAGAGAGGCTCTATTGCTAAAGTGAAAAGTAAAGGTGAGAGTAAAATACTCCGAAACCAGTGTTAGTACAAACAGATGCCAGTGGCGTAGTATATAAAAGATGAATCCAAGATATAAAATTGTTACCAAAACCAAATTTCCTCAAGACTGCAAAAAGATACTCCCATTATACTCGATCGAATGCTTTTTCAGCATCCAATGAGCTTACCACCTCATAACGGTGCTATGATTTTTGGAATATATTATATTAAGAAAGGACCGTATATTAAAAAAGGAATGTCTTCCTTTAATAAAGCCTGTCTGTTCGTCTGATATAATAGAAGGGAGAACTCTTTCCAAACGGGTTGCTAGCAGTTCGGATAAGATTTTAAAGTCTACATTAAGAAGACTTATTGGTCAATAGGAGCCATAGCTGGACTGGCCATCGGGCATACCGGGCATTTGCCTGGTGGGCTGCTGCCGATTTTTTGTTTTTATGGGCCGATCGACTTTTTTATTTTTTTTTGGAAGGGTATAAATAATGAAAGGTGTTGGATTGGCCAATTGGTCATGATCGACTCTGGGCTGGACCAATTACAGCCGAGGAGGTCGGATGCACCTACCCCCTTGTTTAGCAATCTTATAAGGCCATCCATCGGCTTTGTTACTTTGGAAACATGGCTTAAACAATTTCCACGACGTAATCCGATAACCGATCTCTTTACCCGTCGGCTTCCCATGGCTGTCATGCAATAGGTGTTGTGCCAAAAAGTGATTGCCTGCCAAAAACTGATTTCCAATGTTTGCGTGTATTTTTTATGTGTAATATCTATGTTGGTAAATAGACTTCGGTGAACAGCGTTTACAAAGGGGCTATATATGGAATTAAAAAATTATCTGTTTTTTCAAGTATCTTTACAACTCTGTGTTATTGTACTTACATTATAACCAATCCGGTCCTTTATTCCCACTTTAAATATTTTTACAGAACTGTTGTAATATTTGAGCCATTTCTGCCGTCCAAGTACTTCTTACAAAAGACATTTTTAATGTTAATTAGACTTTTTTTTAACGGCATAAATAAAGGTTATATAAAAGTCACTGCCAAAGACTGATTGCGGCTTCTACCTTGTTACACTAATGTTGTTTGTAGCTCAATATGACTTTATGTCATCCATGAGGGATGCATTTGACATATGTTTCACATATTATAGCCCAACAAGTTACTTATAGCAATTTAAATACGAGCAATCAGTTTTTGGCAAATACCGGAAATCACTTTTTGGCACAACACCGGCTATTGCAGTTAATAATTCAACAGCTTCTTGCCATTTTTTGTGTTTCTTTTTATCGCTGTGTAACTGAGTTCAATTGAAAGCCTGCATGCGCTAGTACCGCTTGCCACAAGTTCCCAGAATCCTTTGCGGTTTTACCCCTGAATGACGTCACATTTTTGGTGGGCCGGTCTCTAGTCAAAATGCCCGGGCCGATTTTTTGTCCCAGTCCAGCCCTGATAGGAGCTACAATAGGTAGGATCCTTTCCTTCTTTATGCAGTATGAGATAGAAGCCTGTCTTAGTGTCTGACGGAGAGAGCCTTGTTTCAATGACTCCTTTGTTAAGAAACTGGTTCATATCTGTGGAATTAGAGGGGAACTATGATGCATACAGAGCACTATAAAATGACTCAAAAATTGAGTTGATTTCAGTTGGATCAGAAGTCAAAGTTCCCGATTCATTTTTAATTTGCAAAATTTGGCGAGATGCCGATTGGTGACGTAGCTGGTGGGCTAGCACACGAGAGGCTTTATTACCATGTTCATAATAGTTGCCACGGGACCGTAATATCAATTGCTCTGCATCATGGGTCGACAGGAGACTGAACTCCGATTGCAGGTTAAGATGCTGCTTATATTTTTCAGGTGAGGGAGTTTGAGCGTGTTGCCGGTCTAGAGCTTGAATTTTGGCAGAAAGTTCATTTTGCTTAGCTTTCTTTGATTTAGATAGGTGAGATAAATAGGAAATTATTTGACCTCTGAGGTAAGCTTGAAGTGTTTCCCATAGTAGAGAATTTGAGATGTCCTCTAAAACATTAGTTAAGAAACCATCAATTGCAGATGAGATATAGTCACAGAAAGCTGAATCAGGCAAGAGTAGAGAATTCAACCTCCATGGATGCTGAGGTCTTTAGCCAGGGGACAATACCATATGCAGGACTAATGGAGCATGATCAGATATAACAATTGGAATATATTCAGAGTTGCAAACTTTAGTAGCCATGGAGACATTTATAAACAAGTAATCGATGCGAGAATATGTGTGATGAACATTTGAAAAAAGGAATATTCTCTGGCTTGGGGATTAAAAAAACCTCCAAGGATCAATGTATCCATTTTGGGTCATAAAGTGTGAGAAAGCCCTGGACATAGCAGATGATGCTTTAGAGCCAGTGGCAGATTTGACTAAAGCTGGGTCAATAACGCAGTTTAAATCACCTTGAAGATCAGGAGGTGCGTCTTTAAGTCAGGAATCATCCTCAAAAGATTATTAGCAAACACAGCATTGTCAAAGTTTGGGGCATAGACGTTAACTAAGACAACTGGGTTATTCATGAGGGTTCCTACAACAATTAGATATCGTCCATTTTTGTCAGCAATCTCCGTCTGGCCACCACAGAAACCTTAACAGATCCGAGTCATCTCTTTGTACTCTGACCTGATAAAACATGGATTCAATGTCTACCATGAGCACCACAGGTTCTTTTCGGAACCTAGTTATGACCTCAACTAGCAAGCTAATGAGAACTGGGCCTTTCAGAAGTTGTCCATTCAGAGACGCTCCCTGAAATGAAGCACCACAATCAAAGACAACTCGCAACTTCTTCTTCTGTGGGTGATGCACCCCATGATGTGGAATGTACCACAATCCTCCATCACAGCGATCAAATTCTTCAGCAGGCACCTTCTCTGATTTCAGTCATAAAACTGGTGTAATCGAAATCAAATGAACCATCCCTAATAAACTTCCGTTTAAGGCTCATAGCTCGTGTTCTACAGCCTTCCTATTATTTGGCATTTTTACCCGATTGCACCTAAAAGGTAAACCAATGGTGTAATGACCATCAACCAACTTAACAGAGTCCATCACTGACTTCATAAACTGCTGATCTTCTCTAGACAAAGCAAACTGCTCATCCTGAATACATTCGGGAAAATCAGCCTTCATTTGACGTTCCCACAGCTCATCCAATCTTGCCACGGAAATGCTTGTCAGTCTTACAATCCTCTCTGAGAGGACCATTCACCGTCCAACCCAGCATAGTTTTTACTGCATAGGGACCTCCATCCTGACTTCTAACAACATCCTATGGCTCTAAAGCCTTGGGCACATTGGTCCCGATCAACAGGTCTACCCCGGAATTTATCTCCAGTATCTTAATATGGCGCAAATGTGACCATCTATCGAGATCTTCCTGTCGGGGAATATTACATTGATGAACAGGCATGCTTTTCTGAGTAAATAAGTCAGGCAAGTCACAGTAGTGATCTAAATCCAAACCAGCTACTTCCAAATCTGAAACAACATAACTACTGACCATTTTCTCCTAACCCACTCTCCGCAACAGAATGCCAGTTTTCCTTCCTGAAAGATTCAGCCTATTCATGAGCCCTTCAGTACAAAATGAAGCTGAGCTCCCAGGATCTAGAAAAGCATAGGTTATCAGTGACCGATTACCTTTCTTGGACTTCACTCTAACTGGTATTACGGATAGAGCACTATTTTGATCACCGGCCCCAGTAACACCACTGCTTTGCACTGCACATGAAGGACCTTCATCTGGTGGTTCTCCCCCTCCTATAGTTTGCACTGAAAGACTTTCCCTCTGCTTGGAGTGGATATGTAAGAGTGTGGGGCATTTCTGTTTACAGACTTTACACAAGAGATGTTTCCTACAGTCCTTGCTTCTGTACCCAATGCGCAGACAACCAAAACACACCATTCTCTTTCAAAAAAAGATAATCTTTCACAGTGCAACTTTCTTTCAAATGAAGGACACAAATCCAACATATGCCCTGCTCCACAAAACAAGCAAACCTTGGTCACAACTGAACCACTCTCTCGCCTCAACACTGGCTCAATCTTCCCTTCCACCTTGGCCACTGTAGTAGCAAAACTACTCCTCTTAGCCTTAGGGTAAAACTGAGACTTACCATTCCTCGCCTCTTTTCTGATGTCTGTTGGTGGATCCTGTATATCTCCAAACAATGGGTCACTTGCGATCTTAACTTGCCTTTCAACAAACTCAACAACATCGCAAAAAACCACTTTACGTTGTAACCTCTCCTGCAGATCGCAGAAAACATTCCTCCACTTATCCCTGAGCTTATAAGGCAACTTTTTTATAACTGCTTGCATATTAGCAGAGACATCCAACTCATGCAAGGACTCATCGTCTCCCATTGCATTACAACATTACCTTAATAAAAACCCATATTCCTGCAAAGCCTTCACATCATCAGATTTTATAGGTGGCCATTTACTGACCCTTTCAATATAGGCAGCAGCAATTCTCAGCGAATTGCCAAAGTTCTCTTTGAGCAAAGATTTAGCTTTAGCATATCCATACTCAACAGGCATATACTGACAGCTTCTGACCATTTCTCTTGGATGGCCTCTAGTGTATTGCTCGAGAAAATATAAACAATCCTTAGCACTGTGAGCTTGACTCTCCACCATGTGCCCAAAAGCTCTCATAAATGTTTGATATTGCAAAGGATCACCAACAAATAACTGAATGTCACGCCTTGGTAGCAAAAACAGACTGCTGCTCAGCCAATAAAGTTGTAATTTCATTTAGTTTCTTCAAAACTGTGACTAGATGACCATGACCCTCACTACCTTGCGCTGTATGTGTAAGAGGTTTGGATTGTGCGTGAGACTGCGACATCATCTGAGTAGTTGAAACTGCACCTGGAAATACTTGATATTACTTCGTCTCTGACTGTTCCAACGAAACGACCTTAGGCTGAGAAATATTTTTAACCTTGGGCCTTACATCCAACACATGCGCTTGATGATCACTTGCATCAACACCCTGATATGGTCCTTCTGGTAACACAGGTTTGAACGTCGGAGCATTAGGATTTAAAATGCCTAAACTCCCCTGTTCTTGCTCTAAATACGAATTCATTCCATCAGATTTACCATTAGCAGCACTTGAGACTCGGGACATTTCAGAAGCTTTTAAAACATTCACCTTTGCTGCCGAAGCTGCTATTTCAGTTTCTAAGTCAAGCAGCTCCTTTCTTTTCTTAAGCTGTTTCTTGTTCTTCCAAAGCATGCCTTCCTTTCAACAACCTCTGTCGAACAAGTAGGGCAGCCATATCAGCCTCTGCTGTTATGCGTGCTGACAAGGCAGATGAAACCATGGAGCTACTGAGTGATGATTTACTTTTCCTACAACTTTTGTTTCCAACATTTAGAGATGCTATCACTTGGATTAACATCATCTATCACAGCACCTTTACCAACATTCCCGGTGTGCCTAGAAGCACCCGAACCCTTTCCAGCAGGTAATACATCAGAAGACTCAACACCAGGTGGATTTAAATGTGGCAAATCAAGCTCAGACACCTGATTTTTACTCTGAGGGTTTCCCTTTGCATCATGAAGCCATTTCTTTATCTCTTCCATAAACTCAGTATTATGTGCTCGCACACTCATAAACCAAGCAGTTTGTTTTTCTTGCTCTTCTTGAGGAAGCAAAGGAAGCAAGGTTTCATGCAGATGAGTTGTCTCATTAAGCAACACAGACAAATTCTCTAACTGAGCCTGAACAGTGGAAACATTATCTTCAGATTGCTTTAATTCTTTAATAACCTTTATGACATTTTTAATTTTATTAATCTTAGTGTGACGTTCTTTTTGAAGCCTTTCAATCTGATTCTCCAAAGCCTTAGCAGTCGGTTTTGGCTGTCTTATCTTTCCATCCACATCACCACATTGTATTAATTGTTGTGTCTCCATTTTTCTTCAAAACATTACAAAATCCAAACTCTGAACTGCACCTATGCCACACAGCTTCATTCCAACACATCAACTTGATGACATTCCCTTCAATAAACCTTGGACACACACAATTAAAAGGAGCAATATCCCCCACTAGCTGCCTATTAAACCTAACTAACTCAACCTAGTCTTCCGTACATACTAGCGGTGGGTATTTATGTACCTCCATACCGTCAGCTGTGAGGAAGACAAACTGTCTTAAACACAAACTGCGGCGGTACTCCCAAGCCAATGGCTTCAGCCGCCTGATGCACAATAACTAGAAAGCAAATCAGTACAACACCTAGCACAGCTGTACTGCTGAAACCTAACAGGGGAACAAGACTCCTGAAAGAAATCTGTTTTGTGTAGCCAAAGGCTTAATCTAAAAGCTGCGTGGACAAAGGCAACAGCAAACTATAAAACTCTCACTAATAAAACTCATCTATATATAAATAATCCAATAAAACCTACAAACTTTTCTGTTGACAATTTGTTGCGGCTCCTCCAACCTATGGCTGCGGCAGGCTAAACATGAGGACACCAATGACGCGCAACAATGAACACATAAAATACACTTCTGTACCATTTGCTTCTTTTATTCCACGTGCAACTGTCCAATATACAAATCAGTGCCTGGGATTAACTATTAGACAAATGCACAGACTGCACAAACAAATAACTACAACTCACCAATAACTGCACTAACTACTATGCCAAATTACAACATTGGCCTATGGCATCAATTAGTGCACAAATATACAAAAACCATCAAGTTCCAGTTAAAATACATCAAAATCATTCAAGCTGCGCTCAAGCTGCGGTCAACAAAAAGTTCTGCCTCATGCTCACCCTACCTTTCTGCTCATCAACATCAGGTGCTGTAAACAGGTGAGTGCAACCACATTTATCATCTACCACACCCATGAGACACGCCCCACACCCGTGCACCAATACAGTGAGTCCATTTAAACCAACCCACTTAGTCAAAAAGGAACAACTCATATGGCTCCTACAACATTTTTATTTGATTAATCTAAAGTTGTTCTTCTGTGTCTGAAAACACTCAGTCCCATTTACTCAACCTGTGTTGTCGGCTGCTGCTGTGGCCTACAGTAGCAGAAGACAACACTGCAACTGTAACGAAACTGATTACAGCATTATTTTTAAAACCTTTAGTGAATTCAACGTTCTTCAAAATTTTGTGTATGCTACTGTTGTATATAGTGTATTATGTTATTTATTTTGTAGTTGTTTATATTTTATTTCTATTTTTGGATTTTCTTCTGCTATCTCTACCTGAGCTGAGGTAACGCACAAATTTTCCTGCCGTCGATCAATAAAGTCTAATCTCCTCATTGACTGCATTTCTGATGGAGATGAGACTTCATGCAGGACAGAGGTGAGAGGCGTGACATCACGGTGCCGTGACAAAAACCTGGTGCTTTACATCAGCAAAACCAAAGAGCTTATCGTGGGTTACAGGAAACCAGCAGTAGCAGAGGTGGAGAGTCAGCTGCTTCAGATTCCTAGGCATCAACATCAGCGAGGGTGTCATGCCATATTAAACCATTATACACCTTAATAGTAAAATAAAAAAAATGTGTTTAAATTGCATGAATTAATATTTATTAACGTCTCTTTGTGACGTCATACTATGATAATGACTGCCACAAACAGAGCGTCCTCCTGTAACCATGGTTACGGGAGTTTGTTGCAAGAAGTGTTGTGAATCTCGCTGAGACAGGGAACCACTGAGAGCCTCAGATGAACCAATCAGCCAGATCGCTGTCTCCACTTCTCCTCCTCCTCCTTCGTTCCCTTTGTTTTTTAAGTACCTCATATATGTTAGGATTCTTTAGCTAGTTAGCCATCACATTAGCTAGCTAGCCATCACATTAGCAAACTGCTTCGGAGCACAGCTGCCGGAGTCGCGGGTTTTGTTGAATCAGGCGTTGGACCTGCTGGAGGAATGCTCTGCGATGATGGTGGAAAACAGCCGCCATTCAACCCATTTGAGAGCTTCAAAGAACTGGCTGCAGGTATGATTGAAAGTTTGACAACACCGACTTCAACGCCGGCGCTGAAGCTAAAACACTGTTGATGCGTCTGTGATTTATTAGTGATCGCTCACTTGTGTGCACGTGCATGTAGGTGAACGCTCGCGGCATGACGTCACACAGCTCAGTTCCTTTCTGCTTTGATCTTACAGTACGTGCCTTTGATCTTGCAGCACGTGACCTCCACTTGAGTCCCTAAATAGGGGTGAAACAGCGGGCTTTATACCTGAATCTTGCATTTTGCATTTTTAGTTGTCGTACGTTAAATGTACAGACCGCGATCTTCCCTTTCTGAAAGCTTTCTGAAAACGGATTTCCAAAGTAACTGTAGCGAAAGTAAGTCATTGACAATGTCTTTATCCAGTGTTAGAACCCCTACCCCCATTAATTCAGAGCCTTTTTCACCTGCTATCAGCGGGTGTTTCGATAGGCTCTCTGGATTACAGTGGGGCTTGATAGAAAATGGGATCTGGAACTCCGATGTCCAAGTAGCACTGGCTGATATGATTACTGATGTCATTCAGTCAGTTAGTGCAAGCACCATAAAAACTTTACTTCTAGGAGGTCAGGACCAATTAAATGATGCATCATTCCAGACATACCTTAGCATAGCTGTGACAAAAATAAGCCCCGTATTGGGAGACTCTTTCTCAACCAGCTTTGCTGCTGCTCTTAATGTCACCCATGAGGAGTGTGAAAGCGCTGTGGTGCTGACACAGATGATTGAGGAGGAGATCTCAAATAAAGTCAACTCGGGTTGGGTTCTAGTCCCAGAAAACCCGGATTCTATTTATGTCACCAGAAAAATAACAAACATAAAAAACCTCAGATGCATGGTTTCTCATGCTTTCTCATGTCTGAAGACATATAAAGGTAAGCTGAGCGGCCTGTTCATGAGGGGGGCTTTACCCACTTCCTTTAGTTCAAGTGATGAGAGTCTTGAATCCAAGCTCTCTGAGATGGGAACAATTAAAGAAATAAGTATGGCTCTCATGAGGTGGAGTACAGACAGAGAGATAAGTAAAGATGACCAGGACTGTCACATAGAACTGCAACCCGTGGAGGAAAAAGAAAGTGATGAGTTTGCAGGAGCTGAGGAGAAAGCTCAAAGTGATGTTGAAACAATCCTCAACAATCTGAATTATTTACATGATGAAGATGATGCAGATAAAGCTGCAGTTGACATTGTAAATGTGTTAATTGCTAACATTGAGTATCCTGATGCAGAAGATATCACATTAAGTGAGAAGTGTAGCTCACCCAAGCCTGCTTTTGATGTGGACCTGGTGATCAAAAAGGTGAAAGACTTTTTTGCATCATGCGCCCTAATTATGAAACCAGATGAAGTAAAACAACACTTCTTCAGGTTTGCTAAAAAGGAATTTGAAAAAATGAACAGTGAGCTGAAAGATCATTTGAAGAAAAGCAAAGGATTTTTGACCTTTCAGAGACAACAGGCAAACTCCCCGGAGAGTGAGAGAGCTGACTCCAGGAAAAGCAAACACATGAATCCCTCAGAAGTTCCCAGAAAATCACCAACCTTAGAAACCACAGTTAAAAGTTCTTCTCCGCTCAAATTTACAACAGTCGTGCCGGTTCTGAATAAACTGTTTAGTAAATTAACCCAGGCAGGACACCTTGGCCTGACAAGTAAGGAGATGTTTTCAAGGGAGTTGACAGAAAATGTGTACGCCCATGTCGAGTCAACATATCCAGCCCCCACGATGCAAATGGGTAAAAGTCTCTCAGAGTCTGACTTCTCTAAGACTTCACAGGGTGACTGTAATGTACCCTCTGCTCCTGAGGTGCCATATGTGCTCGTAGAAGATTCAGTGGAAAGGTTCTTACAAAACCTTCTTTTCTGGTTGGAGAATGAAACTTTAACCCAAACTATCATAAATGACAAAATTTCTGGTGCCGTGGAAGATATAGTAAGAGTGCTGACCCCATCAAAGGAAGAAGTTATGATTGGACCAGATGCTGGTGAAACAAGCGACAGACTGTTTACATCACGGTCAAGTCCAGTTACTGATCTCACCAAACAGCCAGTCTGTGTGAGTGCAGAAGACCCGGACCTGGTTTCAAATACAAGCAGTGATCAGGCATCAGTGTCTCACTCTGAACCCACAGAGGGTCAAAGTCAGCCAGCAACCTCTGAAAACCCAGAGGAAGAACTGTCAGAAACATTAGTGTCACCTGATGATAGGCTAATTGCCAAACAATTTAGCACTCTTGTAGCCACGAGAATCGCAGGAAATTTGCACAAAAATGCCAGAAAACTTCTGGATCTAGAAAAATTAGACTTAGTTATCAACCGTCTGACAGATTTGGTACTTTCTGAAGTGAGATACACCGAATGCCTGGAAATTCTTAAAAATAGCGGGGTTGAATTAGTCAAGGCCACAGCTGAAGGCCTTATCAAGGAGTTTGGATCTGCAGACAAGTTCTTCGATGTAATGATATCAGAAGATTCATCTTTTGACGACACTATTCTGAAGCACCTAGCAATGAATCTCGGTGATCAGGCATCAGTGTCTCACACTGAACCCACAGAGGGTCAAAGTCAGCCAGCAACCTCTGAAAACCCAGAGGAAGAACCGTCAGAAACATTAGTGTCACCTGATGATAGGCTAATTGCCAAACAATTTAGCACTCTTGTAGCCACGAGAATCGCAGAAAATTTGCACAAAAATGCCAGAAAACTTCTGGATCCAGAAAAATTAGACTTAGTTATCAACCGTCTGACAGATTTGGTACTTTCTGAAGATAGATGCACCGAATACCTAAAAATTCTTAATAATAACATGAATAAGTTAGTCAAGGCCACAGCTAAAGGCCTTATCAAGGAGTTTGGATCTGCAGAGAAGTTCTTCGATGTAATGTTGTCAGAAGATTCATCTTTTGACGACACTATTCTGATGCACATAGCAATGAATCTCGG
This sequence comes from Neolamprologus brichardi, assembly GCF_056152115.1. Lineage (NCBI taxonomy): Eukaryota > Metazoa > Chordata > Actinopteri > Cichliformes > Cichlidae > Neolamprologus > Neolamprologus brichardi. The sequence goes on along the minus strand of NC_142112.1, from coordinate 14,965,920 downwards.
TGGCTTCATGAATCCTCCAAAGAAATCCAAACTTGCCAGGTTTTTTTCAGCAGTGTTAAAAGCTTTTAAGAAGCTGTTCAGCTGCTGCTTTAAAGGCAGTACTGATGACTAAATTGTCATCTTGATTTTTTTCAAATACCTCTTTTAAAATCTTAAAGCAGTCTGGCCTCAGAGTTAACATCTGAGGTATATTTTATTTTAAAACTATTTCATTCGACTTTAGTTAGACTGAGAAATATTCTTCATCGTGTCTCCTCGTATTATCGTTACCATCACCCCCCACCGGCCGAGGCAGATGGCCGTCCCTTCTGAGCCTGGTTCTGCCGGAGGTTTCTGCCTGGTACAGGTAGTTTTTCCTCCCCACTGTCGCCAAGTGCTTGCTCATAAGGGATTATTAATTAATTGGGGTTTTCTTGCTGCTACTGAAGGGTCTCTATCTTACAGTATAAAGCAACTTGAGGAGACAGTGGTGATTTGATGCTATATTACAAATCTTAAATTCAACTGAATCTTAAAAACATGTAATATAGCATCACATCACCATCAAATCAAGAACTGAAAAATAAAACAAAATAAAAAACCAAACCTACATTGAAAACTGTTTGTGATTTGTCTTGTGCTTTCAAAATATATTGTCAAATATGAAAAGCTGCATTTATATGCTCTGGTCATTAGTACTGGTATTTTAATGTAAGCAAACACAAGGAACATACACCGATGTGTAAGTACTACAGATGAAGAAGCAAGAGCGTTTGAACAGCCGGTTCCGCTCTCTCAATTCTCCGATAAGCCAGGGCCAAGCCAGCTCCGATCAGCATGAACCCTGTTATCATGGTTCCGAATAGGTAGATATCTTCAGCGTCCTCGATCGACAGTCCCGCCAGGCACATGATCCTCCAGTTCTGCCACCCGTCCATCGTGTATCCGGCAGGGAAAGTCCCTCCAGGGCACTCGGGCGCTCCCGAACCCAGACTTCTCGTTGAGAAAAGGGTGTCAATAGCATTCAGAGACCAGTTGATCAAATCCATAATTCTCTTTAGGTTTTAGAGAACGACAGTGAGAGACTGTTCGAGGGAAAGTAATATACACGAGACAAGACAAGGACACAAGAGGCTAAGCAGGGAAGATAAGGGGAAGAATGAGAGGAGAAAAGTGCGACCGCCTTCGCCAAGAGCCAAACGAGAACCTCGTTACCTGATCGCAGCCTTTTCTGGCTGCCTGTACGCCGGCTGCCTGTACGCCGGCTGCCTGTACGCCGGCTGCCTGTACGCCGGCTGCCTGTACGCCGGCTGCCTGTACGCCGGCTGCCTGTACGCCGGCTGCCTGTACGCCGGCTGCCTGTACGCCGGCTGCCTGTACGCCGGCTGCGTTCCCATCACAGTGCGACCGCCTCACCCTCAGAACATCTCCACCACCCTGCCCACTGTTAAGATGATTGTGGAGGTCAGACTCTTAATTTGTCTGTTAAACCGATGCGGTTTCTCTTTCAGTCAGAACTCCCGGGCTCAAGCTCTCGCTCCCAGCTAATTCCAGACTCGTATGGCTCTGGCTGACTTCTGATCTCCTCTGGGGGAAAAAGGGAGCTTAATTTCTTCTTCTGTCTTTCTCTTTCTAATTGTGCAGGTGAGTCACTCATCTGTAAGCTGCTGCGCTCCAAAGAGGCCATGGCCACGATGGACATCAGGAACTGGCCCCCAGTGCTGGACACCAGTACAGCGTTTCATTCATATCCGCACAGGGAAATCACGCTCGCATTAAGTACTTTAATTTAACATAAATGCAGGTCGTGCACAGCCGCCTCACAATGCAGTCTGAGTAGTTCTGGTTGCAGATATAAACCTAAAGAATGCACATTAAATGAAATCCTCTGCTGTGATGAAACCTGCCTTTACAGCTCCATCACTCTGTGATTTATCGAAAAATAAAAACTTGCTGTAGCTGCAAGTCTGTGGAGTTTCCCACCACTGCTTTAGAGAATCAAAGCACCAGGAAGTGGGAATAATTTCTCCTATAATAAGGATTTTTAGGTCCCTGATAACAAAAATGAGCAGATTTTATCCAGTTTGGTAACGTTTACATCACTAGAGAAGAAAATATAGCCACATTATTATAATTACTATGGTTATTTTTGTATTTTTGGAAAAGAGGTTGCCCAGTTTTGATACACATGGAGGTTTGCAGCAGAGACAGAATCATGTTTTCTGCTTATTTTAATGATATTTTAATGACTTTAGAAACCAGAAGCCTGATTGTTTGTTTTTTTACATTGAGACAAAGTTTACACAGAAGGACTATATAGGGTCTTTTTTAAAGTGACTTTCAGGGATTTAGGATCTCTGAAGAAAAACTATCAATTTTTATTACTTAGAGATTTTTCAACATCTAACAATGAGACGAGGACAAAGTTAAATTGACCTGATTTTTGCATAACTTTAAGAATTTAAATGTGAAGAGAAGAAAAGATCCATGAACGTAATGATTCAAAGGGTTCAAATATCTTTGAATGTATGTGCTTCAATATATTTTTCGGACTGAGGAAAACAGAAAAAAGGTTAAGTATTCTGAAGAGCGTAAGATTATGAAAAAACTAGAGATATGAAATATCCAGATTTTAGAGGCCCAGAGAGGTGAAGAGCAAAGCAGCAAACAGAGAAAGCTTTGTAAAGTAGCTTTATTTTTTATTTTTTTGTCAGCTGGCAGAAAGGCAGACAGATGTTTTTCTTGCCGTTTCTTCTCAGCAACGTTGCTGCAGTTCCTTCCCCAGGTGGAAGAGATGGACATCTCCTGGAACGACTTGATTGGTGGATTGGTTCATCCACTGTGCATAAGCCCTCAGTTTTACAGCTTTGATCATTCATTTTGATTTACTGGCTCACAGAGAAATTTCAAACTAACTCACAGAAAAAAAATCTGTCTTGAGAGGATAGCTTTAGCTAATTTATCTGAACTCTGTTTACTTTATGAGGTAAAGATGACCATATAAGGAATATCCTCTCTCTGTGAGATGATAAAGACTCAAGGGTAAAAAGACTGAATCTGTGTGTCTAAAGCGGGCTGAAGATTAGTTTACCTACATCGACCTCATTATTAGTTAGATGTATAGTATAGTTATATTATAGAAGAGAACATAAGGAGCAGCAGTTTGGATCCATTTTAACAGTGCTGTCAGTTGGTGTTTTATTATTTTCTTGTCTGTTTTTTTGCTGTCTCTTCGTTGATACATTTGTATGGATGAGGTTTTCCTGTTCATAAATATGGAACTCCAAAGTGTTCAAAATTAAATAAATAAATAAGTCATGATGAAATAAATAACTATGTGAATAAATAAGACACAGATATGTAATGTGAGAATGATATTGTGAAATAATGGAACACATTTTGAAAAAAATGCTCATTATTGTGAAATATATTACATTCTGCTATATAAATGTACTTATTATTGTGAAATATTATTTCATGGTCATTATTTTTCACAATTATTATTTTTCACAGAGATTATTCCTGAGGCATTTTATTTATTTCCAGCCGTTTATATTCCAAAATGTTGTTTTTTTTTCAAAGTCAGTCTTTATTTCAAAATCCCGTTTTTCCCGATGGTCTATTTATTTCATAATGCGACTTTTCAGCAGAATTACTTTGTCTGTCAATCAAGAAAGACAGGGCGGAGCCAGTTGTGTGATTGGTTGCTCCTTTACTCAGACGTAAGTAATAGCACATGAATTGTCGATTTAGGTTTAATGGTGCAATGCGTCTCCTATGCAGCTGGCGGCAGTATGTAGCTCAAAATAAACTTAAGGCACCGATAAATGCAAAACACTGGGCGCGAATAACGTTACAGGTGTATCAATTCTTGTGAAGGGCATGGCTGCAGGAAACAAGTCCCTTTCTGAGTTACTCAGAGAACTTGTTAACCGCTTAGATTGTACGTCTTCACCTCAGTTATTGCAGCAGTGTACTGGAGATGAAGTGGTCCCTGGTCCAAATTCTCATCACAACCGCACAGTGTTAACGTTAGCAAATGCTAACGCTATCACAGGTAGCTCCACTCCACGAAACGCTGTTCAGGGAAAGTAACGATATGTTATTACTGCTCAGTTAGTCTGTCTGTCTGCCAAAAATTAGCTTTTTAATCAGTTCAGTCACAGATTTTTTTTAATACTGTTTTTTACGGTGGCCCTGAGAGGCCAAATGGACTGCAACTTCAGAAAACACTTGCAAAAAGAAAAATGCTGCAAAAAGAAAAATGCTGCAAAAAGAAAAACACTTGCAAAAAGAAAAACGCTGCAAAAAGAAAAATGCTACAAAAAGAAAAATGCTGCAAAAAGAAAAACGCTGCAAAAGTACACAAAGCACAACGGAAATAGGAAAAACGACAACGGAAATGTTTCTGGGGAGACAATAACCAGACGGACCAGTTGCAAGAACCAAAACATGTATGTATGGCTGTATCCCAATTCAGGGACTGTTTCCCAATTCAGGGTCTGCAGCCTTAAAGTACGCAGCCTTAACGGTCCTCAAGGGCCTCGTACTCAAAGACCGCTGAGGCCGGAAGTGCAAGGCTTGTGAAACGGGACGGTCTAGCCTCCGTCGCGCTGCCCAGGTTGCCTAGCAACCATGATACTAACAGCTGGAAACGTTTTATACAGCTTTGTTTGACAGAAATGAAGGAGAACATATTTTGTACATTTGTTTCTACATGAGCTCTGTGTGATTTGATAAGTATCTGAGGCTGAGACCACAGGACTGTAAAACATGATTGTTGGGCTTCATTTCTGTACTGAACAGTCACATAAGATTAGCTAGTAAATAACAATTAGCTAATGTTGTTCATGAGACTAAAGTCATCTCACTTTGGTAATGTAAATATAATATGGCCAATATTATATTAATCATTATTAGTTATTACAGCAGTGAACATGAACTCTGTGCCAAACACTGAGCTTCAGTAAAAATTCAAGTTGCATTTATTTATATTTCCTATCACCTTAAATCTTCACTTAAAGACAAGTATCTGTGACAGTGTATATATAGATGTATTATATATAAGAGACAAATATTGTTCTTTTAATATGTTGGCATTACTAAATTTGGCTCAATGCTTATATATGTGTGGAAGAAGCAAATGTACGAGCTGTGATAACGGTTTCTGATAGAATGAAGAGTAGACTGATATATGAAATATTCCTTTATTGGGTGAGAAAATCAGACCATGTCATAACTGCTTTAAGTCATACAGAATAGATATCAGAGCCTTAAACAGGCTGACTTCTGTTAAATGGGTCAAACTGGGCAGAACGTATACAAACACATAACATCCTTATAGAATATGATGTAACACTATAGATCAACTTACCTCAGAATATATAAAGCATATAAACAATTAAAGCAATATGATGCAACAAACACAGCAGTGCTACTAATCCAAAATACTCAAAGCTTCATAGAGCTGAAACAAACATTTATTTTTAGCTCCATTCTGCTGCTGATACATACTTTAGGTTTCTGAATATTAAACTTGTTGCTGCCTTTCATAGTGTGTAACATGAAGGCCCTGAGTACTTTCTCCCACACTGAAAACACTGGAATGATAAAATTATTTGAACATTAACTAATAAGACTGATTCAGGACAGACAATTAGTTATGTTAAACTTTCCTAGCAGTCCTTCACAAACAGGGAACAGTCTGTCTATTCTCTCTGTCAGCTGCTGCTGGCTCTTCCTCCTCCTCTTCCTCACACACTGCTGAGTTTGTCCTGGTGGATCATCAGGGGTGCAAAGCCTCACAGGTGATGTGCAGCAGTGGGTCCCTCAGTCTGTCCTTACTCTGGACACTTGCAGTCGTCACACATGGAAATCAAATGTGTGATAAGCTGCAGGATTCAAACACAAGTGTAACTTATAAATACATGTTCATACTTTTATTCCACAATCAGAGAGAAAGAAACAGAGAGAGAGTGCAGGACAGACAGACAGGTGACAGTCTCAGGTGTTTACACTGCTACAAAACAGCACCAGAGAAGGAGGATTTAGTGTTTGTGTTATTACGAGTGCTAAACAAGAAGAGTTCCCAGATGATACAGTGGACACATGTGTGACTCCTGTGATTAAAGCATCTTTCTTACAGCTTAAGGAGTGAACTGTCAGCTCGTTCAAACACATGTTAAAGTCCGTTTGGCTCGACACCACCGAACAGAGGCAGCAATATAACATAGCTAACATTAACAGTGCAGTGAATCCTGCTTGTGCCGTGATATTCAGGACTGCAAACCGAGCAGCATCACTGACTTTCAGCTTGTTGTGTTTGTGGTTATATGACTGACTTTAATTATCTACAAAATCATCAGTTTCTCTGTAAGATTAAGGTCGACTATTGTATTATTATATTTTAAAGGCTTTAAAACCAAGTAAAAGCTGAACGTACAAACATCACTAATGTCACATAACTTTGCCGACATGTGGCCAACAGTAATATTTTAATGTTCCTCATTATTAAACATTTGCACATAAATAAGTGACATAATATTCAGTACTTACTTTTCACAGTTACTCTTCGGCCGCTCCACTTCTGCCGTCTGCGGCAAAATTATCCACACCGACTGCCACACTATGAATTGTGGGATATGTTGGGCCAAGAAGTCTACACTGCCACATCCTTAAAATTCAGGGAAATGAAGGACGCATTTGAGGGCCGCATTTCAAGCATCCTTTGAATTGGGACAGCCTTCGGCCTTAAAATGCAACCTTTAAGGATACAGCCTTGGGGCAGCCATGTATCCCAGAATGCATTTCAAATCACAGGCAGCAATGGTGGTGGTGTAGTTTTAATACCCCGTTTTTCTGTCACCAACTACACATTTAATAGTGTTTTAGCCGCGAATATTGCGGTGTAATCTTCACATGTATGGTCAGGTTGTCAACATAGAACATGTTTGCAAAAGTGCTCAGATGTTTTCAGAGATGTCACTCGCTCTGCTAACAGTCAGCTGACAGAGTGCACCAAGCTCAAAGCCCCGGTGTTACAGCTTAACTGTTTATTTTGTGTGTATTCGTTTGTTTTGGGGGGGGGGGGGGGGGGGGGGGGGGGGGGTTACGTTAACCAGTTTGTTTACATATTCCACTCTCCGTGTTCCACATGTTGCATTTGCAGATTCATTTTCACCGAACGATCGTCTCTTTCTGCCTGGTCTTGTGTCTCTGTGCTTCTGTAACATAAAGAACGAGCTGACGTGTTTCTCACGACACCAGCGATCAGCTCAACAGGCCCTCAGTTTACCTGCATGCATCCAATGTCCAATCACCAGCACACAGCTTTGAAACCTCACCTTAGTTTTAGCTCTCAGTGGTTAAACGCTGGACTTAATTCACTCAGGTTTTGTCCGTCGGGTCACGTTTACTTCGCTGTTTTATTTACAACTGAGCAAATCGGTTTGGCTGAGGTTAAAGTTACGTTTAACCTGCATAGTTTTACCGACGTTTAATGGTTCACTGGCACACGTGTTAGACTGAACCAGGGGCAATTCTAGGATCAGAGCTTTGAGGGTGCTGAGCACCCAGAGAGCTGCCCAGCCAGGCAAGATAAACTTTACACGTCACGATGAGACTTCTTCCCCATCTCTGTCAGTCCCTGCATCCTTAAATGTCTCCAGTTGTCCCAAGTTGTCTCTGAATGTCTCCTTGGTGCATTTAAACCCCTGTTCCTCCCTGTCCTCGTCGTCTGTTATCTTTGTCTCCGCTATCAGTCATCATAATTTTACCATCTCTGTGCAAGTCTGCAAATTTCTTTATTAAATCATAAGATTCTTAAATTCATCAAGTCTCTCTGCCTGGGTCCTCGTCACAAAACATGACATCACTGTTTTGTACATTTTAACATAATTTAATCCCCACATTTGTGAAAGAAAATCAAAACACTATGTGGAAAATGGAGACACTCCTGGTTTATATGAACAAAGTGGAACTCATTTTTTAGGGTTCATGGAGATGAGTGTGAAGATCCAAACAATCCCTGTCAGTGATGGAGAAGCTTTGATGAAAAAAATTTGGCAAAAAGTTCACCAGCATGAAGGAAATGAAGTTCTCAAACTTTCCTTAGGAGGACCCCAGCACGCCTGCTGAAAGAAAAGTAAGTGTGCTGATGTGGATGCTTGCAGTAACTGCTGTATAGAGGCCATCCTGCTACACATGAAACATATCAGTGTCATAATTGTTAGCTTAGTCATGTGTTTGTTTATTATCCTTATTGTTTTATCTGGGACTGTTTGCAAACATCTCAGAGAGAGGAGACACCAGCATCTGAACAGAGACTCAAACCAGCAACCTGCAGGTCCCTGCTTGTCTGCTCCAGTTTTCTCCTCACTCATGTTGCCCACCAGTGATTTCTAGCTGCCCACCCACACAGCAGGCTAGAATATGCACTGAGCCTCAGCACCATGGTTGCAATACTTGGACATGTTTTCTTTATTAAATAATCAACCAGACCTCAAAAAGTAAACAGCTGTTATTGCTAGGCAACGGGAGCAGCATTTGGTGATGCAGCACCTGACATTCCTGACCATGTGGGCGGAGCTTGCATGGAATGGAATGTTTCGTAGAACTGCGCAACACAAGCACTTAGTTACAGCATTTTTCATTTTATCCAGACACAGCTAGAGACACATCTACAGCAGCATCTCTGTGCAGGACAGACGACAGTTGAAGAAAAAAAACACATTGAAAACTTCACTTCTCTACAATACGTTGGTTCCTTTGTTTAAAAGGCCAAAATGAATCAAGGGAGATCGAGAAGAGGATTGGTGAGTGCGTCACCATACAGTACAGTACAGTCTGAGCTGATTAACCTACGAGAAGAATTTCAAATAATACAGGCTGAAAATGTCAAATTAAAAGAAGAGGCAGAAAAATCAAGAGGAGAAGCTAAAAATTCAAAGTTTGAAACTGGAGTAGTATTGAAGGAATTACTGCATGTGGGTCTAAAACTTAAAGGAGAAAAGATGAGAAAACAACAAGCAGAAAATGAGAACGAAAACATCAAGAAAGAACTGTTGGAAGCTCAAAAAGCATTGCAGGAAGAGAAAACCACAGCACAAGAAGCTAAAAATAAATATCAAACTGCAAAGAAGGAGGCAGAAAATGTGATGCAGGAATTACAGGAGGTGCAGGAAGCTTTTGAAGAGGAAAAAAGGAAAATGCAGTTGGCAACACAAGAAGCTGAAAATGTAACGGCTGAAGCTGAAATACTAAGGAAGGAATTACTGCATGTAAAGCAACAACTTGAAGAGGAGAAAAAACGTAAACATGAGGCAGAAAATGAGATTGAAAATATGAAGAAAGAATTGTTGGAAGCTCATAAAGTGTTGGAGGAAGAGAAAATTAAAATACAGGAAGCAAAGAAAGAAATGGAAAATACAAAGAGTTACACTCAAAACATGAAGAAGAAGTTGCTGGAAACAGAGGAAGCAATAGAAAAAGAGACACATGGAAAATGGGAGGCAAAACAGGAAAGTGAAACTCTGAAGAAGGAACTGATGAAAGTGCAAGAAGAACTTGCAGAAGAGAAAATTGAGGTGAAGGTATTCAAGAAAGAAACGACAGCCTCTGAGGTGACCAAGAAAGACTGCAAAGATGCACTTAAAGAAATACAAAAGCACAAAAAGGAAGCGAAAGAGCTCCTCAAACAGAAAGTCAAACTGGCCAAACAGCAGCTGAAAAAAAAATTTAAAGACGCCGAGGAGCAGCTAAACAAAACCTTAAAGGAGCTGAAGGCAAAAGAAAAAGAAAAGAAAGCCGAGGACAGGAGGGGATTCTGGAGCAGACTGCTGAGAAAAAACTGACCCAGCAGCATCAAGTTTAAGGAGATCAATAGTTTCTTCCTCCTTCCCCCTCTCTCAACCTTTCTTTCACAAAAATCCCCCCAAACTTTACTTGGGACGTTTGTTTGTTTTTAAAAACTCTATTCTGAATACATGTACTGAAATACACAAATAAAATTGCCATAACTTGACCTCATGTTGCTTCTTTTCTTGTGTGTCTGTGGATGTAAAACAGTAACACACTTTCTGCTCTGTGTGTTTTTAATTGTAAATAAATGCAATATATGTTCATTTTAAAAACTTCTGCTCTAAATGCTTTTTTTAGCAAAATGCTTTTTTTGCCCCTTCCTGATTTCTTATGTTTTAACATGTTTGTTACATTTACATGTTTCCGATTTCAAGTGTTAACACAGATGGTCAGAGACAGAGGTTTGGACAGCTCTTTCCCTTTATTTGTATTTATTCAGGTTATTTTTATACTCAAAAATCCATCCACAAGCTTCAACGCGTCCAGAACTCTGCTGCCCGTATCATCACCAGGACCCCTTCTATCCACCACATTACTCCTGTTCTGCAGCAGCTTCATTGGCTCCCGGTCAAATATCGTATCAATTTCAAAATACTCTTGTACACATTTAAGGCTATTCATCATCTCTCCCCTCCATATCTTTCTGATCTGGTTAAGATCACCGCCCCATCTCGTTGTCTCAGATCTACTTCTTCCTTTTCACTCTCCGTCCCCTCCCCCCGTCTTGCCACCATGGGGAGCAGGGCTTTCAGCTGCTCTGCTCCACGACTCTGGAATTCCCTACCTCCTGATTTAAGAAATATCTCTTCCTTCTCTCTCTTTAAGTCCCAACTCAAAACTCACTTGTTCAAAATAGCTTATCCCAATAACCTCTCCACTCTGCTCTTTTAAATTAGTTTATGTCTTATGCTTTTATGATTGTGTAAACTGCTTGCTTTTATGTTGCTTTATATTCTAATGTGTACAGTGACCTTGAGTGTTTTGAAAGGCGCTTTCAAATAAAATGTGTTATTATTATCTTTGAAATATCTCAGTGTGACACTGATACTGTACATGAGTGTGGTAGGTTTTGAAAACAGCATCAGCACAGTACACAGCAAAGGGGAAAGGAACAATAGCAGCTGACGAGCAGCAGATAGATACTGCTCATGGCACCACTGGTGCAACTAGACTTGCAGTCAAGACCGCCTAAACTAAGACCAAGACCAGAGGGTATCGAGACCAAGACGAGACCAAGAACAAGTCGAGACAAAGTCGAGACGAAATCAAGACCGAGACAAAAAAGTCTTTAAACTGCAGCCAGATGCTGCTTCGTTTACGGATGTCAGGCATATTTATGTGTTTTTGCTTTCGCACATCCCTCCTCACTTGACTTGACGCACTTGACTGTCACGTCCATCACCCTCTCTGTTTTTCACACAATGATATTATCCTATATCCTCGCATTTGATTGGCCACAATATGGAGGGATTGGAGCATAGCTGAGGCACTGTGTGAGAGCTGAGCAGCGAAAGGAAATAAAGTGAGGGTAGAAACAACTGATAGATTAATAGGCTCTGTTTTGAGTTTTGTTCAAAAAAGAATGACTTCATATAGGAAAAAATAAATATCACATGGGCAGGACACCTTAAACTAGTTTTTTAATTAAGCAGCAAGGCAGAACAAAGTCGGGCTGTATCAAGACACGGGGACTAAACCCCAATTCAACCAGACCCAGAACTGATCTGGAATTAAAACAGGACTACAACAGTTCAAAATCAGGACTACTTAGGACTTAACCAAAACAGAACCAGAATCAAAACTAGATGATAGTAACACTAAAAATCATCATAGACCTGCACTACACTTATTTTTTAATTCTACCAAAGTAGACTATTTAGATGCATAAAAGTTTAGATAATTATTTAGCCTTGTTGTGCAAACAAGCCTGAATAACTTAATAAATATAGAATTTGAAAAGTAACAAATGGTATCTAAAAAGTTACACTAGGTACGAGATACATGTTCTGATGAGTTTTGGCAAACAACCATTTGACTAACATGTGTGTCTCACCTGCTCTTGTTCCCTCTCTTTTCCTCTCTCTCCCTCTCTGTTCCTCTCTCTCCCTCTCTGCTCCTCTCTCTCCCTCTCTGTTCCTCTCTCTTCCTCTCTGCTCCTCTCTCTCCCTCTCTGTTCCTCTCTCTCCCTCTCTGCTCCTCTCTCTCCCTCTCTGTTCCTCTCTCTCCCTTTCTGTGCTAACGATCAAGCCAAACACCAACATCATCAAATATACAGTTGAAACCAGGGGTCCGTTCTTAGTACCTCGCTTACTACATCCAAGATAAAATCATCGCGCCAACTTTGAGCTCGCTATTCCGGTTCTCCGAACACACCTGTTGTTGATGATTAGTACAGCTGGATGAAGTAATGTGAGATCACTGGGTGGCTTAAAAGGGGCTACGCATCGATAGTAGAAACATTGATCGGCAACCCTTTGATTGGTCGGCGAAAATGTCGAAGGAGCGCGCTCAGTATTTTTCGGCAGCAGAGCAAGAACTCTTGATTGAGGGATTTCAGGAGTTTCAGAGTTTAATTAAAACGCAAGGGAACACTGCAAAGGCTGCAAAAGCAAGGAGAGAGGGCTGGCATAAAGTTGCTGACAAATTAAACTCGTAAGTAATTTATTATATTATATTACATTATATCATATTATATTACATTATATCATATTATATTATATTATATCATATTATATTATATTATATTACATTATATCCTCTTTCACATTAGAGCCACAACAGGACCCACTAGAACATGGGAACAAGTAAAAGTGAAATATAAGAATATTCTACAGAATGGTAATATTTATCACTTATATTGCTTTTAGTTTCTTGAAAAGAGACCCTGAAATAATCTGTTTGTTTGTTTATAACAGCAACCAAGAAAAGGGCAGAGCAAAAAAAGACAGGTGGTGGTCCTGCATCCCCTCGTCACACCCCGGCAGAGGAGCTGGCCCTAGGGTTGAATGCCACCAGACCCATTGTTGAGGGCATCCCTGGGGGCAGCTCTTCCTTAGACCAGCAGCCGGGGTGCAGTAGCAGCAGCACCTTCATAACTGGTAAATGAGCTCATAATTCTATTTGTACAATGTAAAATATTTGGTTGTTGCCTTAATTAAAATGCTTTTTGTACTTTGACATTTATTGACATTGTGGGGTTTTTGTGTGTAGTTTTACATAACACTCCATCACTTTTACCTGTTCCCATGCAAGGGGTGACTGAAGCATGCACAGTAAGTTGGGATATATATATATATATATATATATTTAAAATTATTTAGACCAATAGGCTGTACCATATCCCTTTGTAACACCATTTTGTTTCCATTGCACAGGACAGTGAAGCAACCCTGTCAGATGACTGAGGAACTCCCTGTAAGTGCATGCATAATTTGGCCTGAATTTGTATCTACTTGTGTACTTCTATGTGTTTCTGACTGCAGTATGATTTGCAGGCAAAGAGGCCGGCAGAGAGGCCTGATACAGAGGTGGGCAGTCTTGTAATTAATTTTACTTCCTATATGACATGTATTGACCGTTAAATGTTGTCTCTACAATTGAAACAGGGTGACATTCGTTTGCTCTATAAGAGAAGTCTCCAGCAAAAAATGGAGTATACTGAGCTAAAGAAACAAAAGCTAGAAATTGAGTTGCTTCAAAAGGAACTTCAGAGTAAGTAAAAATACACTTTCATACAGAGCACTATTGATGACCTTGCGTGATACAGTATATGTGATTTTTTTCCTGGCAAATGATGACTGCTTTTTTTTTGATGAGACAGAAAAAGATGCTCAAATAAATTTTAATGAAAAATATGTTTTGTCATGTTTTTAATATTCGAAATTGTGTTGCACAATTCTGTCCCGTGCAGCTCTGCCACTACGTTGGTCCAAGTGCACTGGCTGGAGGTCATCATCAGGCTGCACCTCCACCACAGGAGTCCTCTCCTTTCTGATGGTGGCAATGTTGTGCAGTACGGCACATGCAACAATAATGTCACATGCCCTGTCAGGTGCAACCCTCAGACTTTTCAGACACTGAAATCTTCCCTTTATTTGCCCAAAGGTCATTTCAATGCGTGCCCTTGTCCTGGCTAGAGCTGCATTGTAGTGGGTTTGTGGCCCAGGGTTGGGGTCAGGGAACGGTGTCATGAAGTACTGCCTGCATGCATAACCCCTGTCTCCAAGGAGAATCCCATCGTAGGCCCCTGTGTAATGGAGAAATACTGTTATTTTAGGCCCAAAATAAGTATGAAATATCAAAATAAGTCTCTTTTTCTTACCACGCTCAAATAATGTGCATAACCCTGACTCTCTGAAAATTCTTGAGTCATGCACTGATCCGGACCATTTAGCTTCCACATTTGTGATATGGCACATAGAGTCACACACCATCTAAGAGATTTCATTATATGTGAACACACTCCTTTTCATTATATATTACCATCTAAAATATTAGTATTACTCACCTGCACATTTATACTGTGAACCCCCTTTCGATTGACAAAATCCCCTTCATTGGGGCCTGGGGGGGCCTTGATCGCAATGTGTGTGCAGTCTATGGTACCAATCACATTAGGGAAGCCTGCGGACAATCGAGCTATAGTTACAGACATAGGTCATGATTGCATCACATTCATTATCGAATTTAATGTACCTGCAATAGAAAAAAAGCCTTGTTTGACAACCTGTGGTCTTAAGTGGCTTGGAAATGCACACCCAGGAAATGCTTGAGTGCCAGGTATACTTTGCGAATGGAACGGCAGACAGCACTTTTGCCAATGTTCTCTGCGTCTCCAACAGCGTACAGAAACGTGCCACTCACAAAGAAACGCAAGGCAATGCACACAGTTTGTGCAATTGTTAATACCCGACTACGGTGAGTGGAACTCTTAACAAAGGGATCCAACAAGTTGGTTAAGTAAATAATACCCTCACCGGAAAATCGATATCTCTCTATGAGCACACTGTTGCGCTGAGCTAAAGGATCCTGTCTATCCCGCAATATACGCTGAATTCTGAAAACTCTCCTTATCAATCTTGCACCTTCCGCAATGGGTTGCTCGCGTACAAACGGACAGGACATGGCTGCGACAGACTTCCCAAATCCACCTTCGCTTTTATAGCCGTGGTCTCTCATCTCGATTACACGAAGTAATTTACTATTACTACTCTAAAATATGAATTACATCTGAAATAATCAAATACATGAAATAGAATGATTAATAGTACATTTCCCTTTTTTTAGGAAATGACCAGTATGTATCTGTATGAAATCAATAAAAGAATCAAATACTGCATTATCTTTAGTTACATTGATAATATTTATTTATGGAAAAACAGTGGAAAAATATCGCTGTTGCTTTCGTATAAATGAAGCGGACATACCTGAGTGGCCGCGATCTAATCCTGTTTACATAAAGTAAGCCTGCTCCCAAGCAGGTTTACGCTTACGGATCTGTTGCTATGACAGCAAGTCCCGGATGAGCTTCGGAGAACCGAACGATCCAAGATCACGCGAAATCGTCAACAATCAAATCCAGCTAACTTACTTAGCGAGGTACGAAGAACGAACCCCTGGATCAGTGTGGTTTCATCTAACAAAGGCAAACAGTGGACAACATAAGGCGTTCCCTACATGTTATGCAACTATACAAAACTTCTGATGGAGTTCTCTCTGATTTCCCAGGATGTATTTTGGATAGACTAAAATATTCACAATAGCCAGAGTTGACTGAATTCAAATATATCTAAGATCCAATTACTACAATAAAACGGCCAGAAATTCACCCCGTTCCTTTCATTTCAGGGCTTTTCAATAATAGGAGATACTTACATGAAGTGGGACGCACTGATTCACATGCTGAGGATGTGACCTCCTCCTAAACTTACTCCGTCTGTTTTGAAACCAGGTTTTTACCTAAAATGGAAGAAAACAGAAAACATTTCATGAGTACAATGGACCCAAAATTCAATTTCTTATGTTGTAGTAAATTGAAAAACACTCACCTGTTTGTAGGTCAGTCCCGTCATCTCTGTCAGCTGTTTCATCTCTCTTGGGTCATAGTAATGTTTCACATTAAAGTGATGGACAAGAATATTCAACTGTCTCTCTGTGAACACCACCCAGGCCTTTCCTTTAGGTTTCTCTGGAGCAGTGCTGGGATCAAATTTGTCGTTTATTGGAAGAAAATGGATGGTATTGACTGAAACATTTACAATATATATAAAAAGAAGACGTCATCACTCTCCTACTTGCCTTAATCTAGGCACACCAACTTTGGGAAAAAAGAACAAAAAACAAAAAAAAAGCAAAAAAGCGTGGATTATATGTTAATTCTTTTATATTTTTTTTAAACTTTAAATAATGCAGAGGTTCAGTGAGTCTCATCAAAACAGCCTCTGTTTACTATTTCAATGGCAATAAGATAAAAATTTACAAGCAAAAACAACCTGTAAAACAGGATAAAACATGCATGTAGCTTCCATGTTGAAAACTGCAGATGAGTTGGAAGTCTTTTAAATCTTTGTGAAAACCACCAGCATGTGGTTTGGCAAGACCAAGGTGGAAGAAATCCTCATCTGAAGCTTTGCTGAACATAAGGATTTCTCTCAGGTCATCATGATTTGGTCTTTATCCTGATCAAGTTCAAAATGTTGTGGGCCATGTTTGTTTGTTGCTTTATAAATTATGTGTAGAGTTCTGAGGTCAACCAACTCTTTAAATGTAAGAGTATTTAATAAAAAGTAGATTTGGTGGTTTTGTTGACGTGGTTTTATTTATGATCCCTATTACACTTTGTGTGTGTTTTACAGGTTATCGATATATTCATAATGACCATGATGGTTTGTGATTTATTATCACCGGAAGAAGTTTGTTCTTTCAGATAATTTATTTTAATTCTATGTTATTTATCATCAGACTCCTGAATGGTATGAGTTTTGTTTGCTCAGATTCAGTGTTAATCGATTATAGAAAAAGTCTTCAATTTCTTAAAGTAATTTTCTAGTTCATTCAGAAGTTGTTCCAAGTTACTTCCACAATAACTTTGTGTCATCTGCAAACAATATGACTTCTGTGTCTTTGAAATTACTTAGCTGAATGTACAATATCTATCCACATTCACTCAGTTAATGATTTATTCATTAATCTGTATTCAGGAGATTGAAAAACACCTTTTGTCATAATGCTTTTCAGAAACTCTCAAAGACAACATTACATGGATTATTAGACTCAGTGCTGCTCATTTATTGACTTGATTTTTCATTCCTGCAGCTCCTCTGTTCTGACAGCTCCACTCAGGCTCTGCTGGACGCCACCGTGCTCCTGCTGCAAGACGCCTGGTTGCTGGTACGCTTCCCAGTCATGATCATGGTGGCACTATGAGCAAGAACCTGGCAACCTCCAGCCACCATGCCCCATTGTAACATTCCTTGACAGATCGCAACACAGCCCTGATACAAACATACATGGCCATCAGCAGCATCCTACACTTTAATTGAGCTGACTTCAGGTGTTCAGTCAGGGGAAAGATTTAATAACATTGCACGTTTCATTTCAAGACTCTGTAGTCACAGAGCAGAGAGTAGAAAAGGTGACAATAAAATGTTTTTGGAGCTTTACTACCAAGTAATCAGCATCAGACTTGTTAACAATTAAAAGAAAACCCAACATTTAGAGTCTTAGGAAGATAATCACAGAGGCAAAAACTTTCCACTGTATCGTCTCAGGTTTCTTACAATGAAGTTTGAGGTAGGGTTGTTACTTGAGGTATTCCTGAGAAAATCTTTTTGTCCATTTGAAAGCTCCAGATTCTTTAGATTATCTGTCTCATACGTTTATTGTGAATATAGAGGATTGTAGCTCAAGTTTACATGGAAAGATAGAGGTCTAAAGTCTCTAAAACATTTGGATGTTCAGTCTCTGACAGAAGGTTTGGAGACATGTAGAAAGTTCAGTTTGAATGGGTGAAACTAATATTTTATTCAGTTTCTCAAACACAAGGAAGAGAATTTTCTTAATGTACAATATTTTTTACAACAAATACAACAAAATGAAACAAAACATTTTGATGAATTCATCTCTTAATCTTATATACAGAATTTCTGATGGCGTTTTCTCTGATATCCCAGTATGTATTTTGGCTATTTTGACTATTTACAGTAGCTGGAGCCTACTGAATTCTAATATTTCTAAAATCCATTAGATATTGAATACCCCCCTCCCCCTATACTGAAAGCGATCAAATCTGAGACTCTTCATGTTGAGCTACATGAAGACAATAAAAATATAATAAAAAAAGTCCAGGGTTGTTTATATTCCATTCAGTGCTGAACTGGTGTTCAAATCAAATTTTATTAGTCAAATACACAGTCAACATGCAGTGAAATTCCTGTGTCCTGGGGCTGCGGATGTAGCCGCACCAGGAAGAAACCAAAAAGACCGTGAAAATACGTACATCAGGGACAAGAGGAAAAAAAGGAAACAGGGATGCAGGGGAGAGACGATGTTTGGGTTTGGTGCCTCCAATTTCAGAGACAGTCTTCGATCGTAGTGGCCATTTTTGCTGGGTTTTGAACAGCTGTTTCGTATTTGTGATGCCCGTTGCCTGGTGGCATTGACCAGCCAAACATCTGAGGGGAGTCGGGGAGGGTCCATTGAGGTCCAGCCGCAGAATTGCCCATAGAATGAGAATAGTGGGCCTGATTATTTGCACCCATTCTCATTGAATTTACCTGGTGCTGGGTGTACCGCTCCCTGAACGGGGGCTGTCTCTCTCCCTGAAACTGAAGGGGACAAGGGGACTGTCAGTAAAACGAGAATAGTTGTTTTAAATTATTGGCATTACACTTTTTTAAATACAGTCAAATACCCTAATAATGACAGAATCATAAACAATTCTGTTTAATAATAGGAGATACTTACATGAAGTGGGACGCCCTGATTCACATGCTGAGGATGTGAACTTCTAAAATTTCTCCGTTTGTTTTGAAACCAGGTTTTTACCTAAAATGGAAGAAAACAGAAAACATTTCATGAGTACAATGGACCCAAAATTCAATTTCTTATGTTGTAGTAAATTGAAAAACACTCACCTGTTTGTAGGTCAGCCCTGTCATCTCTGCCAACTGTTGCATCTCTCCTGGCTCATAGTAATGTTTCACATTAAACTGATGGACAAGAATATCCAACTGTCTCTCTGTGAACACCACCCGGGCCTTTCCTTTTGGTTTCTCTGGAGCAGTGCTGGGATGGTCCAGAGTGGCAGTGATGTTGCCATCCTGCCTTCTTGGGACAGCAAAATCTTGTTTCTGCTCTGAGACAAAGCTGGAAACTGTCTCAGAGGTAGCAAAGGTTTTGTTGCCCATCTCCTTTCTTAGAGCAGTCTCCGCCCATGTAGAGAGTTCTTCCAAGGAAAGACTCCCTTCAAGCCCGCTGCCTGAACTCCACAAGTCTGTGAGGGTAAAGACACAAGAGGCCAAGTAAGAACAAGTCTATATGGTCCACATGGGTCAGTTGCTGATATGTTTTGGCACGACTGACTTTCTAACAGAAATAATAAAAAAGGGAATACTGATGAGTCTTAAACACAACAGTTTCACACAAACTTGGGGAAAAAAGTGGTCAGATATTTGTAGTGTGTTTCTCTTCTGAGACAGCAGGAAAAAAAGTTTTTAAAAAGGTAAATTGCTGAGCCTGAAACACAACAGTTTCCCAAAAAAGTGGAATATTTGTACATTATTCAGAACCAAGAGTGACTTCTGCCATCAGGATTTACAACAGAGTAAAAGAGTATTTTTGCAAGTTGTCTTAGAGGTTAGCCAACTCTGTTCATGTAGCTCACCAGGCAACAATGCTGAGTACATACCTGGAGAAAAGTGCATCCCATAATCTTCCATCTTTGAAATCCCAGTGATTAAAACAGGAAAGCTGGAGAAAGTATCTCTGCTGAGAGAGCTCCAAACCAAGCAGGAAGGTGAATTAAGACTTAAGAGCAATTCTCCTGGGCTTTTAAAGAGGTTTGTGGGTGTGGGCAGGAATGTGGGGGGGGGGGGGTTGAGCTTTTTCCTTTGTGAGCCACTTTACCCTACCAAGTTTCTACCAACTGGCATCATTTACATTTCTTTAAAATGCTGTTTCTGAGGTCTGAAAACAGAAAGTACAGTTAGAAAGCAGCCATACAAATGAGCTTTACCAAATCCTTTCAGCTCACAGTTTATAAAATCTCAAAACTGCAATGCCTAAAATTACTATTCTACTTTCAATTAAACCTCCTACCCATTACTTTAGTGTCTGTTTTAACTGCTCTTAAATTAGCAAAAAATAAATAAATTCAACATGTGAGTTCTTCCCACTCACATAGATCATTTTTGCAAATGCATCCTCACACTAATTTGATCTCCAGGCGTTCAGTTGCACCTTTGTGTAAACCACCAAAGCATCTTTTTAAGGTCAAAACAAGTTTTTCAAACTCTGACAAACCATTAAAAAAAAAAATCTGACACTGAATATCACGATGACCACTGACCACTCGTTTTGTCTTCATTAACTTTATTAAATGAAACAGTTTAAAAGTGGCAACTGAAATTACATCAATTGAACTCAGCATCTTTGAAAATGTTGTAAAATAAGCAAAATTATACCAATATTACATACAACTAATGACTTACATAATTAAGATCTTTGTGATCATGTGGAGAACATTTGGAGTTTATAAGGTAGCACATGGTAGCTTTCACCTTTGAAATGCACCTCTACATTGTAAAAGTCTCTGACACTAAAACACCCACATAAGTCAATGTAAACAATACCAAGGCTAACGATCCACAACATTGCTCGTCATAAACCCACGGACACATGCATCTGGCCTCCTCTGGCTCATTCAGAATTAAAGAGACGCACCCAGTTCACCCAGTGACCACTAAACATACGCTAATGTGTCTTTTAGAGTTCCTGTATCACACCCTGCTACCTCTGATTAATTATCAGGTCAATGCAGACAGATGGCACCAGGGCCATGAGAAATAAATAAAGGCTTCTGTGTTAACATGTCTTGATTTGAAGTAATTTCAAAGACACAGAAGTCATATTATGTGCAGATGACACAAAGTTATTGTGGAAGTAACTTGGAACAACTTCTGAATGAACTAGAAAAGGAATTTAACTGAATTCTCGGTTATTTCTATAATCAGTTAACACTGAGTCTAAGCAAAACAAAACTCATACTATTCAGGAGTATGATAAATAACAAAGAATTAAAAAAGTAATTATGTTGAGGTTCATTAAAAGTAACTCGTTAAATGTACATTTGTTTTGAAATCTCATGTTGTTATCTGGCTGTGCCATTACCATGGTGACGTGGACGCCATGGCAGGAAATACTTGGTGGACGCCTCTCCTTATATGTTCACTTTAAAAAAAAAAAAAAAAGTTGCAGCTCGACGCTCCTGTTAAAATAGAGGAAGTTTTTGGCTCAATCAAGTGTATGCGAGCGGTAAGGCCCCAGGCTCAGACAGATTTCCAGCTGAGTTGTTAAAAAAAATTTAAAGACAAGCTAGCCCCTCTCCTTCTTGATCTATATAATGAATCTCTGAGAAAAGGCTGGCTGCCCCCCACTTTAACGAAAGCATCTATTTCAGTTTTACTGAAGAAAGGCAAAGAGCCTACGGCCTGTGAGTCCTACAGGCCCCTGTCTCTCCTAAATGTAGATTTTAAGATTTTGGCAAAACTACTTGCAATTCGGCTCAAGGCCGTTCTCCCACAGATTATCTCAAAGGAACAGAATGCACACGTACGGTGCAAAGCACAATTTTTTCTGCTCATTGTCCCACGTCTCCTGAGGTGATCATTTCTCTAGATGCAGAAAAGGCCTTTGATGGGGTTGAATGGGATTTAACTTTTTGCAGTACTGAATAGGTTAGGGTTTGGAAAAAGGTTTGTATCTTGGACCAAACTTCTTTATACATCCCCTCAGGCTTCTGTCATCACCAACTCGGTTCGATCTGAGTATTTCCCACTATGCTGTGGCACTCGACAGGGATGTCCTCTTTCTGCCCTTCTCTTTGCTTTAGCCATAGAACCTCTTTCTGTTGCTCTGAAATCCCTCTCTTCCTTTCATGGAATTATCCGTGCAGGTGTTGAACTTAAGGTATCCCTGTACGCAGATGACCTTCTTTTGTATGTAGTTGACCCCATATGTAGTCCTCCTCCAATTGTATCTGTCTTGGAAAAATTCAGCTCTTTTTCTGGCTATAAAATTAATTTACTCAAGAGTGAATGTTACCCTGTAAACTCTTTAGCGTTAACACTTGAGCAGTCTGACATTCCTTTTAAGCTCAGCCCGTCGGGTTTTAGGTACTTTGGAATTAACATTACACGAACTTTGCCTTTACTGTTTTCTGAGAATTGTGCCCCCCTGGTCTCACAATTTGCATTAGATTTCCAGAGGTAGAATTCACCCCCACTGTCACTAATTGGCAGGATTAATATTATCAAAATGAATGTGCTACCCAGATTTCTCTTTTTATGTCAGTGTATCCCCCTTTTTCTGCCCAAACAGTTTTTAAGTCCCTGGACCAGATGGTTTCTTCTTTTTTGTGGAATGGAAGAGCCCCTAGACTGAGGCTCTCTTTATTACAACAGTTTACCTCTAATGGGGGTCTTTCCCTACCAAATTTTTTAATGTACTACTGGTCTTCACATATTCATAAGCTGACCTACTGGCTAAATTCACCTGACCTGATTTGGTGTAAACTTGAAATTCAATCAATTTTTCCATATTTTTTCCACCTGCCTCCCTTATCTACTCATCACTGAGTAGTGTTGCTTCAAATCCCGTAGTGCTCTCTACACTTAAGATATGGTTTCAGTTCAGGTCGCATTTTAAATTCATATCCCCCTCTACCAGATTACCATTGTTAAGGAATCATCTATTTCCCCCTGCCACTACCAACAGCGCCTATTTGACATGGCACGAAAGAGGCATAAAAACCATGAGAGCCCTTTACAAAGATGATGTCTTTCTTGCGGATAGTTCTGTGAAACTATCCTCAAAATGTAACCTACCTCCTTCTCACTTGTTTCTCCATTTGCAAATTAGACTGTCTCATCACTGTTTCCAAATTTCCCAATTCTCCCTGCTGATCCATCATGGGTTGGCCTTCTGGTTGTTAGGCCTAATCAAAAATCACCTCTATCAAATATATATTGTATGCTTATGGTGACCAAATCTGATTCTTCACGTAAAATCAGAACCGCCTGGGAGCGTGAATTAGGTGTTGAACTGTTTGAATCATGGTGGGATAAGGTGAATCTCATCATGCGTTCAGGTACACGATGTGCTAGGCTACAGCTTATACAGTTTAAAGTAATAAATGCAGTCAATTTCTCAAAATCCCATTTATCTAAATTTTTTCCTTCAATTATAGACCAATGTGACAGATGTCACACCTCCCCTTGCAATCTAAGCCATATGTTTTTCTTCTGTCCAAGTTTGAACAAATTTTGGACTGATTTCTTTTCTGTACTTTCAGGGGTTTTTGGAAGTCAGATCCGAGAAGACCCTTTAATTGCCATATTTGGAGTTCCAAAGATCCCCCTTAAAATAACTCCCCAGCAAACTAAGATCTTAGCTTTTTGTTCCCTTCTTGCTAGATGCTGTATTTTACTTCTTTGGAAATCTCCCATGTCTCCATCTGCATTGCAATTGCTTAATACTGTCCGGACATTCTTGAGGGTGGAGAAGATATCACTCACAGTGAAAAGTAGTTCTGCAAGATTTAGCCACAAGTGGACACCTTTTGTGGAATATCTCAAATCTTTTCCTTAGAACAATGCAATTTACCCACCCTGCGACTAGATTGAAAAGAATTTGAAATGTACTCTTTGTTTTTTAAGGTAGGCATAGGCACTGAAGAAGTTTTTTGTCCGGAAACCCACCATCAAAGTACCAATTGTCTCTGATGTCTGCAAATAAGAATAACCAGAACTCCAGACACTGGCTGCAAAGAAAATGCCTCCAGTATTCAATTCTTTCATTGGAAGTACTTCCTCCCTCCAGGTAACTCTCAAAGGTGTCGTAAAGAGCCACGGGCACAAGGAAACACTGAAAGCCTATAACATGGCCATTTTTAGTTCCAAGATCACCTCTTGCAAATCTACACCGCTTCTACGTAACACCCCCCGATCACTTTCAGATTACTACATATATCCATCGGTATGCGTGAAGCTACCAGAGTACTGCAACTGGTTGTCAATGAATTCAACCAAGACTTCCAGGTCAGAGTACGCTTTTGTGATGAGTGTGTCCCCTAAGAACCTGCGCTAAGAACTGTCTTCAGATGTTCTTCCAACAAATGATGACTTTGCTATGATTAAATACTGGTTGCATTTTTGTTTTGCTTTCATTGAGTCTCTAACATCATAATTTACAATATTTGATAGGATGTTAAAAAGTGAAAGTCATGAAATCTTGTGTTTAGCCTCTGACCCAGAATGTCACAGCAGAAATGGAGACTCGTCAGACCAGGAAACATTTCTCCAATCTCTTATTGTCTAATATTTGTGAGTCTGTTTCCTCAGTTTGCTATTCTTAGCTGACAATAGTGGTAGCCAGTGGGGTCTTCTGCTGCTTCTAGCCCATGTGCTTCAAGTTCTGACATGTTGTGCTCTCAGTGATGGTCTTCTGTATAGTTTGCTTTAAATGAGTGGTTATTTTTAGTCTCTGCTGCTTTCCTATCAGCATGAAGTCATCTGGTCTTTCTCCTTTGACCTCTGACATCAAGAAGCTCGTTTCACTCAGAGAAGTGCTGCTCACTAGATGTATCGCTGAGTTTAACATTCTTTTGTGCACTTTACATTAGTTTCTTCTCTTTGATTCACCACTCACTCTTTCAAGTTGTTTTCTATCTCGGTGAATCACTGAGATTTAAAGAAGGTTCCACACAAGCCCTGATCAAGTCCTAAATGTTGTGGGTCAAAGATTTGTTTGTTGCTTTATAAATTATGTGTAGAGTTCTGAGGTCAGTCAACCCTTTAAATTTAAGAGTATTTAATTAAAAGGCAGAAAAGTGGGTTTGGTTTATTATCCTAATTCTATGTTATTTATCATCAGTTTATTAATGATATAATTTGTTTGACTCCCAAATAGTATGAGATTTGTTTTGCTCAGATTTAGTGTTAAATCATAGAAAAACCAAGTCTTCATTTTCTTAAATTCATTTTCTATTAGATGTCTGGGAAGGTTCCCAGTTATCCAGGTCATCGTAGTCTAAGGATTTTAGAAAGAAAATGACTTTTTTAGTTGCTTGCAGACGTTTCACCTCTCATCTGATAGGCTTTTTCAGTTCAAAGTGGTAGAGAGTCACAGATTTAATCCATATAGTGTTGCCCCAAGAGGGACAATAGACCCCATAACGATCCTGTACCTAGTCACACGAGCCAAGGTGTGAAAATGGGTGTAGGTCATATTCAGCCAAGGTTTCAGGTGAACTCATTTCACCTGAAGTTCATTCAGAAGTTTCAAGTTACTTCCAGAATAACTGTGTGTCATCTGCAAACAATATGACTTCTGTGTCTTTGAAATTACTTCAAATCAAGACATGTTAACACAAACACTTTTACCCGAATTTACCTCATGGCCCTGGTGCCATCTGTCTGCATTGACTTGATAATTAATCAGAGGTAGCAGGATGTGATACAGGAACTCTAAAAGACACATTAGCGTATGTTTAGTGGTCACTGGGTGAACTGGGTGCGTCTCTAATTCTGAATGAGCCAGAGGGGGCCAGATGCCTGCGTCTATTGGGTTTATGATGGGCATTGGTGTGGCTCATTAGCCTTGCTATTGTTTTACAATGTAGAGGTGAAACTACCATTTGCTACCTTATAAACTCAATAATGTTCTCCACATGATCAAAAATATCTAAATTAGAGGTGTAATTCATTATTTGTGTGTAATATTAGTATGATTTGGCTTATTTTAAAACATTTTGAACCTCAGGTTTCAATACTCACTGAAATAATACAGAACGTATGCAAAAATATATTTAAAGAGTAGCTGTATTTGCTCTGAAACATTTGAAATTATAAACTATTTGCACAAATCTTCTGATAATAGAAAGTAAATTAAACATCGGTGCAAAGATCAAACTGGTTGCTTGTCTGAAACAACCAGAGCAGGAAGTTAAATCAAAATCATCTAACACAGATCTAGTTGACATGAAAGCAGAACAATCTAAACTCATTAGATTTGTTTGTTTTATTAAATATATTTTTCACATTATATAGACCACCTTGTTTTGTTTTAAACACACGATTAAATACGCAGACCTTGATAAATTGACTTAATTTCACTTGCCACTTTCAGACAGACTCATTTATTAAAATTAATAAAGACAAAATGAGTGGTCAGCAGTCATTGTGATATTCTGTGCCACATTTGTGAATGGTTTGCATGAGTACAAAAACCATTTTTGTCTAAACAAGCTGCTGTGGGGGTTTACACAGAGGTGTAACTGAACGGCTGCAGGTCAAATTAGCGTGCGGATGTTTTTGCAAAAATGTTCTAAGTGAGTGGAAAGTTCTTTCTAATACTGAGTTAATTGATGCAAAACATGCAGTGAGTTCATTTCAGTAATTAGCTGCTAAGTGCTGCTCAAACATGAGCACACCAATGAGGGAGCCAGTGATGTCCTCACAAAATATTTCTTTCAAAGTCACCAATACATTTATCTGCAATGACTTTTCCTCCAATGAGGACACTGGTAGAATGAAATAAAGCTTCTGTTAAATACTGTTAAAAAAAAGACTCAGAAATCTCGCTGTGTCATGTCACACCCACCAACCAAAGGAAGAGTTTGACCTGTTTTGAGCTCAAGTCTCTCATCACAGGCTGATGTGTGCTTCCTCCTGCACACTGACACAGCTGGTGGATTTAGTTCAGTAGAAAGAAAACAGTTCCTACATTAAAATGTTAATAAAAGCAAAAAAACAGACTTTGCAGCTGAGGAAAACGTTTGTTACTCTGAGAAACGCATCAAATCCATCTTGTTCCGATTTACTGTAGAGACTTATTTACAAAATTGGGAAAAGGAGAAGCCCCTCACCCCACACTTCAAGCCAGCTTTAGTAGATATTCTGTACCCAAGTTGGAGATCACACTTTGTCATTTCTTGAAGTACCAGTGCTTAAAAGATAAAATCATTTTAGGCATTAAGTGTTTCATATTTTATAAAGTGTGAGGTGGAAGGATTTGGTAAAGCTCATTTGTATGGCTGCTTTCTAACTGTACTTTTTTTCAGACCTGAGAAACAGTATTTTAAACAAATGTAAATGATGCCAGTTGGTAGAAACAGCCTGACTGGTTGTAAAGAGACTCACGAAAGAAGAAGCTCAACACCCCACATTCCTGCCCACACCAACAAACCTCCTTAAAAGCCCAGAAGAATTGCTCTTAAGTCTTAATTCACCTTCCTGCTTGGTTTGGAGCTCTTTCATCAGAGATACTTTCTCCAGCTTTCCTGTTTCAATCACTGGGATTTCAAAGATGGAAGATTATGGGATGCACTTTTCTCCAGGTATGTACTCAGCATTGTTTTCTAGTGAGCTAATATGAACAGAGTTGGCTAACCTCGAAGACATCTTTGAGCAAAAATACCCTTTCACTCTGTGTTGTAAGTCCTGATTGCAGAAGTCACCATTTCTCCCTCCTCAGCTGAACAGAGAGTCCACTTCAGGACCATCTGGGCTTTGAGTCCCTTTTTAAACTTTCTAATTGGCAACATCTGGTGGCACATTTTAATAATTCAGCAAGTAAAATCAAGTGAAATTGTGTGTGTGGGAATTTGATTAAGGCTCATCAGTTGATCCCTTTTGTATCATTTTCTGTTAAAAAACTCAACTGTGCCAAAACATCAGTAGCCACGGTGACCCATGTGGACCATATATACTTGTGCTTACTTAGCCTCTGTCTTTCTATCCTCACAGACTTGTGGATTTCTGGCAGCAGCCTGCAAGGGAGTCTTCCCTTGGAAGAACTTGCAGCATGGGCTGAGGCAGCTCTCGCTAAGGAGATGAGCAACATGTCTGAGACTGCTGAAGCTATTTCCAGCTCCGTCACGGAGGAGGAACTGGTTTTTCGGGCAGCAACACGGTCACACGTACTACGTGTGTGAAGGAAGAAAAGGCCAAGGTGCTCAAAGGAAGGACCCGAGGGCTGTTCTCAGACAGCCAGTTAAAACCTCTTGTCCATCACTTTAATCAGAAACAATACCCTAAACCACAAGAGATGACAGAGTTGGCAGAGCTGACAGGACTGACCTACAAACAGGTGAGTGTTTTTCAAGGTTACTAGAACATAAGGAACTCAATTCGTTTTGAATTTTCGGTCTATTGTACTCTTTAAATTTCTTCCGTTTTCCTCCATCTTTAGGTGAAGACTTGGTTTCAAAATCGAAGGAGAAAGTTTAGGAGGATTCCAGATTCTCAGCATCTCAATCAGGGCGTCCCGCTTCATGTAAGTATCTCCAATTATTAAACAGAACTGTTTTTAATTCAGTCACTATCTGGGGAATTCATTTAATTAGATGAAGTGTATTGTTTATAATTTAAAACAAGAACTCTGTATTGTGGTTTTACTGACTGTGCATCTGTCTGTGATTCAGTTTCAGGGAGCGTCCTCACTCAGTGAACAACTGGACATCAGCTTCATGAGAAAGGGTGCAAATAATCAGGCCCACTATCCTGATGCTGTGGGCAATGTTGTCTCTGGACCTCAATTGACCCTCTACAACTCACCCCAGATGTTTGGCTGGTCGATCCCACCAGGCAACTGACATGATTGCAACACTGGTGTCTTAAGCACTGCATGGATTATGAACAACCTCAGACTTCACATTTTTTATAGAGAAAGCGGAGAGCCTTGCTAACAGCTAAAGATGGCTGTGGCTACTGTTACATCTCTTTCATTTCTCAACTATCATTCTGAAGCCTTAAGATAGCGTCCAGTATATCAGAAATGCCTAATTTTATTTTTTTATGATTTCATTTTAATGTAAAGTTATTTAAAAGTTAACACAGAGGCAGGTTTGATAAAACTCAGTGAATTTCTTCGTCATTTACACTTTTACAAAACAAGGAAAAATTAGCTTGGTCATAGTTGGTGGGGTAGATTAAGGCTTGTGTAAGTGATTGATAAAGTCCACTTTTTATATGGTGTAACTGTTGTAAAGTCAACATGAATCTGTAATGATTTTACTTCCAATAAATGAGGACTTTGCTAAAACGAAATACTTTCTCCATGCGTCATTTTTATTGAGTCTCAACACATTTTTTGTTAAAAAGTGTAATGAAATCTCGTGTTTGGTTTCTCATGTGGGTGTGTGCTTTCTTCTTCACACATCAGCCAAGGTGGAGAGCCTTACAACAGTTAATGTTCAATATCACAGATATTGTAAATAGTAGCTAGTATCAATGACTGAGCTGGCAGGATATCAGGATTCTGATCTGTTCCGTTTTCTGTACTTTTAGTAAATTGTAGGCATGGGGTGAACATTAGGCCCTTTATCTTAAAACCCATTGATTTTAGAAATATTAGAATTCAATAGAATCTGTGGCTTCTGTAAATACCTTGATGCGTGCTCAATCATCCACGTCAGGAAATCCCACAAAGTTGATTCTGTTCATCTGGACCTAACGCTTTCAGTAGGACAAAGGTTGTAAGTAGGACAAACTGGTGTATATCATGATTTTTATGGATATTTCTCACTGGTGAGTTGAGAACAGTTTTGCTTGTTCTGCTTTCATGTCAACTAGATCTGTGTTAGATGATTTTGATTTAACCTCCTGCTCTGGTTGTTTCAGACAAGCAACCAGTTTGATCTTTGCACCGATGTTTAATTTACTTTCTATTATCAGAAAATTTGTACACATAGCTTGTAATTCCAAATGTATCAGAGCAAATACAGCTCCATTTTAAATATATGTTGCATGAAATCTGCATTATTTCAGTGAGTATTGAAACCTGATATGTATAAAATGTTTTAATATAAGCCAAATTATACCAATATTACATACAAACAATGACTTACACCTCTAATTTATATCTTTGTAATCATGTAGAGAACATTACTGAGTTTATAAGGTAGCAAATGGTAGTTTCACCTCTACATTGTAAAACAATAGCAAGGCTAATGAGCCACACCAACGCCCGTCGTAAACCCCATAGACACATGCATCTGGCCCCCTCTGGCTCATTCAGAATTAGAGACGCACCTAGTTCACCCAGTGACCACTAAACATACGCTAATGTGTCTTTTAGAGTTCCTGTATCACACCCTGCTACCTCTGATTAATTATTAAATCAATGCAGACAGTTGGCACCAGGGCCATGAGAGATAAGTGAGGGTAAAGGTGTTTGTGTTGACATGTCTTAATTTGAATTAACTGCAAAGACACAGAAGTCATATTGTTTGCAGATGATACAAAGTTATTGTGGAAGTAACTTCTGAATGAACTAGAAAAATCAATTTAAGAAATTGAAGACTTTTTCTATAGTCAATTAACACTGAATCTGAGCAAAACAAAACTCGTACTATTTGGAAGACGTACAAATTTTATCATTAATAAACTCGTGATAAATAACAGACTTAGGATCATAAATAAAACCACTTCAAAGGAACCACCAAATCCACTTTTTAGCCTTTTTATTAAATACACCTAAACGTAAAGACTACCTATATCTTTAATTGGTCGTATTAATATACTAAAAATGTCAATTTTGCCAAAATATCTCTACCTTTTTCAATCAATACCTCTCTCCCCACCAAACTCTTTCTTAGATTTTTGGAATAACAGAAGACCAAGACTCAGAATCTCATTATTATACCTCCCTTATGAAAGAGGGGGTTTACAACTTCCAAATTTAAAGTGGTACTTTTGGGCTGCTCAAATCAGAGCGGCAATGTTTTATTTTGTTAATGAGCAAATTCCAGTGTGGGTTTCTATGGAGTCTACAGAAATCAAAATTCCCCCAAACTTATATCATTACTCAGCCGACAAGAAGACACTAAATAAGCAAACTAAGAACCCCTTTCTAAAAAACACTATAATGATCTGGTTTGAAATACATAACTACTTGGGAGAAATGATACAACTGTCTAGGTTCACTCCGATATTTGGAAATAACAACTTTCTTCCTGGTAGGTTTATTCAGTTTCTCACACACAAGGAAGAGAATTTTCTTAATGTACAATACTTTTTTACAACAAATACAACAAAATGAAACAAAACACATTTTGATGAATTCATCTCTTAATCTTATATACAGAATTTCTGATGGTGTTTTCTCTGATATCCCAGTATGTATTTTGGCTATTTTGACTATTTACAGTAGCTGGAGCCTACTGAATTCTAATATTTCTAAAATCCATTGGATATTGAATACCCCCCTCCCCCTTTACTGAAAGCGATCAAATCTGAGACTCTATGTTGAGCTACATGAAGACAATAAAAATAATAAAAAAAAAGTCCAGGGTTGTTTATATTCCATTCAGTGCTGAACTGGTGTTCAAATCAAATTTTATTAGTCAAATACACAGTCATACAAAGTACAACATGCAGTGAAATTCCTGTGAAACCTAAAAGACAGTGAAAATACGTACATCAGGGACAAGAGGAAAAAAAGGAAACAGGTATGCAGGGGAGAGACGATGTTTGGGTTTGGTGCCTCCAATTTCACAGACAATCTAAATCTCTGTCACTCATCACCAGGTCTGTCAATTTCTTGTTGAAGAGCCGTGAGCTTCTCCAAGATTTTATCCATGTTGCGTTGAGAGTTCCATGAAAACAGTCTGAGTACTCACAGCTCTTCCCATTGCTTCGATCGTAGTGGCCATTTTTGCTGGGTTTTGAACAGCTGTGTCGTATTTGTGATGCCCGTTGCCTGGTGGCATTGACCAGCCAAACATCTGAGGGGAGTCGGGGAGGGTCCATTGAGGTCCAGCCGCAGAATTGCCCACAGCATGAGAATAGTGGGCCTGATTATTTGCACCCATTCTCATTGAATTTACCTGGTGCTGGGTGTACCGCTCCCTGAATGGGGGCTGTCTCTCTCCCTGAAACTGAAGGGGACAAGGGGACTGTCAGTAAAACGAGAATAGTTGTTTTAAATTATTGGCATTACACTTTTTTAAATACAGTCAATTCCCCAGACAATGACAGAATCATAAACAATTCTGTTTAATAATAGGAGATACTTACATGAAGTGGGACATCCTGATTCACATGCTGAAGATGTGAACTCCTATTAAAATTACTCCGTTTGTTTTGAAACCAGGTTTTTACCTAAAATGGAAGAAAACAGAAAACATTTCATGAGTACAATGGACCCAAAATTCAATTTCTTATGTTGTAGTAAATTGAAAAACACTCACCTGTTTGTAGGTCAGCCCTGTCATCTCTGCCAACTGTTTCATCTCTCCTGGCTCATGGTAATGTTTCAGATTAAACTGATGGACAAGAATATCCAACTGTCTCTCTGTGAACACCACCCGGGCCTTTCCTTTAGGTTTCTCTGGAGCAGTGCTTGGATGGTCCAGAGTGGCAGTGATGTTGCCATCCTGGCTTCTTGGGACAGCAAAATCTTGTTTCTGCTCTGAGACAGAGCTGGAAAATGTCTCAGAGGTAGCAAAGGTTTTGTTGCCCATCTCCTTTCTTAGAGCAGTCTCTGCCCATGTAGAGAGTTCTTCCAAGGAAAGACTCCCTTCAGGGCCGCTGCCTGAACTCCACGAGTCTGTGAGGGTAAAGACACAAGAGGCCAAGTAAGAACAAGTCTATATGGTCCACATGGGTCAGTTGCTGATATGTTTTGGCACGACTGACTTTCTAACAGAAAAAATAAACAAAAGTTAAATTGATGAGTCTTAAATCCCAAAAGGTCTCAGACTGAAGAAGTCACAAAACATTTCTCCCATTGAAAACAATACATCCAGTTGAACTGAATCAACCTTCAGGGATTTACTTAACTGATGACTGAGCATCAACACAATGAATCTTAAACACAAAAGTTTCCCAAAAAAGTGGAATATTTGTACATTATTCAGAACCAAGAGTGACTTCTGCCATCAGGATTTACAACACAGAGTGAAAGAGTATTTTTGCAAGTTGTCTTAGATGTTAGCCAACTCTGTTCATGTAGCTCACTAGGCAACAATGCTGAGTACATACCTGGAGAAAAGTGCATCCCATAATCTTCCATCTTTGAAATCCCAGTGATTAAAACAGGAGAGCTGGAGAAAGTATCTCTGCTGAAAGAGCTCCAAACCAAGCAGGAAGGTGAATTAGGACTTAAGAGCAATTCTCCTGGGCTTTTAAAGAGGTTTGTGGGTGTGGGCAGGAATGTGGGGGGTTGAGCTTCTTCCTTTGTGAGCCACTTTACCCTACCAAGTTTCTACCAACTGGCATCATTTACATTTCTTTAAAATGCTGTTTCTGAGGTCTGAAAACAGAAAGTACAGTTAGAAAGCAGCCATACAAATGAGCTTTACCAAATCCTTTCAGCTCACAGTTTATAAAATCTCAAAACTGCAATGCCTAAAATTACTATTCTACTTTCAATTAAACCTCCTACCCATTACTTTAGTGTCCATTTTAACTGCTCTTAAATTAGCAAAAAATAAATAAATTCAACACCAAATTCAGTTCGGTGGGTCTTTCATTTGGTCGTTCTTTGGTTTTTCAGTCAGTGGGTGAGTGATAGCAAGATTAAGTGGAAAGTGTCTATGTGAGTGGAAAGTTCTTCCCACTCACATAGATCATTTTTGCAAATGCATCCTCACACTAATTTGATCTCCAGGCGTTCAGTTGCACCTTTGTGTAAACCCCCAAAGCATCTTTTTAAGGTCAAAACAAGTTTTTCAAACTCTGACAAACCATTAAAAAAATCTGACACTGAATATCACGATGACCACTGACCACTCGTTTTGTCTTCATTAACTTTATTAAATGAAACAGTTTAAAAGTGGCAACTGAAATTACATCAATTGAACTCAGCATCTTTGAAAATGTTTTAAAATAAGCAAAATTATACCAATATTACATACAACTAATGACTTACATAATTAAGATCTTTGTGATCATGTGGAGAACATTTGGAGTATATAAGGTAGCACATGGTAGCTTTCACCTTTGAAATGCACCTCTACATTGTAAAAGTCTCTGACACTAAAACACCCACATAAGTCAATGTAAACAATACCAAGGCTAACGATCCACAACACTGCTCGTCATAAACCCACGGACACATGCATTTGGCCTCTGGCTCATTCCGAATTAAAGAGACGCACCCAGTTCAGCCAGTGACCACTAAACATACGCTAATGTGTCTTTTAGAGTTCCTGTATCACACCCTGCTACCTCTGATTAATTATCAGGTCAATGCAGACAGATGGCACCAGGGCCATGAGAAATAAATAAAGGTTTCTGTGTTAACATGTCTTGATTTGAAGTAATTTCAAAGTCATATTATGTGCAGATGACACAAAGTTATTGTGGAAGTAACTTGGAACAACCTCTGAATGAACTAGAAAATGAATTTAACTGAATTCTCGGTTATTTCTATAATCATTTAACACTGAGTCTGAGCAAAACAAAACTCATACTATTCAGGAGTATGATAAATAACAAAGAATTAAAAAAGTAATTATGTTGAGGTTTATTAAAATTAACTCGTTAAATGTACATATGTTTTGAAATCTCATGTTGTTATCTGGCTGTGCCATTACCATGGTGACGTGGACGCCATGGCAGGAAATACTTGGTGGACGCCTCTCCTTATATGTTCACTTTAAAAAAAAAGAAGAAGAAGTTGCAGCTCGACGCTCCTGTTAAAATAGAGGAAGTTTTTGGCTCAATCAAGTGTATGCGAGCGGTAAGGCCCCAGGCTCAGACAGATTTCCAGCTGAGTTGTTAAAAAAATTTAAAGACAAGCTAGCCCCTCTCCTTCTTGATCTATATAATGAATCTCTGAGAAAAGGCTGGCTGCCCCCCACTTTAACGAAAGCATCTATTTCAGTTTTACTGAAGAAAGGCAAAGAGCCTACGGCCTGTGAGTCCTACAGGCCCGTCTCTCTTCTAAATGTAGATTTTAAGATTTTGGGAAAACTACTTGCAATTCGGCTCGAGGCCGTTCTCCCACAGATTATCTCAAAGGAACAGAATGCACACGTACGGTGCTAAGCACAATTTTTTCTGCTCATTGTCCCACGTCTCCTGAGGTGATCATTTCTCTAG
The DNA here is from genome assembly GCF_056152115.1 of Neolamprologus brichardi. Taxonomy (NCBI): domain Eukaryota; kingdom Metazoa; phylum Chordata; class Actinopteri; order Cichliformes; family Cichlidae; genus Neolamprologus; species Neolamprologus brichardi. The sequence continues at coordinate 14,930,758 of NC_142112.1, read as the reverse complement.
ATGCAGAAAAGGCCTTTGATGGGGTTGAATGGGATTTAACTTTTTGCTGTACTGAATAGGTTTGGAAAAAGGTTTGTGTCTTGGACCAAACTTCTTTATACATCCCCTCAGGCTTCTGTCATCACCAACTCAGTTCAATCTGAGTATTTCCCACTATGCTGTGGCACTCGACAGGGATGTCCTCTTTCTCCCCTTCTCTTTGCTTTAGCCATAGAACCTCTTTCTGTTGCTCTGAAATCCCTCTCTTCCTTTCATGGAATTATCCGTGCAGGTGTTGAACTTAAGGTATCCCTGTACGCAGATGACCTTCTTTTGTATGCAGTTGACCCCATATGTAGTCTTCCTCCAATTTTATCTGTCTTGGAAAAATTCAGCTCTTTTTCTGGCTATAAAATTAATTTACTCAAGAGTGAATGTTACCCTGTAAACTCTTTAGCGTCAACACTTGAGCAGTCTGACATTCCTTTTAAGCCCAGCCCCTCGGGGTTTAGGTACTTTGGAATTAACATTACACGAACTTTGCCTTTACTGTTTTCTGAGAATTTTGCCCCCCTGGTCTCACAATTTACATTAGATTTTCAGAGGTAGAATTCACTCCCACTGTCACTAATTGGCAGGATTAATATTATCAAAATGAATGTGCTACCCAGATTTCTCTTTTTATGTCAGTGTATCCCCCTTTTTCTACCCAAACAGTTTTGAAGTCCCTGGACCAGATGGTTTCTTCTTTTTTGTGGAATGGAAGAGCCCCTAGACTGAGGCTCTCTTTATTACAACAGTTTACCTCTAATGGGGGTCTTTCCCTACAAAATTTTTTAATGTACTACTGGTCTTCACATATTCATAAGCTGACCTACTGGCTAAATTCACCTGACCTGATTTGGTGTAAACTTGAAATTCAATCAATTTTTCCATATTTTTTCACCAGCCTCCCTTATCTACTCATCACTGAATAGTGTTGCTTCAAATCCCGTAGTGCTCTCTACACTTAAGATATGGTTTCAGTTCAGGTCGCATTTTAAATTCATATCCCCCTCTACCAGATTACCATTGTTAAGGAATCATCTATTTCCCCCTGCCACTACCAACAGGGCCTATTTGACATGGCACGAAAGAGGCATAAAAACCATGAGAGCCCTTTACAAAGATGATGTCTTTCTTAGTTTCACAGAACTATCCTCAAAATGTAACCTACCTCCTTCTCACTTGTTTCTCTATTTGCAAATTAGACTGTGTCTCATCACTGTTGCCAAATTTCCCAATTCTCCCTGCTGATCCATCATGGGTTGACCTTCTGGTTGTTAGGCCTAATCAAAAATCACCTCTATCAAATATATATTGTATGCTTATGGTGACCAAATCTGATTCTTCACGTAAAATCAGAACCGCCTGGGAGCGTGAATTATGTGTTGAACTGTTTGAATCATGGTCGGATAAGGTGAATCTTATCATGCGTTCAGGTACATGATGTGCTAGGCTACAGCTTATACAGTTTAAAGTAATAAATTGAGTCAATTTCTCAAAATCCCGTTTATCTAAATTTTTTCCTTCAATTATAGACCAATGTGACAGATGTCACACCTCCCCTTGCAATCTAAGCCATATGTTTTTCTTCTGTCCAAGTTTGAACCAATTTTGGCTGATTTCTTTTCTGTACTTTCAGGGGTTTTTGGAAGTCAGATCCGACCCTTTAATTGCCATATTTGGAGTTCCAAAGATCCCTCTTAATATAACTCCCCAGCAAACTAAGACCTTAGCTTTTTGTTCCCTTCTTGCTAGATGCTGTATTTTACTTCTTTGGAAATCTCCCACGTCTCCATCTGCATTGCAATGGCTTAATACTGTCCGGACATTCTTGAGGGTGGAGAAGATATCACTCACAGTGAAAGGTAGTTCTGAAAGATTTATCCACAAGTGGACACCCTCTGTGGAATATCTCAAATCTTTTCCTTAGAACAATGCAATTTACCCACCCTGCGACTAGATTGAAAAGAATTTGAAATGTACTCTTTTTTTTAAGGTAGGCATAGGCACTGAAGAAGTTTTTTGTCCGGAAACCCACCATCAAAGTACCCATTGTCTCTGATGTCTGCAAATAAGAATAACCAGAACTCCAGACACTGGCTGTGAAGAAAATGCCACCAGTATTCAATTCTTTCATTGGAAGTACTTCCTCCCTCCAGGTAACTCTCAAAGGTGTCGTAAAGAGCCACGGGCACAAGGAAACACTGAAAGCATATAACATGGCCATTTTCAGTTCCAAGATCACCTCTTACAACTCTACACCGCTGCACCGCTTCTACGTAACACCCCCCCATCACTTTCAGATTACTATTTGTTGTGTATGCCTTAAGACAGGTTATTTTTCTCGACAAACCATCAACACTCTCATTGATTCAGATGCAATATGGTTTCAGTTTGCCGTAGGAGTACAGGTGCCAGATGAAGTTCAGCCCTTTTGAAAAATAGTTTGCCTTCGCCTGAGACGTCTTGTGTGCCTCAATGCCACCCCTCAGGGATCCAGCTCATTTATTGTTTTTTGATGATGAGTGAGTATAGGGGTGGGATTTAATAAATTTTCTTCGTCCCACTCCTTTTTCAGGCAATTTTTCTTTGTTTTGTGCATTTTATGTTCAATATAGGTATTTGTTGTGCCTGAAAATGAACAAATAAATGAAATGAAATGAAATTAACACCAAGCGCACATCCTCTTTCCTCACGCGTAGTCAATGTTCTCTGCATTTAGCATATATCCATCGGTACGCGTGAAGCTACCAGAGTACTGCAACTGGTTGTCAATGAATTCAACCAAGACTTCCAGGTCAGAGTATGCTTTTGTGACGCGTGTGTCCCCTAAGAACCTGCGCTAAGAACTCTCTTCAGATGTCTCTCATTTTTGTAAAACTTGTGTGTACTGCCAAGCACTGTTTTAATATATAAAGATATTAAAACAGAGTCCAATCTCAAAATTAAAATCTACTTACTTTTTAGCCTTTTTATTAAATACTCTTAAATTTAAAGACTTTGTTGACCTCAGAACTCAACACATAATTTATAAAGCAACAAACAAATCTTTGGCCAAAACATTTAGAACTTGATCAGGATAAAGACCAAATTATGATGACCTGAGAGAAATCCTTATGTTCAGCAAAGCTTCAGATGAGGATTTCTTCCACCTTGGTCTTGCCAGACCACATGCTGGTGGTTTTCACAAAGATTTAATAGACTTCCAACTCATCTGCAGTTTTCAACATGGAAGCTACATGCATGTTTTATCCCGTTTTACTGTTTTATTTCTTGTAGATTTTATCTTCTTGCCATTTAAATATAAAACAGAGGCGGCTTTGATAAGACTCAGTGAATCTCAGTTAAAATAAAACAATAAGAAACACATTAACATGTAATGTACATCTTTTTTTCCCTTCTTTTCCCCAGAGTTGGTGGGGCAGATGAAGGCTCGAGTAGCAGACTGATAAAGTCAACTTTTTATATATATTGTAAATGTTGCAGTCAGTGCCATCCATTTTCTTCCAACAAATGACGACTTTGCTATGATTAAATACTGTCTGCATTTTTGTTTTGCTTTCATTGAGTCTCTAACATCATAATTTACAATATTTGATAGGATGTTAAAAAGTGAAAGTCGTGAAATCTTGTGTTTAGCCTCTGACCCAGAATGTCACAGCAGAAATGGAGACTCATCAGACCAGGAAACATTTCTCCAATCTCTTATTGTCTAATATTTGTGATTCTGTTTCCTCAGTTTGCTGTTCTTAGCTGAAAGCTGTTGTAGCCATTGTGGTCTTCTGCTGCTTCTAGCCCATGTGCTTCAAGTTCTGATATGTTGTGCTCTCAGTGATGGTCTTCTGTATAGTTTGCTTTAAATGAGTGGTTATTTTTAGTCTCTGCTGCCTTCCTATCAGCATGAAGTCATCTGGTCTTTCTCCTTTGACCTCTGACATCAAGAAGCTCGTTTCACTCAGAGAAGTGCTGCTCACTAGATGTATCGCGGCGTTTTACATTCTTTTGTGCACTTTACATTAGTTTCTGTAATTTCTTCTCTTTGATTCACCACTCACTCTTTCAAGTTGTTTTCTATCTCGGTGAATCACTGAGATTTAAAGAAGGTTCCACACAAGCCCTGATCCAGTCCTAAATGTTGTGGGTCAAAGATTTGGTTGTTGCTTTATAAATTATGTGTAGAGTTCTGAGGTCAGTCAAGCCTTTAAATTTAAGAGTATTTAATGAAAAGGCTAAAAAGTGGGTTTGGTTTATTATCCTAATTCTATGTTATTTATCATCAGTTTATTAATGATATAATTTGTTTGACTCCCAAATAGTATGAGATTTGTTTTGCTCAGATTTAGTGTTAAATCATTATAGAAAAACCAAGTCTTCAATTTCTTAAATTTATTTTCTAGTAGATGTCTGGGAAGGTTCCCAGTTATCCAGGTCATCGTAGTCTAAGGATTTTAGAAAGAAAATGACCTTTTTAGTTGCTTGCAGACTTTTCACCTCTCATCTGATAGGCTTTTTCAGTTCAAAGTGGTAGAGAGTCACAGATTTAAGCCATATAGTGTTGCCCAAAGAGGGACAATAGACCTCATAACGATCCTCTACCTAGTCACACAAGCCAAGGTGTGAAAACAAGTGTAGGTCATATTCAGCCAAGGTTTCAGGTGAACTCATTTCACCTCAACTTCATTCAGAAGTTTCAAGTTACTTCCAGAATAACTTTGTGTCATCTGCAAACAATATGACTTCTGTGTCTTTGAAATTACTTCAAATCAAGACATGTTAACACAAACACTTTTACCCGAATTTACCTCATGGCCCTGGTGCCATCTGTCTGCATTGACTTGATAATTAATCAGAGGTAGCAGGGTGTGATACAGGAACTCTAAAAGACACATTAGCGTATGTTTAGTGGTCACTGGGTGAACTGGGTGCGTCTCGAATTCGGAATGAGCCAGAGGGGGCCAGATGCGTTGATGTGGGTCGTTAGCCTTGCTTTTGTTGACCTTGGCTTATGTGGGTGATTTAATTTCACTTTTCACACATTTAGAGGTGCTTTTCAAAGAAAGGGTAAACTAACATTTGCTACCTTATGAACTCTGTAATGTTCTCCACATGATTACAAAGATCTAAATTAGAGGTGTAAGTCATTATTTGTATGTAATATTGGTATAATTTGGCTTATTTTAAAACATTTTATAAATATCAGGTTTTAATACTAATACAGATTTTGTTTAAAATATATTTACAGAGCAGCTGTATTTGCTTTGATACATTTGAAATTATAAACTATGTGCACAAATCTCCTGATAATAGAAAGTAAATTAATCATCGGTGCAAAGATCAAACTGGTTGCTTGTCTGAAACAAACAGAGCAGGAAGCTAAATCAATTAAATTCAATTTTATTTATATAGCGCCAAATCACAACAAATGTCGCCTCAAGGCGCTTCATAGATACAGAGAAAAGCCCAACAATCATATGACCCCCTATGAGCAAGCACTTTGGCGACAGTGGGAAGGAAAAACTCCCTTTTAACAGGAAGAAACCTCCGGCAGAACCAGGCTCAGGGAGGGGCGGCCATCTGCTGCGACCGGTTGGGGTGAGAGAAGGAAGACAGGATAAAAGACATGCTGTGGAAGAGAGACAGAGATTAATAACAGATATGATTCAATACAGAGAGGTCTATTAACACATAGTGAGTGAGAAAGGTGACTGGAAAGGAAAAACTCGGCAGTCTACGTCTATTGCAGCATAACTAAGGGAGGATTCAGGGTCACCTGGTCCAGCCCTAACTATATGCTTTAGCAAAAAGGAAAGTTTTAAGCCTAATCTTAAAAGTAGAGATAGTGTGTCTCCCGAATCCAAACTGGAAGCTGGTTCCACAGAAGAGGGGCCTGAAAACTGAAGGCTCTCCCTCCCATTCTACTTTTAAATACTCTAGGAACAACAAGTAGGCCTGCAGAGCGGGAGCGAAGTGCTCTAATAGGGTGATATGGTACTACAAGGTCATTAAGATAAGATGGGGCCTGATTATTTAAGACCTTGTATGTGAGGAGCAGGATTTTGAATTCAATTCAGAAATATGCTCTCTCTTTCTAGTCCCTGTCAGTACTCTTGCTGCAGCATTTTGGATTAACTGAAGGCTTTTCAGTGAGTTTTTTGGACATCCTGATAATAATGAATTGCAGTAGTCCAGCCTGGAAGTAATAAATGCATGAACTAGTTTTTCAGCGTCACTCTGAGACAGGATATTTCTAATTTTAGAGATGTTGCGCAAATGGAAGAACGCAGTCTTACATATTTGTTTAATATGTGTGTTGAAGGACATATCCTGGTCAAAAATGACTCCAAGGTTCCTCACAGTGTTACTGGAGGCCAAGGTAATGCCATCCAGAGTAAGAATCTGGTTAGATACCATATTTCTAAGCTTTTCAGCGCCGAGTACAATGACCTCAGTTTTATCTGAGTTAAGAAGCAGAAAGTTAGTGGCCATCCAAGTCTTTATGTCTTTAAGACATTCCTGCAGTTTAACTAATTGGTGTGTGTTATCTGGCTTCATGGACAGATAGAGCTGGGTGTCATCTGCATAGCAGTGAAAATGTATGCTATGTCTTCTAATGATGCTGCCTAGGGGAAGCATGTATAATGTAAACAGAATTGGTCCTAGCACTGAACCCTGTGGAACTCCATAATTGACCTTAGTGTGTGAAGAGGACTCTCCATTTACATGCACAAATTGGAGTCTATTAGATAAATATGATAAAAACCACTGCAGTGCAATACCTGTAATACCTACAGCATGTTCTAATCGCTCTAATAGGATATTATGGTCAACAGTATCGAATGCTGCACTAAGGTCAAGAAGGACAAGCACAGAGATGAGTCCACTGTCAGAGGCCATAAGAAGATCATTTGTAACCTTCACTAAAGCTGTTTCTGTGCTGTGATGAACTCTGAAACCTGACTGAAACTCTTCAAATAAACCATTCCTCTGCAGATGATCTGTTAGCTGTTTGACAACTACTCTTTCAAGGATTTTTGATATGAAAGGAAGGTTGGAGATTGGCCTATAATTAGCTAAGACTGCTGGGTCTAGAGATGGCTTTTTGAGTAAAGGTTTAACTGCAGCCACCTTGAAGGCCTGTGGTACATAGCCGATTATTAGAGATAGGTTGATCATATTTAAGATCGAAGAATTAATCAATGGCAGGACTTCTTTGAGCAGTTTTGTAGGAATGGGGTCTAAAAGACACGTTGATGGTTTGGAGGAAGTAATTATTGAAGTTAACTCAGAAAGATCAATTGGAGAAAAAGAGTCTAACTTAACATCAATAGAACTAAGAGTAGCTGTAGATAATATTACATCTGTGGGATGATTATTGGTAATTTTTTCTCTAATGATAAAAATTTTATTTGTGAAGAAGTTCATGAAGTCATCACTAGTTAACGTTAAAGGGATGGTTGGCTCAAAAGAGCTCTGACTTTTTGTCAGCCTGGCTACAGTGCTGAAGAGAAACCTGGGGTTGTTCTTATTTTCTTCAATCAGTGATGAGTAGTAAGCTGTTCTGGCTTTGCGGAGGGCTTTCTTATAAAGCAACAAACTATTTCTCCAGGCTAAATGATGATCCTCTAAATTTGTGACACGCCATTTCCTCTCCAGATTACGAGTCATCTGCTTTAGGGTACGTGTTTGAGAATTATACCACGGGGTCAGGTACTTCTGATTAGAGACCTTAGTTTTCACCGGAGCTACAGTATCCAGAGTCGTACGTAGTGAGGAGGTGAAATTATTAACAAGATAATCGACCTCTGTTGGGGTAGCGTTCAGATAGCTGCTCTGCTCTGTGTTGGTACAGGGCATTGACGATGATAACAGTGGCTGGATTATATTCTTAAACTTAGTTACAGCGCTTTCAGAAAGACATCTACTTTGATAAAGTCCACTCTCCACTGCTGCGTAATCAATTATTGTAAATGTAAATGTTATCAAGAAATGATCAGACAGGAGAGGGTTTTCAGGAAACACTGTTAAATGTTCAGTTTCTATGCCATATATTAAAACAAGATCTAGAGTGTGATTAAAGTGGTGGGTGGGTTCTTTTACATTTTGAGAGAAACCAATTGAGTCTAACGACAGATTAAATGCCATGTTGAGGCTGTCATTTTTAGCATCAACATGGATGTTAAAATCACCCACAATAATTATTTTATCTGAGCTCAGAACTAAATTAGATATAAAGTCTGAGAAATCAGAGAGAAACTCTGTGTAAGGCCCAGGTGGACGATAGATGATAACAAGTAAGACTGGTTTCTGAGTTTCACAGCTGGGGTGGACAATGTTAAGCATCAGGCTTTCAAATGAATTAAAAGTCTGTCTTGGTCTTTCATTAATTAATAGACTGGTGTGAAAAATTGCTGCCACACCGCCCCCTCGACCTGTGCTTCGAGATTTCTGGTAGTTAGAATGACTCGGGGGTGTTGATTCATTTAAACTAACATAATCATCCTGCTGCAACCAGGTTTCTGTAAGGCAGAGTAAATCAATTTGTTGATCAATTATTAATTCATGTACTAACAGACTTGGAGGAGAGAGACCTAATATTTAATAATCCACATTTCACTGTTTTACTCTTTGGTTCAGATGTGGATACTGTATTGTTCTTTCTTTGTAAATGTTTAAGTTGTTTGTTGCTGGTTTTTAGTTTGTTTTTTGTCTTTTTGGAAGCAGACACAGTCTCTATGGAGATGGGGGTTTTTTTTTGGGGGGGGGGGGGGGTAGCAGGAGGAGACAAGCTGCAGAGAGGCGTGTAAGACTGCAACTCTGCTTCCTGGTCCCAACTCTGGATAGTCATGTTTTGAGGGGTTTAATAAATTTGTCGACATTTCTAGAAATGAGAGCTGCTCCATCCAAAGTGGGATGGATGCCATCTCTCCTAACAAGACCAGGTTTCCTCCAGAAGGTTTGCCAATTATCTATGAAGCCCACATCATTTCTGGGACACCACTCAGACAGCCAGCAATTTAAGGAGAACATGCGGCTAAACATGTCACTCCTGGTCTGATTGGGGAGGGGACCAGAGAAAACTACAGAGTCCGACATTGTTTTGGCAAAGTTACACACCGATTCAGTATTGATTTTAGTGACCTCCGATTGGCGTAACCGGGTGTCATTACTGCCAAATCATCTAAGACAGATCTAGTTGACATGAAAGCAGAACAATCTAAACTCATTAGATTTGTTTGTTTTATTAAATAAATTTTTCACATTATATAGACCACCTCATTTCGTTTTAAACACATGATTAACTATGCAGACCTTGATAAATTGACTTAATTTCACTTGCCACTTTCAGACACTCATTTATTAAAGTTAATAAAGACAAAATGAGTGGTCAGCGGTCATTGTGATATTCTGTGCCACATTTGTGAATGGTTTGCATGAGTACAAACAACATTTTTGCCTCAACAAGCTGCTGTGGGGTTTTACACAGAGGTGTAACTGAACGGCTGCAGGTCAAATTAGCGTGAGGATGTTTTTGCAAAAATGTTCTATGTGAGTGGAAAGTTCTTTCTAATACTGCGTTAATTGATGCAAACATGCAGTGAGTTCATTTCAGTAATTAGCTGCTAAGTGCTGCTCAAACATGAGCACACCAGTGAGGGAGCCAGTGATGTCCTCACCAAAATATTTCTTTCAAAGTCACCAATACATTTATCTGCAACGGCAGCACGGTGGCTAGCACTGTTGCCGCACAGCAAGAAGGTCCTGAGTTCAATTCCAACATCAGGCTGGGGTCTTTCTGTGTGGAGTTTGCATGTCCTCCCCGTGTTTGCGTGGGTTCCCTCCGGGCACTCTGGCTTCCTCCCACCATCCAAAGACATGCAGCTTGTGGGGATAGGTTAACTGGATAATCCAAATTGTGTGAATGTGCGAATGAGTGTGAGTGCGAATGGTTGTCTGTCCCTGTGTGTTGGCCCTGCGACAGACTGGCGTCCTGTCCAGGGTGTACCCCGTCTCTCGCCCTATGACAGCTGGTATAGGCTCCAGCGCCCCCCGCGACCCTGAAAAGGATAAGCGGAAGCGAATGGATGGACTTTTCCTCCAATGAGGACCAGTGTTGGGACTAATGCGTTATTAAGTAACGCGTTACAGTAACTACGTTACTATTGTGGTAACGAGCACGGTAACTAGTTATTATGCCAAAATCAGGAACGCGTTAGTCGTTACTGGGATTTAGATAGGGTCGTTACTCGTTACTTCGTGTGGTGGCTATCGCAGAGCTTCCACAGATTCAATAACATTAGCAAGTGGTGGAGGCAGCAGGTGGATGAGGGAAAGGGGACGCAGAAGGAAAGGGGACGCAGAAGGAAAAGAGACCCGAGGCGGCCGCCGGTCCAAGTGTGAACTGAACTTCAGGTAAGAAGTTATGACCTGCAGTCTATCTGGGTCAGATATAAACCAAGTTTAGGTGGAGTTTATTTTCGTTATTCTGACTTTTTCCATACTGCGTACTAGCTAGCATGACGGAGTTTCTATACAGCTGGGTGGGTGCTATGAAGTTAATGATGTTGAACTTTATTTTGTTCATAAGTTATTAGAGTTGCCAACCTTCCCGTCTGGTATTCAGAGAAAATATTACGCCTTTCTTATTGAGGTGAAAAGGAACAGTTTGTCCCGTAATTCAGCTACAATGAAAAAAGACAAAGCTGGAGTTATTCTGTGTCTTTGCTGCACAGCTGCCTCTTCTTCTCTCATTCTTCCTCTCCCGTTTCTACTTCAATCATGAAAACTGATCAATGATCAGCTGATCGGCTCTCTTGTTTGTTTATCGCCCACTTTGCGCCAGAAAGAGGAAACCAGCCGATGTCGCGTTAAACAACAGCAGCACGTTTAAGCTTGATCAGCTGTTGTTAGAATTTATTTAATATTAATTTCTAGTATCAGCTGATGTTTGCTGGAGCCACAGCTGCAAAAAAGCTGCTGGTCATGATGTCGGTTTGGTTATCTGGTGAGAGGGAAACATGAAGATGAAACCAGGAGATGTCCTTACTGAATCATCAGAGCTGAACAGGTGATGGAGAAACAGGTTCATCTTTTAGGTGACATAAATGAGTTGAAGGGAAGTTATGAACTGTTTCTGAGAGACAGATAACCCCAGGATCCTTTTTTAGGTAGCTGACAGCTGGTAACTGTGCAGGTGCGGATCTAGCAAAGTTTTGCCAGGGGGGCCAGGTTGGGCATTAACAGGGAGAGGGGGGCACAAAGAAATACTTTTCTTTCTTATTCTCATTTAAAATGTCTCGCTTTTAAAAAAATAATTATCTGAATCTTACAACAAAGGATTGATAGATTGATGCATATATACCATCAAAACAGTGTACATCACTGTCACAACAGCATTTGTTTTCATTCAAAGGCTTTATGATTTTTCCTATAATGGTGGGCCAGTCTCTAGTCAAAATGCCCGGGCCGATTTTTTGTCCCCGTCCAGCCCTGTATGCAGCTCATCTGCAGTCTGGTGTTCATGGCGATCACCATTCGACTAAAAGCAGTTTCACTAGCAGAAGAAATGAAAATTGAACATTTCCAAGGAGGTCCGTCTTGGTGCTTTTGTTTCATGAAACTGTGCCATTTTTCCATCCGGACCAGGACTACGGTAGCGGAGCAACTTCCAGCGGATTATAATGAAAAGCTGGCCATCTTCCGCTCCTACTGCAGCAAACACATCGCCGACAAACACATCCAGCCCAGCCACATCACTAACATGGACGAGGTGCTGCTCACTTTCGACATCCCGGTGAGTCACAATGTGGAGAAGAAGGGGACCAGCACGGTAGCGATACACACAACGGGGCACGAAAAGTCTTCTTTTACTGTTGTGCTTGGCTGCCATGCTAATGCACAGAAACTGCCGCCTATGGTGATTTTTAAGAGAAAGACTTTGCCTAAAGAGAAGTTTCCAGCAGGAATCATAATTAAGGCAAATGAAAAGGGCTGGATGGATGAGGAAATGATGAAAGAGTGGCTGAGGGAGGTGTATGTAAAGAGACCAGGTGGTTTTTTCCACGCATCACCATCGCTATTGATCTGTGACTCTATGCGTGCCCATCTCACAGCCGATGTGAAAAAAACAAGTGAAACAAATGAACTGTGAGCTTGCTGTCATTCCGGGAGGCCTGACAAAGGAACTCCAACCGCTGGACATTGGTGTGAACCGGCCGTTCAACCTAAGGCTGCGAGTGGCGTGGGAGCGATGGATGACCGATGGAGACCACAGTTTCACTAAGAGTGGAAGGCAGCGCCGGGCGAGTTACGCCACAATTTGCGAATGGATTGTAGATGCTTGGGCTAACATGTCTGCTGGCACTGTTGTTCGAGCTTTCGCAAAAGCTGGCATCATTTCCGAGGAGCCGCACGGAACGGAAAGTGACTCTGAAGGTGAAGAAAGTGAAACTGGAATGTTTGATGGAGATTTAGCGCAGCTGTTCAATTCAGACACAGAGGACTTCGATGGGTTTGATTGATGACAATTACCGGTAATAAAAATGTTAGTACCAAACTCAGTTTTGCTCCCGCTTCATTTTTTAAATACGCACACTTGTATGCGCCCTATAATCAGGTGCACCTTACGTGTGTGTTAAATACAGTAATGGCACACATAACTGAGACTGCGCCTTTTAGTACGGTGCGTCTTATGGTCGTGAAAATACGGTAAGTCTTAATTCACCTTCCTGCTTGGTTTGGAGCTATCAGAGATACTTTCTCCAGCTTTCCTGTTTCAATCCCTGGGATTTCAAAGATGGAAGATTATGGGATGCACTTTTCTCCAGGTATGTACTCAGCATTGTTGCTCAGTGAGCTAATATGAATAGAGTTGGCTAACCTCTAAGACAACTTGCAAAATTACTTTTTCACTCTGTGTTGTGAGTCCTGATGGCAGAAGTCACCATTTCTCCCTCCACAGCTGAACAGAGTCCACGTTAAATCCTTTTTGGTTTTAAAGAATGTACAAATATCAGACTTCTTTTTTTTCTACTTTGTGGGAAACATTTGTGTTTAAGATTCATTGTGTTGATGCTCAGTCATCAGGTAAGTAAATCCCTGAAGGTTGATTCAGTTCAACTGGATGTAATGTTTTCAATGGGAGAAATGTTTTGTGACTTCTTCAGTCTGAGACCTTTTGGGATTTAAGACTCATCAATTTAACTTTTGTTTATTTTTTCTGTTAGAAAGTCAGTCGTGCCAAAACATATCAGCAACTGACCCATGTGGACCATATAGACTTGTTCTTACTTGGCCTCTTGTGTCTTTACCCTCACAGACTCGTGGAGTTCAGGCAGCGGCCCTGAAGGGAGTCTTTCCTTGGAAGAACTCTCTACATGGGCAGAGACTGCTCTAAAAATGGAGATGATCAACAAAACCTTTGCTACCTCTGAGGCAGTTTCCAGCTCTGTCTCAGAGCAGAAACAAGATTTTGCTGTCCCAAGAAGCCGGGGTGGCAACATCACTGCCACTCTGGACCATCCCAGCACTGCTCCAGAGAAACCTAAAGGAAAGGCCCGGGTGGTGTTCACAGAGAGACAGTTGGATATTCTTGTCCATCAGTTTAATTTGAAATGTTACTATGAGCCAAGAGAGATGAAAGAGTTGGCAGTGATGACAGGACTGACCTACATCCAGGTGAGTGTTTCTCAACTTACTAGAATCTAAGAAATTGAATTTTGGGTCCATTGTACTCATGAAATGTTTTCTGTTTTCTTCCATCTTTAGGTAAAAACTTGGTTTCAAAACAGATGGAGTAAGTTTAGGAGGAGGTCACATCCTCAGCATGTGAATCAGGGCGTCCCACTTCATGTAAGTATCTCCTATTATTGAAAAGCACTGTTTCTGCTTTCTGTCATTATCTGGGGAATTGACTGTATTTAAAAAAGTGTAATGCCAATAATTTAAAACAACTATTCTCATTTTACTGAAAATCCTCTTGTCCCCTTCAGTTTCAGGGAGAGAGACATCTATTATTAAAAAGCATTGTTTCTGATTCTGTCATTATCTGGGGAATTGATTGAAGTATTCTTGAAGTGTTCTTATTTTACTGACAGTCCACCTGTCTGTGATTCAGTTTCAGGGAGAGGGACAGCCCCCATTCAGGCAGCAGTACACCGAGCACCAGGAGGTAAACTCAATCTCAAATGGTGTAAACCATCAGGGCCCCTATCATCATGCTGTGGACAGTTTTGCTCCTGGACATCAATGGACCTTCCTCAACTCGCCCCAGATGTTTGGCTGGTCGATGCCACCAGGCAACAGCCAGTATGAATTTAACCCTGCTGCTGGTATGAATGTACATGAAGAATACAATATGCCTTTTGTATGAGAAACTGTAAATAAAATATTTACACCCATTCAAAACTGAACTTTCTCCCCCCCTCCCCCTCTTTATTTATAGAGTTTTTAACATGTAAGTTGACATATCAGGCCCAATAAAGCAAGTACCACAGATACAAAGATATATCTCAATACAGATTAGGCCATTAAAGTTAGGATGATAACAAATAAAAGGGGGAAAAACACACAGAGAACAAAACAAAAGAAAAAGCAAAGAACCCCCCCCAGAACCAGAACAAAAGAAAACCCCATGGTACTAAAGTTTAGTCTGTTGGAAGTGTTTTCAATGAACTGAAGTAAATAATAAAAGGCTGCCACATCTGTGAGAACTTATTAACATTTCCTCTGAGTCTGAATTTTATTTTCTCCACTTTTAAAAAGAACATAACATCTTCCAGCCAACGTGATCGGGCTGGAGGGTGATGAGCTTTCCAACACAGCAAAATTCTACGTCGTGCCAGCAGTGAAGTGAACAAAACATCCAGCTTTTTATGACTAAGGTTTAGGGTGGCATCTTCAGAAACACCAGAAACACCAAACTAGTGGGCATGGTATGAGTGTAACGCTCAAAACATCAGAGAACACTTCAAAATTAAAAGTCCAGTATAACTTAAGTAGCGGGCAGGCAAAAAAAAAAAACAAAACAAAACAAAAAACAGGCGATGGATCTGTTGCACAGGTCAGGAATGCTGGGGTATATTTTAGACAATCTAGATGTTGAGAAGTGTAATCTGTATACCGTCTTAAACTGAATAAGGGAGAGTCTTGCACATGAGGCTGAAGTATGAATTTTGTCAATTATTTTGTCCCAGTAACCTTCCCCAAACGTAAGACCCAGTTCCTTTTTCCAACTCAAAGCATTTATTTGGTTGAGTAATTGCCCGATGCCATAATTAAAGTATATACTTGTGATATTAGAGCCTTACTGTGAGGCTTCAACTGGAATAAGTCTTCCCACCAAGGCTTGAGAGGCTGACTTGGAAACTCTGGCAAGATAGAAGATGCACAGTGTCTTATTTTAAAGTAGCAGAAGAAATGATACAAGGGCAAATCATACAAAGAACAAAGGTCACTAAAGCTGAGAAAAATGCTATCTTTAAAAAAAAGTCATAAAAACATTTGATACCTTTTCTTGCGCATATGTAAAAGGAGGAGTCCACTAACGATGGGGGGGAAGAGGTAGTTGTTGCAGATTAGGGTCAGAGCAGAAGCAGAGACTGAATTGAAGTGACACTGGAATTGATACCATATTTTTAGAGAGCCAATTACAACAGGGTTGTCTGTGAATCGTAACAGGGAAACAGGAAGGGATGAAAATAATAGTGCTTAGAGTGAGAAAGAAAAACACGATTGAGTCTCAAGGCAACACAAAGTAGCTTGAGGATCATTGAGCCAATAGGTATACTTTTGAATGTTGGCTGCCCAATAATAAAACATCAAGTTGGGCAGAGCAAGACCCCCACTGAGCTTAACCTGTTGTAGTGAGGTCATACAAATCCTGGGGGTCTTATTTGCCCATATAAAAGATGAATCCAAGATATAAAATTGTTACCAAAACCAAATTTCCTCCAGACTCCAAAAAGATACTCCCATTATACTCGATCGAATGCTTTTTCAGCATCCAATGAGCTTACCACCTCATAACGGTGCTATGATTTTTGGAATATATTATATTAAGAAGGGACCGTATACTAAAAAAAGGAATGTCTTCCTTTAATATAGCCTGTCTGTTCGTCTGATATAATAGAAGGGAGAACTCTTTCCAAACGGGTTGCTAGCAGTTCGGATAAGATTTTAAAGTCTACATTAAGAAGACTTATTGGTCGATAGGAGCTACAATAGGTAGGATCCTTTCCTTCTTTATGCAGTATGAGATAGAAGCCTGTCTTAGTGTCTGAGGGAGAGAGCCTTGTTTCAATGACTCCTTTGTTAAGAAACTGGTTCATATCTGTGGAATTGGAGGGGAACTATGATGCATACAGAGCACTATAAAATGACTCAAAAATTGAGTTGATTTCAGTTGGATCAGAAGTCAAAGTTCCCGATTCATTTTTAATTTGCAAAATTTGGCGAGATGCCAATTGGTGACGTAGCTGGTGGGCTAGCACACGAGAGGCTTTATTACCATGTTCATAATAGTTGCCACGGGACCGTAATATCAATTGCTCTGCATCAGGCGTCGACAGGAGACTGAACTCCGAATGCAGGTTAAGATGCTGCTTATACATTTCAGTTGAGGGAGTTTGAGCGTGTTGCCGGTCTAGAGCTTGAATTTTGGCAGAAAGTTCATTTTGCTTAGCTTTCTTTGATTTAGATAGGTGAGATAAATAGGAAATTATTTGGCCTCTGAGGTAAGCTTTAAGTGTTTCCCATAGTAGAGAATTTGAGATTTCCTCTAAAACATTCGTAGTTAAGAAACCATCAATTGCAGATGAGATATAGTCACAGAAAGCTGAATCAGGCAAGAGTAGAGAATTCAACCTCCATGGATGCTGAGGTCTATAGCCAGGGGACAATACCATATGCAGGACTAATGGAGCATGATCAGATATAACAATTGGAATATATTCAGAGTTGCAAACTTTAGAAGCCATGGAGCCATTTATAAAAAAGTAATCGATGCGAGAATATGTGTGATGAACATTTGAAAAAAGGAATATTCTCTGGCTTGGGGATTAAAAAAAACCTCCAAGGATCAATGTATCCATTTTGGGTCATAAAGTGTGAGAAAGCCCTGGACATAGCAGATGATGCTTTAGAGCCAGTGGCAGATTTGACTAAAGCTGGGTCAATAACGCAGTTTAAATCACCTTGAAGATCAGGAGGTGCGTCTTTAAGTCAGGAATCATCCTCAAAAGATTATTAGCAAACACAGCATTGTCAAAGTTTGGGGCATAGACGTTCACTAAGACAACTGGGTTATTCATGAGGGTTCCTACAACAATTAGATATTGTCCATTTTTGTCAGCAATCTCCATCTGGCCACCACAGAAAGCTTAACAGATCTGAGTCATCTCTTTGTACTCGGACCTGATAAAACATGGATTCAATGTCTACCATGAGCACCACAGGTTCTTTTCGGAACCTAGTTATGACCTCAACTAGCAAGCTAATGAGAACTGGGCCTTTCAGAAGTTGTCCATTCAGAGACACTCCCTGAAATGAAGCACCACAATCAAAGACAACTCGCAACTACTTCTTCTGTGGGTGATGCACCCCATGATGTGGAATGTACCACAATCCTCCATCACAGCGATCAAATTCTTCAGCAGGCACCTTCTCTGCATACCCTTTAGAAATGATTTCAGTCATAAAACTGGTGTAATCGACATGAAATGAACCATCCCTAATAAACTTCCGTTTAAGGCTCATAGCTCGCTGTTCTACAGCCTTCCTATTATTTGGCATTTTTACCCGATTGCACTCAAAAGGTAAACCAATGGTGTAATGACCATCAACCAACTTAACAGAGTCCATCACTGACTTCATAAACTGCTGATCCTCTCTAGACAAAGCAAACTGCTCATCCTGAATACATTCGGGAAAATCAGCCTTCATTTGACGTTCCCACAGCTCATCCAATCTTGCCACGGAAATGCTTGTCAGTCTTACAATCCTCTCTGAGAGGACCATTCACCGTCCAACCCAGCATAGTTTTTACTGCATAGGGACCTCCATCCTGACTTCTAACAACATCCCATGGCTCTAAAACCTTGGGCACATTGGTCCCGATCAACAGGTCTACCCCGGAATTTATCTCCAGTATCTTAATATGGCGCAAATGTGGCCATCTATTGAGATCTTCCTGTCGGGGAATATTACATTGATGAACAGGCATGCTTTTCTGAGTAAATAAGTCAGGCAAGTCACAGTAGTGATCTAAATCCAAACCAGCTACTTCCAAATCTGAAACAACATAACTACTGACCATTTTCTCCTGACCCATTGTCCCCAAAAGAATGCCAGTTTTCCTTTCTGAAAGATTTAGCCTATTCATGAGCCCTTCAGTACAAAATGAAGCTGAACTCCCAGGATCTAGAAAAGCATAGGTTATCAGTGACCGATTACCTTTCTTGGATTTCACTCTAACTGGTATTACGGATAGAGCACTATTTTGCTCACCGGCCCCAGTAACACCACTGCTTTGCACTGCACATGAAGGACCTTCATCTGGTGGTTCTCCCCCTCCTATAGTTTGCACTGAAACACTTTCCCTCTGCTTGGAGTGGATATATAAGAGTGTGGGGCGTTTCTGTTTACAGACTTTACACAAGAGATGTTTCCTACAGTCCTTGCTTCTGTACCCAATGCGCAGACAACTAAAACACACCATTCTCTTTCAAAAAAGATAATCGTTCACAGTGCAACTTTCTTTCAAATGAAGGACACAAATCCAACATATGCCCTGCTACACAAAACAAGCAAACCTTGGTCACAACTGAACCACTCTCTCGCCTCAACACTGGCTCAATCTTCCCTTCCACCTTGGCCACTGTAGTAGCAAAACTACTCCTCTTAGCCTTAGGGTAAAACTGAGACTTACCATTCCCCGCCTCTTTTCTGATGGCTGTTAGAGGATCCTGTATATCTCCAAACAATGGGTCACTTGCGATCTTAACTTGCCTTTCAACAAACTCAACAACATCGCAAAAAACCACTTTACGTTGTAACCTCTCCTGCAGATCGCAGAAAACATTCCTCCACTTATCCCTGAGCTTATAAGGCAACTTTTTTATAACTGCTTGCATATTAGCAGAGACATCCAACTCATGCAAGGACTCATCGTCTCCCATTGCATTACAACATTACCTTAATAAAAACCCATATTCCTGCAAAGCCTTCACATCATCAGATTTTATAGGTGGCCATTTACTGACCCTTTCAATATAGGCAGCAGCAATTCTCAGCGAATTGCCAAAGTTCTCTTGGAGCAAAGATTTAGCTTTAGCATATCCATACTCAACAGGCATATACTGACAGCTTCTGACCATTTCTCTTGGATGGCCTCTAGTGTATTGCTCGAGAAAATATAAACAATCCTTAGCACTGTGAGCTTGACTCTCCACCATGTGCCCAAAAGCTCTCAAATGTTTGATATTGCAAAGGATCACCATCAAATAACTGAATGTCACGCCTTGGTAGCAAAAACAGACTGCTGCTCAGCCAATAAAGTTGTAATTTCATTTTGTTTCTTCAAAACTGTGACTAGATGACCATGACCCTCACTACCTTGCGCTGTATGTGTAAGAGGTTTGGATTGTGGCTGTAGCTCAGGAGGTAGAGCAGGTCACCTACTGATCGGAAGGTTGGAGGTTCGATCCCAGGCTCCTCCGGTCTGCATGCCAAGTATCCTTGGGCAAGATACTAACCCCAAGTTGCTCTCCGATGCGTCCATCGGAGTATGAATGTGTGTGAATGTAGTTAGAAAAAGCACTAAGTATAGATAAAGTGCTTGTGAGAATGGGTGTGACTGGGTGAATGTGGCATGTTGTATAGAGCGCTTTGAGTACTCCGGGAGAGTAGAAAAGCGCTATATAAGAATCAGTCCATTTACCATTTACCATTGTGCGTGAGACTGCGACATCATCTGAGTAGTTGAAACTGCACCTGGAAATACTTGATATTACTTCGTCTCTGACTGTTCCAACGAAACGACCTTAGGCTGAGAAATATTTTTAACCTTGGGCCTCACATCCAACACATGCGCTTGATGATCACTTGCATCAACACCCTGATATGGTCCTTCTGGTAACACAGGTTTGAACGTCGGAGCATTAGGATTTAAAATGCCTAAACTCCCCTGTTCTTGCTCTAAATACGAATTCATTCCATCAGATTTACCATTAGCAGCACTTGAGACTCGGGACATTTCAGAAGCTTTTAAAACATTCACCTTTGCTGCCGAAGCTGCTTTTTCAGTTTCTAAGTCAAGCAGCTCCTTTCTTTTCTTAAGTTGTTTCTTGTTCTTCCAAAGCATGCCTTCCTTTCAACAACCTCTGTCGAACAAGTAGGGCAGCCATATCAGCCTCTGCTGTTATGCGTGCTGACAAGGCAGATGAAACCATGGAGCTACTGAGTGATGATTTACTTTTCCTACAACTTTTGTTTCCAACATTAGAGATGCTATCACTTGGATTAACATCATCTATCACAGCACCTTTACCAACATTCCCGGTATGCCTAGAAGCACCCGAACCCTTTCCAGCAGGTAATACATCAGAAGACTCAACACCAGGTGGATTTAAATGTGGCAAATCAAGCTCAGACAAGTGATTTTTACTCTGAGGGTTTCCCTTTGCATCATGAAGCCATTTCTTTATCTCTTCCATAAACTCAGTATTATGTGCTCGCACACTCATAAACCAAGCAGTTTGTTTTTCTTGCTCTTCTTGAGGAAGCAAAGGAAGCAAGGTTTCATGCAGATGAGTTGTCTCATTAAGCAACACAGTCAAATTCTCTAACTGAGCCTGAACAGTGGAAACATTATCTTCAGATTGCTTTAATTCTTTAATAACCTTTATGACATTTTTAATTTTATTAATCTTAGTGTGACGTTCTTTTTGAAGCCTTTCAATCAGATTCTCCAAAGCCTTAGCAGTCGGTTTTGGCTGTCTTATCTTTCCATCCACATCACCACATTGTATTAATTGGTGTGTCTCCATTTTTCTTCAAAACATTACAAAATCCAAACTCTGAACTGCACCTATGCCACACAGCTTCATTCCAACACATCAACTTGATGACATTCCCTTCAATAAACCTTGGACACACACAATTAAAAGGAGCAATATCCCCCACTAGCTGCCTATTAAACCTAACTAACTCAACCTAGTCTTCCGTACATACCAGTGGTGGGTATTTATGTACCTCCATACCGTCAGCTGTGAGGAAGACAAACTGTCTTAAACACAAACTGCGGCGGTACTCCCAAGCCAATGGCTTCAGCCGCCTGATGCACAATAACTAGAAAGCAAATCAGTACAACGCCTAGCGCAGCTGTACTGCTGAAACCTAACAGGGGAACAAGACTCCTGAAAGAAATCTGTTTTGTGTAGCCAAAGGCTTAATCTAAAAGCTGCGTGGACAAAGGCAACAGCAAACTATAAAACTCTCACTAATAAAACTCATCTATATAGAAATAATCCAATAAAACCTACAAACTTTTCTGTTGACAATTTGTTGCGGCTCCTCCAACCTATGGCTGCGGCAGGCTAAACATGAGGACACCAATGACGCGCAACAATGAACACATAAAATACACTTCTGTACCATTTGCTCCTTTTATTCCACATGCAACTGTCCAATATACAAATCAGTGCCTGGGATTAACTATTAGACAAATGCACAGACTGCACAAACAAATAACTACAACTCACCAATAACTGCACTAACTACTATGCCAAATTACAACATTGGCCTATGGCATCAATTAGTGCACAAATATACAAAAACCATCAAGTTCCAGTTAAAATACATCAAAATCATTCAAGCTGCGCTCAAGCTGCGGTCAACAAAAAGTTCTGCCTCATGCTCACCCTACCTTTCTGCTCATCAACATCAGGTGCTGTGAACAGGTGAGTGCAACCACATTTATCATCTACCACACCCATGAGACACGCCCCACACCCGTGCACCAATACAGTGAGTCCATTTAAACCAACCCACTTAGTCAAAAAGGAACAACTCATATGGCTCCTACAACATTTTTATTTGATTAATCTAAAGTTGTTCTTCTGTGTCTGAAAACACTCACTCCCATTTACTCAACCTGTGTTGTCGGCTGCTGCTGTGGCCTACAGTAGCAGAAGACAACACTGCAACTGTAACGAAACTGATTACAGCATTATTTTTAAAACCTTTAGTGAATTCAACGTTCTTCAAAATTTTGTGTATGCTACTGTTGTATATAGTGTATTATGTTATTTATTTTGTAGTTGTTTATATTTTATTTCTATTTTTGGATTTTCTTCTGCTATCTCTACCTGAGCTGAGGCAATGCACAAATTTTCCTGCCGTCGATCAATAAAGTCTAATCTCCTCATTGACTGCATTTCTGATGGAGATGAGACTTCATGCAGGACAGAGGTGAGAGAGAGTCAGCTGCTTCAGATTCCTAGGCATCAACATCAGCGAGGGTGTCATGCCATATTAAACCATTATACACCTTAATAGTAAAATTTAAAAAAATGTGTTTAAATTGCATGAATTAATATTTATTAACGTCTCTTTGTGACGTCATACTATGATATGACTGCCACAAACAGAGCGTCCTCCTGTAACCATGGTTACGGGAGTTTGTTGCAAGAAGTGTTGTGAATCTCGCTGAGACAGGGAACCACTGAGAGCCTCAGATGAACCAATCAGTCAGATCGCTGTCTCCACTTCTCCTCCTCCTCCTTCGTTCCCTTTGTTTTTTAAGTACCTCATATATGTTAGGATTCTTTAGCTAGTTAGCCATCACATTAGCTAGTTAGCCATCACATTAGCAAACTGCTTCGGAGCACAGCTGCCGGAGTCGCGGGTTTTGTTGAATCAGGCGTTGGACCTGCTGGAGGAATGCTCTGCGATGATGGTGGAAAACAGCCGCCATTCAACCCATTTGAGAGCTTCAAAGAACTGGCTGCAGGTATGATTGAAAGTTTGACAACACCGACTTCAACGCCGGCGCTGAAGCTAAAACACTGTTGATGCGTCTGTGATTTATTAGTGATCGCTCACTTGTGTGCACGTGCATGTAGGTGAACGCTCGCGGCATGACGTCACACAGCTCAGTTCCTTTCTGCTTTGATCTTACAGTACGTGCCTTTGATCTTGCAGCACGTGACCTCCACTTGAGTCCCTAAATAGGGGTGAAACAGCGGGCTTTATACCTGAATCTTGCATTTTGCATTTTTAGTTGTCGTACGTTAAATGTACAGACCGCGATCTTCCCTTTCTGAAAGCTTTCTGAAAACGGATTTCCAAAGTAATTGTAGCGAAAGTAAGTCATTGACAATGTCTTTATCCAGTGTTAGAACCCCTACCCCCATTAATTCAGAGCCTTTTTCACCTGCTATCAGCGGGTGTTTCGATAGGCTCTCTGGATTACAGTGGGGCTTGATAGAAAATGGGATCTGGAACTCCGATGTCCAAGTAGCACTGGCTGATATGATTACTGATGTCATTCAGTCAGTTAGTGCAAGCACCATAAAAACTTTATTTCTAGGAGGTCAGGACCAATTAAATGATGCATCATTCCAGACATACCTTAGCATAGCCGTGACAAAAATAAGCCCCGTATTGGGAGACTCTTTCTCAATCAGCTTTGCTGCTGCTCTTAATGTCACCCATGAGGAGTGTGAAAGCGCTGTGGTGCTGACACAGATGATTGAGGAGGAGATCTCAAATAAAGTCAACTCGGGTTGGGTTCTTGTCCCAGAAAACCCGGATTCTATTTATGTCACCAGAAAAATAACAAACATAAATAACCTCAGATGCATGGTTTCTCATGCTTTCTCATGTCTGAAGACATATAAAGGTAAGCTGAGCGGCCTGTTCATGAGGGGGGCTTTACCCACTTCCTTTAGTTCAAGTGATGAGAGTCTTGAATCCAAGCTCTCTGAGATGGGAACAATTAAAGAAATAAGTATGGCTCTCATGAGGTGGAGTACAGACAGAGAGATAAGTAAAGATGACCAGGACTGTCACATAGAACTGCAACCCGTGGAGGAAAAAGAAAGTGATGAGTTTGCAGAAGCTGAGGAGAAAGCTCAAAGTGATGTTGAAACAATCCTCAACAATCTGAATTATTTACATGATGAAGATGATGCAGATAAAGCTGCAGTTGACATTGTAAATTTGTTAATTGCTAACATTGAGTATCCTGATGCAGAAGATATCACATTAAGTGAGAAGTGTAGCTCACCCAAGCCTGCTTTTGATGTGGACCTGGTGATCAAAAAGGTGAAAGACTTTTTTGCATCATGCGCCCTAATTATGAAACCAGATGAAGTAAAACGACACTTCTTCAGGTTTGCTAAAAAGGAATTTGAAAAAATGAACAGTGAGCTGAAAGATCATTTGAAGAAAAGCAAAGGATTTTTGACCTTTCAGAGACAACAGGCAAACTCCCCGGAGAGTGAGAGAGCTGACTCCAGGAAAAGCGAACACATGAATCCCTCAGAAGTTCCCAGAAAATCACCAACCTTAGAAACCACAGTTAAGTTCTTCTCCGCTCAAATTTACAACAGTCGTGCCGGTTCTGAATAAACTGTTTAGTAAATTAACCCAGACAGGACACCTTGGCCTGACAAGTAAGGAGATGTTTTCAAGGGAGTTGACAGAAAATGTGTACGCCCATGTCGAGTCAACATATCCAGCCCCCACGATGCAAATGGGTAAAAGTCTCTCAGAGTCTGACTTCTCTAAGACTTCACAGGGTGACTGTAATGTACCCTCTGCTCCTGAGGTGCCATATGTGCTCGTAGAAGATTCAGTGGAAAGGTTCTTACAAAACCTTCTTTTCTGGTTGGAGAATGAAACTTTAACCCAAACTATTATAAATGACAAAATTTCTGGTGCCGTGGAAGATATAGTAAGAGTGCTGACCCCATCAAAGGAAGAAGTTATGATTGGACCAGATGCTGGTGAAACAAGCGACAGACTGTTTACATCACGGTCAAGTCCAGTTACTGATCTCACCAAACAGCCAGTCTGTGTGAGTGCAGAAGACCCGGACCTGGTTTCAAATACAAGCAGTGATCAGGCATCAGTGTCTCATTCTGAACCCACAGAGGGTCAAAGTCAGCCAGCAACCTCTGAAAACCCAGAGGAAGAGCTGTCAGAAACATTAGTTACATCACAGTCAAGTCCAGTTACTGATCTCACCAATCAGCCAGTCTGTGTGAGTGCAGAAGACCCAGACCTGGTTTCAAATACAAGCAGTGATCAGGCATCAGTGTCTCACTCTGAACCCACAGAGGGTCAAAGTCAGCCAGCAACCTCTGAAAACCCAGAGGAAGAACTGTCAGAAACATTAGTGTCACCTGATGATAGGCTAATTGCCAAACAATTTAGCACTCTTGTAGCCACGAGAATCGCAAGAAATTTGCACAAAAATGCCAGAAAACTTCTGGATCTAGAAAAATTAGACTTAGTTATCAACCGTCTGACAGATTTGGTACTTTCTGAAGTGAGATACACCGAATGCCTGGAAATTCTTAAAAATAGCGGGGTTGAATTAGTCAAGGCCACAGCTGAAGGCCTTATCAAGGAGTTTGGATCTGCAGACAAGTTCTTCGATGTAATGATATCAGAAGATTCATCTTTTGACGACACTATTCTGAAGCACCTAGCAATGAATCTCGGTGATCAGGCATCAGTGTCTCACACTGAACCCACAGAGGGTCAAAGTCAGCCAGCAACCTCTGAAAACCCAGAGGAAGAACCGTCAGAAACATTAGTGTCACCTGATGATAGGCTAATTGCCAAACAATTTAGCACTCTTGTAGCCACGAGAATCGCAGAAAATTTGCACAGAAAGGCCAGAAATCTTCTGGATCCAGAAAAATTAGACTTAGTTATCAACCGTCTGACAGATTTGGTACTTTCTGAAGATAGATGCACCGAATACCTTAAAATTCTTAATAATAACATGAATAAGTTAGTCAAGGCCACAGCTAAAGGCCTTATCAAGGAGTTTGGATCTGCAGAGAAGTTCTTCGATGTAATGTTGTCAGAAGATTCATCTTTTGACGACACTATTCTGATGCACATAGCAATGAATCTCGGTGGCTTCATGAATCCTCCAAAGAAATCCAAACTTGCCAGGTTTTTTTCAGCAGTGTTAAAAGCTTTTAAGAAGCTGTTCAGCTGCTGCTTTAAAGGCAGTACTGATGACTAAATTGTCATCTTGATTTTTTTCAAATACCTCTTTTAAAATCTTAAAGAAGTCTGGCCTCAGAGTTAACATCTGAGGTATATTTTATTTTAAAACTATTTCATTTGACTTTAGTTAGACTGAGAAATATTCTTCATCGTGTCTCCTCGTATTATCGTTACCATCACCCCCCACCGGCCGAGGCAGATGGCCGTCCCTTCTGAGCCTGGTTCTGCCGGAGGTTTCTGCCTGTTACAGGTAGTTTTTCCTCCCCACTGTCGCCAAGTGCTTGCTCATAAGGGATTATTAATTAATTGGGGTTTTCTTGCTGCTACTGAAGGGTCTCTATCTTACAGTATAAAGCAACTTGAGGAGACGGTTGTGATTTGATGCTATATTACAAATCTTAAATTCAACTGAATCTTAAAAACATGTAATATAGCATCACATCACCATCAAATCAAGAACTGAAAAATAAAACAAAATAAAAACCCAAACCTACATTGAAAACTGTTTGTGATTTGTCTTGTGCTTTCAAAATATATTGTCAAATATGAAAAGCTGCATTTATATGCTCTGGTCATTAGTACTGGTATTTTAATGTAAGCAAACACAAGGAACATACACCGATGTGTAAGTACTACAGATGAAGAAGCAAGAGCGTTTGAACAGCCGGTTCCGCTCTCTCAATTCTCCGATAAGCCAGGGCCAAGCCAGCTCCGATCAGCAAGAACCCTGTTATCATGGTTCCGAATAGGTAGATATCTTCAGCGTCCTCAATCGACAGTCCCGCCAGGCACATGATCCTCCAGTTCTGCCACCCGTCCATCGTGTATCCGGCAGGAAAAGTCCCTCCAGGGCACTCGGGCTCTCCTGAACCCAGACTTCTCGTTGAGAAAAGGGTGTCAATAGCATTCAGAGACCAGTTGATCAAATCCATAATTCTCTTTAGGTTTTAGAGAACGACAGTGAGAGACTGTTCGAGGGAAAGTAATATACACGAGACAAGACAAGGACACAAGAGGCTATGCAGGGAAGATAAGGGGAAGAAGGAGAGGAGAAAAGTGCGACCGCCTTCGCCAAGAGCCAAACGAGAACCTCGTTACCTGATCGCAGCCTTTTCTGGCTGCCTGTACGCCGGCTGCCTGTACGCCGGCTGCCTGTACGCCAGCTGCCTGTACGCCGGCTGCCTGTACCCCGGCTGCCTGTACGCCGGCTGCCTGTACACCGGCTGCCTGTACGCCGGCTTCCTCTACGCCGGCTGCGTTCCCATCACAGTTCGACCGCCTCACCCTCAGAACATCTCCACCACCCTGCCCACTGTTAAGATTATTGTCGAGGTCAGACTCTTAATTTGTCTGTTAAACCGATGTGGTTTCTCTTTCAGTCAGAACTCCAGGGCTCAAGCTCTCGCTCCCAGCTAATTCCATACTCGTATGGCTCTGGCTGACTTCTGATCTCCTCTGGGGAAAAAAGGGAGCTTAATTTCTTCTTCTGTCTTTCTCTTTCTAATTGTGCAGGTGAGTCACTCATCTGTAAGCTGCTGCGCTCCAAAGAGGCCATGGCCACGATGGACATCAGGAACTGGCCCCCAGTGCTGGACACCACTACAGCGTTTCATTCATATCCGCACAGGGAAATCACGCTCACATTAAGTACTTTAATTTAACATAAATGCAGGTCGTGCACAGCCGCCTCACAATGCAGTCTGAGTAGTTCTGGTTGCAGATATAAACCTAAAGAATGCACATTAAATTAAATCCTCTGCTGTGATGAAACCTGCCTTTACAGCTCCATCACTCTGTGATTTATCGAAAAATAAAAACTTGCTGTAGCTGCAAGTCTGTGGAGTTCCCCACCACTGCTTTAGAGAATCAAAGCACCAGGAAGTGGGAATAATTTCTCCTATAATAAGGATTTTTAGGTCCCTGATAACAAAAATGAGCAGATTTTATCCAGTTTGGTAACGTTTACATCACTAGAGAAGAAAATATAGCCACATTATTATAATTACTATTGTTATTTTTGTATTTTTGGAAAAGAGGTTGCCCAGTTTTGATACACATGGAGGTTTGCAGCAGAGACAGAATCATGTTTTCTGCTTATTTTAATGATATTTTAATGACTTTAGAAACCAGACGCCTGATTGTTTGTTTTTTTTACATTGAGACAAAGTTTACACAGAAGGACTATATAGGGTCTTTTTTAAAGTGACTTTCAGGGATTTAGGATCTCTGAAGAAAAACTATCAATTTTTATTACTTAGAGATTTTTCAATATCTAACAAGGACACGAGGACAAAGTTAAATTGACCTGATTTTTGCATAACTTTAAGAATTTGAATGTGAAGAGAAGAAAAGATCCATGAACGTAATGATTCAAAGGGTTCAAATATCTTTGAATGTATGTGCTTCAATATATTTTTCGGAGTGAGGAAAACAGAAAAAAGGTTAAGTATTCTGAAGAGCGTAAGATTATGAAAAAACTAGAGATATGAAATATCCAGATTTTAGAGGCCCAGAGAGGTGAAGAGCAAAGCAGCAAACAGAGAAAGCTTTGTAAAGTAGCTTTATTTTTTATTTTTTTGTCAGCTGGCAGAAAGGCAGACAGATGTTTTTCTTGCCGTTTCTTCTCAGCAACGTTGCTGCAGGTCCTTCCCCAGGTGGAAGAGATGGACATCTCCTGGAACGACTTGATTGGTGGATTGGTTCATCCACTGTGCATAAGCCCTCAGTTTTACAGCTTTGATCATTCATTTTGATTTACTGGCTCACAGAGAAATTTCAAACTAACTCACAGAAAAAAAATCTGTCTTGAGAGGATAGCTTTAGCTAATTTATCTGAACTCTGTTTACTTTATGAGGTAAAGATGACCATATAAGGAATATCCTCTCTCTGTGAGATGATAAAGACTCAAGGGTAAAAAGACTGAATCTGTGTGTCTAAAGCGGGCTGAAGATTAGTTTACCTACACCGACCTCATTATTAGTTAGATGTATAGTATAGTTATATTATAGAAGAGAACATAAGGAGCAGCAGTTTGGATCCATTTTAACAGTGCTGTCAGTTGGTGTTTTATTATTTTCTTGTCTGTTTTTTTTGCTGTCTCTTCGTTGATACATTTGTATGGATGAGGTTTTCCTGTTCATAAATATGGAACTCCAAAGTGTTCAAAATTAAATAAATAAATAAGTCATGATGAAATAAATAACTATGTGAATAAATAAGACACAGATATGTAATGTGAGAATGATATTGTGAAATAATGGAACACATTTTGAAAAAAAAGCTCATTATTGTGAAATATATTACATTCTGCTATATAAATGTACTTATTATTGTGAAATATTATTTCATGGTCATTATTTTTCACAATAACAGAGATTATTCCTGAGGCATTTTATTTATTTCCAGCCGTTTATATTCCAAAATGTTGTTTTTTTTTCAAAGTCAGTCTTTATTTCAAAATCCCGTTTTTCCCGATGGTCTATTTATTTCATAATGCGACTTTTCAGCAGAATGACTTTGTCTGTCAATCAAGAAAGACAGGGCGGAGCCAGTTGTGTGATTGGTTGCTCCTTTACTCAGACATAAGTAATAGCACATGAATCGTCGATTTAGGTTTAATGGTGCAATGCGTCTCCTATGCAGCTGGCGGCAGTATGTAGCTCAAAATAAACTTAAGGCACCGATAAATGCAAAACACTGGGTGCGAATAACATTACAGGTGTATCAATTCTTGTGAAGGGCATGGCTGCAGGAAACAAGTCCCTTTCTGAGTTACTCAGAGAACTTGCTAACCGCTTAGATTGTACGTCTTCACCTCAGTTATTGCAGCAGTGTACTGGAGATGAAGTGGTCCCTGGTCCAAATTCTCATCACAACCGCACAGTGTTAACGTTAGCAAATGCTAACGCTATCACAGCTAGTTCCACTCCACGAAATGCTGTTCAGGGTAAGTAACTATATGTTATTACGGCTCAGTTAGTCTGTCTGTCTGCCAAAATTAGCTTTTTAATCAGTTCAGTCACAGATTTTTTTAATACTGTTTTTTACGGTGGCCCTGAGAGGCCAAACGGACTGCAACTTCAGAAAACACTTGCAAAAAGAAAAATGCTGCAAAAAGAAAATGCTGCAAAAAGAAAAATGCTGCAAAAGCACACAAAGCACAACGGAAATAGGAAAAAAGACAACGGAAATGTTTCTGGGGAGACAATAACCGGACGGACCAGTTGCAAGAACCAAAACATGTATGTATGGCTGTATCCCAATTCAAGGACTGTTTCCCATTTCAGGGTCTGCAGCCTTAAAGTACGCAGCCTTAACGGTCCTCAAGGGCCTCGTACTCAAAGACCGCTGAGGCCGGAAGTGCGAGGCTTGTAGGCTTGTGAAATGGGACGGTCTAGCCTCAGTCGCGCTGCCCAGGTTTCCTAGCAACCATGATACTAACAGCTGGAAACGTTTCATACAGCTTTGTTTGACAGAAATGAAGGAGAACATATTTTGTACATTTGTTTCTACATGTCTTTTTTCCTATTTCCGTTGTGCTTTGTGTGCTTTTGCAGCGCTTTTCTTTTTGCAGCGTTTTTCTTTTTGCAGCGTTTTTCTTTTTGCAGCATTTTTCTTTTTCCAAGTGTTTTCTGAAGTTGCAGTCCGTTTCGCCTCTCAGGGCCACCGTAGTTTTTATCATAGCAAAGAATTCTATAAATTAGGTAAGGGAAAATAATTGTCTTCTGGGTTAATGTCTGTATTACTATTTGCATTGTTGTAGGTCAGGGGTCTGCAACCTTTAACACCCAAAGAGCCACTTGGACCCGGTTTCCACGCAAAAGAAAACACTGGGAGCCGCAAATACTTTTTGAAATCTAAAATGAAGATAACACTGCATATATTGTTTTTTTACCTTTATGCTTTGTGTGAACAACTAAAGTAAGTAAGTAAAGTTTATTTATTAAGCGCTTTTCACAGAGAGGCAGTCACAAAGCGCTGTACACAAAGATTAAAATAAACAATACAATCAATAGACATTATACACAATGTAAAAGATCAAATGTAAATAATGTAAAGAATATAAAATAAGTAGATTAACAAAAGGCTTGTTTGAACAGAAAAGTTTTTAACTGCTTTTTAAAAGAATCCACAGAGCAAATAAGGTGTTGCTTATAAAATCCATGAAGTGCTACAGAGAAAATTACATTTCATTTATGTAATTAACTCATTTTGAACTCTTAAAGAAATATAACAAAAGGAAAGACACCCAGCTGAACTAAAATGATCCAGCAAACAAAAACTGTTGTGAGCCGCCACCCATCGCCTTTGTGCTTTTGGAGCCTTGACCTGACTTTTAAAAAGTAATTGGAAAAAAAGCACTATGCTGCTAAAAAAGGAAAAATAGATATTTGCAAAATTCCGCCTAAATATGTATTTTACCTGGTTAATGTGTGTGGCGGGGCGTGGTCTGCAGCACCGCTGGGAGGCGGACGCACCTGAGCTGCACCCGCAATCACGCCTTGCCACCTTAAAGTCTGTGCTCTCTGTGCTGTTGTGTTGTCGGGCTGTGAGCTGAAAAGCTACAGCCGGCTGTATGCGTACAGCAACCGTGTGTGAAAAGTGGTCAATAAAGAGATGCTGAAAAGCATCTTCATGGAAACATCGTCGGGTCTGCCGTGATATGTTTACAATAAGACTTATGGTCCCGACCGCTGCGCACAGCATCTGCAAATCGGGGCTTTCATCTTTACGCAGGACTTTAAGCTATCATCTGTGAGGCGTGAGCGGTGTTTGTTTTAACATAGTTCATGATGGAGCTGCTGACATAATGTGGATCCGAAGATCCATAACTGGCCTACCTGGGGTCAAAAGTCTCGATAAATGCACGGCGTTTCGGCGGGTATACCGGCTTCCGCGAGTGTGACGCTTATTTTGAGCGGTGAAAAAATAATATAATATAATTTTATTTTTATATTTCAAAATCACAATAATCTTCCAATTTAGAACTACAAGTTAAAAAAAGAACTAAACACAAAAATAAAATACACTTCAGCTAAATACTTCTAATTTATTTTCCCAAACCACCCGGAGCCGCAGTATAAGGACAAAAGAGCCGCATGCGGCTCCAGAGCCGCAGGTTGCCGACCCCTGTTGTAGGTAATAGGTATTCATGACTGTTTTAAAGTGGCTTATCTTCTCTGCTAATATGGAAGACAAGTAATCTATGTTACAGAAAAGAAAGCAATTTTAGTTCAACGTAGTGATTTTGTAAGTGGGTATAATTTGAAAATGGTTTTTAAACTAGTATAGTGGATGTTCTTTAAGTATTTAACATTTAAAGTGTGTGTCACTTTACGGAAGCCAACTTCAGTTTTGGTTTGGTCTCACCGTTGTAGGTCATAACACGAACAAGTCGTCAAGTCAAGCAGCTGAGGAAAGGGCTTAAGGAGACCATGGTATGGCCGCTTCTGACAGAGAGATCAGACATTCCTCTTTTCTTACCAAGGGAATCAGAGACTGCTCCCTGTTGTGAGGTAAGGTCAGGCCACATCTTTTAACATCTGAATAGTAAAGGTATTTGGTTAATTTATGAAGGATGAACATTAATTGTTGACACAAAACACTAATATACTATTTTGTATGCTTGGGTTAGTTGAACAGCTGGGTTACATTTAATAAAAATACACCTAATGTTGCTGATGCTCTTAAGACTACAAGATAAGTAAAGCTATAAAAGGACTGTGGCCTGCCACAGAAGATGAAGATGAGGAAGAAGAGGAATGCTCTCGAGGATAAATGCAGAGTGGCAGGCTACCTTCGGTCCTTCATTGAAAATGGTAAGTCTGCTGCGATAGGTATTTTGCCATTGGTTTTCTCTGATTGTACTTTGGTAAATTACATCCAGTCCAGTGATCTTGGGTCATTAACAAAGTACACTATAGTGTAATTTTGTTTTGTTATTTGCTCCATACTGCCTCCATGCAATACATAAAAAAACAGAGTGGTGGCATTATCAGTTGCACTAGAATTGTATGTAGACTACTTTTAGCTTTGTTAACATAAAAATATCTATAACAGCTACAACAGCAATTTGAGTGGGGCAAAAATGTCTGGTGCCCTGTATGTAAGTGGTCATCTTTTATGGTATTTCTCCATAAACGATTCAAAATAATGAATATAGGATGTCATTGTCATGTCAATCTTCTGTTGCAGCATCTTGTGCACAACGAAAAGCCCTCATCAAGTTTTGGACAGGATGGCAAGTCTTGCCGAGAGAAATGACTGTGGAAGTGGTCAACAGCAGTCTTCCAAAGTCTTCCACCTGTTTTGAAGTACTACGTCTTCCTGCACACTACTGTACCTATGAGTCATCTCTAATGGACATTCAGGTGTGTCTCAACTCTACTGACTCAGGTTTTGGTCTGGTTTAGGATTGATTCCATAACCACATGGTAAGATTAGACCATTTCTTCTTTCTTGCATCATTACTGTATTCAGTGTTCAAAGAAACGGACAATCTAGTGAGTTCTAGTTCCTTTTAATACACTTGACAGTGAAAAATGCACAGTACATGTGAGCATTTGTGGCTTTTTTATATAAACTGATAAACAGTTCAGATATCAAAATCAGTTGTTCACTGTACATTATAAATTACACAGTATGTTTTGTTTATACTCGCTACTGGTAAAAAAAATCTTGTAGAAAAAATTATTTGAATTAAGATGTTACACTACTGTACTGTGTTCATTGTATTAAATCTGCTCAGAGTTGACATGTACTGTATATCCAACCAAGAAATGAATATCATTAAAGTGACAGCTGTATAAAACAAATCCTGTTTTATAGCCACTCACTGTTTTGTTGAAAATGAAATTGGTTATGCTGTTTTGAGTCAGTATTAGCTACAAAGCCATAGATGTAGAAATTAAAAAAAAAAAAAAATCCTCCTGACATAGAAACTGATTAAATGTGATAGTGTCTTTCTACAAGTGATTTTGAAGTATGGTTATGCAAGAAATAGGGTGTGAACATATTGCACCTGCTTACTTTGAAGAGTTAAGGTGTGGTATCAAACATAAGTTTGAGTGACTGAACAGTTTCACAGTAGGCATCCAAAGCTTGACTGAGTGAAACGTTGTTGTTTGGTAGCACAGCAGGGTCTCATTCATTCAGTGCACGTGGGAGCTGAATCTCAGGAATGGTGATCTCATTTGATGGGCGGTGATTATGTGGTCCTGTCCAGTCCACACCATAATCCTCATCAACCTGAAAGAGCATGCACATGTTTTAAATCTAAACTGAAGAGGTGTTTCCTGCAGCTGTTCCTAGATGGACTTATTGAGTCTGTCAGGGCCTATGTGAGTTTCTTAGGCATTGGCTACCAACTAATTATTCATTCACCCATTCTAGGTCAGGATTGGTTCTCTTCAGGTATAACAAATTTAACTTTGTTTAAAGTATTGCCATCTATACCTGACAGATGGGATAAAAGGAGAGAATGACATTTCCACTTACAGGAGAAATATTTGGTACACCAACTTGCACAGTAGAAATAAACTCATCTCAACTACAGATAGCAGAGTTTTACATACAAGAACAAATATGGATCAAATAGTCATGTACCTGTGACAAATCTTGTCCCTCCTTTCTGTGCAGCAACCAGAGGTGCAGGGGTGAATGGTTGTTTGCTTTTCTGAGTCCGTGCTGACTCCATGCTTCCTGGAATGACTGAAGATGATGTTGAATGTGATGCAAAAAGCATCTGTGCAGAGCAAACAAGTGAATTTTTTCACCAGGGTTGAGCAGTCCTTGAATCTCCAGCTGGGTGAAGATGTTTTCATATACATCCCTCCACAGGCGCTCAATGCTGATTTCCATCTATATGCCAAAGGTGATTTGCTGCTGATACACTGTACTGAAAACGCCTTGTAGTCTTAATAGATAACCGTCGCATCTTGACCCCTTCTGGATTGACTCGTCTCATTGAATCCATCAGTCGAAATCCTGATTAACAAACAGATCATGTCTTAGTACTAACAACTACAAAAAGACTGTATTGTAAACACTGTAATGCTTATGGGACAGATCTTCATTGTGTCAGGTAAGTATCCAGGTGCTGTACAGATTTAGTGAGGAGAGAGAATCGTGTACAGACTGGTTCAAACAGGAACATAACTGCATAACAATGATAAGAACATGCTAGTCATTTTTGATGCCTACATTAAAATATCACATCAAGGCCACACTGACACGTGCTTTCCAGGCCGGAAACTGGTGTTTGGATATT
Source organism: Neolamprologus brichardi (assembly GCF_056152115.1). NCBI lineage: Eukaryota > Metazoa > Chordata > Actinopteri > Cichliformes > Cichlidae > Neolamprologus > Neolamprologus brichardi. The sequence continues at coordinate 14,895,221 of NC_142112.1, read as the reverse complement.
TTAACAATATCAGCTTACTTTGAATGTATATGGCTCTGGATCATAGATGTCCCATCATCATTCTGCAGTCGGCATTTGGGTGATGACGCTGAATGTCCAGCACTTTTGAATCCAAATCCACATCTCCAATAGAGGAATACCTATCAGATTTTCTGCACATAAAACATTTTTTCATATTTTCATATAACAGCAAATCTCAAAGTTTTCCAATTAATACTGAAAGAACCAAGGACGTAAATGTATTCTTGTTTTAGCTTTACTGAAGAAACCAGAGAAAGTATGATATTTAAAACGCTGCTGTAATAGACAAAACCATTTCAATAAACTCGCTATTTATGCATTTATGCAATGCATTCAATGTCTGGATATAAGACTAATATCATTCTATCGTTGTATATATAGTGGTAAGAATCTGAGCAGCCATAATCAACGAGTTTGGTGTTTGATGATTTTATCTGACAGCTTTGGTCAAGTCCAGAAAACAGTACACCAGAGCCTATACGTCGGTAAGTTGGCTACCTTCTAGCACATTGATCTGGCCTCTGTGGCAGGTATATAAACATCTAATGTTTTTAACACTTTAATGTTAGCATGTGATGGCCACAAAAGCATGTTATGTTTTATAACATTTTCTTTTTATCATTGGATCTATATTTTATAGGTTACCTTCAATATCCCAAACATCTGATGTGCAAGTATATAATACTCTTTTGTATAACAATGTTGCATATTTAATTGTTAAGTTTCATTTGCATGCCATTACATCTGCAGTTGTTATGGTATTGTGTTGTGTTTGTGTTTATGCTGAAGGTTCAGTGTGGTACAGAATCTCAAATGGCATCCACATCAGGAGAACATACTACAAGTTACAAGTTAGTCTTAAGTTATAAAATTACATGATTTCCCCTAGGGATCAATGAAGTATTTTGATTCTGATTGTGATTCTAAAATTTAAAAAATATAAAATGATATATCTTGTAAATAATTATAAAGTAATAAGCTCAGTGAAACTGTTTTGGTTTTTTTGTTGTTGTTTTTTTTTAATTATAGAGGTTCTCTATCTAATCCATAACTTGAGCAAATTCAGTCATGGTGAAGTACTTCTGACCCAACCCAGCCAAATGTAGAGCCAGAATTACTATTACAGACTGAGAACCTTCACAGACATTACATAAAATGTATTTTAATCTTCTGTTTTTACTCTTCTTTCACAGTATGTATACCAATATCTATGCACCTGTCGTTATTGACAGCAGTTCTTCAGATGCTGAGGGAGAGGAGTTGCAAAAGGAAAACTGGTAACTTTCATATCTTGAATAAGTACAATAAACCCATAATGTTTGACTTGCAGTTAACCTATTTATCAAATATTTCTTTACTAAAAATAGTGCTGGGTACTGCTGCTATTTTTGATCCTAACCTTTTACAGGAGCAAACATAGCTTAACTGTTCCTGAGAAGTTATTCTGCTGATGATTGTATTCAGAAAGAAAAGATTCTTAAAATTATTTGGTTGCTGATGATTGTTCTTCAGATCACTATTTTGCTTTTTAAAATGAATTAACAGAAAAAGGCCAATTGATAAAGCAAGAAAAATTACTTAAAAGATATTAAACCAAAAAAAACCCCATAAAGTGTAAATAGTGTAAATATTTTGTTGCTTTTCACTGACTGATTCTACAGTGATGAACCTGATGGATTGACGGCTGCAGATGTCATCTCAAATCTGGCTCTGAAGATTAACAAAACCTCCTGTAGCAGATTCAACATTAACCGAGCCAATGTCTGGGATGGTGCCTACCGAGGCTTCAGAAGGTCTTCATATAGTCCCAAATCTGGCATGATGGTGAAATTCTCTGATGACGTGGGACTGGCTGAAGAGGCAATAGACACAGGTGGGCCTACTCGAGAATTTCTCACCCTTTTGATGGAAGCCATAAGGACGAGAAGAATATTCGAAGGAAAAGGCTATGCCAAATATTTCACATTTCATAGTAAAGGTATTTATTTTTTTCACTTTTTTTTCCATGGTCAAAATTGCTTTATTATAATGTAATGTCTTTATCTTTAGCTGCAGATGAAAATGAATATTTCTACGTTGGAAGAATGATTGCAGTTTCCATTGTCCATGGTGGTCCAGGGCCATGTTGTTTATCTCCAAACTTCTTTATGTACCTTGTTGGAAAAGACAAGACATTCGAGGCACCAATTGATGATATACCAGATGAAGAAATCAAGAAGGCTCTACTAGAGGTAAATTTGTGATGTTATGATTATGACAAACGCCAATAAATGCAAATTTTTAGTCTTAGTTATCCACTTAACATAATATTAGTAACTAACTGATGCCTGAAAAGATTACTGATTGTGTAATCCAAGACTGTGTTAAATTGCACATTAATAGACAGCATGCGAAGGATGTCACTTGTGCATGTGTGTGTGTGTGTGTAATATATATTTTTCTCTTTAGATAAAGAATGCAACATCTGTAAGTGAGCTCCGAGTAATCTCAGAAAAACACTCAAGCATGCTCCAGACAGCAGGATGCTATCGATTCATGAGGACACTGGAGGATAAGAAGAAGGTAGTAGCGGATTACATTCAGTGGTACTTCATCTACCGAAACCATCTTTCCATCCAAAGGTATAGAATTCAGACTATTATGTGCCCATTTAACATAATCTTTTCAAAAGAATAAATTGTTACTTTTTTTTATTCCAGTGAAATTTAAAGGACGGAAAAAATATATTCTAAATGCAAGACCTTTTTCAGGAGGACTTCTTTCTTGTAGCAGTAGCAGTAGGAGTGTCTTAGCTAGATAAGAATGTTGGTTACTTTCTTAACACAGTAGTTTCCCATGTGAAGTTTTGCTTGCTTGCACAAATAACATTAAACATTTTTTTAAAAATTAGACTGTTTTCTAGTTTCAGAGAGGGTCTAGCAACACTGGATTTTCTAAACGCCCTGGAACAGCATCCTTCACTCTTCTTCTCATTCATGTGCTACACTGAGACCAGGCTGACAGCTGATCTTCTTGAGAACATCTTCCATGTGCAATTTGGTCCACCTGGCAGCTCTAGGCGTCAAGAGGAGACAAGAGTACTAAGCTACTGGCAAGACTATCTGCTTTCTGTAGAAGGTATTAAATTTGTTTGAAAATGTTGAAATGAGTACATTTATGTCAGCAAAGTGTGATGGCCCCTTTTTCCTGTTTATTATCATTAGAAATAACTTTTTGTCTCTTTACATTCACAGAGAAAAATGGAAGTCTGTCTCTTGAAGACATCCTTATGTTTGCAACTGGACTGAGAGAAATTCCTCCTGCAGCAATTCAGCCAAAGCCACAACTTCTTTTCCAGACCACTTCACGCTTCCCTGTAGCAGATGTCTGTGCAAATACTATCAAAATCCCAGTGTTACACAATTATGAGGACTTCCAAGAAGCCATGGATTATGGCATCCAGAACTCTCCTGGGTTTGGGCTTCCCTAAGGTCCAAGTCCTTTTGCTTTTAAGCCACATTTATGGTTTTAGCAAATATTTGAAGTTTGTGATTTTAAAATCTGAAAATTTTGTTTATAATAATTTTGGTAACATAAAGTTTAATGCATCGCAGAAAGTTCAATCAGGTTTTGGAATTTCAAAAGCATAATATCATAGTTGGACAATTGAACAAGTTAGACATATTTCACTGTGTTAAGAAATTGCCAAAGTAACAAAATAAAACATTTCTGAAGTACTGAGATACGCTAGTATAATAACACAGGGAAAAAAATCTGATAAATTCAGTTAAAAGGCTTTATTTAATCAAACACTTCTGTGTTTGATTACATTTTTTGTAAGATATGCAAGTTGTTCTTGGAGTTAAAAAAAAAAGAAAAACCCACATAAATACAGGTCTTGCAGAATGCTTTTGTAAACCTTTGTTTGTAAAACAGATCTCCAAATTAATCAATGTGTTTGTTACAGTACCTAATTAAAAGGAACAAGTTATTTTGTACAGTATGGTCTTTTGATTTCTTCAGGTAGAAAGCGTACACACTGAAAAGTTGACGGTAGTGAAACTATTTATATAAAAACTATGGTACTATTTTTTTCAATACTCATTAAAGTTGGTTTGTGACAATTAGTGTCAGTGGTAATTGTACCCACATCTAGCAGATGATTTTACTTCTAAAGTCCAGTCATATTTTTGAGTGTTATATAATTTTCAACTGCAGTAGTCCAGTTGACTGGTCGAGGGAGCTCTGTCTTTCCAAGTTTGTGAAATGAACCTGGAGATTGTCGTCCCCACATAGACTGTACTGAGCAGGTAGAATGTCATCAAACTGGTGCAGGATTTCTTGAGGCACTTGGAATCCACACTCTCTTCCACCATACCTTAGGTCAGTCAGAAAAATGAACAAATTCAGTCACTTCTCCAGGTACTATCCTTCAAGGTTACAGCAAAAGCGCAAAGTCAATCTTATAATTAAAAGTCAGTTCTGGAAATTGTGATTTTAAAGAATCTTAATTATGCATATATCTACATTTGTCGTTTTTAGCCAAGATGTGATCCAAAGTTTAAATATGATTGTCTAACTTTTTTTTTTTTGTTGTTTTGGAAAAAAATATAAAAATAAAACGTATGTGCATGAAGTCAGAGAACAGAACTAATGGCAAAACACAAGTGGCAGCTTTAATTTCTATTCAGCAAAAAGGTGAAAACAACAAAACACACTATTCAATTGCTAAAGTGTGTGTAATACCTGCTGTGAGTAACAGTTAGGGCAAATTGTTAAACCTAAATGACATACTGCTTACTTAACTCAAGTGGTTAGGTCAAGAAAGAAAAGAGTGCACATAAGGCATGGACTGTTCCTGAAACATTTTATAAATGAACAAAAGGTGGAATAACAGCAAGCTGGACAGGTATCCTGCACATAGAATACACTATACTGAGGAAGAAAAAATTTAGTAAAACTATGAAATAAAATACATGGACTAAATACATACCTATGAGGCAGGTGATACATGGCTTCTGGTTTACCAGATGGACAACAAGATTGGCGCACAGGTCGGATGGTGTGAGTGTTCCAGAGATCTGTGTACTCGTCAAGCTCTTTTTGCAAGACATTGAGGAAGACATATCGTAGAAGGCATTTATGTTCATGACTGCCGTTGAAAAGATGCCTCTCCCTCAGGTCACTGAAGAGTTCAATCCAGAACTGAGTTCTAATGGTGGAATGACAAGGCATATAAAATTTAATAACACAAGTAATTCAATGTAATTGTCCTCTTTAAAAAAAAGTCGTAATCTTAAGAATATTGAACTGTGCGCAATTTCGTCCAAACAAAAGCTTATTCACATGTTCTGAAGTGTTTCATCAATGCACTGCAGGAAAAAAAAGCAACTTCACACAAATAACAAAATTTAACAATATGATTAATCTTTCTGTTATTCCTGCATTTGGCGGTTGAACTTAAGAAAAGTTGTAATATACAGGTCTGTCCATATAAATGTACTATTTTGTTTCTACATGAACACTGAAGCTGTTATCACTTGTTAGATACCACACAGAAATCCAAAAGCGAGTGAAAACATCAGTATTTTTTTTTTGGCACACAAAGTCGAAGAAATGTCTGAAACAAACGACCTCCTCTAACAAATTTCTGTCATGTTGGATCAATGTTCTTATATTACTCATATTACAGTTCTCAAATTTGAAGAATCCCTTCTTCTTTTATTTATATGACTCCCTACAGGTAAACTATTTGATCTAGATGTTAGTTTGGTACTACGTAGGCACACAAATTTGAATAAATTTTACTCAATTTTAAATAGATAAAATTAGAAAAAAAAAAGTTTAACACGCACTACTGAAGCTACTGTGGTGTATATAAGTCATTATGAAGCAATTAAAAGGTGAGCAATAAATGCTAGAACATAGGAAAGTGAAGTGCTTACCATTCTCTATAAAAGGTGCTAAAACTTGAATGTTAGTTCCACAGGACCCACAAAAAACTCCAATTTGCCCCACTAGCTGGATTCCACAATATGGACAATACATTGCCTGATGAAGACACAATGCCAAATTAAAACCTGAACACATTAACTGCAACACTCCTTAATGACTTTGACTTATTAGTATTTGTTCTCGAGTTTAAAAAAGCTTCATTTCTAAGGCTACATTAAACATTATCTTTGTTAGACTTATCTTTGAATGTATATTCCAGATATCTGTAGTATTATTAGAATCATGAGATTACAACACATTTACCTCTCCTCCACTTCTTTGAAGTGTCTCCCAGTCCCGCTGGTTAGCATGTTTTGATTCGTGCAACTGGTAATTAATGTAATTAATGTATTTAATGTAATTAATTAATTAATGACACATTTAATTAATTTAGAATGAAGAGTAGACTGATATATTAAATATTCCTTTATTGGGTGTGAAAATCAGACCATGTCATAACTGCTTTCAGTCATACAGAATAGATATCAGAGCCTTAAACAGGCTGACTTCTGCTAAATGGGTCAAACTGGGCAGAAGGTATACAAACACATAACATCCTTATAGAATATGATGTAACACTATAGATCAACTTACCTCAGAATATATAAAGCATATAAACAATTACAGCAATATGATGCAACAAACACAGCAGTAATACTAATCCAAAATACTCAAAGCTTCATAGAACTGAAACAAACATTTATTTTTAGCTCCATTCTGCTGCTGATACATACTTTAGGTTTCTGAACATTAAACTTGTTGCTGCCTTTCATAGTGTGTAACTTGAAGGCCCTGAGTACTTTCTCCCACACTGAAAACACTGGAATGATCAAATTATTTGATCATTACCTAATAAGACTGATTCAGGACAGACAGTTAGTTATTCTAAACTTTCCTAGCAGTCCTTCACAAACAGGGAACAGTCTGTCTATTCTCTCCATCTGTCAGCTGCTGCTGGCTCTTCCTCCTCCTCTTCCTCACACACTGCTGAGTTTGTCCTGGTGGATCATCAGGGGTGCAAAGCCTCACAGGTGATGTGCAGCAGTGGGTGACAGGTGAGGGTCTCAGGTGTATACACTGCTACAAACAGGAGGATTTAGTGTTTGTGTTATTACGAGTGCTAAACAAGAAGAGTTCCCAGATGATACAGTGGACACATGTGTGACTCCTGTGATTAAAGCATCTTTCTTTCAGCTTAACGAGTGAACCGTCAGCTCGTTCAAACACACGTTAAAGTCCGTTTGGCTCGACACCACTGAACAGAGGCAGCAATGTAACATAGCTAACATTAACAGTGCAGTGAATCCTGCTTGTGCCGTGATATTCAGGACTGCAAACCGAGCAGCATCACTGACTTTCAGCTTGTTGTGTTTGTGGATATATGACTGACTTTAATTATCCATAAAATCATCAGTTTCTCTGTAAGATTAAGGTCGACTATTGTTTTATTATATTTTAAAGGGTTTAAAACCAAATAAAAGCTGAATGTACAAACATCACTAATGTCACATAACTTTGCCGACATGTGGCCAACAGCAATGTTTTAATGTTCCTCATTATTAAACATTTGCACATAAATAAGTGACATAATATTCAGTACTTACTTTTCACAGTTACTCTTCGGCCGCTCCACTTCTGCCGTCTGCGGCAAAATTATCCACACCGACTGCCGCGCTATGAATTGTGGGATATGTTGGGCCACGAAGTCTATACTGCCACATCCTTAAAATTCAGGGAAATGAAGGATGCATTTGAGGGCTGCATTTCAAGCAGCCTTTGAATAGGGACAGCCTTCGGCGCGCCGCTGTGACGTAATCGGCCTTAAAATGCACCCTTTAAGGATACAGACTTGGGGCAGCCATGTATCCCAGAATGCATTTCAAATCACAGGCAGCAATGGTGGTGGTGTAGTTTTAATACCCCGTTTTTCTGTCACCAACTACACATTTAATAGTGTTTTAGCCGCGAATATCGCGGTGTAATCTTCACATCTCTGGTCAGGTTGTCAACATAGAACATGTTTGCAAAAGTGCTCAGATGTTTTCAGAGATGTCACTCGCTCTGCTAACAGTCAGCTGACAGAGTGCACCGAGCTCACAGCCCCGGTGTTACAGCTTAACTGTTTATTTTGTGTGTATTCGTTTGTTTTGGAGGGGGGGGGGGGGTTACGTTAACCGGTTTGTTTACATATTTCACTCTCCGTGTTCCACATGTTGCATTTGCAGATTCATGTTCACCGAACGATCGTCTCTTTCTGCCTGGTCTTGTATCTCTGTGCTTCTGTAACATAAAGAACGAGCTGACGTGTTTCTCACGACACCAGCGATCAGCTCAACAGGCCCTCAGTTTACCTGCATGCATCCAATGTCCAATCACCAGCACACAGCTTTGAAACCTCACCTTAGTTTTAGCTCTCAGTGGTTAAACGCTGGACTTAATTCACTCGGGTTTTGTCCGTCGGGTCACGTTTACTTCGCTGTTTTATTTACAACTGAGCAAATCGGTTTGGCTGAGGTTAAAGTTACGTTTCATAACTGCATAGTTTTACAGACGTTTAATGGTTCACTGGCACATGTGTTAGACTGAACCAGGGGCAATTCTAGGATCAGAGCTTTGGGGGTGCTGACCACCCAGAGAGCTGCCCAGCCAGGCAAGATAAACTTTACACGTCACGATGAGACTTCTTCCCCATCTCTGTCAGTCCCTGCATCCTTAAATGTCTCCAGTTGTCCCAAGTTGTCTCTGAATGTCTCCTTGGTGCATTTAAACCCCTGTTCCTCCCTGTCCTCGTCGTCTGTTATCTTTGTCTCCGCTATCAGTCATCATAATTTTACCATCTCTGTGCAAGTCTGCAAATTTCTTTATTAAATCATAAGATTCTTAAATTCATCAAGTCTCTCTGCCTGGGTCCTCGTCACAAAACATGACATCACTGTTTTGTACATTTTAACACAATTTAATCCCCACATTTGTGAAAGAAAAGCAAAACACTTTGTGGAAAATGGAGACACTCCTGGTTTATATGAACAAAGTGAAACTCATTTTTTAGGGTTCGTGGAGATGAGTGTGAAGATCCAAACAATCCCTGTCAGTGATGGAGAAGCTTTGATGAAAAAAATTTGGCAAAAAGTTCACCAGCATGAAGGAAATGAAGTTCTCAAACTTTCCTTAGGAGGACCCCAGCACGCCTGCTTAAAGAAAAGTAAGTGTGCTGATGTGGATGCTTGCAGTGACTGCTGTATAGAGGCCATCCTGCTACACATGAAACATATCAGTGTCATAATTGTTAGCTTAGTCACGTGTTTGTTTATTATCCTTATTGTTTTATCTGGGACTGTTTGCAAACATCTCAGAGAGAGGAGACACCAGCATCTGAACAGAGACTCAAACCAGCAACCTGCAGGTCCCTGCTTGTCTGCTCCAGTTTTCTTCTCACTCATGTTGCCCACCAGTGATTTCTAGCTGCCCACCCACACAGCAGGCTAGAATATGCACTGAGCCTCAGCACCATGGTTGCAATACTTGGACATGTTTTCTTTATTAAATAATCAACCAGACCCCAAAAAGTAAACAGCTGTTATTGCTAGGCAACGGGAGCAGCATTTGGTGATGCAGCACCTGACATTCCTGACCATGTGGGCGGAGCTTGCATGGAATGGAATGTTTCGTAGAACTGCGCAACACAAGCACTTAGTTACAGCATTTTTCATTTTATCCAGACACAGCTAGAGACACATCTACAGCAGCATCTCTGTGCAGAACAGACGACAGTTGAAGAAAAAAACACATCGAAAACTTCACTTCTCTACAATACGTTGGTTCCTTTGTTTAAAAGGCCAAAATGAATCAAGGGAGATCGAGAAGAGGATTGGTGAGTGCGTCACCATACAGTACAGTACAGTCTGAGCTGATTAACCTACGAGAAGAATTTCAAATAATACAGGCTGAAAATGTCAAATTAAAAGAAGAGGCAGAAAAATCAAGAGGAGAAGCTAAAAATTCAAAGTTTGAAACTGAAGTAGTATTGAAGGAATTACTGCATGTGGGTCTAAAACTTAAAGGAGAAAAGATGAGAAAACAACAAGCAGAAAATGAGAATGAAAACATCAAGAAAGAACTGTTGGAAGCTCAAAAAGCATTGCAGGAAGAGAAAACCACAGCACAAGAAGCTAAAAATAAATATCAAACTGCAAAGAAGGAGGCAGAAAATGTGATGCAGGAATTACAGGAGGTGCAGGAAGCTTTTGAAGAGGAAAAAAGGAAAATGCAGTTGGCAACACAAGAAGCTGAAAATGTAACGGCTGAAGCTGAAATACTAAGGAAGGAATTACTGCATGTAAAGCAACAACTTGAAGAGGAGAAAAAATGTAAACATGAGGCAGAAAATGAGATTGAAAACATGAAGAAAGAATTGTTGGAAGCTCACAAAGTGTTGGAGGAAGAGAAAATTAAAATACAGGAAGCAAAGAAAGAAATGGAAAATACAAAGAGTTACACTCAAAACATGAAGAAGAAGTTGCTGGAAACAGAGGAAGCAATAGAAAAAGAGACACATGGAAAATGGGAGGCAAAACAGGAAAGTGAAACTCTGAAGAAGGAACTGATGAAAGTGCAAGAAGAACTTGCAGAAGAGAAAATTGAGGTGAAGGTATTCAAGAAAGAAACGACAGCCTCTGAGGTGACCAAGAAAGACTGCAAAGATGCACTTAAAGAAATACAAAAGCACAAAAAGGAAGCGAAAGAGCTCCTCAAACAGAAAGTCAAACTGGCCAAACAGCAGCTGAAAGAAAAATTTAAAGGCGCCGAGGAGCAGCTAAACAAAACCTTAAAGGAGCTGAAGGCAAAAGAAAAAGAAAAGAAAGCCGAGGACAGGAGGGGATTCTGGAGCAGACTGCTGAGAAAAAACTGACCCAGCAGCATCAAGTTTAAGGAGATCAATAGTTTCTTCCTCCTTCCCCCTCTCTCAACCTTTCTTTCACAAAAATCCCCCCAAACTTTACTTGGGACGTTTCTTTCTTTTTAAAAACTCTATTCTGAATACATGTACTGAAATACACAAATAAAATTGCCATAACTTGACCTCATGTTGCCGGCTTCTTTTCTTGTGTGTCTGTGGATGTAAAACAGTAACACACTTTCTGCTCTGTGTGTTTGTAATTGTAAATAAATGCAATATGTGTTCATTTTAGAAACTTCTGCTCTAAATTTTTTTTGGCAAAATGCTTTTTTTGCCCCTTCCTGATTTCTTATGTTTTAACATGTTTGTTACATTTACATGTTTCCGATTTCAAGTGTTAACACAGATGGTCAGAGACAGAGGTTTGGACAGCTCTTTCCCTTTATTTGTATTTATTCAGGTTATTTTTATACTCAAAAATCCATCCACAAGCTTCAACGCGTCCAGAACTCTGCTGCCCGTATCATCACCAGGACCCCTTCTATCCACCACATTACTCCTGTTCTGCAGCAGCTTCATTGGCTCCCGGTCAAATATCGTATCAATTTCAAAATACTCTTGTACACATTTAAGGCTATTCATCATCTCTCCCCTCCATATCTTTCTGATCTGGTTAAGATCACCGCCCCATCTTGTTGTCTCAGATCTTCTTCTTCCCTTTCACTCTCCGTCCCCTCCCCCCGTCTTGCCACCATGGGGAGCAGGGCTTTCAGCTGCTCTGCTCCACGACTCTGGAATTCCCTACCTCCTGATTTAAGAAATATCTCTTCCTTCTCTCTCTTTAAGTCCCAACTCAAAACTCACTTGTTCAAAATAGCTTATCCCAATAACCTCTCCACTCTGCTCTTTTAAATTAGTTTATGTCTTATGCTTTTATGATTGTGTAAACTGCTTGCTTTTATGTTGCTTTATATTCTAATGTGTACAGTGACCTTGAGTGTTTTGAAAGGCGCTTTCAAATAAAATGTGTTATTATTATCTTTGAAATATCTCAGTGTGACACTGATACTGTACATGAGTGTGGTAGGTTTTGAAAACAGCATCAGCACAGTACACAGCAAAGGGGAAAGGAACAATTGTTCCTTTCAAATTTTATACAAAACATCCAATCCTGGATCATATCCATATCCACTTAGGATTGAGCGATCCAAATGCACCACATTGTGACAATAACCATGGCATAGCAGCTGACGAGCAGCAGATAGATACTGCTCATGGAACCACTGGTGCAACTAGACTTGCAGTCAAGGACGCCTAAACTAAGACCAAGACCAGAGGGTATCGAGACCAAGACAAGACCAAGAACAAGTCGAGACAAAGTCGAGACGAAACCAAGACCGAGACAAAAAAGTCTTTAAACTGCAGCCAGATGCTGCTTCGTTTACGGATGTCAGGCATATTTATGTGTTTTTGCTTTGCACAGGCCTCCTCACTTGACTTGACGCACCTGACTGTCACGTCCATCACCCTCTCTGTTTTTCACACAATGATATTATCCTATATCCTCGCATGTGATTGGCCACAATATGGAGGGATTGGAGCATAGCTGAGCCACTGTGTGAGAGCTGAGCAGCGAAAGGAAATAAAGTGAGGGTAGAAACAACTGATAGATTAATAGGCTCTGTTTTGAGTTTTGTTCAAAAAAGAATGACTTCATATAGGAAAAAATAAATATCACATATGCAGGACACCTTAAACTAGTTTTTTAATTAAGCAGCAAGGCAGAACAAAGTCGGGCTGTATCAAGACACAGGGACTAAACCCCAATTCAACCAGACCCAGAACTGATCTGGAATTAAAACAGGACTACAACAGTTCAAAATCAGGACTACTTAGGACTTAACCAAAACAGAACCAGGATCAAAACTGGATGATAGTAGCACAAAAAATCATCATAGACCTGCACTACACTTATTTTTTAATTCTACCAAAGTAGACTATTTAGATTCATAAAAGTTTAGATAATTATTTAGCCTTGTTGTGCAAACAAGCCTGCATAACTTAATAAATATAGAATTTGAAAAGTAACAAATGGTATCTAAAAAGTTACACTAGATACGAGATACATGTTCTGATGAGTTTTGGCAAACAACCATTTGACTAACATGTGTGTCTCACCTGCTCTTGTTCCCTCTCTGTTCCTCTCTCTCCCTCTCTGTTCCTCTCTCTCCCTCTCTGTTCCTCTCTCTCCCTCTTTGTTCCTCTCTCTCCTCTCTCTCCCTCTTTGTTCCTCTCTCTCCCTCTCCGCTCCTCTCTCTCCCTCCTTGTTCCTCTCTCTCCTCTCTCTCCCTCTCTCTCCCTCTCTGTTCCTCTCTCTCCCTCTCCGCTCTTCTCTCTCCCTCTTTGTTCCTCTCTCTCCCTCTCCGTTCCTCTTTTACACTCTTATTTACACTCTTCAGATAAAAACACAAAAACCTTTTTAATTGTAACATTGAATCAGACTAAATGTTTATTTTTTTAGATAGATAAATATAAAAACATATTTGTTAAACTGTTTGTTACTGTTTAAGAGTAAAGAGAAAATTGTCTGTATTTCTTAATTGCAAATGGCACCAAATTGTATTCAAAATTGAGCCACACTTATGGAGCTCCACAATTCTTTTCCTGGTGTTTTGGTTGACATCTCTTGATTTCCCCATGTCAAAGAAACAGGCTCTGTGTTTTGCCTTATATGCACCCACAGGTGTGCCACCAGTTTACTCACATGGACTCTACTAACCAATCAGAAGCTTCTTCAGCTCAGAATGGAATCGTCTGCAGTTTTCTTATTAATTAACAATAAACTTAGTGTACATGTACTCCTAAATTTGATGAAAGTGATAAAAAAAATAGACAGCTCTGTCTCTCTTTATTCTGACATTTAACTAATTCAAAATATATTTTAATATTTATTTATCCAAAACAAAACAAGTTTACTCTAAATTGATGTTGTACAGTAAAAAAAAATTCTTGTGTTTTCCATAAAGTGTATGTAAACATCTGGTTTCAACTGTGAATATACTGCTGTGAATTGAAATTCCTCGTTTTGCATAGAAATATACTGAACAACATACAAAGCATAATATATAAAATAACATGTACCTGAGTTTTTTTTAATATGAAGGCAATATGAGCAGAGAGCACTTGTTGAGGGATTGGCTGTTAGTTCAGTGAGACAGTAATTTGTAAAGAAAACTATTTTCACTAGCAGTCAAAACTAATGTGCACACTTATGTCTGCATTTTTATTTTGTTAAATATGAACAAAAGAACTGAAAGTATCGACCCACGTGATGTGGATCGGCGCGAGCACATCACGATAATGACTGGGTAACAGACGTCTCCGAAAACGTCAGAGCACTTTTGCAAATATGCGATGTCTTGACAAACCAAATAGATATTTGAAGTTTATACGGCTACTTTCTCGCCTGAAAGTATGTTAAAAGTTTATTTTGTGACGCAGAAAGATAAATTAGAGTAATATTGAAACTCAGTCGCGGCCTCCATTGTTGGAAACTGTTGCACTGAAATGTGAGATTTTAAAAAGGAGAATGTGGCTGTTTCCTGTGACTTGTTGGTTTTTGGGGATGATCCTCAGTTTGAGTTTCTTATGTTCAAATCCCAGATGAACCCATTTGTTGTTTAAGACTTTGCAGCCTCCCTGTTGATTACTGTAATTTGTTACTATCAGGATGTCCTAAAAACTCCACGGAAAGCGTTTAGCTTCAGAGAAAAACTGGCAGGAAACAGAAAGACAGTATTTTTCTCTTATATTGACTTTTCTCCACTGGATTCCTGTTAAATCGAGAATTGAATATAAAATACTATTTTTTACATTACTATTTTTACTTTTAGCTTCTACTTTTTTACATCACACTGTGCACAATCTCTGTGGAATTAATCCTAGAGTAAAAACTAGAATCAAACACAGAAACCGATGACTCTCTGAGATTTCAAAACAATCTTTCATACATTCTTCATTTTTTTTTACTCTGATGTGTGACTTTGGGAAAATGACACAAAGAATTGTTTGGCTTGTTGGTCTAGTTTCAATGGGAGAAATGTCCCTGTCTCCCTTGCAGGGAGTCGTCCCTTGGAAGAACTCGCTACACGGGTGGAGAGTGCTCTTTAAAAAGGAGCTGAGCAACAAAACCGGTGATACTTCTGAGGCTGTTTCCAGCTCTGTGTCAGAGCAGAAACAGGTTTTTGCTGTCCCAAGAAGCCAATATGGCAACATCACTGCCACTCTGCACGATCCCAGCACTGCTCCAGAGAAACCTAAAGGAACGGCCCAGGTGGTGTTCACAGAGAGACAGTTAAATATTCTTGTCCATCAGTTTCATTTGAAACATTACCATGAGCCAAGAGAGATTAAATAGTTGGAAAAGATGACAGGACTGACCTACAAACAGGTGAGTGTTTATCAGCTTACTGAACATAAGAAATTGAATTCGTGTTCAATCTTGTCTTCATTGTACTGATTAGATATTTTCTATTTTCTTTCATCTTTGGGTAAAAACTTGGTTTCAAAACAGAAGGAGAAAGTTTAGTAGGAGGTCACATCCTCAGCATCTCAATCAGGGTGTCTCATTTCATGTAAGTATCTCCTATTATTAAACTTTGATTCAGACATCTGGGTAATTCATTCATTAATTTCATTTGAAATGTATTGAGTATAATTTGAAACAAGAACTTTGTATTGGACAGCCCCCACTCAAGCAGCAGTACACCCAGCACCTGGAGATCAATTTAATCAGAAGTGGTGCAAATTATCAGGCTGTGGGCAATTTTGCAGTTGGACCTCAATGGATCTTCCCCACCTCACCCCAGTTGTTTGGCTGGTTGATGCCACCACACTCTCAGAAATAGGGGTACCAAAGTGTACCAAAAAGGGTACAAATGCTTGTCGCTGGGGGTGTTCCTTTTTGAGGGACATTTCTGTACCCTTTAGGCTTGGTACATTTTTGTACCTTATGAAGTTGTACCATCTGAAGTACAATCATGTACTTTCCTAAGACATAAATGTACCTTCAAACTATAGTACAGAAATGTTCCCTTGAAAAGGGTACAACAGGGGACCTATGAGGGTACCCCCCCAGCGACAACCTATTTCGTACCTAAAGAGACAAAAATGTACCCCCAATAGTCCAAAATATTTGGTTATTTAACCATTTATTTTCGATAATAGAATCACATCAAAGCATTTAAACAACCACAGGAATACATCCTTGATTACATTCGTATATTGCCATAGGACATGTCAAGAAAAATACATTCATTTAACAAAAGTAAACAATCACATAAAGACATTAAACACCTGAACACAATGTTTTGACGGATCACAGAGCATGCATGTATTTAAAAAACTGTCCACAAATGTTTTGCTCTACTTCAACAAGCCAGAATATATATATGTCATATATATAGACAAAGTGGAAAATGTGCTTGCAATCACGTCACACAGAATACCTCAAGGACACAAACAGCCTATCATCAACTAAATAGGTGTCTAGAGCTTGAAAGTCTAATTCATTTCCTGGATTGAACAGGATCCAGTCATTGTCAACTGCCACTTGGTAAGCATGGAAATGACATTCATAAGTGCAAGGAAGTAACAGTTTCCCACACAATACCCAACAAGTATCAACATTCAAAATATACTTGATTTTAAAGAATATAGGTATGGCTTCAGTGTGTACATGGCCAACTACAAAAACATCCTCAAGTTCATATTTGACACTGCTGACAGATATAGCAGACACACGCTGAAGCACATCTGTAAAACTTTTGTTCATTTCCAGAGCATTCTGTAAGTCACCTGGCAGAGATGAAAATGGCACACTGACACTTGTGCTGAGTGAATGTTCAAAGTCAACAAGCAACCTATCTGAAGAAAACTCCCAGCACTGAGAGCAAATGAAATGTCACAAAATTTACTATTTGTATGAGGTCAATATAGCACCTGTAATGTCTTCAGCCAGTGCATTCTCTCTTGCCTCCATGTAGACCTTCTTCAGTGGCAAATCCTTGGTCATTTGAAGAACATTTTGAAGAACAGCAGTGAAGTTTTCGCTAAAGCGGCGACAGGTGTTGTCTTGGCAGGGATGCATTAAATCAACCTCATCACACAACTGGAAATGAAAAGAGCAGAATAGACAAAAGAATGACATTTTACATTGTGGATTTAAACTTTTGACATGTTTAAAGACACAGACTGGAGATAAATGTAAAGTGCTTTAACCCTTGAACAAAAATTCTAAAGATAATGAACAGATTGATTAATCAGTTAGTACAGAAAATAATAATCAGATTTAGAGACAAAAAAAACATTAGCCGTTTCCCCAATCATCTTAACAATTCTTACCCCTGCAGATGTCCCCAGGAATGGATATCTCTTTAATAGGTCCACAGTACACATTCCTTCAGTTACCTCTCGACGTCTCCATGCAAAGGTTTTTGTCATGCGGTCTTTCACCAGTGCTGTGTCAGGATGTAGCTTCTTGTGCTGATCATTTAGCACCTTGATATGAGCATCAACGGAGGCTGCATCTTCCCCCACAAAGCACGAATCCTTTGTCAAAGCAGATATCAGTATTATCATAAGTAAAATCTGATAAGTTAATGTTACTCGAAATGCGGTAATTTGTACACAAAATGCAAAAATGTTGAATAGGAATTGCAAGTTGAGCTGACTTTTGTTAAATCAACTGTGAAGTTCCTTTTTCTATGTTAATGTTATCTGTTTACTTTTAGCTTTACAGTGAACATAATAAGACTACATATGTTACCTTAGCTCTTAGAGGCTGAGGGTGTGAGGACTTACGAGAGAGGGCTTCAGTCTCTTCAGACAGGAGCTGCTGGATTCCTCTGTGGTCCGATGTTTCTGCGTGCGTCCAAACTTTTCTTTAACCCGGGTCACTTCTTCGTTGCTGATTAGGGGAGCCCGTTCTGCTTTGAAATTTCTCTTGAGTTGGCTGTGCCAGGTGTCCTAGTTGTTTCAAATGTATATAAGTAGTTAATTATGCTTACTTTATATTAATATAATCTATAAAAGAAACAAAAAAGGAGAGGTACTCACATAATGCTTTGATGACCTGGGTGTAGTCTGAGTGGGTTGGGTACCTGTTTTAAACATAAGAAAAACAACCCACAGTACACTGATTACTCTTATCCTTTCCTGGGGGCTTTTCTGTTCTTCAATTCTTCTAATCATACTGTTATCACCGTAAATAGTATGTTATAGACCAATGTCAAATCAATGTAGCTAAAGTTTATTTTAATTTTTTAAAAAATGGGCATGGACAAACAGCCACACCTCTCCCAAACTTCATTAATTAATTGACTGCAGTCCTGAATTATTAATTTACTCTTGAGCAAATTCGAAAATGAACACTTTGGATATCATAGTCCAGACAAGGTCTGGAGACACAGGATGTATGGTTTTACCACTATTGCCAGTTCATTGGGAGGCAGATGGGCTAACCATTTGTTCTCTGCCTCTCGTACAACAGCAACATTAATACTAAGAAATTAATGTAATTATTCAGAAAGGAACCCTTACATTGTGTACTGTGACAGCATTTCATAAAGAGTCCCAATTATTTTGTTTCGGTACTTCTGTTCTTTCTGGACTGGTTCTTTGAGATCCAAGCGACTCTGCGGGAGAATAGAATCCTAGGCTATCTTGTCTGTTTTTGCTGCCCACAATTTGCCTCCTTGATTTTGGTTTATTTGAAATTATAAATCGATCCCTGATCGAGCAGCTAGCTGGCATCACAGGTGTTTGCAGACAGTGTCCCTAAGCAGAGCTTACAGCTCTCATATTCGAAAATCCCACTAAGTAGGTGGAATGGTACAAATGTGTACCTTCCATTGTTTAAAATCCCTTTGAGCGGGAAACAAGTTAGATGCGATAAATTTTGCTTAGAAAACGATTTTGTTAATAGCTATATTTACATACTAGCATGTTTTGAGAAATTATTGATTTTTTTATATTGTTGTACACGGTTAGTCACTATTTATTGATAAAACACTCGAATACGGCGGGCAGACAGACATTGAACATTCCACCAACAGTCCAAATAGTCCACATTTGTACCTTTCTTTGTTTAAAACTTAGCTAACTGCTAGCTTTCACCCATGCTAAATCTAGCTCTTCGGACTTTTGCTAACTCTACTGTAAAATTACACGTAATTTTTATAAAAACACAAAATCACACCCGACTTACCTCTAAACCTTTGCGCCTCGTCGTCTGACACATCAATGCCTTCTTCCATCAATTTTTTAAGGAGCTCCTTCGTGGATAACCCCCTGAGAGTCTTTTTCTGCGTCAACGCTAGTCAGCGCGGAGGCGGAGCACTCATCGCTGCTGGCTTTTCAGCCTTTGGGATTAATGCGCGTTGCGAACTTGACACATGAAAATACAACATTGTGGTATTAATGCGCAGTTGTTTAGAAACCGTTATGATGTCTTGGCGAACTATATTTGTAACTTACAAAATGTAGTCACCGTAACATAAAAATCTGCTTGACATTTTAACTTCCAAAGAACCTCGGTTTAACTTGATGTTGCAAATTCCATAAAAACCTCACAATTAATGAACAATTCTAGGATGTAGTAAAAGCGAAAAAGTAAATGGCCAAACATAACAGTAAAATGATTTCACGTTTTTGAAGGCTACAACCAAGATTTAAAACATTAAAAATTATAACTGGAACTTAATAAAATGGAAATGGACCAGTTTTTTTAACATCATTTGGTTGTGCCCGCATGTCATTGTGTGTGTGTGTTATTTTTTTAATATAATTTAACATAACTTACACAAAGGTAGGTTACAGATATTCTTTGCATCATAGGATCATTTACGTACAGAGGAGAGGACCAACAGATTTGATTATAACATGTAGCTTTTATGAGCACACTCACATCTCATATGAATTTTACAATTAACCAGGCCCATCCAGATTTTCCCATGCTGACCCATTATAACATTCTGCCACTGTCACTGCAGTACAGGTCAAAATGGTACAGATTTGTACTTTATTTCAAATTGAACCTTTAAAGGGGCATTTCTGGACTTTTAAAGACCAGTATTGTACTTTTAAGGGAACATTTTAAAAAAATGTACCTATAGGTACAAAAATGTTCTTCTCTCGTACCTCTATTTCTGAGAGTGCAGGCAACGGCAATTATGAATTCAACCCTGTTGCCGGTATGAACAACAACAACTTGTGTTTTGAAAACACAAGTTTTGAAGGAGCAAGTAGTGAGCCTTGCCAGCAGCTAATGATCCTTTGATTACAAATATTGTGATTTATATCAGATTTTTTGTATTAAGTTTGAATCTTCTTGTCTTCATGTAGCTCAACATAACAGAGTCTCAGATTTGATCTCTTCCAGTAAATGGGGGGTGAATTTGGATTTAAGAAATATTTGGATTCAGTCAACTCTGGCTATTGTAAATACATTTTAGTCAATCCAAAACACATACTGGGAAATCAGAGAGAACACATTCAGAAGTTTTGTATAAAACATTAAGAGATGAATTCATGAAAATGTGTTTTGTTTCAGTTTGTTGTACTTCCAGTATTTGTAAAAAATAATGTACATGAAGAATATTATCTGCCTTGTGTATGAGAAACTGTAAATAAAATATTTGTTTCACAAATTCAAAACTAACTTTGTCTCCAAACCTTCTGTCAGAGACTGAACATCCAAAAGTTTTAGAGACTTTAGACCTCTTATCTTTCCATGTTAACTTGAGCTACAATCCTCTATACTCACAGTCAAAATATGAGACCCCGTGTCAAGCTCGTGTTGTCACAGTCTACGTCTCACTGTGTCTCTTGATTTATTTTTTACGAATATGTTTTACAAATAGAAAAACTCAATGTATCGACAACCGCTGCACATGTGAGATAAATCCACAGATACATAAATCATCAATCATCTTGTGGCCTGTCTGTTAGAGAGAGAGAGTATGAGTGTGTGTCTTTGTCACAATTGTATTTGATAATGAGGGCGGGAAGCTGCAATAATGGCCCCCAGGAGCCCAGATGGGGCTCCCCCAGACGAAGGCTGAGAATCACGGGGAACCACAGGCCAGGGGCAGCTGACTCCACTAGTGGCCGACCACCCCTTTGTATGACCTGCACCAGGCGCCCAAGAACACCTGCCTCCATGACCATGTCCCACAGGACCCAGGCCATGCACGATCACACACAGGCTAGTAATTCAAAACAACTTTTCTTTGTCGTCTCTTTTTCTTTATAAACTGGTGGTGTTGCCACAGTAGAGTGTCTCGTGGTTTGTGGGCTCATCTAAAGGTAAGCACCGAGCCAACTTTAATGTGAGTTCAGTTAATCTTGAGTTTAGCTCCTGAATGAGGTCTTCTGCTGCTCTCCTCAGTATTTGTTCACAGTTTATTGTGAACACATTGAGAGAAGAGTGAGCGAGTGTTTGGAGAAAAACACCAACTAATCATTAGCTCAAAACGCTGGGAGAAGTTGAGCGTTTGCTCGCAGAAGTCTTTTCTGCTGCAGTATCAGGGTCACAATAAACTTTATTGTCCAGCTGCTGTGGATGAACACAAGCGTGGAATTCAATTAATGAATTGATTATATTCATTTCTCTGATTCCCAACGAGGATAAGGACATGACAGGATGTGGGGAATATAGACCAATGTGAAATTGAAAACTGAAAACTATTGTGCTGATGAAAAGAAGCATTACAGTTGGTTAGTTTGGGGTGTGAAACTAGAGCTTTGTGGATTCAGTTAGTATCAAAACAAATGAAAGAAAAATCATTTTCTTCTAAACATTTGTTGGAGAATTCTTATTGTAAAAAGTGAAAGTTATACAATATGTAAAGGAGAATTAATTGGATGAGATTTTTGGAAATTTTTTATCAAAACTCTTAGTTGCCTCCACATTGCAGCTGCAGGCTTATTGTTAAGTAGTTGAATGTGGTTTTAACCAAGAAATATGTAAGATCTAATGTCTTCATAGAGACAGAATGCCTGTAATTATCAGGCTGTACTCAAGCCCATTAATTAAATCTGAAAACTGTGCTGTGACTCCAAACCCAAGTACCCTCCTGGGAAATTATGGCTACACTTGGATCTGCTGATAGAGGAGTTAGTCAGTGTAACCTTTATTAAATCAGGCAAAACAACACATACTTATTTAATGTGGCGGCCTGCAGAGAGCAAAACCTCTTAAATAAATGGGGGTGAGGGTAAGCTGAAGCCATCTGATGTTTATGTTCATGAATATAACACACTGACACATTTTGACTTTGTTTTTATTGTTTATTAAAATACTTTTAAATGTCTAGTTTAGTTTAAGAACCATCTAGTCCAGCAGGTGGCGGTAATGCACCTTAAAGCTCTAACCGCCAAAGAAAAACCCAAAAGAAGAAGAAGCCGCAGAGTTCCCGCTTCATTGCGTTTGTGTTTTAGTTTATTTTTCTTCCTCATCTAAAGTTAAGCACTAAGGTAACTTTGATCTGAGCTCAGTCAATCTTGAATTTAGCTCCTGAGTGAAGTTTTCTGTTGCTCTCCTCGGTCTCTGTTGTCAGTTATTTGTGAACCAGTTGAAAGAAAAAGCCTCTACATCAAGTCAAGCTGCTATAAACTAATTTAAAAGAAAATATTAACAAATGATAATGAAACACTGAGAAGAAAACAGAAGAAAGCTTTTATATTAGCTAAGTGTAATCAGAGTTTGTATTATTTTATTAGTCTGTTACTAAGCGCTAGTTAGCATCTCAGTGTCACTGTGTGGCACCTGCACAGTTTTTGAATGCAGCGTGCTATCCAAGCTAGCTAGCTAGCTAGCGCCACCCTTCATCCATATAAGGTCACTTACAGCGCCAAAAAAATCCAAACATGTTGGCGGTAAAAGTGCTATAATGAAATCCATTTAAAAGAAAGGTAAAAATAAATGTATTCCAGGCTAAAACACAGCTGCCTCTATCAGCGCAAAGTTGTGTCGGCCCACAGGGCATTTGATTGTAAAAACTGGCCTCACTCTGAGAGGCCTGTTGTTAGAATCATTTCAAAGATGATTTGATAAATTCTGATCAGTATTCAGTAAATGAGCCCGATTATCTGTTAGCAAAATAATAATGATAGGCCAGAGATACCAGAGATGCATTTTTAAAACAAATACAGCCTCGAACCCTAAGAGGGGATCTGTGTTCTTATCACATTTAAAAATACTGCAGATCTTTTAAAGCTCCAAACAAAACTGAAATGGAAGAACAAAGATATATAGAATAGTCTTTTATTGTCTTTGTACATATTCAACTAAATTGTGGGTGCTCCGCACCAACTGTGCATGGAAAACAATATAAATAGCAAGACAGTAAGAATAAACTAGAAAGTGCATTTTCTGAAGAAACTGCAGTGTGAATGCTTGAATCTGAATGTATGCACTGAAATGAATTAATTGCTGAATTTTAAGTTAAAAATAAAAATTTTGAATGATATGAAAATAAAGAAATTTTAACCTGAAAACCAAAGTGCTGAACTTATGATAGCTGACGTTCACACAGAAGAAGTTGGAAAATACCTGAAAATGTTTTAAAGGTAAATTAGAAAAACCCAAGTAATGAGAAAAGAAAATTTAGAGTCAGAAAACATCTGAATGTATATTGAAAGTTGCTATTCTTTTTATCACTAGAAGAGTGGAATTATTCATTTTAAGTGTCTAAATTCAAGAATCTTATATTCTTGAAAGAAAAACCAGAACATCTTCACGTCTCCTCTAATGTGCTGGGTTTGTAGATCAGTGACTTCTTGTCAGGCAGGAAGTCTGTAAAATAAGGCTGAAGTGATGGACAAAAGCCTCTTGCCAGAGAACAGTGTGACAAACAGTGTGTGTGTGGGGTCATCAGCATCTTCTTAGTAGCGATCATGGCACAATGCAGTCTGCTTTTATTCCTTCCTCTCAAACAGGAAGTCAGTAATCCACCTCAAAATTGAAATAAAGTCCACAAAAAGTTAGTCTAGCATAAGTTCTTTCAGAGACCATGTTCTCTGTCAGAAAAGAGTGTACCTAAATCTTTGGAAAGTTATACTGACACAATCTACCCTGATGAGTGCGTGTGTGTTTCTATTCATTCTAGTACATTATATAGTGGAGCAGTTGTTGGATATTATAACCCTGCATCTGTTACATTTGTTAGAGCAAATTCACTGAAACACTAAAACTCTGAAGAGTGAAGACTTGGAAACAAATACAGCCTCAAGATGCTGCTAATAACAGTAAAAACAAGGACCTTTGCTCAAAACAGGAATGCAATCGCAGTAAAAAACTGTTCTTTTCCTCCTCATCTTTCTCCTTGTTGTTCTCCTCCATTTTCTTCAGTTGGAATTTACTAATTTAGTGCTGCCGCCTCAAATCCTTTGAAGTATATGTAAATATATTATGTTATTAAATTAAATAAGACCCTTAAAGTTTGCAAAGCATTTATTAAAACATTCAGGAATAACAAACCACCACAAAACAATTAACTAATTAACTGATTTTTTTTCCAACTTATTTAATTTTCATCTTTAATTAATTACTTACAGATAAACAACAGATTAAAAAAAGAAATACATTAGATAATTAACTATGTTGTTATGTTGGGAAAATAATAAAGAGCATTACTCCTCCGGCATCAGAATATCTATTACGGTGCCCTTTTTATAATTCAGCTGGATCACTGAAGGGAGGATTTCTGGGCTGTCTGGAAACACTTTTAGCCACACGTCAGATGACACAATGTGTGGGATGTCATTGCAGTCCAGGACCTCTTGGTCTTGTCCAATGGTTCTGTAACCTATTGGCTTAATTGCATGGATCCCACTTCCAGGCTGTAGATAATAAAAGAAGAAGAAAAGAAAAAGAACTTCATGGCCAGTTTAAGACCAGTACTAAGAGCATCAAGAAACTGCATAAAGTAATTTACCAACCTTAACCACAGTAAATGGTGATGTATGAAGAGCAAAGCCATATGACTGCGAGGTGTTGCCTCTTAAGTGACTGATCTCTACCGGAGATCCAACACAGACTGGGGTGAGCACAGCCTCTCCCCAGAGTGCCACCTTCACCTCTGACTGATCCTGTAAAATTAAAACATTCTGTAAGCTCTCTCTCTCTCTCTCTCTCTCTCTCTCTCTCTATCTATCTATCTATCTATCTATCTATCTCTATCTATCTCTGGCTCTCTCTCTCTCTCTATCTATCTATCTGTCTCTCTCTCTCCCTCTCTCTCTTTCTCTGTCTCTCTCTTTCTATCTCTATCTATCTCTCGCTCTCTGTCTCTCTCTCTCTCTTTCTATCTCTATCTATCTCTCTCTCTCTGTCTCTCTCTCTCTCTCTGTCTATCTATCTATCTGTCTCTATCTCTCTTTCCCTCTCTCTCTCTGTCTCCGTCTCTCTGTCTCTGTCTCTCTCGCTCTCTCCTCCTCTCTATCTGTATATATATATTCCTTACCTCTTTGAGATTGATGATCTGCAAAGGGACTGCTGGATTCTGCTCCTTTTGAATTTTTTTCAAGGGTTCCATCTAAATGTGACAGAGAAGGACATTTATTTTAAAAATGGATATAAATCGGTGTATTGCAGAAGGTAACCGTATCCTATTTAAACTTGTACATAGTTCAGATTTGGCTCTACATGCTGTAAAACTCAAAAGAACCATCCTCTTTCTTTTGTCATTCTCTGATTTTCATTTATTTGATTTTTGTTTTGCAAGTGCACTAAAATAAACATATTGTTTGGTGCTTTAGCTTTAACTTGGAACAGTAAAAATGAAACGGTCAAAACCTTAAGCTACATCTTAATGTGTAAGTAGCAAATTAATGTGGGAAAACTTACAGCTGTGACCCATCCCTTCACTGTCACGTGGATCATCTGTGATTGGCTGACGTTGGTCAGTGGGATCAAGGTGGTGGGTGGCCCCAGAAGCAGCCTTGCCTCGTCCTCCAGCTGCTGACTCACCTGGATGGGCGCACTGACGTACACTGCCGTGTCCTTACTTGAAAGCATTGATCGTGTGCTTCCAAATTTGCCCATTTTGAAATTTCTAATGGTATAGGTTTTACCCTCTTTAATTTGGGAGGCCAAGTTTTCGAATATCACAAATCTGAAAACATTTGTCCCATCACATACTGCCGCACTTATATTATTGTGGACAGCTTTGGGCCTTGCACTTCCATCACAGAAATGCCAGCCAGTGACTTTAGGGGTGTCTTTCAGACAAATCACTTTGACCGTTAGGGGTGCCAGCCTCGTGTACGGCTCACCGGTACTGCGATGATGCTTTGATGAAGCCATTCTGAAATTACACACACACACACACACACAGTTTTATGAGACACCATAATGTCCATTTAATCAAATATAACAAACACAAAAACGTGTTTGTTTTATATATTGATGTTTTTTTTTATATATTGATGTTTCATATATTTCCCTTGAGCCTGTGAATTAAAAATAATCTTGATGTTTGTGTAGTCCCTCGGTCATCTTACGCATGTTAGTGTTAAAAACTTGAAAAAAGGTGAGGTTTTGATAAGAAGTCCAATCACATTAATTTAAGCTCTTAAGACGTCTTTCTTGATATCACACACTCCGTGCAGTAGGAGGCGCCACATATCGTTAACTCTGGATTCATGCATGCCAGGAACAGAATAAGTACTGCAGTTTCGGATCCCGCGGAGCCATAGAGGAGCTCATAACGTGAAAGGAGGCAACTGAGGAAAAAACTTAAACCCGAACATGCAGGTAAGACTTATACGTTTTTCAGTGCTCTCTGTGTTAATAACTTGCAATGTAAACTTCACAGTTAATTAGCCAAGAGTGTACAAAGAACACATGAATTTAAGAGTATAAACTGTATGGCTAGCTGTCAGTGTACCTGCTACAGTGCTGCTAACATGTGAAATTCAAGTCGCACAGGTGTTCATGGCTTAGTTGACGTAAGCAGAGTTACACGGAGCCCTAACTAAGAAGTATGTCGCATTGTGTTATTTATATGCTGAGAATATCTGTTAAAAGGCATATAGCTTTCTGTAGGCTACATCACTGTTTTATGTTCTTGTCTTTGCATATGTCACGATAACTGAAAAAAATGAAAAAGAAAAAAACTGTAATCTTTTAACAAACCAGTAAAATTGGTTTATTTCACAGAAATTAAAAAAAAATGTTTATGGTGATTTCTTTGTCACCTTTGCTAATGTTTAACTGACAGCTTAGCTAAAGGAGTGCCCGCTAACGGCAGATTTCGGTTTTTATAACCGGAGGTTTTAGGTACTTATTATTTGTTCGTGCTGTTTTTTTTATACAATAACATCAATTATGGAGTTGTGTTATTGATTTGGGTCTACATATTTCGATTTAAGAGATTAACTGTGCGTTTAAATCAATAATACTCACCTACCTTTTGCAGTTACGTTTTAGACGTCAAATAACAGCCAACGGTCTGATGTTCTAGAAGGAATCTGCTCGCGCCCATCAAAGTGCGAGATGCGCTCGAGACAAAAGCCTTTTATCTCGATATGCTTAGTGTGTAGAGGGGTGTCTACTCATAAGACAAACAGTCAGCTGGTTAAAAACATTCATCATTGTTAACCATATTACAGACCCACTGCCAGCTCATATTAATGTCATCAAGAGTCACCATGAACTGTATCTAGCAGATGTTTTGTGCCTAACATCTGCAGCTGTTACTTTTCAGCTCAACACCCACCCCCCCACCCCCCATATTAGAATTCACCTTGCATTTTCAGGAAATAAGAAGCAAGTACCTTGTAACTAACCTATAGATTGTATTATCTATCAGGAACAGGAGGAAAGACCCAACTTTTGAAATTGCTTATGTGGCCACATTTTTGACAGCTGGAACATAAAGAACACATTGTGTAACTGTTGTGTAGAACAAGTCCTTAAGACCCTCACGGTTCAAATTGTATTTTCATTGCCTTGGGTTTAGAAGCAGTATTTCAAAAGGTGCACCGATGCAAATTTGACAGGGATTTGCCACAGAGAAACATAATGTCAGTAGTTACTGCAGGCATATTGGATAGAGCATTTTGATTGGCCTGATAAATTCAAACTTATTTTCCATTGGTAGAATTGTCTTCAGCAGACAAATGGTTTAAATCAGGGCAGCTGGAGTTGGTTGACGACTTTAAGAGTCATCTTTTGTGAATAGATGATCAGAACAAAAACTATATACCTCTCCCACATTTCAACTCATCTGGACTAATTTAATGTCTCTGTTTTTCGGCTGTATCATTTATCAGTAAAATTACAATTTGTTCAAACACAACAGCCACCTTTCCTACACAAACTTTCCCCAAATGGCAAACAGAAGTGGTGGTGGAGTTGCTGTTTATGTGAAAAGTGACATTCAAGTGCATGAAAAACAGTACATCCATAATGTAACTGACCTTGAATTTCTGGCTTTAAAGGTTGAAGCACCAGTCAGTGCACTGATTGCAGTTGTGTACAGACCTCCAGACTACACTTTGAGGCCATTCCTGAAAAACCTGGTAAGCTTATTTGACTCATTAGAGATCATGGACTGTCATCCCATCATAGTTTGTGGTGATTTTAATGAGAATGTTTTATCCAGTGCAAACAAACCAATCCTGGAGCTGTTTGAGTCTAGGGGATACGCACAGGTCATCACTGCCCCTACCACAGAGAAGAACACACTGCTTGACCTAATTTTCATTTCTCAGCCAGAGCGATGTCTCCATTCTGGAGTCATGAAGACCTACTATAGTTACCATGACCCTGTATACTGTGTATTGTCCAGTGAGGATTCATGATCTAGACCTTTTTAGTAATTTCTATACTTCTAAACAACTTAAAAAACCAAAGCAATATTTAACAGTTGACTAAAAAAAAAACCCACCCTGCATTACAATATAATGTTTAAATTTGAGAAAATACAATGACATGAGTATTAAACAGAAAATGTATTAAATGTGGCATAAATAATTTCAGTGAGATTACGATTTTATTTATTACAGAAATACAGTAATGACAGTTTATACTATATTTGGAATGATATATGTATATTGTTTAATTGTACCAAAATGTTTTTATTTAGCTATCATTAGGAATTTACAGTTATATCTCTAGACACAAAAAAATAAGTATAATTTTTTATAAGCTTTACATTTAACATGTTATGTGCAATTATCAGGTTGGGTCTGTGTGATTACACATTTCTAACTTGTTTTTGAGATATATATATATATGAATATATGAATAATTGAGAGAGTGAGAGTTTATTGTATGCATTTGCATTGTTTCAATTTGTAGAAATAATACCAAGTGTTATTTGGTTAATCTGTGGTTATGTTCAAAGTATCTTTTTTCTGTTTTCCACACTTCACAGAACCAGGATCGCAGAGTTCAGGGGTGTCAGGAAAAACCTTCAACCAAACAACTGACAGTATGATGAGCTGATGGCCCAAGCTGTACACAGAAAAATAAGAAGAAGACAAGAACCTGAACTTCATGGTCAGCATCTATCATCGAGTATCAAAACACTGCATAACAAACACTGCACTCAAGTAATTTACCAACCGTCACTGTAGGGAGCATGCAGTGCAAAGCCATATGGATGTGTGTGTTTGTTTGGTTTTTTTGTAGATAGATTGTCTAACAATCTATTTTAACTTGTACATAGTTAAGATTTGGCTCTCAGTGCTCTAAATCCTAACTGAAGCCATCATTTCTTTCATCATTCTGATATTTTATTTATTTGACTTTTGGGGTTTTTTCTTTTAAATGCTTAAAGCTACAGTGTGACCCATACCTTCACTATAATAAATGCCATGCAAGTGCCAAAACTATACAACTTAATACTATTGCAGTAGTATTATACTGTACCATTAGAGCTAATTTCGAAGCATCAGATCTATGCTTACAAGTAAACATCTCATCCTTCAAAATTTGCTGAAAATAAAGGGACTGATGGCCCATCTATCGATAGATAGTAAGATATCTGTCTTATTATATAGATAGATTGATATTTTATTTTTTACTTATTACCCTCTTTAAATTGGGAGGCCAAGCTTTCAAATATAACAAATCTGAATAGATTACATACTGCTGCAATAGTGTTATTATGTACAGCTTTGGTTCTTGCAAGAAATGCCAATCAGTCACTTTTTGTTTGGTCACGATCAGGTGGTGTTTTTCTTTTTATTTGGGATGCAAGGCTTTAAAATATTATAAATTTAGGAGATTCCTCCCATCAGATAGCAAACTGTACACAGTAATACTACCGCAGCACTGAACTTCTATAAGACACTGACTGTGACATACTGAATTAGATCAGCGACTCACAGATGCATTTACACCAAAGTGGTGGGTGGCCCCAGAAGTTGCCTCACTCGTCCTTCAACTGTTGACTGACCTGGATGGGGCACACTCTGCAGCATACATCTGATGCTTCGAAATTTGCTCATCCAAGTGACTGTTAAGCTGCATTAGCTGAATGGATTAGTATCATGTTTTAGCTTTCTACATTTCTTTGTGAATATACAAGTGTTCTTTTATATTAATTGTTCTGATTGTTTTATGTGAATATGGTAGGTAGATCACTTGTTTCTAATAATTTGTTTCCTTAATTTAATTTTGCAAAGTTGAATTAAAACCTCAGAAAGACAGCCTGTTTGTGTAAATCCATTTGTTTCACATTTCCATAGCAGCTCCTGTAACCATTTTGGGGAATTTCATTTTACAAGTCTCTGTTTAATGTCCTTGAATTAATATTTAGACTAGTGACAGACACACGTATGCGAGAATCTACTATAGACAGGTAAGTGGTTTAAATTTGAATCATCTAATCACAATAGGATAAAATAAATTTAAATGATCTGTTTGCTGGAGCCAAATTCACCAGAGGAAAAACCCTAAAAGATATTGAAATAATAAAAGTTTAATCCCTAAATGTATTTTCCTTACTTTTAAAGTTTGAGATTGAGAAGGTAGAGTGAAGGAAAGATCATCTCACACAATCCAAATCCAGTCAAATTTCTGTAAGTGCACCTTTAGAAAAACTGTTTATAAAGCCAAGTGCATAAATTACAGGCGATGCTCATATAATTAGAATACCATCAAAAAGTTAATTTATTTCAATAACAGACAAATTTATTTTGTACAGAGTCCCAATGTCATAAACAATAACATAATCTTAGGATAAATTTTGCAGCTTCTTTCCAAAAAGGACAGAAATATAGTATAAAAATAATTTTAAAAAGAGAAAACCAAAAATCTGAAAAAAAAAATATTTTTAAAGTCTTATCAAGTTTACCTAGTGTTAGACGTTTCTTTGTGAAGAGGTGTTGTTTGTAAATGTTAAGTGGTGTAACTGTTATGATAGTTATACAGATAAAGTCTAACTTGGCAATGTAAATGGGAGAGGAGCATTACATTAAATACATTAATAGAATAAAGAGACATTTTTGATGATTTTTTCACCTGCATTGCTTTTAGTACAAGGAGTACTTGAGAGCATGTAATTTACACATGTGTTCAGATCTGAGAGGAACTGGTACTTCACAGGTAAGTGGGATTTTTTTTTTTTTTTTTTATAGCTGCTTAGATGTTTGCAATGTTTTTTGGTGCTAATAATCTGATCCTCATTTTTGTTGAACTTTGGCTTCTGACAGAGACTCAATTATGAATTAACATATAAACAAATACAATTCTTTTTTTTCAAACAGTTTATAAATATAATAAATAAAAATAACTTAAATAAGCAACATATGAAATACATGAAAATTCTACTTTAAAAACCTCAATCCTGAACCTTTAAACTTTATTGTTTACATAGAACATGGCTGAACAGCTGTTTCTATCAGTCTACCTAATTTACTAATCTATCTGCACATGTTTTTATTACTCATTCTTTTTTACGTTTTGTTGTAAACAGAGTGTCCAAATAAAACAGTGGTAAAAGAGAACTGCATAGAGATTTTTTAACTAAACTCAAATGAAAGCCTAAGGTGGTGACACAGTTTAACACATGTCTATAATCACATAAACACATTAGTCCTTTTGTGAACATTGCTAAATAAGTATCATTAGTTTACAACATTGTTCAGCCATGGCACTAAATCTGAAAAAACCTTTACTTACCAGCTGATACCCCACACTACACACTAGTTGTGCCATGTGACCTGAAACTTTGGTAAAAACTCATCATCATTCTGTTAACACTGTTTTTATTTAAAAAAAAAAAAAACACTGTTTGTTTTGCTGTTTAGCAGTTTAAAATGTTTTAGATTGGATTACATGGAATGAATTTGAGTTCTCTTCGGGGTTTTTGTGTGTGTTTTGTTCTTAGCAAAATTTTTTTCCATACTGTTGAATTCCAGTTACCACATTTCTGGTCATATGACATCCCGAGTGCCCACTTGAAAAAATCCCCACAGTTAATTAAACATTAAAACAAATAAAAATATGTTAAATAAATAAAGGTTTGCTCTGTGTTGAAATATTAAATAAGCATACACTGTACAGAGCACTAATAATGAAAACAATCCTTTAGCCTGTTGATCAGAGAGAGGCAGTCATTATGTCCATTTAAAACCTGTAATCAAAGAGCAGAACGTTTCTGTGAAACTATAAAGTCCCATATGATCCTCATCATGTCCAGTGACTTCAGAGTGGATCCTCCCTGTCATCCGGCCAGTGTTTGATGTGTGGCAAGCAGCACAGAAGCAGGATAGCTGAGGCCTTGAAAGAAGAGCAGAAAACAGGAACATATGTAGTTGTAAATGTAAATATCAGTGATACTTGTCTCGTCAAAGGGAATAAAATAATGAAAATGTT
Organism: Neolamprologus brichardi; assembly: GCF_056152115.1. Lineage (NCBI taxonomy): Eukaryota > Metazoa > Chordata > Actinopteri > Cichliformes > Cichlidae > Neolamprologus > Neolamprologus brichardi. The sequence goes on along the minus strand of NC_142112.1, from coordinate 14,862,438 downwards.
AACTTACACACTCATTTAGGGAGGCTCTTGACACTGCACAGAGGAGGCACAGTCAGTCTGACAATGATGGTAATCTGCAGGGATGTTTTCCTGCAGCAACATTCCTGCCAACTGGCCATATGATCCAGAGTAGTTGGTTTGTAATGAACAGAAAGGTGTATATGTTAGGTAGTGTGCACTTAGAGCTGGTCTTAAGAAACAAACACATCCTGTAATAAACTGAATACCTGTAGTAGTGCTGCTGCAAATATGAAGCCCTTCTATCATGTGTGGTTTCAAAGAAGGTGTTTTGGAGGCTCAGTCACAGAAACTGTGCAGTCTGTTCAGTCCTGAGTGTCTCAGCTCTGAAAGGGATGGATCACAGAGGGAAACACCTGAGTACAGACATTACAATCTACACTCCTAAGGTCAGGTGAAAACACAATTTAAACACGTTACAAAAAATTAATACATGTTTTCATGGAAATTATGTCATTAACCATTTGATGCGAGTAAATCTCACCGACTGCTTGTGGGACAAGCTAGAAGGAGGACTTATCACAGAATTTCTCCTGTGCTCCAGATGTGAAGTCTCACGCTTTGGTCGTACGGCAATGAAGATGGTGATGATGACGCCTCTCTGATCTGTGGCATTACAGTTTCTGGCTGCTATGTGCTTCACACTGTTGGATTTTACGCTTTTAAGCTTGAAGAAGACACAGGAGGACTGTGTCTCTCTTAAAAAAAGCAAAAAAACAAATCCTAACAACCTTCCACCGAACCCCCCCCCCCCCCCCCCCCCCACTCAACTCCCACCTACCCACTCAACTCCCCAGCCTCACAAGATCCAATGTCTATACAAATGTAGGGTATCAGCTGGTAACAGGAAGCAAGTGTCACATATGTAGTACATATGTGACACTGCTGAAACACTTCTGGCCAGAAGTGTGCATTTATCAGCCAGTGCATTTATCATCCCAGACCCAGACCCACCCTGATAAATGCACTGGCTGAAACATGATAAAAGCTCATAAAAATGTATGTTTCATTGTAAGATTTGTCCAAAAATATAATCATATACTTTTGAAAAAGTTTAAAGATTATAACAAACCAAAATCAATAACATTTTTGTAAATAGTATTTTAAAATAAAGGCACACATAAAGTGGCTTAACTGTCATTATTGCTGTAATTAGGTATTTTAAACCTTTAGTCTGTTTTGTTCTCCCAGAAACAACGAAGAAGGTGTTGAACATATATGCGTTGTTTGGGCAATCCTCTGGTCCACCCTCCCTCCCAGCCACAGTGAGACTGGGGCAGCCTGGCAGGATTTTGAAGCCTGGCTGCAGAGAGGATATGCCTACACTGTTCGTTTTAAACTGGCATATTTGATTTTTCTGACATTCATAGATTACTGTAGGTGATTTTTAGATTTTCTGTAATAAAAAACATTGTAATCTTTTACTGATATCATTAGTTCATTCATTTAATTATATTTTATGTAAAAAAAATTCAACCATTATATTGCAATGCAGGGCGTTTTTTTCTTAAGTCAACTTTTAAATATCGCTCTATTTTCTTAAGTCATTCAGAAATATAAAAATTACTTACTGTAGTCAAAGATCTAGATCATGAATCATCACAGGACAATACACAGTATACAGGGTCATGGTAACTATGGTAGGTCTTCATGACTCCAGAATGGAGACATCGCTCTGGCTGAGAAATGAAAATTAGGTCAAGCAGTGTGTTCTTCTCTGTGGTAGGGGCAGTGATAACCTGTGCGTATCCCCTAGACTCAAACAGCTCCATGATTGGTTTGTTTGCACTGGATAAAACATTCTCATTAAAATCACCACAAACTATGATGGGATGACAGTCCATGATCTCCAATGAGTCTAATAGGCTTACCAGGTTTTTCAGGAATGGCCTCAGAGTGTAGTCTGGAGGTCTGTACACAACTGCAATCAGAGCACTGACTGGTGCTTCAACCTTTAAAGCCAGAAATTCAAGGTCAGTTACATTATGGATGTACTGTTTTTCATGCACTTGAATGTCACTTTTCACATAAACAGCAACTCCACCACCACTTCTGTTTGCCATCTGGGGAAAGTTTGTGTAGGACAGGTGTCTGTTGCGTTTGAACAAATTGTAATTTTCCAAGTGGAGACTCTCTGCGACAAAAGAGCCCCGCAGGTGTGTTTCTGTTAGGCACAAAACATCTGCTAGACACAATTCATGGTGACTCTTGATGTCATTAATGTGAGCTGGCAGTCCCTCTGTATTATGATGAACAATGGTAAAAACGTCTGACCTGCTCAGTGTTTGTCTCACATGTAGAAGAGGCATCATGTCATCAAGGTTGGCTTGTCTCATGTTCTCAAGCGCTGCAGTGATTTCTGGGTTGGTGAATATTTTTTTCTCCTCCATATCAAGAAGATACAGTCCACTGAGAGACGTCACTCTACTGACAGCTACGTAGGCCATGCCGGGCTCAAAAATGCTCTTAAGAGAGACAACAGCTGATGTGGTTGTCATACCCTGTACCTTATGTATTGTACATGCAAAGGCCAGCTTCACTGGGAACTGTCTTCGTACCACTCCTTTCTGCTTCAGATTCTCTTCTGCTCTCTCAATGTACACCATGTCGTCTGCTGGTGTGCGGTTATTCTTTCCAGATGTCTCATTATCCATTTTAAGTCCAAGCTTGATGATGTGTTGGTCATTTTCAGAGTAAACTACTCTAAGTAGTATTCCAAAAGCTCCATTAACCAAACCATTTTGTATGTCAATGTTTCTGGTGAGCATGACACGAGCTCCTTCTGCAACTTTCAGTGTGTCTGGTAACTCGTTTTTACCTCCTTTCAATGGTCTGTCTTGAAGTGCCATTCTGCCAGTTCTAGGATCTTTTCTATAATCATCTGCATGGATGTCAATGACATGAGTATGGAGCACAGCCAGTGTTGAAGAGTTGTGTGCATCCACTTCTTTATTAGTTGCAAAAATGTGCAACGCATCAGTCGGACGAAGGGCTGGTTCAGTTATGGCCTGTAACAACAAATTTCTATCTGCTTCGCAAAGCTCATCCAACTTTCCTTTCACACGAATTCTGTTCAGCATCTCAGCAAAGACAACATCATCTTTCTGACGCATAATCTCAGTCAGAGTGATCATCTGAAAATGCTCCCGCCACAGGTCGATCTCGGACGGGTCGTGCACACAGAGAGGTTTAGACTGTCGCACTGGGGGTAGCTGATAGAAGTCTCCAACAGCAATGACTGACATGCCTCCAAAGGGTCTCCGAGTCCCTTTGATCTGTTTGAGTCTTGCATCTACATATGCAAAGAGATGTCTTGACACCATAGACACTTCGTCAATGACGATTATTTCAGCATTCAAAAGTTCTGATCTGACTTCATCCAGCTGATTGCCAAGTCCCTGAATGGGAGGTTTTAAGCTTCTAGGCAGCTTGAGTAGAGAATGCAGTGTTGTTCCAGAAATGTTAAATGCTGCAGTCCCAGTGAAAGCAGTTAACAGGACAGTGGGTTTTGATATGTCAACGTCGTCTGCATATCTGGGCACTTTGCTCAGTATCTTAGATGCTTCTGAGTAGATGCATTTGATAAGATGTGATTTTCCTGTTCCAGCACCACCATTAATATAAAAGAAAAACTGCTCTGGATTTAGAGCACAGACTCTTTTAATGCACCAGTCTCTAACTGCATAAAATATGCAGGCTTGCTTCTTATTCAGATTCTGAAACATCTGACGTAACAATGTGGGATCAATAGCAGGGGGTTCCCTGATGGCTCTGACTTCTGTTGAAGCATCAGCCTGACGGCTGTAGTCGGGCACATCTTCCTGTTCATTTTCATTGTCTCGCTCTCTTTCTTGTTCAACAAGTGGCAACCTTACGAGATCTGATTCAGGTGCCAGATTACACCATTCGTCAGTCACACCTCTATTCTGCTCATATTCCTCAACAGCGCTCTCGATCTCCTCACTGTTTTTCTCATATTTTTCTCTGTTTCTTTTGACAATGCGTTGCACGTACTCAAGACGGTCAGTACTTGGTAGCTGTACACAGCCAGCACCATAGAAAGCCTGATAGGTTGGCAACGATGGTGTTTTCAGTTCATGGTCTGAACGATGAGGGAGGTACAGTTTAAGCAGTCTTCCGTAATATTGCTCTGGATGTTTTTCTTGTGAGCAGCGGTGAAATCTGATGATAGCAGGCTTATTGTTTTTGCGCCTTTGCACAAATCCTATCTCATTCAGAAGAGGCAAAACATCTTTACCTTTTGTCTGTTGGCCATAGACAATCCTGCAAGTAGCAGCAAAGTCTGCCATGCACATCTCCTCAAACTCTGGTGTTTCAGGTCTGGCTTTGTATTTGTCATTCAAAGATGTCATCCAAACATTGGAAGACTCGGGTGTTGTGTTGTCCAGAACTGACAGGGGACGACTCATTTTCACAGGATTATCATCAGTTGGTATGAATATTACAGCACGTGAACATTGCTTCATGTGAAGACCACATGCACGAGCAACACACTCCTGTGCACTGATCTCTCGCTTCTTTGAATATGCCTGCATGACGGCTCTCATTTCATCGCACTCATTTACACTGTCCTTATGGGAGTTCTCAATGACAGTTTTCAGGTACTCAGATAGCCCGCCCTCTTTTTTTGATATATATTTCATTAAATAATTTGCAGCGCCGAAAGCATCTAAAACAAAGCTTATGTCGATATTACTGTTCCAGGCTTCAAGCAGATGTGGATTATAGCCATTTATCCAAGAGTCTTTTGGATCACGCTTTAGTATGATCGTACTCCTTGTGTTCATTTTATTCAGGTATCTCTCATATTCTGCATGTGTCAACTTGCATCTTGCCAAGAGCTGCTCTAAACTCATGGAAGCAGTTTCAGGTTCATTCAGCAGCTGGTTCAGTGGTCTGAGCTTGTTCTTTGCTGTTTCTACTTCCAGTGCATCATCCTCACTGGGTCTTGTGATCATTGTCTCATTGCAGGGTGGTTTAGGAAAACCAAAACGGCACCCGGAGCTTAAACTCCTAAAGCACGTCTTTGTGTGGTTCTTACTATGTTTTTGCACTTCCGTTACTTTCTTGTACAGTTCAGGTTGTTTATGTGGATCAGGCAGCTGAGCTGTGATGTATTTGTTTATAAAATCAACAACAGTTTGCTCATCATCCTCCTCAAACACAGGAGCACCTTCTACCCACAGGAGACAGTGTATGTGTGGGCTTCCTCTGTGCTGAAACTCAACTCTGTAAAAGTAGTCAGTGACTTTGCCAAGTGGCTCTGCAGGAGATAAGAGTAAATCTCTGAATAATGCTTCAACTCTCTTGTCAAACATGCGCATTGTTGTGACAGGATTGCTTCTCAGGATGTCACATTTTGCCGACCAGTCGAGTCCTTCAAAATTGACTTGTTCACCTTGCTGCCTTGTTATTGCCTCAATCACTTCAGGCCAGCGCATTTCAGCAGCTGAAAATGTGCAAAAGAACGTGGGAGTTCCCAACTGTCTGATCATGGCAAAAAGATCTCTTGTTGTTTTCTCCCAATAGGCTGGGGTTCCTCTCAGAGGCTGCATGAATCTCACTGCGTCTTTATTTCTCACCAGTTTCTCCACCTCATGTTTATCTTGTAACATGCCTGAGGTTATTTTTCTCCCATCTCTGGTCAGAGGCTTTGCCTTCCTTAACTGTATTGTCATGCTGGAAGTAGCCAGGTGTATTTCAGTCACAAACTGTGCAAAGAACAAATAGTTTGTGTCTTTGGCAAAACGATCATCAATGCAGAAAAGTCTTGATTTGAAATACCCACTGGGGGATACTTTGATCAGCCTTCTTTCATCAAGTGTGTTTTGGCCTGTAGGAAACTGCACAGGGAAGGCCATGGCCTCCAGTTTAGGTGTTTTGAAAAAACTTATTGGATTGTTTCTCTCTGCAGGAGCAACAGAGTAGATTCCTTCACTGAAACATAATATCTCCTCAGCCACATCAGGGGGCTGCAAACAGGACTCGAGTGCAAAACCACCATTAGTCAGTCCATCTGCTTGCTCTGAATCATCTCTCATCTGTTCACGTGATTCTTCACCATCACAGGGTAACATGTCAATATCCTGTTCATTTTTATTTTGTGCTTCACTCAGTGCATTTTTCTCACAGCTGTCAATTTCCATTAAATCAGCCTCATCATAATCGTCCTCATTCGTGTTTTCATCATCATCCTCCTCATCTTCATCAGGAAGTGTTGGATCACACAGCTCAGCATCATCTCTGATGGTCACATCCTTATACTGTGGATGAATCTGCTTGAGTTTATGCAGTGCTTGCACAAGTTTAGACCAGCTTACAGTCTGAAACAGCTGATGACCTTTGTAAGACAAGCGTCTCTTCAGTTTTACTCTCATCACCTGAGAATTAATTCTCAATCGAGGTAGTGCTTCAACAGTTTCCTGTACCTCTGATGGGACACAGACCACATTCCCTCTAATTGCTCTTTGTCTGCCTTTGGGAAGAGGAATAATCTTTGCAAATGGTATGCACTTGGCTATGAGATGTCTCTCCAGTATGTTGAGATCAGACAGTTCTGGTGGAATATCAGCAAGATCCAGTTTATTGGCAGCAGCAAGTGCTGGCATGGATCCATTTTTAAGATGATTGTGGCAGGTGTGACAAATCCACTCTCTCTTTCTCTCATCAGGCACATTGCACTGCTCATTTCTGCAGTTTTCCTCACAAACATGAACAAACCTTCCTGTCAAACATGTTGCAACCACATTTGGGTTTTTGACATACTTTGACCTTGTGCAGGGTTGCACTTGGTTTGGAAATGAAGCCTTGAAGCATACAGTACATGGGTATGATGGTCCAACTTTGATGTGTGATTTGAACACAGATATGGCCTCGTTGATCACACTGTTGTCACTCTCTTGGGTTTGTCTGTTCACCCATCTGTATTTCCTTTTTATTTTCATTGCACATCTCATGTTGTGCATCATCCTGAATGCAAGATTACTTTGATACCTGTCTCGCATTAGTTGTTTCATTAGTTGTTTGTGTCGTACTCTGAATGCGTTGTCACGTGCATAACGCTGAGTTACTCGAGATCTCTGTCTCTCTCTGAATTCTGGGCTCTCTTGATACCTTTTAGTGATATAGCTTTTTTGTTTCTTTCTAAATTCAGCATTGTCACAGTATCGTCTTTTAATATATTGTTGTTGTTTCTGTCTGAATTCAGCATTCTCACAGTAAAGCCTTTTTTTATATTGTTGTTGTTTCCGTCTAACTTCAGGATTGTCTTTATATGCCTTGCTTGTGCGAGATTTTTTCTTTTCGTTGTAATCTTTATTTGAAGCATACATTTGTCGTTCTTTCATTTTTTGGTTTTCTTTTCTCAGTTTTCTCGGTTTTTCTGATGCCATTAATCTTCTTTTCATTTTTTGTCTTCGTTGTTTATTAACTTTCATCATTTTGTAGATTTTCTTTAAAGCAGTACAGGAAAGATCACAGGCTACTACATTATTTACTGCAGTAGAGATTAACTGGCTGCACGAAATGTCATTCTCTGGTAGGAAAATACATTCACTGGATGGTACTGATTCAGTTTGTGTACTGTCAAATGGTTTTACAGATGGAGTGGTTCCCCTTGGAGTAGAGGGGTTTGCTTCATCAACAGTTGTATCAGAGTGAGTAGGTGCCACAGCAGTGGCAGCTGTTGGTCTGCAGACTGTGTCTGTGATAGTATCACTCAGGTTGACTGTGCTCATACTGTAGAACTGCACAGGCTTCAGCTCATAGGTACAAGAGGGTGATATCTCCATCATTTCATAAGAATCTTGGATCCTCTTAATCATGTCACTGAGTAGTGTGAATTTCAGCATCACAGCTGTACCACGATTACGTGACCATAGTGGTAGAGGAAGACCACTGGGTGTTCTGGAGTGTGGGTCAAAGAACCCATATTTGCCTGATGTGGATCTGAACACTGCGATACACAATCCACTCATAATCAGTAAGGCATACTGCACATCTGACAACAGGCAGCTCAGTCCTGCTTCTAAGCTGAGAAAGGTATCTACTGCTTCCTCTGGAGGTTCTTCAAATGTCCCATACCGGGAAGGCTGTGTCATGTCAACATGATACATAGATCTGCGAGCATCAACTTTGTCTGGCAGCTCATCGGTTGCCAAATGAATATTTTTAGGAAATCTTTTCTTGGCCTCTTTGTACATCACATCACCTTTATCCAAGACCAGATTAAGGTCAGCTGTAGTCATGTTTTCATTCTCATGAAGAAATGAAAGAAATGTGAGTGAGTTACATGTGCACTGCTTGTTTCTGGAGTCTCCATATTTAGGATGTGCCTGGCTGTGAGATGCACAGACATGTGTTACAGAGGGCTGGTTTTCAAGGTTCACTCTTTCTGCATGAGATGGTCCTGCCACATCACTATGACAGCCTCTTTTCAAAAAATCAGCATAACCCACCTGTGGGGCACTTGACACCTCATGTCGTTCATTAAATTCATGCTGCAGTCCACTCTTTACAGCATCAGCATAAGATACCTGTTGTACATGTGCAGGAACATGTTGACCTGCCTGTTTGACACTATCAGAATTGATCTTTGTAGACACACTGTCTTCTGCAGAGCTCTGAGGAAAATCAAACTCAGCCTGTTCACATATTGGTACACTGTGAAGCTCATGAAACTTCTTCCAGCGTTGTTTTGCAGCTTGTGACTTTTTCTGCTTCCTTGGCATTTTCACACACCTGCAAGTGTTTCTTAGTCTTTAGAAAATATGTTCACAAGATAAGAGTGGCACACACCAGGAGATGTTGTCTTTGTTTTTATATTTCAGTTTTTATTTGTCTGAAACAGTTGTCTTTCGTTTGACAGTTTGTTCATAAGTCGAGAGAATATTATGCACTCTCTTTATTGGCTTGGCACAACTTAGCAGCAAGCCCAGAATGAAAAACAGGTAGAGAGAAAATTTAGAAGAGAGAACAGACAGAGCAGGAGAGACACGGCTTGGAAATCACAATCACACCGTGAATTAGAGTTTTCTTTGTTCAGTTTGTTCTTAGGTAGAGGCAATATATGCACTCTTTATTGTTTTAATGGCTTGGCATTTTTCAGCAGCAAGCCAAGAGTGAAAAACAGGTAGAGAGAAAATTTAGCAGAAAGAACAGACAGAGCAGGAGAGACACGGCTTTGAAATCAAACCGCAGAGTTTTCTTTGTTTGTTCAGTTTGTTCATAGGTAGAGGCAAAATATGCACTCTTTATTGTTTTATTGGCTTGGCGTTTTTCAGCAGCAAGCCAAGAGTGAAAAACAGGTAGAGAGAAAATTTAGCAGAGAGAACAGACAGAGCAGGAGAGACACGGCTTTGAAATCAAACCGCAATAAGATTCTTGGTTTGGCACAATTTCGCACAAACCACAGGGTGAAATACAGATGGAAAGAAGGCAGAGACAACAGGTGGAGTAGGACAGAGGATAGAGGGGTTGGGGGGTTGGGATGTGAGAGAGAAGACTGGAAATCTGGTCCTTGTTCTTCTTCTGCACACTGTGAACAAAAAAGAAAAAAATAATAATTTTATTAAAATGAAATCACATGGTAATTGTTTGGACTACTTGTGACTACTAAATAAAGGACAAAACAAATATTCAAGCTAAACTGTTGTTGGCTGCCATGTGCAAAAAGTTGCATAATTGGGCACTTTTTAAAAGAATAAATATTTAATTAAATTCAGCAATAATATTTTTTAAATACAAATATGATTGAGCGAATCATTAACTAATCACATGTAGTGTGACTACAAAAATGTACGAAAAAAATATTTTAGCCCAATTATTAAGCTGCACTTATGTGTATTTATTATAATATTGTGTTTAAAAGGTCTAGCACAAAGTTTGAACCCATCTAAGCTTATATTAGTCAGATTATTTTTTTATTTTGGTGTACTTCTCTTACAGTATGTGCACACCTACCAGGCAAAGCACAGGTGTCAGCCAAGTTCCTGAAAGTGTAAGACGTGAAATAATATGTTAGTTGTCTGTACAGTGTTATCAGACTAACAGAAATACAAAGCCCACACGACATGATACACTGAACTTATAGTCAGCAGGTTATAGAATAATACAGCACACCAACAGACACAGCAGCCATTTTATAATTCAAACTAATTACCTGAAGTATTTCCACTTATGTAAGGCTACTGTTAGACTGTTACTAGCCTTAACATTGCTGCTAGCGCTAGCATTCCGGCTAGCATTAGCACTTCAGTTAGTGTTAGCACTGCAACTATTGTTAGCACTGCAGCTAGCATTAGCAATGCTGCTAGCGCTAGCACTCTTACTGTTAAAATTGAGCCACAATGGCAATAATAAAGCTCATTTGTTACTTTTGTCTCACTGACCACCAAGAAATATCACAGGAATATTCTTTTTGTCAGTTAACAACTGCTAAGGCTAGTGTTAGCACTATAGCTAGCGTTAGCATTGTTGCTAGCATTAGCATTGAAGCTAGCGTTAGCACTGCTGCTAACAGCAAAACGTCATAAACGTATATAAATGATAGCAAAGGTTATTCTTTCTTTTTTCTTTCTTTATTCTTTGAACTCTGTTGGACTTCATATGTGAGTTTAAATGTGAAACATGTATCTTTACCATCATAAAAATAAAACAGTGCAGTACTGAGTGTACTGTACTTACCACAGCAGAGAGCAAAGCGGAATAACAACAGTTGGTCCAGTGATGGGTTAAAAACAGATGAGGCGTTCAGGTGGTGCTTGGAAATTTGACCATCAGTTTGAACAGCAATAAATTGGTACTTTTTGCCCGAGTATAAGCGAATGAGTGACATACAGAAAAATAGGGCAACTGGCATTACATGAGCAAATAAAAAGTATTTCATCTTGAACTGTTTTGTGGGTTTTATTTTAAGACTACTCTAAGTGTGTTAGTGGGGAGATAAACTATACAGACTATAAACAGAGACATTAAATGAGATTAGATTAGTTAAACGTTAATTAAAATGTGGGAAAATCAACTACAGACAGGTAGATGCTGTGAGCTTTAATTATCCAGTCAGAAAGGATGATTTTAAAGTCATCAACTGACTCAAACTGCCCAGATCTGAAAAACCTGTGTTCCAATCACAATGCTCTCCTTAGTTGGCATATACTAACTACTGACAAACTATTAATCTGTGGCAAAACCCTGTCAAATCTGTCTTATTGTACCTATTGAAAAAGTTCATCTTACTACAACTGCTTAGATGCAGTAGACATTTTTAGGTTTAACCTTGGCAGAGTGAGAGAGAGCTCGTTAAGCAGGCAGGTGTGAGCCTGGTTGCTATAGTGACTGCACCCAATGGCTCCCTACACACACAGACAGACATGCGCCTCACTTTTGATGCTTAAAATGAACAGAAAAGTCAGGCCGAAACAAATCGTTCCCAAATGAAAAGTACAGGTCGTATTGACAAAATTCTTTCACCGTGAGCACCAGCAATGTCCAGTCTACCAAATTCTCAGTTTTCATGCCTGTGGAGTTTATTATATAGACGTGGTGACAGTGTAAAGACACTATGCTCTTCTGATTTTCAAACGAACCTTCTGAGCCATTTTAACATTAGAGTCTATGGAAGAGTTGGAGGGAGGAGGCTGTGCATTGGTGACATTTATGAAAGAACCATAACACCTAGTACAATAGTAAACACATTGGATGAAAGAGGACAGCGATGGCTACGTTTTGAGGGTAAAATCAGACCTGTAGAGCAAACGCTGTGGACACAGCAGCAGTTTTAAAAAAGATTTTAAGATTAATTTTTTCGCTCCTCTCACTCTAGTAGTTGAGCTGTCTCACTCTAGCGCCAACATTCCGTCCCATACACACCCATTATAAACTCTGAAACGGCTGAAAAAACATCATGAAACTTAAACTGGAACTGAAGAAAAAGTATAATAGATATTGAAAAGATAAATACAAGTTGAATAGTTGAATGTCTTGTCTTCGTTTTAAAGTTTGAATGGTTGCTCTATGTCAATGTATGTGGAAGTAGTAAGAGTTTAAAAATGAGTAAGTTGAATGAGGATTTGAAGGGTCTCCCCATTGAAATACATGGGAAATTTTTGATGAAAAAAGTTGAATAAAATTAAAAATATAAATGTTAAAAATGAAAAAAATAGAAGCACACCTTTCCAAAAGAAGAGGAATCTGATGGTGTTTGAATGGTTTTTCTAAGTTGAACGGTTTTGAAGGAGATAGACGGCGAAAAACGTACGGAAAAGAAAATAATAATAAAGATTAGAAGAACAATACTGTGAATGCTTTTACAAGCATTCACACTAATAACATATAAGAGGAGTATATACAAAGAGGAGGAAGGTGCACATTAGAGGACCGAATGCTTGAAAGTAGTGCAGTGGACTTGATACAAGTAGAGAATCGGAGTGTGACTGAGTGATGAGGGTTACTCAGATCATGGCTCAGATTTCTAAACCCACTCAGATAGGATAATCTTCCACGGCACACCTGATCAGTTCTCACGGCACACGTATATATGCCGCGGCACAGTGGTTGGGAAACACTGTACTCTCCATTGTAATCCATTGATTATTCTGTTTTCGTTCTTGGCCAGGGCTTTTTTTAAAGAGGAATTGCTATCCTGGTACTGGTGTGCCATACTGCTTGGTATCGGTGCTCAAACCTTTTGTGTTTGTTTCAAACAAGTTGTCCACCCAGGGAAGCTAAAATTTGTTCTTTGTGTTGTCAGATGAACATATGAGACAGTTTGACTCTTCAGTGCAGTGTGGAGCCTAACAAAGTTCTGTTTTGTGTCCCAGCTGATCAGCAGGAGGAAGTCTGACGGAGCAGCAGAGGAAATTTCAGCTACTTGGACTCAACTCAGCCACTGCAGAGAAAACAATGAGTTCGACAAAGAAGGTGACAGATACTAGTGTTAAGAAATACTCCATTAACCCTTTAAGGCCTATTGGAGCAGGAACACTCCGTTTTGCGTAACAACTTTAAAATCCCGGTAGAACTGCACTTAAGCTAACACAATTATTTTATTTAGGAGGAGTTGTACTTACATCTTATGCCATCAGCTTGCCCTTGGTCACGATTTCCTTCCACATATGTATTTGCAGAAATTGCATAAAAAGCACTTGCAGCAAAAAAACATAACGTACCAGAAACACACTTTGCCGTTCATAGCACTTCGTACGTTAGAATAGATGTCAGCGCGAACTATCGCATGTCTGACTTTACCTGCCAAAACCTGCCTTCAGGGATACCTATACTGGTGTTTTTAAAAGTCATGTTTGACTTTATTCTTTTCTGTATTGTTTCTGGGATGCTTAGAACTCAAATTGCACTGTTGGCAATAGTTTATTTTGATGCACATGCTGTTTGTTTTGCTAATTTGCATTATAATATTTATTTTTGTTTTTCTTGCAGTATATAAAAATCTCAAAAATACTCAAAACAAATTTCCTGTGGTTGGAAACAATGTGCAACTTTTTTGCATTTACACTTTTGAGGGATAAACCTCTGAAATTTCTTTAACTAGAAATATGTGTACAGGGCTTGCAAAATCGCTAGCCCGACGTCCCGGGGCTAGCGAATTTTCCAGTCGGACTACCAATCTCTATCTCTGCCCTGCCCGTAGGGCTATCGTAGGAAGGAAAAATATATGTCAATGCTTTTGCATTCTTTCGGAAATGTAGCTGGGTAATTATGTCATTGGCATCGGTGAGCCACTGTCAATATGTGACATATTGAAATCGTGTTTGAATTTGCGCTTTTTTTTTGCTTTCACTTTGCAATCGCGCGAACTGTGTATAGAGAGCGACAGCACTGATTGGTGAGTGATGATAATTTGCGCACCAATTCCTCTGACATCGTCTTATCAATCGTTAGCTTACTATGCAAATGTGACAAGTGAAATCTCCGCAGCAAGCTTAAACATGTGAGAGGTTGATCGCGCAGAGAATCGCTGAGCGTTATGTGAGTGCGTGTGTAAAAGCAGCAGGATATATATTTTAGTTCTGCTGAGCCAAATAAGACAGGTCAGGGTGAAGAAGGGACAGCCAAAGAAAAGCTTACCACAAAAGGAAAAGTTATGACAAATCAGACTATAAGGCAAAAAGAAAGTGCAGCTTTATGGTTTCATGGACAAAAGAATTTCTGTGGCTGCAATATGACGAGCTAAATAACCAGGGCTGCACATAAGTGGTCCGCAGGTGCGCATTCGCTGTCAAAATAAAAAACGCGCACAAGATAAGAAGTTGCAACGCGTGTTTGCATACATAAGATTTTCTGGAGGAGGACAGACATTTGTTTAGAACTCTTAAAGATGTCGAAGAAGCAAACTCCTTTAAGCAATTACTGTGATGTTCCTCCACCTCCAAAGAAATGTCAGAAGGAGTCCGAACCACAAAAGAAGCGCGTATTTTCGGAAAAGTGGTTGCAGGAGGTGAGCTGGCTTCAAACAAATGATGAACGCACAGAGATGTGGTGCAGAATGTGTCGTGAAAATCCCACTCTAGCGGGCAAAAACACTGCCTTTTATGTGGACGCAAACGCACGTTGCAACTTCTTATCTGGTGCGCGTCTTTTAATTTGACAGCGAATGCGCACATGCGGACCACTTATGTGCACCCGTGTAAATAACATAATGTTCTGCCGGGTGTGTTGTTGGTTTTCCCTCGATTTCTGAGTCGACAAGCGCCTTTGTTACTGGGACCAGTCATTTTAAGAAAGGCCCCCATTAGAACCCATGAGAAATGCAAGAAATGCATTATTGCTCAGTCTGCAATATCTTTCCCGGAACAAACACCAATTGCAAATAACATACTAAAAATAGACCTAAAAATCCATTTAAAACAGCGTGCTATGTTGCAAAGAGTGAACTACCACTGGCACAATTTAGCAGTCTTTGCAAACTTCAAAAAGCAAATGGCCTAGATCTTGATTCCACTTGCCTTTTACCCGTGACTTCAGTGGAAATTTCAAATTCAGGATCTGACACAGACTGATTCATGTTCTACACAGTTCTTACAAGTTCATTGAAATTTCTGTTCAATTAGAACCAAGTATTTGAGCTGATGATTGTAATTTTTATACAATGTTATAATTTGTTTTTCAACAATTTTTTGATTAATGTTTTGTTTCCTTTACAATATTATACTTTAATGTGTAATATTGTAAAGGAAACAAAACATCAATCAAAAAATTGCTCTCTTTTTTATTCGGGCTACTTAAATTTATTTTGGGCTACCAAAAACTGAAGAGTCCCTGCCCGAAGGGCTACCAGGGATTTTGAAATTTTGCGAGCCCTGGTGTAGAAACAGAACCAACAAAACTGATTTAAACAAATTTTTGTATTTAATTGCAGTTTGTTTGCACTTTATGTAGTTACTATGGACTCAATGCATAGATAATATTAAGATTTGGGATCTAATGGGCATATTGATGTATAGCAACTTGAAATGATCCCAAAAATGGCATTAAGGGCATGTAAAAATATAAAGATTAGCTCTGGCAAACTTGGTTCTATGGTAGTTCTTAAAGGGTTAAAAGCTGAAGTACTGATATATATTTTATGCAAAACTAACTGAACCTTGTGCTATATTAATGTAATGTAATAATCATGTAATAATACAATGCCTACATTGTAGAGGGTGACTTTGCCTCTAAAGAGGAAAATGGGCAGGGAAGAGGTTAAAGTGGGATTCAGCAGGATTCAACCCTAAAATCAGCTGTAGTGGCTCAGTGTGGGGAAAAGAGTCACAGCTCACAATCATTTCTATTGAGAGCTCCAGTCGATTTTCTTAATGTACAGGCTGTACACAACTGAATTCAGCCAGATGTCTGCAGATGTTTCATGAGTTGTCCTGGCTGACTTCCATCCTCTACACCAGGGGTGTCAAACTCAACTGCACAGGGGACAAAACTCAAGGCACACTTTAGGTCGCAGGCCAAACAAGATAAACATTTATTGAACACACTAAAACCATGTTTTTTAAACATAAATATGAATAAAAACAGACAGGAATATTATTCCAGAATAAATAAACTTAAAAAATCAACTTTAACTTTAAATGTTTTGATCTTCATAAAAATATATCCTGTCAAAATTATGCAAGTTAGAAATATGAACATGCTGCCAAAAACCCCAGAAAAAATAAATGAAAACATACACAAGGTTCGAGCTGCATGTAGACGGAGCTGGGGCATTGCTGCAGGAATGGAACTAATAAACTGTGCGGGCCATTCAGTGTCGTACTTTGCCTTGAGTGTATCATTACACTGCAGCTCCATCTGAATCTGCACAGGTGCAGTTTCCACGTAAATGGGTTGAGAAGCAGCTCGAAATTCTCTTTTTGTGCTTCACAGTCACCAAAGCGCCGTGCGAACTCAGTGCGCTCAGTTTATCAGCAAAGTGCGCCGACTTGGTTCAACATCACTTGGCAACAGGGAAAGTGAGACAGGTTGCACTGGTGCATTTGTGACAGCTTCACTTGAAATGCCTTCACCGCATCATACATGCCATGTCCATTGTTAAATCTCCCAATTCTTTTGATCTTTGGGCTGAAGGAAGGACAATACTCGGTGTATAAATGCTCAATCAACAATCATTTTATTTCATACAATTCAACACTTTTGAGCATAAACCATCTGGAGGGGAGATGAGCTCGGGAGGGTGTCCGCCTGATCTCGAAGTGTCTGAGCGTTTCACACATTCTTATAGCTTCAGCCCCCCTCCACCTAGTCATAAAAACCTAAACATTCACATTCTTTCTCTCTTACGGCACCTAAGTGACGGCCTTGGCTCCCTGTTTTATCTCCTCCTGATGAGATGGGGCAGAAAACCTCTCCGGTATACTCTGTTCTCTTCTAATCAGACAAATAAGGCCATGACTCTCTGAAAACAGTATTTCTTATACCTCAGCAGTATAATGCATCATAAAACAATATCATTCATTCACAATAAATCAGCAGTCTAATGTAATACAAATCAGTTTAATAACAAGCCTGTTTTGAAAATGTAAGGAGTAGAAAATACAGATTTTTTTTTTTAATGTAGCGAGTAAAAGTAAAAAAAAAACCCTTCAGGTTACAGTCAGACTCTGACATCATCTTTCACTGAACCAAGCTAGTAACTGTTACATTTGATTTATTATTATCGAATAAATTAGACAATTATAGAAATTTAAAATAGGAAACAGCAACAGGAAATATAAAAAAGTACAGACCTGGTAAACATTTATTACTATTCTGAGTGTTAGCATTAATATTTGTGTAAAAGCAGGAGAGATGGGCATGATTTTAGAGTGTTTGAACAATGATTAATTATCTTTAACACCAGGTTGGCTGTAATGTGTTACTACTACCAGTAGGTGGGGATAAGAGACCTTTAAGGTGTTTGGTGCCACACTCCACCTTCAGGTTTAAAACTAGTGTTAATGGAGGGAGTTTGAAGCTTCAGTTTGTTCAATGACTGCATTTCACTCACTGCCTCTGTTTGTATCTCTGTCCCTGCAGGACCAACATGGACCGAGAAGTCAGCGCTCTCAGGAGGCCGACAAACCTCACAGAAGAAAGAGAGAGAAAAAAAACACCTGTGACGAGTGTGGGAAGGATTTTACTAGGAAGTCTGAACTAAAACAACATCAGCTCATCCACACTGGAGAGAGACCGTTCAGCTGTGACTTGTGTGGAAAGTCGTTTTCCTGGAAGAAAGCCCTGAAAACACACCAAGTCGTCCACAGTGGAGTTAAAGCTTACAGCTGTAATCAGTGTGGCAGAGCTTTTACTCACAGTAGCAGTTTACAGAGTCATCTAGTTACCCACTCTGGAATTAAGGCATACAGCTGTGACATCTGTGGAAAAACTTTCAGCCAGCTAAGGTACCGAAATATACACCTACGCATTCACTCCGGAGAAGATGTGTACTGGTGTGATCAGTGTGGCAAATACTTTACAACAGACGCACAGTTACAAAGCCACATGTTTACCCACACTGAGGAGAGACCTTATCAATGTGACCTGTGTGAGAAGACTTTTAAAACTCCACAGTGCCTGAGAAAACACCAACAGATCCACACCAGAAAGAGACTCTACAAGTGCAGTTACTGTGAGGTATGTATTTTTATTTTATTCTTGTAAGTGACTGTTTGGAACAAGTCTGCTCATTAAATTGTGTTAGCATGTTAGCACTTCTACTGCACCGAAGAGTAGCTCTGAGCCATTATTCAGATTTTCATTTCACTTATGATTTTTGTTTAGACGATCATGAAAAACTGAAAATGCTGAAAATTGATATGTTGCTGTTATTTAATCTTCAGGCAGCTTCGTGGTATATCATGGTGTTATTATTTCTGCATAAATGGCCTTTGGTTTACAGCGGCTCATTCCTCTGTCAGGTGTAAATAGAATAAAATAAAACATAAATTAAGTACAAAACCAAACCATTCAGTAATCTTCTCTTATGGTTAACAAAGTTGTATCGTTACGTAATGGTGTTACAGCTGTAGTATCATTGCTTACATATGACTTTAGTACTTTTAAACATGAGTGTTAAAATACCCATTTAATGTTATAATTGCAGTGTCATTGGGGGTAATAGTTTTTCTTGTATCCCGGTCAGCTGAGTGTTATAACTGCACAATTACAGTGTTATTAATGCAGTATTAAATTAGTATTATTGCAGTGTTACAGTAGTTTACCATGGGTACCCTAAAAACATTAGCGTGGTAGTACTTAAGTGTAAGTCAGATGTTACTGTAATATTAAAGAAGTATTACTGTAGTATTATGGTGGTAGTATTGTAGTTATTGTAACCCAGTAAACTGAGTGTGTTAATTGAAACAGTAAAATGTAATTGGACGTCTGCAGAGATGCTCTTTATTTCAGGCGACGTTCAGGATAAAAGTGTTGAAGGACTGACTTACACTGTCTTTGTGTCTTTGTTTAGAAGCAGAGCGACACAGATGGATCCACTTCTCAACCCTGTCATTGCTGTGGTGGTGGGAAAGACTTTCGTTGTGACATCTGTGGAAAAACTTTCAGTCAGCAAGCCAGCCTAAAAATACATAAACGTAAACACACTGGAGACAAACTGAAATACTGCAAAGAATGTGGGAGAAGCTTCCCCACATCAACTGAGTTAAAACGACATGAACTCTTTCACAGTGGGGTCAAAAAGCACCTCTGTGATCAGTGTGGGTCATCCTTCACCACTGCAGATCACCTTAAAAGACACAAACGAGTCCACACAGGAGAGAAAACATACAAGTGCAGACACTGTGACAAAAGTTTCTCACGTTCAGGTAGTCGTAACAAACATGAACGTACACACATGGAAGGAAACTACAGCTGTGAGCAGTGTGACAAGAGCTTCAGTAATCTCAGTTCATACTCTGCACACAAACAATCCCACGTTACTAATAAACGGTTTCACTGTTACCAGTGTGCCAAAACATTCACTTCATATTCTGCTCTGTGCAAACATCAGCGCGATCACGCAGGGCTGAAATCGTTCCCATCACAGGATGACAGCGAATTTGAAGAGAGAGAAACATCCTCTGGTTTCAGAGTCCAACTTAAAACCCTGGAGATCAGGCTCCACAGAGTTCAGATCGGCTCTCCTTAAAGATCTGATGAGGCTATGAATCAAACTGTTCCTGTAGTTCAATGTTAATCTTTATAAATTGTTCTTCTTCTGTTTGTGTTCAGTGGTTACGTTTTTTTTTCAATGGTTGGATGAAAAGTCAGTTTCCTGTTGTTCAAGTTTGTATTGAATGTATTTTATTAAAGTTCTTAAATAAAGTTAAAAATAAAAGTTAAATAAAGAATTGTTTGAACGACAAAGATTTTGAGCCATGATGTCATTTCCTGTATTTCAGAGTAAAGACTGAAGTAACAAATGAAAACATGTTTACAGTCATGGAATAAACACTGATGGGTCATCTGTAGGAAGTACTATTGCTGACCTGACAGACTCGACCTTGTTTACAAAGAAAGAAAGGAACTGATTACATGTGTCAGCAGAGGCTTTCAGGGTTGTTTAGAGTAGAGCTGATAGTGTTAAAGAGAACACGGGGATTTTGACAATTTAACACAATGATCTGAGAAAAATATCTTTCTCTCATTTTCACTGTATTCTGATCAAATTTCCAAGATTCTTTTAACATTTCAAAAGAAACCTGCAATTTGTCTTTCTTCCACTTTCACTCTGCTCTCCTACACTGACGCCTGACTGCTCGGGTGGATTCATTTAACCAGGGCTGAGGAATATGTTTTGGGCGCCTGGTTTTTAATGGGTTCACAGTGTTCAGGGTCTGAGTACAGGTTTCCTGGAACTGCAAAAGCAGCTCATCTGGGGTGGGCCCAATAAGTAATCTGAGGGTCGGTAAAGATTTTCTTTATAAAAGTGGAGGAGAAGAGAGCAGCGGCGGGGTGGAGCGCGAGCATTAAACTCATGCACAAGAGAAACAGGTTTGTGATGAGAGAACACTGAATCCCACATTTCCAAATATAAAACAGATAAACCATGTGATAATACCAGGTCAAGAGTGTGCTCCTGCTGATGTGTAGGGCCTTCTACAGACAGTACAAGGTCAAAACACTGAATAAGATTTTAAAACTCTTGAGCAAGCAGTCCATCAGGGCAACAGACATGAATATTAAAATCACCAACTATTATAATCTGATCCTGTTTCAGCACAATTTCAGCCAAAAAACATAAAAAGTCATTTAAAAAATCTTTGTTAAACTTAGGCGCCGATAGATTACTGCACACAGTAAGAGTGTCCCAGTTCAAATATGAGAAGTTTAAAGCTGGAGGGGAAACCAGTACATGGAGTTGTTTGTAGTGAAAGTTTTTTCTTAAAAACAGTCAGTATTCCTCCTCCTCTACCTGATCTCCTCGGAGCATTAAGAAATGAGCAGTCAGAGGGTAACAGTTCAGAAATAATGCTAGGCTCACCAACGGTCATCTGTGTCTCAGTCACAAACAGGAGATCCAATCCACTGGAAGAAAGAAAGTCATTTATAAAACCACACATTCATCAGAGCCATCTTTGTTGGAGCTGGAGCCTGGGCAGAAGTTGTCTCTGTAGCCCACGTTAATGGGCGCAAATTCAAAAGGTTTATTCCACGACCCCTGTTACGCCCCAGTCTAGGGGTACAGGAACATAACATAAGGGTTAGAAAGGAAGTGACCCCACCCTGGTCCCCAAAACCACACCCAAGTGAAAGGTGATTTATTGTCTGAACTGAAGCTGAACTCCAGGGTGAACAAAGGCCAAAATTACAAACAAAAGCCTATGTGAAACAGAAACCAAACAAAAGACAAATGCTACACCTAATCAATGTTCCCTCTAGTTGTTCATGTGTCTGAGCGAACACACAAACTCCCTGAGCGGTCCCTTGGACCACTGTGAGCAACAGCAGACATGTGCACTGTGGTCACGCCAGCATCGAATCCATCCAGGTTACGTGGTTTATTAAAATATTCAAATTACAGCATTTACATTTATGTTAGACTACTTTTAATTACCTGCTTTAGCCCACTTACAATGAAATTTTAAAAAAAAATGTTCATGACCTGTGTAGTATGTTAGCTCTATTGGAAGTAAAAATAACTTGAACTCCAATTTTGAAAACAACTTTTTTATATATATATATATATATAAAGCTCTGACTTGTATTATGAGTCTGTGGTCTGGGTGAGAGTCTTGTAACTCTGTCTGCAAAATACAGCATATGATGAGCAATGTTGGGCAATTAATTATGTCGTTACCTCTTCAAAATAGTAACAGAGTTTTGAAAACAACAAAGTTTTTTGCAGCTGTTTACCTAAAAATGCAGCCAAGACGTTTTTAAATAAACATTTTCAAACTACTTACAGAACAATCAGCTGTTCTGCATCAAATCTGATGCCACACAAATTATTTGCGCCACTCCAAAAAATAATTTCTGTCCACTATGAGATAAAGGAGAACAACAGCCTGATACCTGCAGGCCCGACAACAGATGTATCACTCCTGTAACACCTGTAACATTCAGCAGTCGCCTCATTGTTCTGGCACACACAACAAAACTATTGACTACACTACACACTAACTACACAAGATTTGCGCTAAACGTCGCAAATCTCTCACATCTCAAAACACCGCCGTAACTCCTAAAGCTTCCCCCCTTCCTAAACAACTGTTGCGATATCATTTTTACCTATGAAGCGCCTTGTATGGAACAGCAGGACTGCCATAATGAATTAATTAAATACACCATTAAATAATTAATTAAATGTGGCAATAATTCATTAAAATCAGAAATAATTGAATACATAAATATTTAGAACACATGTAATTAATTAATTAATGACACATTTAATTAATTCTTGACATAATAACACATTAAAATAATTATTGAAAGTTTTAAATAATTATTTAATGATTTATTTATTTAATTCATTTTGGCACTTTTGTCCCCTTCATCTCTCTCCTTGAAATAATTTTATCTGTCAGCCTCACCCATCAAACTAAGTGGGCGGGGTTAACGCTGCCATGCAGCTTCTCTAACATTTGATTGGTTGCCGTTGCCAGGGTCTGCAGCCTTAAAGTACGCAGCCTCAACGGTCCTCAAGGGCCGCATACTCAAAGACCGCTAAAGCCAGAAGTGTGAGGCTTGTGAAATGGGACGGTCTAGCCTCCATCGCGCTGCCCAGGTTGCCTAGCAACCATGATAGCTGGAAACGTGTGGTTGACAGAAATGAAGGAGAACATATTTTGTTCGTTTGTTTGTTTCTACATGAGCTTTGTGTGATTTAATAAGTATCTGAGGCTTAGACCACAGGACTGTAAAACATGATCGTTGGGCTTCATATCTTTACTGAACAGCCATTTAAGATTAGCTAGTAAATAACAAATAGTTAATGTTGTTCATGAGACAAAAGTCAGTGTAAATATGAGATGGCCAATATTATAGTTATTATATTAATCATTATAAGTTATTACAGCAGTGAGTTTGAACTCTCAAATCAAATCCCTTCTATTGTCACATCACATGTGCAGGTACACTGGTACAGCACATGTGAGTGAACTCTGTGTCAAATACTGAGCTTCAGTAAAGATTCAAGTTGCAGTTATTTATATATCCTATCACCTTAAATCTTCACTCAAAGACGCTCAAGTATCTTTGACAGTTTATATGTAGATGTATCATATATCAGAGACAAATGTTGTTCTTTCAGTATGTTGGCATTACTAAATTTGGCTCAATGCTTACATATATGTGTAAAAAGCAAATGTACGAGCTGTGATAACTGTTTCTGATAGAATTAAGAGTAGACTGATATATTAAATATTCCTTTATTGGGTGTGAAAATCAGACCATGTCATAACTGCTTTAAGTCATACAGAATAGATATCAGAGCCTTAAACAGGCTGACTTCTGTTAAATGGGTCAAACTGGGCAGAAGGTATACAAACACATAACATCCTTATAGAATATGATGTAACACTATAGATCAACTTACCTCAGAATATATAAAGCATATAAACAATTACAGCAATATGATGCAACAAACACAGCAGTAATACTAATCCAAAATACTCAAAGCTTCATAGAACTGAAACAAACATTTATTTTTAGCTCCATTCTGCTGCTGATACATACTTTATGTTTCTGAACATTAAACTTGTTGCTGCCTTTCATAGTGTGTAACTTGAAGGCCCTGAGTACTTTCTCCCACACTGAAAACACTGGAATGATCAAATTATTTGATCATTACCTAATAAGACTGATTCAGGACAGACAGCTCGTTATTCTAAACTTTCCTAGCAGTCCTTCACAAACAGGGAACAGTCTGTCTATTCTCTCCATCTGTCAGCTGCTGCTGGCTCTTCCTCCTCCTCTTCATCATACACTGCTGAGTTTATCCTGGTGGATCATCAGGGGTGCAAAGCCTCACAGGTGATGTGCAGCAGTGGGTCCCTCAGTCTGTCCTCACTCTGGACACTTGCAGTTGTGACACATGGAAATCAAATGTGTGATAAGCTGCAGGATTCAAACACAAGTGTAACTTATAAATACATGTTCATACTTTTATTACACAATCAGAGAGAAAGAAAAAGAGAGAGTGCAGGACAGACAGACAGGTGTCTCAGGTGTTTACACTGCTACAAAACAGCACAAGAGAAGGAGGTTTTAGTGTTTGTGTTATTACGAGTGCTAAACAAGAAGAGTTCCCAGATAGGACAGTGGACACATGTGTGACTCCTGTGATTAAAGCATCTTTCTTTCAGCTTAACGAGTGAACCATCAGCTCCATTTGGCCTCTCAGGGCCACCGTACTTATCTCTTATGTTTCTAAAAATTAAGTTTGAGGTAGGGTTGTTGTTTGAGGGGTTTCATGGACAACCTTTGTGTACATTATTTACAAATACTGGATGATACAAAAAAATAAAGAAAAACATTTTCATCAATTAATGTCTTAATGTTTTATACAAAACTTCTTTTATCATTATTAAATTTTTATTGAAAAAAAGACAATTACAATAGACTTATTACAATAAATAATAATTATAATAATAATAAATTCCTTGCTGACAGTTTAACCAAAAGGCATTTCCAGTGGAAATTGGCCGACTTATCCTCAGCATAACCATGTATAATATCCACAAAACTTAAGAGGTTATACACAAACAATACAGTAATATGATGTTGAAGCACAGTACGTATCACTCCGCGAGGCTCCTGCCTACGGTAGCCATAATGCTCCGACAAGCCATGAAGCGGTGCGGGTTTGTAGCTTAGCAAAGTCGTTGTAAAACATTTGACAGATTTTCGAGTGGCGTGTACAACATAAAATCGTTTCAAGGTCAGCAAACACAACCAGAATTCATACATAAGGCACACAGGATTATAAGGGGCACTATCGATTTTCAAAAAAATCAAAGGATTTTTTTAAAGTGTGCCAAAACATTTTTCCAAAAAATACAGTAATAACGACGGCCCACTAGCATGCTCTACCAAAAATAGTGCTTTGTTGTGTATCTGACACACGGAAGCTAAACCAGTTCCACACTACTGAAGTTGCAGCATTTTCACAAACCAATTCTGGTTCATCCGTTTCATTCAACGATTCGCTTTCTCCCTTCTCATTCTCCGTCGCTGCTGTGTTTTTTTCCGCCATGTGCGTATGAAAACAAAGGCAATGCGAATGTGCGTTTTACCCATATTCTATCGCGATATTTCATTTTCTTATCGTTGCCCAACATTATACCGGTATTACCGTGAACGGTATGATATGGCCCAGCCCTAGTTAACATGTCTTAATTTGAAGTAATTTCAAAGACAAAGTCCTATTGTTTGCAGATGACACAAAATTATAATGGAAGTAATTTGGAACAACTTCTGATGCACTCTCATTTGGCAAAGAAAGTGCATCAGACTCATCTCCCTGCTTTGGCAGGACACTTCCATCCACTACACAGTAGCTATGTCTCAGGAGTCTTTTAGGAGTTTCTCTTGTGTTGTTTTCAACCTCTTCACCAGCCCGCAACGGCTCAGCATTCTCTGCTCGGCAGAGTGAGAGACGGGCTGCATTCCATCGCTTTCCATCACTCAAGATGAAGGTGCTCAGTCCAGTCTGTTGCTGCACTGACAGTGGATCAGTGAACTGTCTCTCTCCCTTCCCCACTTGGAAAGGCTTACGTATCCGCACCCTGTCACCGACCACAAGCTGGGGAGGTTTTGCCCCCCTCTTAGCATCAGTGTAGCGTTTACTCCTACGTTGCTGGTGAAAGACTCTGGCCCTGCATTGGTCATACTGTCCTGTGTCTTTGGGAAATGGCCGGACATTTAGCTTTGTTCTCATTGGTCTCCCTCTGAGAAGCTGAAATGGAGCTGCTCCAGTTGTTGCATGAGCTGTAGCACGGTAATTCTGTAGCATCTCTGTTACGGCGGGCTTCCACGGCTTCTGGGACACCTGTGCAGCCTGAACACAGTCCTTCAGTACTCCATTGAATCTTTCAACACACCCGTTCACTTGAGGGTGGTACACACTTGTTCTAATTTCCTTCAGGAAATCAGCAAAGGCAGATGAAGTGAATTGTGGTCCATTATCTGTCGTAAGCTCACAAGGGTTTCCCTCCCGTGCAAAAACTGAAGACAAGAACCTAATAACAGTTTCTGTAGTAGCTGATGAAGTAAAGGCTACTTCTGGCCATTTGCTTAAGTAATCGACCAGTGTGATAGCAAACCTGAAGTCCTGCGACCCACGGTCAAAAGGTCCAACAATGTCAATGGCCACATGCTGAAAGGGACCATCTGGAAACTGAACCGGCTGTAGGGGAGCAGGAGCAGTTTTGGCCGTTTTGTCACACGATTGACAGACTGAGCACGATGACAGAATCGCATGGACTTCAGTATCCATGCATGGCCACCAGTAAAGCTCTCTGAGCCGCTGCTTTGTGCAAACTATGCCCTGGTGACCTTCGTGTGCGAGGCATATCACCTTTTCTCGCAGAGACCTTGGGACCACCAGACGTTTCCCCCGGAAAACCAAAGGTGACTCCCCAGCAAGTTCATGTTGCACCAGGAAATACGGCTGCATCTCAGGTGGGAGAGACCTTTTCACCTTAGGCCAGCCTGAGCGGATAACCTGTCGCAGCAGAGAAAGGTCAGGGCAGTGAATCTGCGGCCCCATACATATGCACGCCATCTTTCCACCGCCCAGACACAGGCTAATGCCTCCTTTTCTGTGGTGGAATACTTTCTTTCAGCAGGAGACAGTGTTCGGGAGGCGAACGCCACAACCCGCTCTACTTGATCTGGATCTAACTGCATCAACACAGCGCCTAGCCCGTAGTCTGATGCATCTGTGGTGATAAAAGCAGGTAAGTCAGGGTCATAGATGGCAAGTGCGGGACTTTCCAGAAGGAGTTTTTTCAGGTTACTGAAGCTCTCATGTGCTGCCTCGTTCCACTGGAGTTCAACTTTCATGTCTGTTTTCAGCAACTGTCGCAGTGGCTCCACCAGTGTAGCATAATCTGGAATAAATTTACTGAACCAGGATGACAAACCCAGGAACGAGCGCAATGCAGCCATATCCTTTGGAGCAGGAGCCTCAGCAATAGCAGTAAGGTGATGTTGGCTTGGACGTAGGCCTTCCTTTGAGATTACATGGCCCAGGAATGTAATGTGTGACTGGCAGAAGGAACTTTTCCCAGTATTAATCTGCAGGCCGACGTCTCTGAGACGTTGGAGGACAGCTTGCAGGCGTGTATAATAAATAAATAAATTTTTTATTTATATAGCACCTTTCAAGACAATCACAAAGTGCTGCACATAAGATTACAAGTCATAAAAAGATTTAAAAAGAGAAAATAAAACAGGCAAAAAATTAACCAAAAGCAGTTTTAAAAGGGTAAGTTTTGATTTGTTTTTTTAAAAAACAGCTACTGAGTCCGCAGTTCTTAATGTTTTGGGGTTCCACAGTTCCACATAGAGTTACACAGTCTAGGGGCCACAGTGGCAAAAGCTCTATCACCCTTAGTCCTCCTCTTAGTATTTTTTCTTTTCATGCACCTCCTTTGATGTTCCATAGATGATGATGTCATCCAAGTAGTTGCGAACACCAGGCAGATATTTCAGGACCGTTTGCATCATTTTCTGGAAAGCCGAAGGTGCTGATGCTAGGCCAAATGGAACACGTGTGAACTGGAACAGTCCCTCATGAGTGATAAAAGCAGTCAGCTTGCGGCTCTCCAGATGCAAAGGTAATTGGTGGTATGCTGAGCTCAGGTCAATCTGGCTGTAGTGAGTGGCACCCGCCAACTCCGAAAACAGATTCTCCATGTGAGGAAGAGGATGGCAGTCAGCAATGATGCTCTTATTGGGTTCACGAAGGTCAACACACAGTCTCAACTCCCTTTTGCGCTTCCGGGCCACGACCAGAGGACTCACCCACTCAGCTGCATCAATCCTTTCAATTATGCCAGCTTTGCGTAAACGAGAGAGTTCCGCTGATACCTCTGTACGTACACTTAATGGCAGGCGTCTCAGCTTTTGACGTACAGGCTGCACATTGTTGTTTACCTGTACTTTATGGATGAACCCTTTAACACATCCAAGTTGAGCTGGTGGAATAGGATCAACATTGTATAACTTCCGGTTAGTAGAATCCGGCTCATCTGCAGTTTCATCCTGAATGCGGTCCACTTTGCCTCTGACGATGCAGACGTTCAGTGCTCTAATGAGGTCGAGGCCTAATAGCGGGGAACCAGCTTTGACAATGTAGAAGGAAGCAGGAACTTTTTCATTCTGTGCATGCAGTGCAACTGATGCAGGCAGACAACCCATCACAGCTAACTCATCTTTAGCACAAGTAACTAGTTTGACTTTAGGTCGCACCAGTGAACAGTCTGCAAAATACTGTCTGTAGATAGTTTTTGGCAGAATACACACAGAAGCTCCAGTGTCTACTATCAGCTCTACCGTCTTAGAACCACCTTGTACAGTTTCAATGTCGACAGTGCAGGTAAGCTTATCTTGAATAGCTGCCATCATTTTAGCATCTTGCACGCACAGTACTGCCAATTCTGGAACCATGTGGTAAACGGAATCGGCGGCTCACCCACATGTGCAAGAAAAGATGGTGGACTCGGAACTGATGGACTCATCCTCGTCGCCAATTTGTGGTGTTTTCGACAGAACGGAGACGGGCTTGGTTTATAATGGAACTTGTATTCAGCAGTAGTTAGCCATCCAAAACATATCACAATACTCTTTTTTTCTTCTATCCTTCTATCACTATTAGTCAGAGCCCCCTACTGGTAACTGAGTATATGTTCATATTCAGTCGCCCTGTAAAGCAACCCTTCACCATTTTAGCAGTGTATGTAAACATAACAGTGTCCCAATCCGAAGTGTACTCCAAATGCGCAGTTCATGTCCCCAAATTTGAAGGGTGGGTCCGGTGTAGAGTTTGTGGCCCCATATATCCCAGGATTCCTAGCGCGGCGGTGGGTGTGGATATTTTTTCCGGAGGAAAAAACAAACAAAAAAACAAAAAAACAACACAGGATGGCTGAAGCGGGGCGGCCAAAAACTAAACTCTTAAAAGTAAGTACTGAATATGTCACTTATTTAAGTGCGAGTGTTTAATAACAAAGAACATTAAAACATTACTGTTGGCAAAGTAGTGATGTTAGTACTTGTAGCATTAACGTGGCTTTAAAGCCTTTACTTTAAAATATACACCGTTCAATAGTTGACCTTAATTTTACAGAGTATGTGATTTTATGGATAATTAAAGTCAGTCATATATTGTGAGATTATTGCATTATCTTATGTCATGTTATACATTATACCTCTAAAGACTGAAATCATTGTGTAGTTTTAAGTTGCATTTAACTCTGGACTTAGAAGGTGACAACTATTAGATTTATTAGACTGATTTGTATTACATTAGACTGCTGATTTATTGTGAATGAATTACATTGTTTTTTATGATGCATTATACTGCTGTAAGATATATAAGAAATACTGTTTTCTATTTCAGGTATTCCTGGGAAAATCTTTTTGTCCATTTGAAAGCTCCAGATTCGTTAGATTGACTGTCTCATACGTTGATTGTGAATATAGAAGATTGTAGCTCAAGTTAACATGGAACTTTTCCCCCCTTTCTCACTGTCCCTCTCCCCTTCTGTTTTTCTTTTCCTTCCTCTTTCTTTCTCCCTTTCCTATCCCTCACTCATGTCTGTCCCGTCTGTAACAACTGAAAATAAAATAAAATAAATAATAAAAACAAAGGTCGATCAAATGGACCAATACGGCAATGCCATGATGATCCATTTGGCAAAATAAATCCATTGGGTATCCTTGTTGGTCTTCAGACAACAATTCTGACGGCTAAAGAACCAAATGGGACAGGCAAAAAAAAAAAAAAAAAAAAAAAAAAGTTAACATGGAAAGATAGAGGTCTAAAGTCTCTAAAACATTTGGATGTTCAGTCTCTGACAGAAGGTTTGGAGACATGTAGAAAGTTCAGTTTGAATGGGTGAAACTAATATTTTATTCACAGTTTCTCACACACAAGGAAGAGAATTTTCTTCATGTACAATATTTTTTACAACAAATACAACAAAATGAAACAAAACACATTTTGATGAATTCATCTCTTAATCTTATATACAGAATTTCTGATGGTGTTTTCCCTGATATCCCAGTATGTATTTTAGATATTTTGACTATTTACAGTAGCTGGAGCCTACTGAATTCTAATATTTCTAAAAATCCATTGGATATTGAATACCCCCCTCCCCCTTTACTGAAAGCGATCAAATCTGAGACTCTATGTTGAGCTACATGAAGACAATAAAAATATAATAAAAAAAGTCCAGGGTTGTTTATATTCCATTCAGTGCTGAACTGGTGTTCAAATCAAATTTTATTAGTCAAATACACAGTCATACAAAGTACAACATGCAGTGAAATTCCTGTGTCCTGGGGCTGCGGATGTAGCCGCACCAGGAAGAAACCAAAAAGACAAAAAGACAGTGAAAATACGTACATCAGGGACAAGAGGGAAAAAAAGGAAACAGGGATGCAGGGGAGAGACGATGTTTGGATTTGGTGCCTCCAATTTCACAGACAGTCTAAATGTCTGTCACTCATCACCAGGTCTGTCAATTTCTTGTTGTAGAGCCGTGAGCTTCTCCAAGATTTTATCCATGTTGCGTTGAGAGTTCCATGAGAACAGTCTGAGTACTCACAGCTCTTCCCATTGCTTCGATTGTAGTGGCCATTTTTGCTGGGTTTTGAACAGCTGTGTCGTATTCGTGATGCCCGCTGCCTGGTGGCATTGACCAGCCAAACATCTGAGGGGAGTCGGGGAGGGTCCATTGAGGTCCAGCCGCAGAATTGCCCACAGCATGAGAATAGTGGGCCTGATTATTTGCACCCATTCTCATTGAATTTACCTGGTGCTGGGTGTACCGCTCCCTGAACGGGGGCTGTCTCTCTCCCTGAAACTGAAGGGGACAAGGGGACTGTCAGTAAAACGAGAATAGTTGTTTTAAATTATTGGCATTACACTTTTTTAAATACAGTCAATTCCCCAGATAATGACAGAATCATAAACAATTCTGTTTAATAATAGGAGATACTTACATGAAGTGGGACATCCTGATTCAGGTGCTGAGGATGTGAACTCCTCCTAAACTTACTCCGTTTGTTTTGAAACCAGGTTTTCACCTAAAATGGAAGAAAACAGAAAACATTTCATGAGTACAATGGACCCAAAATTCAATTTCTTATGTTGTAGTAAATTGAAAAACACTCACCTGTTTGTAGGTCAGCCCTGTCATCTCTGCCAACTGTTTCATCTCTCCTGGCTCATGGTAATGTTTCAGATTAAACTGATGGACAAGAATATCCAACTGTCTCTCTGTGAACACCACCCGGGCCTTTCCTTTAGGTTTCTCTGGAGCAGTGCTGGGATGGTCCAGAGTGGCAGTGATGTTGCCATCCTGCCTTCTTGGGACAGCAAAATCTTGTTTCTGCTCTGAGACAAAGCTGGAAACTGTCTCAGAGGTAGCAAAGGTTTTGTTGCCCATCTCCTTTCTTAGAGCAGTCTCCGCCCATATAGAGAGTTCTTCCAAGGAAAGACTCCCTTCAAGCCCGCTGCCTGAACTCCACGAGTCTGTGAGGGTAAAGACACAAGAGGCCAAGTAAGAACAAGTCTATATGGTCCACATGGGTCAGTTGCTGATATGTTTTGGCACGACTGACTTTCTAACAGAAATAATAAAAAAGGGAATACTGATGAGTCTTAAACACAACAGTTTCACACAAACTTGGGGAAAAAAGTGGTCGGATATTTGTAGTGTGTTTCTCTTCTGAGACAGCAGGAAAAAAAGTTTTTAAAAAGGTAAATTGCTGAGCCTGAAACACAACAGTTTCCCAAAAAAGTGGAATATTTGTACATTATTCAGAACCAAGAGTGACTTCTGCCATCAGGATTTACAACAGAGTAAAAGAGTATTTTTGCAAGTTGTCTTAGAGGTTAGCCAACTCTGTTCATGTAGCTCACCAGGCAACAATGCTGAGTACATACCTGGAGAAAAGTGCATCCCATAATCTTCCATCTTTGAAATCCCAGTGATTAAAACAGGAAAGCTGGAGAAAGTATCTCTGCTGAAAGAGCTCCAAACCAAGCAGGAAGGTGAATTAAGACTTAAGAGCAATTCTCCTGGGCTTTTAAAGAGGTTTGTGGGTGTGGGCAGGAATGTGGGGGGGTTGAGCTTTTTCCTTTGTGAGCCACTTTACCCTACCAAGTTTCTACCAACTGGCATCATTTACATTTCTTTAAAATGCTGTTTCTGAGGTCTGAAAACAGAAAGTACAGTTAGAAAGCAGCCATACAAATGAGCTTAACCAAATCCTTTCAGCTCACAGTTTATAAAATCTCAAAACTGCAATGCCTAAAATTACTATTCTACTTTCAATTAAACCTCCTACCCATTACTTTAGTGTCTGTTTTAACTGCTCTTAAATTAGCAAAAAATAAATAAATTCAACATGTGAGTTCTTCCCACTCACATAGATCATTTTTGCAAATGCATCCTCACACTAATTTGATCTCCAGGCGTTCAGTTGCACCTTTGTGTAAACCCCCAAAGCATCTTTTTAAGGTCAAAACAAGTTTTTCAAACTCTGACAAACCATTAGAAAAAAAAATCTGACACTGAATATCATGATGACCACTGACCACTCGTTTTGTCTTCATTAACTTTATTAAATGAAACAGTTTAAAAGTGGCAACTGAAATTACATCAATTGAACTCAGCATCTTTGAAAATGTTTTAAAATAAGCAAAATTATACCAATATTACATACAACTAATGACTTACATAATTAAGATCTTTGTGATCATGTGGAGAACATTTGGAGTTTATAAGGTAGCACATGGTAGCTTTCACCTTTGAAATGCACCTCTACATTGTAAAAGTCTCTGACACTAAAACACCCACATAAGTCAATGTAAACAATACCAAGGCTAACGATCCACAACATTGCTCGTCATAAACCCACGGACACATGCATCTGGCCTCCTCTGGCTCATTCAGAATTAAAGAGACGCACCCAGTTCAGCCAGTGACCACTAAACATACGCTAATGTGTCTTTTAGAGTTCCTGTATCACACCCTGCTACCTCTGATTAATTAACAGGTCAATGCAGACAGATGGCACCAGGGCCATGAGAAATAAATAAAGGCTTCTGTGTTAACATGTCTTGATTTGAAGTAATTTCAAAGACACAGAAGTCATATTATGTGCAGATGACACAAAGTTATTGTGGAAGTAACTTGGAACAACTTCTGAATGAACTAGAAAAGGAATTTAACTGAATTCTCGGTTATTTCTATAATCAGTTAACACTGAGTCTGAGCAAAACAAAACTCATACTATTCAGGAGTATGATAAATAACAAAGAATTAAAAAAGTAATTATGTTGAGGTTCATTAAAAGTAACTCGTTAAATGTACATTTGTTTTGAAATCTCATGTTGTTATCTGGCTGTGCCATTACCATGGTGACGTGGACGCCATGGCAGGAAATACTTTGTGGACGCCTCTCCTTATATGTTCACTTTAAAAAAAAAAAAAAAAGTTGCAGCTCGACGCTCCTGTTAAAATAGAGGAAGTTTTTGGCTCAATCAAGTGTATGCGAGCGGTAAGGCCCCAGGCTCAGACAGATTTCCAGCTGAGTTGTTAAAAAAAATTTAAAGACAAGCTAGCCCCTCTCCTTCTTGATCTATATAATGAATCTCTGAGAAAAGGCTGGCTGCCCCCCACTTTAACGAAAGCATCTATTTCAGTTTTACTGAAGAAAGGCAAAGAGCCTACGGCCTGTGAGTTCTACAGGCCCCTGTCTCTCCTAAATGTAGATTTTAAGATTTTGGCAAAACTACTTGCAATTCGGCTCGAGGCCGTTCTCCCACAGATTATCTCAAAGGAACAGAATGCACACGTATGGTGCTAAGCACAATTTTTTCTGCTCATTGTCCCACGTCTCCTGAGGTGATCATTTCTCTAGATGCAGAAAAGGCCTTTGATGGGGTTGAATGGGATTTAACTTTTTGCAGTACTGAATAGGTTAGGGTTTGGAAAAAGGTTTGTATCTTGGACCAAACTTCTTTATACATCCCCTCAGGCTTCTGTCATCACCAACTCGGTTCGATCTGAGTATTTCCCACTATGCTGTGGCACTCGACAGGGATGTCCTCTTTCTGCCCTTCTCTTTGCTTTAGCCATAGAACCTCTTTCTGTTGCTCTGAAATCCCTCTCTTCCTTTCATGGAATTATCCGTGCAGGTGTTGAACTTAAGGTATCCCTGTACGCAGATGACCTTCTTTTGTATGTAGTTGACCCCATATGTAGTCTTCCTCCAATTTTATCTGTCTTGGAAAAATTCAGCTCTTTTTCTGGCTATAAAATTAATTTACTCAAGAGTGAATGTTACCCTGTAAACTCTTTAGCGTTAACACTTGAGCAGTCTGACATTCCTTTTAAGCTCAGCCCCTCGGGTTTTAGGTACTTTGGAATTAACATTACACGAACTTTGCCTTTACTGTTTTCTGAGAATTGTGCCCCCCTGGTCTCACAATTTGCATTAGATTTCCAGAGGTAGAATTCACCCCCACTGTCACTAATTGGCAGGATTAATATTATCAAAATGAATGTGCTACCCAGATTTCTCTTTTTATGTCAGTGTATCCCCCTTTTTCTGCCCAAACAGTTTTTAAGTCCCTGGACCAGATGGTTTCTTCTTTTTTGTGTAATGGAAGAGCCCCTAGACTGAGGCTCTCTTTATTACAACAGTTTACCTCTAATGGGGGTCTTTCCCTACCAAATTTTTTAATGTACTACTGGTCTTCACATATTCATAAGCTGACCTACTGGCTAAATTCACCTGACCTGACTTGGTGTAAACTTGAAATTCAATCAATTTTTCCATATTTTTTCCACCTGCCTCCCTTATCTACTCATCACTGAGTAGTGTTGCTTCAAATCCCGTAGTGCTCTCTACACTTAAGATATGGTTTCAGTTCAGGTCGCATTTTAAATTCATATCCCCCTGTACCAGATTACCATTGTTAAGGAATCATCTATTTCCCCCTGCCACTACCAACAGCGCCTATTTGACATGGCACGAAAGAGGCATAAAAACCATGAGAGCCCTTTACAAAGATGATGTCTTTCTTGCGGATAGTTCTGTGAAACTATCCTCAAAATGTAACCTACCTCCTTCTCACTTGTTTCTCCATTTGCAAATTAGACTGTCTCATCACTGTTTCCAAATTTCCCAATTCTCCCTGCTGATCCATCATGGGTTGGCCTTCTGGTTGTTAGGCCTAATCAAAAATCACCTCTATCAAATATATATTGTATGCTTATGGTGACCAAATCTGATTCTTCAGGTAAAATCAGAACCGCCTGGGAGCGTGAATTAGGTGTTGAACTGTTTGAATCATGGTGGGATAAGGTGAATCTCATCATGCGTTCAGGTACACGATGTGCTAGGCTACAGCTTATACAGTTTAAAGTAATAAATACAGTCAATTTCTCAAAATCCCATTTATCTAAATGTTTTTCCTTCAATTATAGACCAATGTGACAGATGTCACACCTCCCCTTGCAATCTAAGCCATATGTTTTTCTTCTGTCCAAGTTTGAACAAATTTTGGACTGATTTCTTTTCTGTACTTTCAGGGGTTTTTGGAAGTCAGATCCGAGAAGACCCTTTAATTGCCATATTTGGAGTTCCAAAGATCCCCCTTAAAATAACTCCCCAGCAAACTAAGATCTTAGCTTTTTGTTCCCTTCTTGCTAGATGCTGTATTTTACTTCTTTGGAAATCTCCCATGTCTCCATCTGCATTGCAATTGCTTAATACTGTCCGGACATTCTTGAGGGTGGAGAAGATATCACTCACAGTGAAAGGTAGTTCTGAAAGATTTATCCACAAGTGGACACCCTTTGTGGAATATCTCAAATCTTTTCCTTAGAACAATGCAATTTACCCACCCTGCGACTAGATTGAAAAGAATTTGAAATGTACTCTTTGTTTTTTAAGGTAGGCATAGGCACTGAAGAAGTTTTTTGTCCGGAAACCCACCATCAAAGTACCAGTTATCTCTGATGTCTGCAAATAAGAATAACCAGAACTCCAGACACTGGCTGCAAAGAAAATGCCTCCAGTATTCAATTCTTTCATTGGAACTACTTCCTCCCTCCAGGTAACTCTCAAAGGTGTCGTAAAGAGCCACGGGCACAAGGAAACACTGAAAGCCTATAATATGGCCATTTTTAGTTCCAAGATCACCTCTTGCAAATCTACACCGCTTCTACGTAACACCCCCCGATCACTTTCAGATTACTACATATATCCATCGGTATGCGTGAAGCTACCAGAGCACTGCAACTGGTTGTCAATGAATTCAACCAAGACTTCCAGGTCAGAGTACGCTTTTGTGATGAGTGTGTCCCCTAAGAACCTGCGCTAAGAACTGTCTTCAGATGTTCTTCCAACAAATGATGACTTTGCTATGATTAAATACTGGTTGCATTTTTGTTTTGCTTTCATTGAGTCTCTAACATCATAATTTACAATATTTGATAGGATGTTAAAAAGTGAAAGTCATGAAATCTTGTGTTTAGCCTCTGACCCAGAATGTCACAGCAGAAATGGAGACTCGTCAGACCAGGAAACATTTCTCCAATCTCTTATTGTCTAATATTTGTGAGTCTGTTTCCTCAGTTTGCTATTCTTAGCTGACAATAGTGGTAGCCAGTGGGGTCTTCTGCTGCTTCTAGCCCATGTGCTTCAAGTTCTGACATGTTGTGCTCTCAGTGATGGTCTTCTGTATAGTTTGCTTTAAATGAGTGGTTATTTTTAGTCTCTGCTGCTTTCCTATCAGCATGAAGTCATCTGGTCTTTCTCCTTTGACCTCTGACATCAAGAAGCTCGTTTCACTCAGAGAAGTGCTGCTCACTAGATGTATCGCTGAGTTTAACATTCTTTTGTGCACTTTACATTAGTTTCTTCTCTTTGATTCACCACTCACTCTTTCAAGTTGTTTTCTATCTCGGTGAATCACTGAGATTTAAAGAAGGTTCCACACAAGCCCTGATCAAGTCCTAAATGTTGTGGGTCAAAGATTTGTTTGTTGCTTTATAAATTATGTGTAGAGTTCTGAGGTCAGTCAAGCCTTTAAATTTAAGAGTATTTAATTAAAAGGCAGAAAAGTGGGTTTGGTTTATTATCCTAATTCTATGTTATTTATCATCAGTTTATTAATGATATAATTTGTTTGACTCCCAAATAGTATGAGATTTGTTTTGCTCAGATTTAGTGTTAAATCATAGAAAAACCAAGTCTTCATTTTCTTAAATTCATTTTCTATTAGATGTCTGGGAAGGTTCCCAGTTATCCAGGTCATCGTAGTCTAAGGATTTTAGAAAGAAAATGACTTTTTTAGTTGCTTGCAGACGTTTCACCTCTCATCTGATAGGCTTTTTCAGTTCAAAGTGGTAGAGAGTCACAGATTTAATCCATATAGTGTTGCCCCAAGAGGGACAATAGACCCCATAACGATCCTGTACCTAGTCACACGAGCCAAGGTGTGAAAATGGGTGTAGGTCATATTCAGCCAAGGTTTCAGGTGAACTCATTTCACCTGAAGTTCATTCAGAAGTTTCAAGTTACTTCCAGAATAACTTTGTGTCATCTGCAAACAATATGACTTCTGTGTCTTTGAAATTACTTCAAATCAAGACATGTTAACACAAACACTTTTACCCGAATTTACCTCATGGCCCTGGTGCCATCTGTCTGCATTGACTTGATAATTAATCAGAGGTAGCAGGATGTGATACAGGAACTCTAAAAGACACATTAGCGTATGTTTAGTGGTCACTGGGTGAACTGGGTGCGTCTCTAATTCTGAATGAGCCAGAGGGGGCCAGATGCCTGCGTCTATTGGGTTTATGATGGGCATTGGTGTGGCTCGTTAGCCTTGCTATTGTTTTACAATGTAGAGGTGAAACTACCATTTGCTACCTTATAAACTCAATAATGTTCTCCACATGATCAAAAATATCTAAATTAGAGGTGTAATTCATTATTTGTGTGTAATATTAGTATGATTTGGCTTATTTTAAAACATTTTGAACCTCAGGTTTCAATACTCACTGAAATAATACAGAACGTATGCAAAAATATATTTAAAGAGTAGCTGTATTTGCTCTGAAACATTTGAAATTATAAACTATTTGCACAAATCTTCTGATAATAGAAAGTAAATTAAACATCGGTGCAAAGATCAAACTGGTTGCTTGTCTGAAACAACCAGAGCAGGAAGTTAAATCAAAATCATCTAACACAGATCTAGTTGACATGAAAGCAGAACAATCTAAACTCATTAGATTTGTTTGTTTTATTAAATATATTTTTCACATTATATAGACCACCTTGTTTTGTTTTAAACACACGATTAAATATGCAGACCTTGATAAATTGACTTAATTTCACTTGCCACTTTCAGACAGACTCATTTATTAAAGTTAATAAAGACAAAATGAGTGGTCAGCAGTCATTGTGATATTCTGTGCCACATTTGTGAATGGTTTGCATGAGTACAAAAACCATTTTTGTCTAAACAAGCTGCTGTGGGGGTTTACACAGAGGTGTAACTGAACGGCTGCAGGTCAAATTAGCGTGCGGATGTTTTTGCAAAAATGTTCTATGTGAGTGGAAAGTTCTTTCTAATACTGAGTTAATTGATGCAAAACATGCAGTGAGTTCATTTCAGTAATTAGCTGCTAAGTGCTGCTCAAACATGAGCACACCAGTGAGGGAGCCAGTCATGTCCTCACAAAATATTTCTTTCAAAGTCACCAATACATTTATCTGCAATGACTTTTCCTCCAATCAGGACACTGGTAGAATGAAATAAAGCTTCTGTTAAATACTGTTAAAAAAAAGACTCAGAAATCTCGCTGTGTCATGTCACACCCACCAACCAAAGGAAGAGTTTGACCTGTTTTGAGCTCAAGTCTCTCATCACAGGCTGATGTGTGCTTCCTCCTGCACACTGACACAGCTGGTGGATTTAGTTCAGTAGAAAGAAAACGGTTCCTACATTAAAATGTTAATAAAAGCAAAAAAACAGACTTTGCAGCTGAGGAAAACGTTTGTTACTCTGAGAAACGCATCAAATCCATCTTGTTCCGATTTACTGTAGAGACTTATTTACAAAATTGGGAAAAGGAGAAGCCCCTCACCCCACACTTCAAGCCAGCTTTAGTAGATATTCTGTACCCAAGTTGGAGATCACACTTTGTCATTTCTTGAAGTACCAGTGCTTAAAAGATAAAATCATTTTAGGCATTAAGTGTTTCATATTTTATAAAGTGTGAGGTGGAAGGATTTGGTAAAGCTCATTTGTATGGCTGCTTTCTAACTGTACTTTTTTTCAGACCTGAGAAACAGTATTTTAAACAAATGTAAATGATGCCAGTTGGTAGAAACAGCCTGACTGGTTGTAAAGAGACTCACGAAAGAAGAAGCTCAACACCCCACATTCCTGCCCACACCAACAAACCTCCTTAAAAGCCCAGAAGAATTGCTCTTAAGTCTTAATTCACCTTCCTGCTTGGTTTGGAGCTCTTTCATCAGAGATACTTTCTCCAGCTTTCCTGTTTCAATCACTGGGATTTCAAAGATGGAAGATTATGGGATGCACTTTTCTCCAGGTATGTACTCAGCATTGTTTTCTAGTGAGCTAATATGAACAGAGTTGGCTAACCTCGAAGACATCTTTGAGCAAAAATACCCTTTCACTCTGTGTTGTAAGTCCTTATGGCAGAAGTCACCATTTCTCCCTCCACAGCTGAACAGAGAGTCCACTTCAGGACCATCTGGGCTTTGAGTCCCTTTTTAAACTTTCTAATTGGCAACATCTGGTGGCACATTTTAATAATTCAGCAAGTAAAATCAAGTGAAATTGTGTGTGTGGGAAATTGATTAAGGCTCATCAGTTGTTCCCTTTTGTATTATTTTCTGTTTAAAAACTCAACTGTGCCAAAACATCAGTAGCCACGGTGACCCATGTGGACCATATATACTTGTGCTTACTTAGCCTCTGTCTTTCTATCCTCACAGACTTGTGGATTTCTGGCAGCAGCCTGCAAGGGAGTCTTCCCTTGGAAGAACTTGCAGCATGGGCTGAGGCAGCTCTCGCTAAGGAGATGAGCAACATGTCTGAGACTGCTGAAGCTATTTCCAGCTCCGTCACGGAGGAGGAACTGGTTTTTCGTGCCCCAAGAAACCAGGAGGGCAGCAACACTGTCACACGTACTACGTGTGTGAAGGAAGAAAAGGCCAAGGTGCTCAAAGAAAGGACCCGAGGGCTGTTCTCAGACAGCCAGTTAAAACCTCTTGTCCATCACTTTAATCAGAAACAATACCCTAAACCACAAGAGATGACAGAGTTGGCAGAGCTGACAGGACTGACCTACAAACAGGTGAGTGTTTTTCAAGGTTACTAGAACATAAGGAACTCAATTCGTTTTGAATTTTCGGTCTATTGTACTCTTTAAATTTCTTCCGTTTTCCGCCATCTTTAGGTGAAGACTTGGTTTCAAAATCGAAGGAGAAAGTTTAGGAGGATTCCAGATTCTCAGCATCTCAATCAGGGCGTCCCGCTTCATGTAAGTATCTCCAATTATTAAACAGAACTGTTTTTAATTCAGTCACTATCTGGGGAATTCATTTAATTAGATGAAGTGTATTGTTTATAATTTAAAACAAGAACTCTGTATTGTGGTTTTACTGACTGTGCATCTGTCTGTGATTCAGTTTCAGGGAGCGTCCTCACTCAGTGAACAACTGGACATCAGCTTCATGAGAAAGGGTGCAAATAATCAGGCCCACTATCCTGATGCTGTGGGCAATGTTGTCTCTGGACCTCAATTGACCCTCTACAACTCACCCCAGATGTTTGGCTGGTCGATCCCACCAGGCAACGGACATTATGATTGCAACACTGGTGTCTTAAGCACTGCATGGAATATGAACAACCCCGGACTTCACATTTTTTATAGAGAAAGCAGAGAGCCTTGCTAACAGCTAAAGATGGCTGTGGCTACTGTTACATCTTTCATTTCTCAACTATCATTCTGAAGCCTTAAGATAGCGTCCAGTATATCAGAAATGCCTAATTTTATTTTTTTATGATTTCATTTTAATGTAAAGTTATTTAAAAGTTAACACAGAGGCAGGTTTGATAAAACTCAGTGAATTTCTTCGTCATTTACACTTTTACAAAACAAGGAAAAATTAGCTTGGTCATAGTTGGTGGGGTAGATTAAGGCTTGTGTAAGTGATTGATAAAGTCCACTTTTTATATGGTGTAACTGTTGTAAAGTCAACATGAATCTGTAATGATTTTACTTCCAATAAATGAGGACTTTGCTAAAACGAAATACTTTCTCCATGCGTCATTTTTATTGAGTCTCAACACATTTTTTGTTAAAAAGTGTAATGAAATCTCGTGTTTGGTTTCTCATGTGGGTGTGTGCTTTCTTCTTCACACATCAGCCAAGGTGGAGAGCCTTACAACAGTTAATGTTCAATATCACAGATATTGTAAGTAGTAGCTAGTATCAATGACTGAGCTGGCAGGATATCAGGATTCTGATCTGTTCCGTTTTCTGTACTTTTAGTAAATTGTAGGCATGGGGTGAACATTAGGCCCTTTATCTTAAAACCCATTGATTTTAGAAATATTAGAATTCAATAGAATCTGTGGCTTCTGTAAATACCTTGATGCGTGCTCAATCATCCACGTCAGGAAATCCCACAAAGTTGATTCTGTTCATCTGGACCTAACGCTTTCAGTAGGACAAAGGTTGTCAGTAGGACAAACTGGTGATATATCATGATTTTTATGGATATTTCTCACTGGTGAGTTGAGAACAGTTTTGCTTGTTCTGCTTTCATGTCAACTAGATCTGTGTTAGATGATTTTGATTTAACCTCCTGCTCTGGTTGTTTCAGACAAGCAACCAGTTTGATCTTTGCACCGATGTTTAATTTACTTTCTATTATCAGAAAATTTGTACACATAGCTTGTAATTCCAAATGTATCAGAGCAAATCCAGCTCCATTTTAAATATATGTTGCATGAAATCTGCATTATTTCAGTGAGTATTGAAACCTGATATGTATAAAATGTTTTAATATAAGCCAAATTATACCAATATTACATACAAACAATGACTTACACCTCTAATTTAGATCTTTGTAATCATGTAGAGAACATTACTGAGTTTATAAGGTAGCAAATGGTAGTTTCACCTCTACATTGTAAAACAATAGCAAGGCTAATGAGCCACACCAACGCCCGTCATAAACCCCATAGACACATGCATCTGGCCCCCTCTGGCTCATTCAGAATTAGAGACGCACCTAGTTCACCCAGTGACCACTAAACATACGCTAATGTGTCTTTTAGAGTTCCTGTATCACACCCTGCTACCTCTGATTAATTATCAAATCAATGCAGACAGTTGGCACCAGGGCCATGAGAGATAAGTGAGGGTAAAGGTGTTTGTGTTGACATGTCTTAATTTGAAGTAACTGCAAAGACACAGAAGTCATATTGTTTGCAGATGATACAAAGTTATTGTGGAAGTAACTTCTGAATGAACTAGAAAAATTAATTTAAGAAATTGAAGACTTTTTCTATAGTCAATTAACACTGAATCTGAGCAAAACAAAACTCGTACTATTTGGAAGACGTACAAATTTTATCATTAATAAACTCATGATAAATAACAGACTTAGGATCATAAATAAAACCACTTCAAAGGAACCACCAAATCCACTTTTTAGCCTTTTTATTAAATACACCTAAACGTAAAGACTACCTATATCTTTAATTGGTCGTATTAATATACTAAAAATGTCAATTTTGCCAAAATATCTCTACCTTTTTCAATCAATACCTCTCTCCCCACCAAACTCTTTCTTCTTAGATTTGCAAAAACTATTCCGAAACTTTATTTGGAATAACAGAAGACCAAGACTCAGAATCTCATCATTATACCTCCCTTATGAAAGAGGGGGTTTACAACTTCCAAATTTAAAGTGGTATTTTTGGGCTGCTCAAATCAGAGCGGCAATGTTTTATTTTGTTAATGAGCAAATTCCAGTGTGGGTTTCTATGTAGTCTACAGAAATCAAAATTCCCCCTAACTTATATCATTACTCAGCCGACAGGAAGATACTAAATAAGCAAACTAAGAAGCCCTTTCTAAAAAAAAAAAAAAAAAAAAAAAAACACTATAATGATCTGGTTTGAAATACATAACTACTTGGGAGAAATGATACAACTGTCTAGGTTCACTCCGATATTTGGAAATAACAACTTTCTTCCTGGTAGGGCGGATGCAGGTTTTAAATTTTGGTTCGATCAAGGTATAAGAAAAGTGTCTGATATATTTAGGAATAATACTCTTATGCCTTTTGAAGAAATTAGAAGTACTTTTTCTATTCCTGTCCGACATTTTTTTAAATTTCTTCAATTAAGAAATTTTATCTTAACCACACAAGGTAACAGCTTAGAAATCCCCACCTACTCCTATCTAGAGAACACTGTTATA
This sequence comes from Neolamprologus brichardi, assembly GCF_056152115.1. Classification (NCBI taxonomy): domain Eukaryota; kingdom Metazoa; phylum Chordata; class Actinopteri; order Cichliformes; family Cichlidae; genus Neolamprologus; species Neolamprologus brichardi. The sequence continues at coordinate 14,818,678 of NC_142112.1, read as the reverse complement.
AAGCATCTAAATGGGAGAGGCCAAGTGTCTGCATTGTACAAATTATTTATGGAAAATTCCAAAGAATCATCACAGTCTATTTTAGAGGCTTGGAGAAATGATTTGCAAATGGATATATCTGATGATGAGTGGTATAAATCATGCTCCTTGGCCCAGAGTCAGACAATTATTGTGCAATCTCAGCTACTTCAATATAAATGGTTAACAAGACAATATATTACTCCATCAAAAATGCATCATTTTAACTCAAACATCCCAGACACCTGTATTAAGTGTGGAGTGGACAGGGGCACTTTATTTCACTGTATATGGGAGTGTCCACATGTGAAAATTTTTTGGGAAAGGTAATAAATCTGTTGAGTCAAATTATTGGTGATGTGATTCTACTTCGTCCCAAAATATGTATTTTAAATATATACCTGAATAATTTTGTACCTGCTGCAAACAATAGAGCTCTGTTAACGATTGGACTTTTGGAAGCCAAGCGCTGTATTGCTATGTGTTGGAAAAATCAAAAAAAATATGTGGACTATCTCAATGGCTTAATGGACTGACATCTATACTATCTATGGAGAAAATAACTTGTATATTAAGAAATAAACTGGACAAGTTTTGGGCTATATGGTCAAAATTCTACAACTTTCTGGAGAATTTACACACTGTGGACTTAACAGCCTGAAACTAACTTGATTTGTATATCTGTCCTTCCCTTTTGTTATGGTTTGCTTTGTTTCTACTATTTTATTTATTTTTTTATAATTAATATATATATATATATATATATATATATGGGGTGCAACGATACACAAAATTCACGGTTCGGTTCGATACTTTGGTGTCACGCTTCGATATTTTTTCGATACAAAAAAAATGTTCATGCCTTTTTATTAATTTGTCATTTATTAAATTTTCACGGCACATTCTGCACCACATCTCTGTGCGTTCATCATTTGTTTGAAGCCAGCTCACCTCCTG